>NC_143579.1:193517572-194743822 GCF_048544385.1 Mastigoproctus giganteus
CAGACAGGTAAGTTTCTTAGGCAGAGTCCTTTGAAGTGAAACCAGCCAAATTAATTTTTAGGTATCCAAATTAATCTTTAGGTACTCAACTGAAAATAAGTAACAGTAGTCTGTCTAGTGGGGACGCATTAATTATTTGAAGTATAAGGAGGGCAACTCGTGAAGAATTTCACAATATGAGATGTTACAGTATTGACGCCAATGTACAAATTTCAGTTTGTCTAACAAATTCAACTATGTAGTAATGATACAAATGCACTAACTAATGTCCTAGTTATGTGGATGTCAAACTTGTAGAAAGGCTGTATGAAGCTAATATTATAATATAATTAATAAAAAGGGGGAGGAACATTTCAGATACAGGTTATTGCAGTGTTTGAAACAACTTCTAAAATAAAACTTCTCTGTGTTAAATTTTGCATTCAATTGTCAGGGGATGCTGTGACCTCTTCAGTGATAGTGCTTGGACTTTTTATTGCACTGGAAAGATAACGGCATTCATGATAACATTAGTGGATGACATATTCATAATTTGGGAACGTGGGGAGAAAGAATTATTTTCATTCAAAGAACATCTAAACAATGTTTGTCGGACCATTAATTTAAGATGATGATTGAGGCTTATAATAGCTTTCCTTTCTTGGATGTCCTAGTGACTAATGAAGAAGATGGTAAGTTTGCAGGTATACAAGAAGCTAATAGATTCAGGCTGATACATAAATTATGTGTTCTAACCTACACAAAATTAAAACAGGTATTATCATAACTTTAATGAGTAGATGTTCAAAAATTTGTGATAATGACAAAAAAAAAAAAAAAAAAATTCACTGATTTTAATGAATGATGCTTATTTATTAAAATTATTGATCATTATGTATAAAGTGTTAAAATAGTTTATTTTTTGATGGATATCACCCACAAAGAAAATGTATCATTTAGAGACATGATTAAAGTAGGGGGAAGGAGTTAAATGTTGAGAAGAAATGAATGGAAAATATTGAAAAATAACTGCACTATAAGCATTTAATGTTGGAGATTGGAACATTCTTATACTGACTGACTGACTATTAGGATTTTATAATTCAAGTCATAAAATTTGTCAGACTGAGGTCTTAACTTGAATTTTAATTAATCATAGTGTATAACTGACAAAAAAAAATAAAAAAAAGCTGTAGTTGATTTATTCAATACAGCTGATACTACTTAAACATTTATTAGAGAGGTAAATATGACTTAGTTATTTATTTTTATTTTTTATTTATTTATTATTTATTTTTTTGTTTTTAAAGCAGAGGAATAGTGTGTTTTTAAAGCCCATTTATAAATGCCCATTTATCTGCATGTGTGTCTCTGGTGTGATGGAGATACATGTAGGAACAACATATAATTTGGTTGATGCATAGACCTGTTTTATGAGATCACAATGCATTGCATTATAAGAAATGTTGGAAGTGCCTGTTATTCTGTGTTAAACACACTCAAACCTGATGACACATCTTTTCAGCTATGTATTCCTTGGGAAATGATAGTAGGATGGCATCCGCTAAGTTCATTTGGTGGATTGTTCACAAATGCCTATTCTTTAAGTTATCAGGCAAGGTAAGGTTTGATAACCTTGGCAGCTAGAGTACTTTAGAAATCACACAATCTTCAAGCAGAAATGATTTCACTGTTAAGTGATTTAATATATACAGTTCTACACCACAGATGTATTATTACTTGTGCTATCTTTATATTATTACTTGTGCCATGTTTGATGTACCTTTCCTAACATTCCACCTTGTCCAGTTGGCTTATGTACCTTTCAGATATTACAAAATATTTCGAGTGTTGACTGTTAATAAAATAGAACTGATGAGCCGGGAAAACACACACACACACACACACACACACACACCCACCCACCCACCCACCCTTGTGAATTTTTTAATCAAATTTCCTATGGTGGACTCAGTTAGTAACTCATCTGTATTGAAATATCATCTACATTCCTGTTTAATTTCTGTAAAGGAATTGTGCAGGAATTGAAATATTACTTCACAATAAAGCATCTCTGTTGTAGGTATAACATTATTGCTACTCAGTAAGGGAATTACTGCACAAGTGACTTTGTATGCATACGATATGTGCTGACATCTGTCATTAAGTTTCATTTGCAAAATACTGGTGCATTATGGCCTTAGTAGCTCTTGCACCAACAACAACTGCAAAATATAATATCAACCAAATTTTATATTGTCAGGTTAGTATATATATATATATATATATATATCTTTCAAGTACAGATAGTTCTCCACTTTACGAGTTAATTCATTCCTAGCTCATATTCATAAATTGGGAATTAAATCCTATAGACATAATGTTAAAAATAGGGGTTATATTCTCAACAATGAAATTAGTTTAGGTTTAAACAATTATTGATTTATCCAAAGAAATTAAAATGTAGCCTGTAAAATCAAGCAAATTATAATAATAAAGAAATTATTTATGACTTACAAATTTTAAAGAATGTTTATTCTTCATCATCAACTAAATGCACACTCATTGATCACTTATTATTGGCTTGGCACTCATTGGTTTGTTGCACAAGGAGTCGTCTTCTTCAGAAATGCTTCAATAGGCATTTATTTCAAAGGAAATCTTCTCTTTTCTTTATAAATTTCAATAGATGCATAAGCATTTTTTAACTGAACACACAAATTGCAACTAACATGATTTGTGCAGAATAACAAGTTTATGAAGCTTTAAAAAAAAAAAAAAAAAAAAAAAAAAGTGAAGATTCTGAAAATTTCTCTATGTTTTTTATACAATTGAAGATTTCAGTAAAGGGGAAACACATTTCACCATAATAACGTGTAAACCCACACAATTCTAACTATCGGTATTTTTGCAAATGCAAGAAGATTGAGTTTACTACCCGTTTATAATTGCTTGCACTAACAGAAAAGCCCAATAAACCGGAAAGTGCAAATTGTTTTTATTGTTTTATGGTCGTGACCTCCAGAAATGTGCTTTAGAAAAATGTCACAAAGGCATTCAAAATTTGTTCTTATAACAGAACATATGGTAACGATGAAAGTGTAGTGCATTTTAGTGATTTGAATTGGTAACTAATACAATTTGCACTATAAAAACGACCTCTCAGAGAGTTATATAGTGAAAATTTCAACTTCCAAGGTCATGGAACGAATTAACAAAAAAACAATGTGTTATTGGGGTTCACATCATGATGGTGTCTTTGGAATGGATTAATATCATAAAGCTGGGTGCATTGTATTGTATAGCTATGCGCGTGGTTTGAAATGCAGTATTTATGAATGTTTAACATTCATTTTTTACAATTAATGTTCATATTTTCAATTTTGTTGATACTTGCTACTTAAAAAAAAAAAAAAAAATGTAAACCCGGGAACTCGTAAAGTGAGAACTGCCTGTATAACCAGAAATATATGCAAATGAATGGGTTTGACAACTTTAAAAATGACCTGCATGTTGAAGAAAATTGCAGGCTCAGTTATCTAGGTCTAATTAGGACACTACAGTGCTCGCCTTTTTTAATATTTCTGACCTGTTAATAACTGAAGAATTTAAATATTGCACTATTTACATATTAACAGCACTAAAAAGGAAAATATTTGCTATTTACGTTGAAAATTTAGTATTACTACAAGTAAATGATGCAAGAAAGCAAAAATATCACCGTACGTCCCCCTCTGGCTCCTCTAATAGTTTCTCTAGTTCCTTCTGAAAAATATGCAGAAGGAACTTCTGAATATTTTTCAGAAGGAAAAATGTGTGCGTGTGCATGCACGAGCATGTGTGTGTATGTGGTGCGTGTTCGTTCACACTGTCCTACCATTAATATCTGGGCACCTCCATATCTACAAGTAACCTTTATTTAGAGGAAAACTAATAATGTGTGCTTAAACTTCTAGACTTTTTCACAGCTTATATTCTCCGTGGAACACTCTCCACCAGTTATTTTTTAATTGTCTTCTGATATTTTCTGCAATAAGATCTTCAAGGTGTTTAGTTCTATTTTTTGAGCACTCTCTCTCTCTCTCTCTTCACATGCACCCAATGATCCAATTCATTTCAGAGGTTTTCTATGGAATTGAAGCCAGGGCTCTCGGATGGCCAGCCCAACTTTTTTGCACTCATGTCCTTAAACGATTCCATCACAATGCAAGCATTATGACATGAAGTGATATGCTGCTGATTGATACAATTATGAGCTGTCGATGTGCTATGACAACATAGGTGAGGACATCTACATAGACCTCAGGATTCATGGATTTATCCAAAGCAACCAATGGTTCTACCAAATCATGAAAAACAGGCCCAGGTCATCATGCTGCCTCCTCTGCCGCTCTTCATTGTTAGGGTAATACAATCTGGCGGGTAGTTTTCTCCCAAATCCACTATACTTAGTCATGACTATCAGGCTGGTAGGCCATGTACCATGAGTTATCGCTCCAAAGCACAGCTTTCCATTGTTCTGTGACCTGAGAATGCATGTCTTACACCAAGCTAGATGGTGTCTGACATTATTTGGGGTGATTAATGACTTTCAGACAGCTATATGACCATGGTAACTGATATCATGCAGCATCCTGTGCATTGTACTGGTGCTGATATGTGTCCAAATCATCTCACTGAGGTCTTGTGTGTTTTGCAATGATTTCAACATTCATTCCAAGTGCTCAATTCTTTGTGGGCTCTCCTGTCACATTTTGTGAGCTTTGAAGATTTTTCTGGCTCATTTCATTAGTGTTCAGCACTATTCTGCTTCCCTCACCAGTTGTTGACCTAGGGCTCTCCACTGCTTTTGAAATGTCATGTACAGACCAGTTGTTGATGTGACACACACTCTATTATTATTCTGCACTGTAAGTCTTTTAACTCTATCGATCACAGCATCTTGCATTCACAATAATACTATTGTCTCCGTGAAAGCCTATGGGCATTTTTATGTTTGTGTGTGTGTGTGTGTCATATGGTGCTTGGGTAGAATGTAACCAGCTGTCAACAGAGGGGTGTCCAGATGTAAATGGTAGGGCAATGTATATGTTAAATGTGTTAAATTGATATATTTTACCACTTTTCAGACAACAGATTTATTAGATGGCTTGATTCCACCCCCTGTCGCTGGCAGCACTGCTACCATAAGTGCATCACACCTCGAAAGAATATTTATATTTGCTCTAATGTGGTCGTTGGGAGCTCTTCTGGAATTAGAAGATAGAGCAAGAATGGAAAAGTTTATGAAGACACATCCAAGTAAACTTCTACTTCCCAGCCCAGACTATTCAAAAAATGAGACAATATTTGAATTTCTTGTTAACGAAGAAGGTATGATTAATATTATAGAAATTATGTAATCTTGATATAGTCTGTTATCAGTATTTTTTTCTCCTTTTCTTTTTTGAAAATGTGATATTGATATTTTTAAAAATTTATTTATTATAACCCTACAAGTAGTGCTTTCTAGACATCCAAATACACTAATGCATTGTGTTTACATCACATATATTACAGCTATAAAAATATTATGGTAATCCTGTTGTCTTCAAACTTTATACTAGACATGTTGGGCAGACAACTTGTGTGATCGAGACCTGCCAATATTCATAAATTTGGACAAATGCTAACTGATTGTGATTTTCTCTTGTAGAGAATCTGTGTTCTCATTTTGAATTTGAACCAAGTAAAAATAGAATAATAATTAGAATATATAGGATATTAAGATATATTAAAAATTTTAAATATTATATTTTAAATCAGGAAATCTCTTACCTGAGATTATTTCCAGGAATAACTGCATCCAGGTTTTTTTTTTTTTTTTTTTTTTATGAGAACCCCAAACACGAGAGGTATTAGAAGCTATAGTACTTGGTACCGTGCTTGGGTTGTAGGTTGGGAAGACGAAAGAAGATATTTGTTGATATTGGACTTGAACTTCTGTAGATTGTAATTTTCAGGAAATACGTATGAAGGAAGGTTGTTCCAGAAAACGGCAGTTGAATGAATAAATGAGGAAGATGAAAAGTTGGTTCTGTGGGTTTGAAGTTGGACAGTAAATGGATGTTGGCTGGTGGCAGCACGTGTTCGGACTGTTTTGAAAGAGAGAGCAGGAATTATAGAAGCCAATTCAGAAGAACAGTGCCCATGGAAGTATCTGTAGAAGAGGCATGCAGCAGAAACAGTACGTCTGTGAGAAAGCGAGTGGAGAGACTCTGTTAGAGATGAATCATTAATTAACCTAACTGCCCTCTTCTGAATGGAATCAAGAAGCTTGAGAGAGGTTTTGGGGGCACCACCCCAGATGTGGGAACAATATTCCATGGCAGGGCGGATTGGCGATTTATACAGAGTGAGCAGCTGTTTGGAAGAAAAGTAACGCCGAGAGCGAAAGAGAAAACCAAGTTTTTTAGATGCAGAGGAAGCAATATTTGTAATGTGCTTGTGCCAAGAGAGATTAGAAGTCAGGGTAATCCCCAAAAGAGATATATCATTTTGCCTAGAAATCGGAGTGTCACTAAAGATAAGCATAGGAGCAGAAGAATCCTTTTTCCGAGATATAAGACAAGATTGAGTTTTAGAAGGGTTGAAATCAACTAAGTTGTCTTTGCCCCACTGGAGAATTACCTGAAGATCGGCATTTAAGGAATTGGCAGCAGATTTTCGAGAACTTGAAGCTGATTGAGCTGGACAAGGTTTCTCAAAATGGAAAGTTGAATGCAATGTGCTATCATCGGCAAAACTATGGATAGGATTTCCAGTCAATGGAAGAAGGTAATTGATATACAAGAGGAAAAGAGTGGGGGAAAGAACTGAACCTTGGGGGACACCGGCATTAGTGGAGAAGTTAGAAGACAGAGAGCCATCTACCATGACCCTCAGTGAGCGATCAGAGAGAAAACTGGATAACCAATTACTAAAAACAGTTGGCAAACCATAAGATGGCAGCTTGTTTAGAAGACCTTTATGCCAAACACGATCAAAAGCCTTTGAGATGTCAAGAGCAACTACTTGTGTTTCACCGAACCTTTCCATTGAATTGGTCCATAAATGGGTAACATAAGCCAGAATATCACCAGTGGATCGACACTGACGGAATCCATACTGGTGATCGTTGATCAGATGGAAGGTTTCTAGGTAGTTTAAGAGTTGGCGGTTAATTGATTTCTCCATTACTTTAGAAAGAGTAGAAGTAATTGCAATGGGACGATAATTGGATGGGAGGGATTTGTCACCCTTTTTAGGAACTGGCTGGATATGAGCAAATTTCCAAGCAGAAGGAAAAACACCTTTGGAATAAGAAAGTGAAAAAAGGCGGCAAAGAATAGGAGTAAGTTCAAGAGCACAGGTTTTGAGAACAAGTGGAGAAATACCATCAGGACCTGGAGCTTTCTTAGCATCAAGATTCAACAAAATCCTTCTGATATCCTTTTGACGGAAGACCACAGGAGGCATTGAATGGAGCGTGTTAGGAATGGTGGGAGGTGTTTTACCAAGATCATTAATACATGAGCTGGAAGAAAAATGGGATGCTAGCAGGTCAGCTTTATCCTTGGCTGAAGTGACAACAGAACCATCTGGTTTGGACAGAGGTGGGAGCAGATATGGGCAAAAGTTGCGGCCAATAGCTTTTTCAAGAGACCAGAATGCTCGGCTACCATTAGGGCAAGAAGGAAGTTTTCTACTCTTAGCCTGTTCAAACTCTAGTTTGGACTGATTAATAACTGCTTTACAATTGTTGCGAGCTTTGGTGTAGGCAGAAAATGAAACTGAAGAATTAGCAAGAAGCCAATTACGATATGCAACATTCTTCTCTTGGACAGCCTTAGCACATTTATTGGAAAACCAAGGTTTAGATAAAGGACGAGATTTTAAAGTGGACTGTGGGATAAAGGATTCCATTCCTGCAAGAATAATTTCACTGACACGATCTGAGCAAGCGTTGACATCAGAAGTTTTGAAACAGTAATCAGACCAAGATAAAGAAGAAAAGAAGTCTTGCAGGTCATCCCATTTTGCATTCTTGTAATGCCAAACAATACGAGGTTGAGAATAGCCATGAGATAAAGGTTCCATTGGAGAAGAGACAATCACCAAGTAGTGATCTGAAGTGCCTAAAGGACCTCTCACTTCAACCTTATACTTAGAAGGGTTGTTTGTGAGAAAAAGATCAAGCATATTGGCTGTATGATTAGGATTGTCCGGTATTCTTGTAGGTAAATGAACAATCTGTGCTAGATCATTAGTAATTGCAAAAGCCTCAGCATCTCGACCTGCTGGGTCTGTGTGACTAGAAAACGGAAGCCAGCTGGAGTTGTGAACGTTAAAATCACCAAGGAAAATTACCTCACTGTTAGGAAAGTTGGACTGGAGAAAGTCAAGTTGCAAAGAGAGGAAGTCAAAGAGCTCCAAGTGATTAGTGGAGTTGGGAGAACGGTAGAGGCAACATATGAATTTTACACAATGAGGTAGAGAGTTTTTAAGCCAGAGAAGATCAAAGAGAGGAGATTCCAAATTGCTAAGTCTCTGACAGGGAATATCAGAACAGACATATGCACAAGTACCACCTTTGAGGCAAAAGGAATCATACAGCAAATAATTTGGACATCTGAGATGAGCAGTAGTTGAAACAACTGATAACTGAGATTCAGTCAGAAAAAGTACATGGGGTTTGGAAGACTGCAAGTGGAAATGGACATCGTTGAGATTGGAATTGAGACCACGTATATTTGTGAAATGAATTAGGAAGTCCTTGGGAGGTTTAGATCTTTTCGCAGATAAGCTTGCTCTATTATTTTGACAATTCATGGTGTATTCAATAGTAAGAAAAAGTGGGTGGGACATGCTGTATGAAGTAATGAAATTTTTGGATATGGCGTACATGTGGTAAGAATATACCCAGATCCTTGACATAACGTGGCCTCGACAATGCTACCCACATACACACTACTTGGATTCCCTCCAGTCACTATCTGGCAGAGTAGAGGTAGCAAGATTATACACTAGCTGATCCGGAAGCCTCCTAGAGAGTTACCAATAGGTTTGGTCCGGTGTACTATCTAGCGGCCGGCCTGCGAACACCGTTTTAGAGCTGTACCCTCGAAATGTAAGGAATATTGGATCTCGCCACGACATTCATCATAACCTCAAAAATCATCAATCATACTGCATGATGGAAGAGATAGGGAAGGGTTGGCCGGAACTTAGCTCTAGAGACTAAACATGGGTTCCACCACTTCAAGCCTCCAATAAGCAAAGTGGTGGTATTTCACCGGTTGATGAGAGTCATCTACCACCTAGTACTGCCTGGTAACATAGAGGGGCGGCGTTCCTCCATGTGGTGTGGGTGCCACACCTCAACCCCTGCTTACATTGGTTCACACCTGGGTGGTCACCCACCATGTACTTGTGCATGAAGGTTATACCCAGGATTACTAACAGTCCTACCATCGTGAAGGTGCAAGCAGAGGATTTGGCTGTCATAGACAGTCCGGACTTCGCCGAAATTGGGTCCACTTGACTTGAGTGTCACCCGAATATCAGTTCCATCAGCGTTTTAGACTCCCAGGTAGCAAGAACAGCTTATCTGGCATATCTGAGAGAATGTCTGAGACAACCTCAAGGTAAGATGTAATCAGAATACATGGAAACTGCATTAAAAGACCAGCTTAAAGATGGATGAACATTGCAACAGAACAAAGGAATAAAAGCAAGCTTTGACCCTAAATCCACACATAGTGAACAAATGGAAGTATACTGGAAGATTAAAATTAACCAAAGCTTGATGGGGGCTTTTCGTTTATACCATCTTCAAAGGGGAAGTGAACGCGGGTCGAAGGCTGTATATATAGTTCTGGCGCATTCCATTGCCATATTTTGAAAGTGGATTACACTAATAGTTTGGGAATTTGAAAATCTAGGGATTTAGAACAGCTTAAAAGTCTTTTGGAGGAAAGATTATAAAAGTTTCCATTCTGAAATCCGGGTGTGTGACTACCTGTCCCCATTAGTAGAGGTCCTGAATGGGGTAAGGGATGTGTTATGTTTTGTTATTAAATTTTAACTTGTAGGATATTTGTTTTAGATCCCACTCATCTGAAATTATTATTGGTTTATTGACTTGTTTGTTGATCTTATTGCTAGAGTTTCACTGGTTTCTAACTTAAATTTCATCTCTAGTTTGTCTAATATTGTGGTGTTTTCAAAGCATCGGTAATGTCCTGTGTCTAAGTGGTGAGCTACCAACCCATAACTAATTTTTCCATCAAGTCTATTTTTTTCTTTATTATTTGAGGCTACTTTTAAACTGCTTTTGTGTTTTTGGATTCTGCTATGTAACGATATTCTCATGCCGCCATATACAATCGCAGTGTGTTGTGCAAGGAATTGCATAAACTATGTTTTACTTGCATTTCCCGCTTTTTCGCACTTGTTGTCTTTGCGCTCATTGTTTCACACTTGTTACCGGTATGCCCAAAGTTTCTTGTGGCTGCGAAGACTAGGTTTACCCCCGAATATCTGAAAAATTTTTTCAAAGGTTGTTAGTAAGTTTCAACATATGGGAGCCTGTCCATAATTTTTTTCATCACTTCTTGCTTTGATTTTCTTTTCCATTTCTTTTGGCAATATTTAAGGCACTGTTTATGAGCCATTTTGGGTAACCAAGGTTGGAGAATCTGTCCTTAAGTGATTCAATTTTCTGTTTACAATCTTCTTCTTTAGTTGAATACTTGAACACATTTTTAAACTGGGCTATTAAGAATGATTTTTTGTGAGAGAGGGATCCATAGCTGTCAAAATGTAAATAATTTCCCTTATTTGTAGGTTTTTGGTATATTTTAGCATTCATTTTGGTGGTATTTCTTGTTAATGGTAGATTTAAGATGTTTATGCCGATGTTTTCTTCATTTTCTATTGTGAATTCTAGCCTTTCATCTATATTGCTCAATGCATGAAAGATTTTATTTTTAATTTTATTGTTTTTATTTATGGTATCTGGTTTTGCCTATCAGCAGACAATCATCTACTCACGTACCTTTCATAACATTTAAGGGATGGGGGAAGAGTACTTGGAAATCATCTGATTCTCTGTTTCCAGAATGTAATTTAAATTTCCAGAAATTAAAGTTAGAAACTAATGAAACTCTAGCAATAAGATCAACAAACAAGTCCATAAACATACATAGACCAATAATAATTTCAGAGGAGTGGGATGTAAAACAAATATCCTACAAGTTCAAATTTAATAACAACCCCCCCCCCCTCCCCATTCTGGACCTCTGCTAATAGGGATGGGTAGTCATGCACCCGGATTTCTGAGTGGAAGCTTTCATATTCTTTCCTCCAAAAAACCTTTAAAGCTTTTTTAAATCACTAGATTTTCAAATTCCCAAACTGTTAATGAAATCTGAGGGGGGGGGGGATTGTCCTTCTATCCTTCTTCTCTTTCTTTCTTTCTTTCACTTCCCCTGCACTTTTGAAATACGGCAGTGGAATGTGCCAGAACTATATATACGGCCTTCGACCCGCGTTCGCTTCCCCTTTGAAGATGGTATAAACGAAAAGCCCCCATCAAGCTTAGGTTAATTTTAATCTCCCAGTATACTTCCAATTGTTCACTATCTGTGGATTTAGGGTCAAAGCTTGCTTTTATTCCTTTGTTCTGTTGCAATGTTCATCCATCTTTAAGCAGGTCTTTTAATACTGTTTTCATATATTTTGATTACATCTTACCTGGATGCGGTAATTCTTGGAAATAATCTCAGGTAAGAGATTTCCTGACTTAAAATATAATATTTAATATTTCTTAATATCCTATATATTCTGTTGTTATTTGGTTTTTAGGAGCATTTGCAACTAAGGCCATATTGCTCCAGGGATATGTGATGGTCATTTCCTGACCTTTCCGCATCCTCTGTATTTGGTGGTCATGAGCTCGAACTCCGGTGTAATCAAGAAGTGTGTGCTACGCACTGCTGCTCCTGCCCACCTGGCTATGGAGGTGCTCTATATATTCTAATTATTAGTCTGTTTTTACTTGGTTTAAATCCAAAATATTGATTTAATTTCAAAATGAGGACACAGATTCTCTACAAGAGAAAAATCACAATAAGTTAGCATTTGTCCGATCTTACAAATATTAGCGGGTCTCGATCACACAAGTTGTCTCTACAACATGTACATTACAGCCTTTCTATAAACCTTTGACGTCTCTATTTCAGTAGATAGTCTGCAGTATATAGCTGGAGCATTTAACAGCTACTCGCATTCATCTCTTTCTTTAGAATAAAAAGTTTAAAGATAAATAAAAATGTAACTGGTAAGTATACATCATTTACTAAATTTGTGCTATATACATTGTTCAATACTTTGAGAAAATTTGTACAGATTTTACACACCTGACCTTTTTTCATCTAAATATGCTGTTTCTTACTCTCTTCCATTACAAACATCCTTGCTTTTACACCTCTTTTTTTTTTTTTGAAGCTTAACTACAGTTGGACCTCTATATAACAAAATTGATCTTTCGGTTGAAAAAATTTGTTAAACAGAAATTTTGTTATTAATGAATATGACATTTCAACAATGAAAAATACTAATTCAACATTCAGAAATATAGTAAAAGATGGAAAATAAATCAGAAATAATTGGGAATTAATATATTTCTAACATTTTAAAACAATGTATTAATTTATTAATACATACATATGAAGAAATGACTACTTACATGATCACAAAATATATTTTAGTACACTTTTAAGAATTATTTCGTAAAATATATGGTTATTTTTTGTTCTACACTGGATTTTACTCCGTATTGTTCATAAAAATGATCGTATTTGTTTAAACACTGAAATATATTTTCTGGCACATTTTCTTCACACTGAAGGCCTCAATGCAAAGTTTCAAATGCTGCCAACATTTCATGTTTGGAGGCGCCTCCGTAGCCAGGTGGGCAGGAGCAGCAGTGCGTAGCACACGCTTCTTGATTAGACCGGGGTTCGAGCCCATGCCTACCAAATATTCCACACTTTTGAGATGGTCACATTTACCACCATTTCCTTTGTTTTCTTGGTTATAGCACCTGTTAAACGTGTTCCAACAGTAGCACCTTTCTGAAAATCAGAAATTTCACCTGTCTTCCCAATGATCAGATCAACTGAGGAACCCCAATAAAGCATACAATATTATTATTATTTTTTTTTTTTTTGTAGTTGTTGGTGCATCGGCTTCTGTGGCCATAATGCACCTCCCAAGGTTTTTGCAGTACTTTGATCCAAGCCCGAGGCGGGATTCAAACCCGTGACCTTTGGATTGCCAGGCAGGCACTTTACCCACCGGCTAGCCCGGTCGGCGCATACAATATGAAACTGATACCAAGGTACTTTGTGATCATACCATGTGACATCTTTACATTCGCACATTATACATTTAATTATCTGTGATACTACCAATTGCAAAATATTTCAAAGTTTTTGTCCAGTTGTGTAGATGTTTGTTTTTCTTTCTTTATTTATAATCTTTATTCCCAGAGGAAGAAAGAAAGGGGGCTTAATCTCTTCCCACCTGTTAACTGATTAATTTTTTTTTTAACTTTATTTTAAACTAGTAGTAAAAAGACATTGTCTTTTCGACTATAGGGACCTGTTAACTGATTAATTTTTTTTAACTTTATTTTAAACTAGTAGTAAAAAGACATTGTCTTTACGACTATAGGGATCATTTTGGTTTTGTACCTTATTTAGGTGTGTTTTGTAAGCCCATTGCCAGGCACCTCAGGTAGGAGTTTACATTATTTAATATCAGGGCTATCTTATCTGTTTTATGCGGCCTTTAGCTTTAGCCATTAGTTGGAGATTATCTCTGATTTTGCTACTTTTAGAATGAACAAATTATATTTCTAGGTATATTTTTCTTCATTTCTTTTATAATTTTTTTTCTTTTTGTGCCTGGAGGAAGAAGGCAAAATGGCCTTGAAAATGCCAGTTAACCAAAATGCCAGTTAACCCCTTTTAACCAAACTGATTTACTTTATTTTACCTTTACTTTAAACTTGTATAATAAAAATAAATATAAAAAATTATTTTATATAATAAATGTAAAATAATATTTTGATGTGATACACAGCAGATTGATATATGCTCTCACCTGCTGTAATTTATTTTTTCACTTTATTTTATAATTCTCAATTCACTTTTGCATTCAACATGACTTGTTAAAATTCTTATGTCAATAATACAAATAAATGCAAGATTCTTTTCCTATTATTTTTATTTGTTCTTTTCCTCTTAGATGATTTACATCTAATTTGTCTCAGAGTTTTCTTACTGTTCAGTCATACCCTTTATCTATTATCACAATACATATACTTAAATAAAAAGGGTTGTCTGTCATCTTCCCATTGAATGATAATGTTACATAATTTATACCGCAGAACTGTATACAGAGTAAATGCATGTTATCATGTATATTCTGTTTGTTATGTTATTTGGTTTTTAGGAGCATTAGCAACGAAGGCCATATTGCTCTGGGGCTATGTGGTGGTCATTCCCTGATCTTTCCGCATCCTCCATATTTGGTGGTCATGAGCTGAAACCCCGGTCTTTTTTTTTTTTTTTTTTTATGTGAACCCTAAACACGAGAGGTATTAGAACCTATAGTACTTAGTACCGTGCTTGGGTTGTAGGTTGGGAAGACGAAAGAAGATATTTGTTCACATTGGACTTGAACTTCTGTAGATTATAATTTTCAGGAAATACGTATGAAGAAAGGTTGTTCCAGAAAACGGCAGTTGAATGAATAAATGAGGAAGATGAAAAGTTGGTTCTGTCAGTTTGAAGTTGGACAGTAAATGGATGTTGGCTGGTGGCAGCACATGTTCGGACTGTTTTGAAAGAGAGAGCGGGAATTATAGAAGCCAATTCAGAAGAATAGTGCCCATGGAAGTATCTGTAGAAGAGGCATGCAACAGAAACAGTACATCTATGAGAAAACGAGTGGAGAAACTCTGTTAGAGATGAATCATTAATTAACCAAACTGCCCTCTTCTGAATGGAATCAAGAAGCCTGAGAGAGGTTTTGGTGGCACCACCACAGATGTGGGAACAATATTCCATGGCAGGGCAGATTTGCAATTTATATACAGTGAGCAGCTGTTTGGAAGAAAAGTAACACCGAGAGCAAAAGAGAAAACCAAGTTTTTTATGGATGCAGAGGAAGCAATATTTGTAATGTGCTTATGCCAAGAGAGATTAGAAGTCAGGGTAATCCCCAAAAGAGATATATCATTTTGCCTGGAAATCAGTGTCACTAAAGATAAGCATAGGAGCAGAAGAATACTTCTGCTCCTATGCTTTTTGAAGAAGCATTGAATGGAGCGTGTTGGGAATGGTGGGAGGTGTTTTACCAAGATAATTAATACATGATTTGGAAGAAAAATGGGATGCTAGCAGGTCAGCTTTATACTTTGCTGAAGTGACAACAAACCATCTGGTTTGGACAGAGGTGGGAGCAGAGATGGGCAAAAGTTGCAGCCAATAGCTTTGGCAAGAGACCAGAATGCTCAACTACCATTAGGGCAAGAAGTAAGTTTTCTACTCTTAGCCTGTTCAAACTCTAGTTTGGACTGATTAATAACTGCTTTACAATTGTTGCGAGGTTTGGTTAGGCCGAAAATGAAACTGGAGAATTAGAAACAAGCCAATTACGATATACAACATTCTTCTCTTGAACAGCCTTAGCACATTTATTGAAAAACCAAGGTTTAGATAAAGGATGAGATTTTAAAGTGGACTGTGAGATAAAGGATTCCATTCCTGCAAGAATAATTTCACTGACACGATCTGAGCAAATGTTGACATCAGAAGTTTTGAAACAGTAATCCAACTAAGGAAAAGAAGAAAAGAAATCTCGCAGGTCATCCCATTTTGCATTCCTGTAATGCCAAACAACACGAGGTTGGGAATAGCCATGAGATAAAGGTTCCATTGGAGAAGAGACCATCACCAAGTTGTGATCTGAAGTGCCTAAAGGACCTCTCACTTCGACCATGTACTGAGAAGGGTTGTTTGTGAGAAAAAGATCAAGCATATTGGCTGTATGATTAATATTGTCCGGTATTCTTGTAGGTAAATGAACAATCTATGCTAGGTCGTTAGTAATTGTAAAAGCCTCAGCATCTCGACCTGCTGGGACGGTGTGACTAGAAAATGGAAGCCAGCTGGAGTTGTGAACATTAAAATCACCAAGGGAAATTACCTCACTGTTAGGAAAGTTGGACTGGAGAAAGTCAAGTTGCAAAGAGAGGAAGTCAAAGAGCTCCAAGTGATTAGTGAAGTTGGGAGAACGGTAGAGACAACAGATGAATTTGACACAATGAGGTAGAGAGATTTTAAGCCAGAGAAGATCAAAGAGAGGAGATTCCAAATTGCCAAGTCTCTGACAGGGAATATCAGAAAGGACATATGCACAAGTACCACCTTTGAGGCAAAAGGAATCGTACAGCAAATAATTTGGGCATTTGAGATGAGCAGTAGTTGAATCAACCGATAACTGAAATTCTGTCAGAAAAAGTACATGGGGTTTGGCAGACTGTAAGTGGAAATGGACATCGTTGAGATTAGAATTGAGACCATGTGTATTTGGGAAATGAATTAGGAAGTGCTTGGGGGGGTTTAGATCTTTTCGCAGATAAGCTTGCTCTATCTGTTTGACAATTCATGGTATATTCAATAGTAAGACAAAGTGGGCCGGGACACGATGTATGAAGTAATGAAATTTTTGGATATGGCATGCACATGGTAAGAATATTCCCAGATCCTTGACATAACGTGGCCTCAACAATGCTCCCGCATACACACTACTCGGACTCCCTCCTTCACACTATCGGGCAGAGTAGAGTAGAGGTAGCAAGATTATACACTAGCTGATCTGGAAGCCTCCTAGAGAGTTACCAATCGGTTCGGTGCGGTTTACTAACTAGCGTCCAGCCAGCGCTGTTTTAGAGCTGTACCCTCGAAATGTAAGGAATATGGGATCTCGCCACAACGTTCGTCATAACCTCAAAAGTCATCAATCATACTGCATGATGGAAGAGATAGCAAAGGGTTGACCGGAACTTGGTTCTAGAGACAGAACATGGGTTCCATCACTTCAAGCCTCCAATAAGCAAAGTGGTAGTATTTCATCGGTTGATGAGAGGCAACTACCACCTAGTACTGCCTGGTAACATAGAGGGGCGGTGTTCCTCCATGTGGTGTGGGCACCACATCTCAACCCCTGCTTACGTTGGTTCACACCTGGGTGGTCACCCACCATGTACTTGTGCATGGAGGTTATATCCAGGATTACTAACAGTCCCCCCATCGTGAAGGTCTAATCAAGAAGTGTGTGCTATGCACTGCTGCTCCTGCCTACCTGGCTATGGAGGTGCCAAATGTGTATATTCTTTACAGTTTTTGTAAAATGCACCAATACAGATTGGTCATTTTTTTATAACTCAGTAAAAATTATATACTAGCGTGTTTTTATGGTTCAATATTTATAATAGCCAAAACATGGAAAGTTTGATAGTTTGATATTTTACAAGTAGTTCTGTTGAGTCCTTATGAAACTTTTTCCCCCTTCTTCTTTCTTTCTTTTTTCTTTGGTGAAAACTCCAAGCACAAGAAGCATTAGGACCTATAGTACATACTACCATGGTTGAAGTCTGAAAAGATGAAAGAAGATACTTCTTCAATTAGACTTCAATTTCTGTAGATTTTAATTTTCCAGAAATATGTGTAAAGGGAAATTGTTCCAGAAAATAGAGGCTGTTGGAATAAACGAGAGAGAATAAAATTTGGTTCTGTGAGTTTGAAGTTTCGTGCAGCAGAAGCAGAACATCTATGAGATAGAGGAGATAGAGTGTGGAGAAACTTTGTCAGAGATGGGTCATTCATAAAATAACCTAACTGCCCTCTTTTGAATGCAGTCTAGAAGCCTGGAGAGGTTGTAGGACTGTCCCAGATGTGTTCTCACATCTGGGGCAGTCCCACAAATCTGGCGTGTCCACAATTCAACAGATTTGAGATTTTTACAGAGTGAGTAGCTGTTTGGATGAAAAGCAGTGCCAAAAGCAAAATAGAAGAATCCAGTTTTTTTAGATCCAGAATAAGCAATATTTATGATATGCTTATACCAAGAGAGAGATTAGAAGTCAGACTAAACCTTAATAAAGAAATGTAATCTTGTCTAGAACTCTGAGTGTAATCAAAGATATCATAGGAGCAGATGAATCCTTTTTTCAGACATGACTGAGTCTTAGAAGGATTGAAATTGACTAAGTTATCTTTGTCCAGCTGGAAGATTACCTGGAGATCATCAATCAGGCGCCTCCGTAGCCAGGTGGTAAGGAGCAGCAGTGCATAGCCCACTTGATTAGACCGGGGTTCAAGCCCGTCACCACCAAATGCGGAGGATGCGGAAAGGTCAGGGAATGACCACCGCATATCCCGGAGCAATATGGCCTTAGTTGCTAATGCTCCAAAAAACAACAGCAACGACCTGGAGATCAGCATTTAAGGAATTGCTAGCAGATGTTCAAGAAATTGAAGCTGTTTGTGCAAGGCAAGGTTTCTCAAACTGGAAGGTGGAATGCATTGTGCTATCATCAGCATAAAAGTAGGATTTCTGGAATGGAAGAAGATCATTAATAAACAAGAGGAATAGAGTGGGTGAAAGAACTGAACCTTGGTTATTTAATGAATGACCCATCTCTAGTTTCTCCACTCTGTCTCATAGCTGTTCTGGTTGTGCTGCATAGACGTTCTGTTTTTGCTGTTGTTTCTCCTAAACTCTAACAGGGAGCTAAATGATTTTGTAATAACAGAGAGAAAAGTAGAGGAAAAATTGTTGAAGTTAAACATGAAAAAAGGCACCTGGGGCAGTGGAATCTATCCAGTTGTATTGAAGGAGGCAGTGAGGAAGTAATCAAACCCTTAGCCATATTTATGAAAGCATCCTTAGATTCAGGGGAGGGAAATGTGTCTCCTATTCACAAAGGGGAACCAGATTGGAACTGAGACCACATATATTTGGGAAATGGATGAGAAAGTGTTTGGGTGGTTTAGATCTTTTTTGCAGATGTTTGTTCTAATTGTTTGATTATTCATGATATTTTTCAGTAGCAAGAAACGCAGAAAAGAGGACACGTTGTATGAAGTAATGAAATTTTTGGATATGGATTATATATGGCAAGAATAAGCCAGCTCTTTGATATAACAGTGCCATGACAATGCCCACTGCATACACATTACTTGGACAGACCCCCTCCAGTCACTGTCTGGAAGGGTAGTGAGTTTATACACTAGCTGATCCAGAAGCCTTGTAGTGAGTTACCAATAGGTTTTGTCTGGTGGACTAATTGGCCGCTAATTGCAAATACAATTTTCAACTTCGACACGAAGCCTGATATACCTTCATTAATATCAGTGATAAATATACAAATCAACAGTGGACCCAACACCGAACCCTGTGGGACTCCACTAATAACATTAGTCCACGAAGAGCAGCACCCTTTGATTACCACCCTCTATCTTCTCCCACTCAACCATCCTTTTATCCATTGTAGCACTTATCCTTAATACCATTCTGCTCCAATTTGTACAATAGTCTTCCATGTGCAACAGTGTCAGACGCTTTCCTGAAATCCAAATATATGATATCAAAATTATTTTTTGCATTCAGTACCTTTGTAACCACATCATAATATCCTATCAAATTTGTCAGACAAGACCTACCCTTAACAAACCCATGCTGTGGCTGAATTATTGCTGCAGTCTTGTCTAGATGATCCTGCAATGCATATTTAACCAGAGACTATTATTTTACCCAGAACAGAAGTTAAACTAACTGGTCTGTAATTACTTGTGTCACCCTTCGATCCCCCTTTGTTAATTGGGAATACATTTGCACATCTCCAGTCCGTGGTGACCTCCCCTGAGTCCAAGGATGCTCTCATAATTATGGCTAAGGGTTTGCTTAGTTGCTTTGTCACCTCCTTTAATATAACTGGATAGATCCCATCCACCGTAGATGCCTTTCTTATGTTTAACTTCAACAATTTCTCCTCCATTTTGCTCTCAGTTATTACAAAATCATTAAGCACCCTGCTACAATTTGTTGTAGAATTTGATATCTTAAATAGATTCAAGGCAGAACTTGAGAAACATTTGGAGGGAGTGGATGGATGAAATAAGGGTTTTTTTTGGCTGATGCTATAGAAGCTTGCTTTCTTGCATCATGTTCCTTTGCTAATGCTAATTTCATACTATGTAAATTATTATATTAGCTATTACATAAACTCAGACTAATTATTCTGCCCATTTGATACTGATGATAAATATCTGATGCTCTTCTAAGTAGCATTAATCTATGTTCTGTTTAGGAAACTGGGAACATTGGATGACTCAAGTTGAAGAGTATATTTACCCCTCTGATAGCATACCTGCTTTCTCTTCTATACTTGTTCCTAATGTTGATAATGTTCGGACAAGCTTTTTAATTACCACAATTCTAAAGCAGGAAAAGGTAATTTTTAAATTAAGTATTGGTAATAGTTTGTATAAATCAAACTTAAAATGAAATAACAGAAATATAATTATTAACTTTATTTTGTAACCTAGATTGTTTTTAAAACTGAATTTTCGATCCCAACTTTTCAAAGCTTATAATTTAGCCATGTATATGCCTTTTGATTAGTTTAGTCAATAATAGTATAACTGCTATTCTACATATCACCTTTGTAGATGTTTTTAATATAACTACATATGAATGCATTTCATAACCCCCCCCGGTTAATAATAATTTCTTAATAATAACTAGGGGGGCTTCATCCCCTTCTCGCTGCTCTCGCTTCTTTTGATAAAGTAAAATAAAATAAAATACTTACAGAAGCTTTTGACACTGTGTGTGTGTCTCTTCTTCAGCTATGAATACATAAATACATTACTGTATCTATATAATATCGGTGAAGATACACCATAAACAACTCTTAAAGAAAAACTGCAATCATAGTTCAAAAAAAAACTACAATCATAGTGTGAAAAAACTACAGTCATTTCATCTGTATCTCATATTGTGCTCATCCTTCACAATGAGTTACCAAGTATTCCACTACCTTGAATAAGTAATGCTTCACTAATAGAGAAGACTATTATTACTTATTCTCGGTTGGCGCTACCACCCAGACAGCACCGTTTCAAAGCTAGTTGGCTTTTCATCGGTTAGTGCCTTTCCTACTACGATTGTAGTTTTTTTTTAAGAGTTGTCCATGGTATCTACACCAATATTATATAGACATAGAATCTTAAACTCTTAAAATATTATACTTTGTTGCATTTAGTTTATTTAAATACATTACATATGGAAATGAAGAATGGTACTACGTGATCATGTTAGATATACATAGCACGTGATCACGCTTAAACAGATGCTTGTTTTACCACAGTAAAACAAACTTCTGTTATGTATTTTTGTATTTGTTACATATTATCATCTCTCTTCTCCCACTGGCTGAATAAATATCACTAGGAGGAAAATTATTTTAATGTTTAGAAAGATAATAATAGTTGGTTATTGATACTTTCAAGTATTATTAACTAAGGAAAACTATATCTATTACCAAAATAAAATCTTTTTGTAATGGGTATATAATTTTTTTTATTTTAATTCATAGCTTAGGCACTTTTGGCAGTTAGTGCCTCTGTTTTTAGAAGCTTATACATGCAGCTTTGAATATATATTTGTTATTTAAATTTTTTTCTTAGCATAGTTCTGTGCACACTGTAAAAGAATTTCATGAAATAAACTGTTATTTCTTATAAATTTTTTCATCTGTGCATGTAGTTTTTTGTAATCACTACATTCCATTTTCAGTGGCTTATGTAGTTGAAATGGAAATTGCAAATATAATGATATTTAGAAAAAACATCTGGTAAGCAACATAAACAGCACCTGAAATTATTTTGGCCTTATTTACTGTGCAGAATGATAGTCTTACTAATTAACAACACATTATGTACCAAAGGTTTCAGAAAAATCAGTAGAGCTATAGACAGTATCTATAAAAAGGTGACTTTTCTGGATCATAAATCCAACAGAACATGAGAAAAAAAGCATTTTGTTTAAAATTGGGATTGGATGCATGCTGTTTTTGCATTCAAAATATTCTGTTTTTGCATTCAAAATATTCTGTTTTTGCTCTTTGTTCACATATGCCGGAGGAATTTACAACTAATTATTTGAGAAGAATATTGTTACTAACCATATTTAGTAGTCAACTGAAATGTTGTTGTTGTTATTTTTGTTATTTTAGTTTTTAGGAGCATTAGCAACTAAGGCCATATTGCTCCGAGATATGCGGTGGTCATTCCCTGACCTCTCCGCATCCTCCGTATTTGGTGGTGACTGGCTCGAACCCCGGTCTAATCAAGAAGCGTGTGCTACGCACTGCTGCTCCTTCCCACCTGGCTACGGAGACACCTCAACTGAAATGTGTGTACTACTGCACTCATGTGTTGACCATAGTGACATACTGTTTTACGTAAGGTGCTACCAGTGGTTCCTCACATCTGTGCCATAAGTGCCCTTGTGAAGATACAGTGCCTGTTAAAACCAGAATTGAGGGTAGTGTATTGTCTTTTAGAAATTTGCTATGTTCTGTTGTTGTATACAGGTGAAAAGATAAAGGATCCTGTGCCCCAGTAACCAAAGCACCAGCAATGTCTTTATGTGGTGTTAAATGACATGTCTTTCCCTAATAGTTTTATGTGGTTAAGGGACTTTAATTCTTTCGAGGTTTGTTCTGTATAAAACGAGACCTGGGCAAATGCAGAAAGCTTCTTGTAGCGAACTTTGTTTTTTATGAAAAAGAATTCTTCACCACGAGGATGAGAATGTAGTGTTTGAAGCATCTTGTTTCTAAAAAGATGGTAATGATGACAAATGTAAAGGACTTATTCCTAGTCCTCAGGTATACATCATTTACAGAGTTGATTTTCTGTAAGGCCAAGTTCTGCAAGATTGGAGTTGAATGATTCATGGCCAGTGATTGTATACATTATATAGAGCCCGAAGAAGAGATGTGGGGAATGTTTAGGATAGGCAAGTGTTGCATTTGGAATAAAGTGTTTTTCTACACTGTCCTTAGTTGATTGATTCCAGTCATTTTGCCAGTATTGGTTAAGATGTGCTGAGATATTCGGCGAAGGTAAAGAAAGCCAATGCAGGAACCATGGAAAACTACAGGAAACTTACTGGACAAACTGGTTTGCTGCTACAGCAGTTTCACCCTGCATTATCAATTAATTGATGGTATCATCATCATTATTCTTTCTTGGTGACTCCTTCTACTTCTCTCTCTCTCTCTCACTCACTCAGGGTAACTCGGAAATTTATTTTAGCTGGTGCAGCATAAGGCTCAGGCTTCCTGGCACTATATGGCTAGTAATAATAATAATAATAATAATAATAATAATATCGGTTGCAGCAAAGATATTGATTGACACATAGGTGTGACAGACAATGTACTAATTGGTGCGTGAACACATCAGACAGTAACATCATTGCATTAAGTGATTAATTGACATTATGATACGTATATATATATATTTTTTTTTTCCTAACCTAACCTTTAAGTGTAGATTAGGAAATAAGGTTTCCTATGCTATGATGTTATCGTCTGTTGTGTTTATGCACCAATCAGTACATCGTCTGTCATGTTTACATGTCAATCAATATATCATTCTCAACTTCTACTGCCATTACCAATAACAGCCGACCTGGCTAGCCAGGTGGGTAAAGTGCCTGCCTGGCAACCCAAAGGTCGCGGGTTCAAATTCCGCCTCAGGCTTGGATCAGAGTAAAATGCAAAAACTTTGGGAGGTGCATTATGGCCACAGAAGCTGATGTACCAACAACTAACAAAAAAAAAAAAAAAAAAAACACACCCAATAACACGCACCCTCTGTTACCAAGGGTGCAGGGAGAAACTGCTGTAGTGGTAAACCAATTTGTCAGGTAAGTTTGTTGTCGTTCTCGTGTTGGCTTTTTTTAGCCTTTTTCTCCTGTGTGGGAGGGTTGGAGAGGTCTAGGTTATAATTGAGAATTGTAGCAGGGATTGATTTCAAATTGCAGTAGCTAAGCCTTTGAGTGATAACTTCCAGATGTAGTGGCAAAGCTCCAGCAAGGACCTGTAGATCCTGCATACATTAGTGCAACAGGCACATGTAGTGGTCATGACAATCTATTTCTGGTTAGATTCCAACTTGTGTTGAATGATAGCCTGCTGGTACCATATGCCCACACCGTAGCACTCAGCTAGAAGGAAACTGCTTTGTACAGTCAAGGTCCTATAGTCAATATTATGGTGCTACCAAGTTTTGCCAATAGTATACACTGTTTAGAAGTTAGGGGTCTCTCATTATAGTTTATGGGGAAAAGTAGGGGGGGATCAAAATCTTGCCAGAATGATCAAATATCAATGTAGACCTGAAAAACAAAAAAACTTCCTATTCTCTGATGCCTGTAACTGCTAAAAGCAGCACATAAATAGCAATTCAGACAAACCACCTGCTCAAAGTCACACAAGGAAACCTCCGCAGTCAGTAGAAAGATTAAGTCATGGAGGTAAATTTAGTGAGAGTGGCAATCTTACTCCTTATTGTCTCATTAATGGTAGCATGGTGACCAATGACCCATTAACAAAGACGTCAGGTAAGTATGCATATAAATCTACAAAAAATCCCTATAACAGTAAAACTGACCTCACCAACAGATTCCGTATGCTAAAAATATCCAAGTAGTAACTAGCTTTAGATTTAATACTTGTAAATCCATAGAAATGAACTATCATATATGAGCAGAAATATACGTGACTGGACATGGACAGCCAAAGTAGCGACCCTCAGGTGTTACCCACTCAGCTAACCACACTTGGGGGTTCATGAGGCACCCAGGATTTTAAGATTAAGTTCATTCTTTTAGATGGGGGTGTCAAAATGGCCAAAAGCATCTGTGTAGCCTTCAAAGGTTTGATTTATGGCCCAAGTATCCATTATATCAATGAGTCAATGGGATAGCACAAATGAGTTCTGTTAGGCTATCAGCCTTCCAGTTACTGTTTTTCACCATGCTTTCCTCTTCTCTATTACATCTTTATCCCTAATCAGGACAAGTTCTTTTATCCCTGATGCTTGCTTGACATATTCAATCAATACAATACCTCATGGTCTACTTCTAGGATTATTAACATTTTTTCTTTGAATGTCTTATTAGCTGATCTTTTTTCTCACATCAGTACATGTCCAAATGGATGTCAGATGAAGTGAGGAGAATAGTGGCAGAAAACAAAAATGCATGGGATGATCATAAATTATTTGGGGACAGAGATACCTACAGTAATCCTAAGATGCCTTAGCATCCTTTGCTAAGGAAAATCAATTAAAAAAGTAGAGAATTCCTTGCTTATTTTAACACTAGAAGGAAAGGGATGAACCACATTAGTCCACTGGGTATGAATGGCATAAATGGTGATCTTGTAAAGGACTGACAAACTGAATAACTATTTTGCATCTACATTCATACATGAGATAGTTTTTAGTGATAGTGATATAAAAAGTATACTTAATTCTAACTGAGTGTTAAATGATTTTATGATAACTCGGAAGAAGTTTGAAGAGAACATAAATTTAATAAGTCCCCCGGGGCTGATGGAATCTATCCAATTATAAAAGTTAAGCTGAATGAGATAAGAGTTAATAGTTCTCCTATTCACAAAGATATACCTTGGTTAAAGTAAGTAATTACTTTAACCAAGTAATGGGGATTTGCTGACGAGGCTACTAGAGACGGTCGTTTTCAAAGCCGCTAAGTGGATTTTTCTTATTTATTGATTTGAAATTATTGTTTTTCTAAAACTTTTGATTTAAATTTAGTAGTATAACATTATTTTGTGATTTTTTGATTAATTTGGTGTATTTATTCTTTACTCGGCCTTGTAATTGCATAAAAGTATCGGTAAAGGTTTCCACGTGTTTCAACTCCGCTAACCGTTCGTAATTTTCCCGCCTTTGTGATACGATATACCGTACTAGATAGCGTTAGTTGAACTTCGTTAGCAGTTAAATTGTACGTTTAAATAAATACATATAACGACTTAGATTACAAACGTAATATAATTAATTTTATTTAACATAATTAATTATACATATAACCACTTAGGTTACGTAACATAAATAATTAGTAAAAACAAATAATTAATACATAACTTGATACGAAAGTTATATAAAGGGATTTCGCAGATAACACTCGTTACTGAAACGTAAATATTTCGTAGATAACACTCGTTACTGAAACGTAAATATTCCGTAGATAACACTCGTTACTGAAACATAAATATAGCGTTATAACTGTGTTTGGATACAAGTTTAGGATTTAATTTTGTACAGAAATTGAAATTTTATTGAAAGTAAATCTAAATCATGACTCAAACCAGAGCAGCAAAGCAAAGGGCTCAAGCTAATGGGAATGCTGTGGCCCAGGGGAGAACTGAGGGGGGCAGTTGTCCTCTGAATCACAGCCTTGTAAGATGCACTATTTGCTTGATGTTTGCGGAGCAGTCAAGTATGGGACATGATACTGCCATGGGGGATGTCTTTGTGTGTGTGCGATGCAAGGAGTGTAAGGATATAAGGCGACAACTCAGCGTTGTTATGGGCCTATATGAGAGCTTGAAGGATAGGGTGGATGCCCTCGAAGGATTACAAGTGAGGGGCCCATCAAGCTCTCAGCTGCCCACACCAATGCCAGAGCTTGCACTTGGTCATCGCGGAACACAGCGGCAACCCCCAAGGCAGAATGCGCTGGTCCCAAAGGAACTAGTAGTTGTTGGTGACTCTATTGTCAGGGAAACGGGAAACATGCTTTGTAAAAAGGATAGGTGGAATAGGACCAGGGTATGTCTGCCAGGGGCAAAAGTTGATGACGTTGTAGAGCGGATATCATCTTTTAAGGGCACAAAAGGTGATATAGTTGTACACGTTGGCACTAATGACATTAAGAGTAGGAGATCGGCGGAATTACTTGACAAGTACAGGTCACTGATGAAAAAAAGCCGTGAATTAGGGTTGAAATTGAAAGTGTCTGCAATTCTGCCCAGACACGATAAGAGGGAGTATATGATGAGAGCCCTGTCAATCAATTCGGCCCTGGAAAGATTGTGCAGGGCTCAAGGGGTAGAATTTTTTTCAGCCTGGTCTGTACTTGTTAACAGGAGAGACTGCTTCTACAGGGATGGGATACACTTAAATAGAAAGGGTGCAAGAATGTTTGCTGATGCTATCGAGGCAATGTTAGGTGGGTCGGAAAACTGCTAGATTGGGGGGATACAAGGACTAATAGATTAACAGTAGCCACTGGCAGAGGTGAAAGTGATTCTTGCACTGCTTCTATTGGAATGAGCCGCAGCCTGGAAAATAAGATGCAGGATATTTCAGAGACTGCTGGGAATCATTGGGGTACAAGTAAACACATGGGTTGTGTTAGGGTAGCTAAGAAAAAGAACAGGTGCATGTATACTTGTGTGTACACCAATGCTAGGAGTTTAGTAAATAAATTTGATGAATTTGAGGTATTGCTCAAAACATCAAAGGCAGATATTGTGGGGATTTCAGAGACGTGGTGTCACACAGATATAAGAAATGCAGAACTGGAATTTGGGGAGTACAATGTCTACAGAAAGGATAGACAGGATAGGAAGGGAGGAGGGGTTATGCTATTATTTAAAAAACACATAAAATCCAAGGAAGTGAAGCCAGTCGACATCGCTGGACAGTGCAGTGTCGAGTCAGTTTGGTGTGACATAAGCATTGGGAGATCAAAATTGAGAGTAGGAGTGTGCTATAGGCCTAATGACTCTGATGAGTATAATAAGAAACTGTTCGGAGAAATAGAGTGGGCCAGTAAATCAGAGAGTCTTATAATGGGGGATTTTAATTTCCCAGATATTGACTGGAATTTGGGGGCTGGTCACTCACACAGTAGCAAGGCTTTTGTGGATTTATTGGATGATTGTTTTCTACATCAGCATGTTCGGGAGGCAACTAGAGGGAGTAATACTCTTGATTTGATTATCAGTAGTGATTCTTCATGCATTAAGAATCTGCAGATAAATGAACCACTTGGTGGCAGTGATCACAGTGTGCTGAAGTGGGAGTTACTCAAAGAGGTAACTACCATTAGGGGTAAAGGGAAGGGGTATTGCTTTCGTAAAGGCGACTACAATGGACTGAGACAGTATTTAAATTCTATACAGTGGGATCAACTGATGATATTGCCAACAGCAAATTCAAAATGGGAAGCATTCAAAGAACTTATCTTGGAAGCTACTAGGCTTTACATACCAACTAAGAAATATTGTTCAAGGTTTAGGCCTAAATGGTTGTGAGATGAACTAATGAGGCATATGGCAGAGAAGAAAAATGCATGGGATACATACAAATTAACACGTGACACGGACGCCTATGATAGATACAAGTTGATCTGTAACCAAGTTACAAAGGAGGTTAGGCAGGCGAAGGCAGATTACGAGAGATCCTTGGCAAGGGATGCGAAGAAAAACAGCAAAGAGTTCTTTACTTATGTAAACTCTAGAAGGAAGGGGATGAATCAGATTGGTCCACTTGAGATCGATGGGTCAACTGTTGATGACCCTGCTCGGGTAGCTAACAAACTAAATGAATATTTTGCATCGACATTCACACATGAGGAGTTATTCAGCGAGGGGAATGCCAGAGGTGTATTCAACTCTAGCAGTAAGCTAGAGAATCTTGTAATAACTGAGAGCAAAGTGGAGGAGAAATTGTTGAAGATAAACACAAGAAAGGCACCTGGGGTGGATGGGATCTATCCAGTTATATTAAAGGAGGCAGCAAAGGAGGTAAGCAAACCCTTAGCCATAATTATGAGAGCTTCCTTGGACTCAGGGGAGGTACCCATTGACTGGAGATGTGCAAATGTGACCCCAATTCACAAAGGGGGATCAAAGGCTGACACAAGTAATTATAGACCTGTGAGTTTAACTTCTGTTCCCGGAAAATTAATGGAGGCACTGGTGAAAGAAGCACTGCAGGATCATCTAGACAAGACTTCAGTTATAGCTAGGACACAGCATGGTTTTGTTAAGGGGAAGTCTTGCCTGACCAATTTGATTGGATACTATGATGTAGTCACAAAAGAACTGGATGCAGGGAATAACTTTGATATTATATACTTGGATCTTAGAAAGGCTTTTGATACTGTTGCACATGGAAGACTGCTGCACAAATTGGAGCAGTGTGGCATTGGAGGCAAGTTGCTGCTATGGATAAAGGGGTGGTTGAGGGGGAGAAGACAGAGAGTGGTAATCAATGGACACTGCTCATCGTGGACTAATGTTATTAGTGGAGTCCCTCAGGGTTCAGTATTGGGGCCTTTATTGTTTTCTGTATTTATAAATGATATTGATGATGGTATATCAGGCTTAATGTCCAAGTTTGCAGACGATACGAAGGTTGGCAGGGTTGTCAAGGACACTACTGACACTATGCTGCTGCAACAGGATTTGGAAAGGTTGAGCAGATGGGCTTCGAGGTGGCAAATGAAGTTTAACATTGACAAATGTAAAGTACTACATATGGGAAACAGCAACCCCAGAGCAACGTATCAACTCTGTGGTACTACACTGACAGTGGTAGAGAATGAAAGGGACCTGGGGGTGGTGGTGCAGGCAGATATGAAGTTCTCTGAGCAGTGCAGACGAGCTGCAAGAGTAGCTCATGGTGTATTGTCAATGATATATAGGAATTTTTCTAGCAGGGATAAGGAGGTGATTATTCCCTTGTATAAGGCAATGGTCAGGCCACACCTAGAGTACTGTATACAGGCCTGGAGGCCTCATTTCAGGAAGGATGTAGAGCTGCTGGAACGAGTACAGAGAAGGGCAACTAGATTGGTGAATGGGACAAAGGGGTTCTCTTACGAAGAAAGGCTTAAGTTTTGCAAATTACAGTGTCTGGAAACTAGGCACCAGCGGGGTGATCTGATAGAGGTGTACAAAGCCTTGAATGGTTTGAGCATGCTCAATGCTGATGGGATTCTTCCTCTAGCTCAGAAAAATCACCTGAGAGGGCATAAATTCAAATTGAGGAAAGACAGATGTAGGATAGATGTGCGGAAATTTGCCTTTAGCCAGCGGGTGGTTGGTGGGTGGAACAGACTTCCATCCCTTGTCGTGGAAGTTGATAGCCTAAATAAGTTTAAGGCTCAGCTGGACAGGTATTTCGAACGAACAGAGGGGTGAAGTGGAAGTGGTTATTTTTATTTATTTATGTTACTTTTTTTTTTTTTTTTTTTTTTTTGGCTGATGCTGCATAAGCTTGCTTTCTTGCATCAAATGCCTCTACTAATGCTAATGCTAATGCTAATTACAGACCTCTAAGGTTCTGTGCCTGGAAAATTAATGCAAGCAGTAGGTGAAGTTTTGGAAATCACCTCAACTGGAATAACTATAAGGCAATCACAGCTTGGATTTATTAAAAGGAGATCATTTCCAAACAATCATATTAGCTGTCTCATAATAGATACTGTGATGCTGTAACAAAACATAATTTTATATAAACTTGAATTTAGGTAATTTTTGATATTCTTGCACATAAAAGATTGCTGTACAAATCGGAGGAAATTTATAGGGAACAGTATGGCATTAAGGATGAGTTACTGCTGTAGATAATGAGATGGTTGAGTGGGGAAGACAGAGAGTGGTTATCAATGGATACTGCTCTTCATGGACTAATGCCGACCGGGCTAGCCAGGTGGGTAAAGTGCCTGCCTGGCAACCCAAAGGTCGCGGGTTCGAATCCCACCTCGGGCTTGGATCAAAGTACTGCAAAAACCTTAGGAGGTACATTATGGCCACAGAAGCTGATGTGCCAACAACTACCAAAAAAAAAAAAAAAAAAAGTCTAATGTTACAAGTGTACTTGTATTAGTGGAGTTAAGCCGAACCCATTGTTCTTTTCAATATTTATTAATGATATTAACTAAAGTATATCAAGCTTAATGTTTAAGTTTACAGATGATAGAAAGGTTAGCAGGGTTCTTAATGACAGGAATCAAGCTATGCTACTGCAACAAGATCTAAAAAAATTAGATCTTGTTGATTAGAGGTAGATGGTTGAGAAATGGCAGTTGAAGTTAAACATTGACAAAAGTAATGTACTATATATGGGTAGCAGTAATCCAATTAATGTAGTAGCTGTGTATGTAATGTATTAATGGAAATGAAAAAGACCTGTACAGTGAGCTATGAAGTTCTTTAATCAGGTAGCCAGGACAACTTGTCGGATTCTCTCAATGATGTTGAGAGAATCAAAAATATTGTTTAAAGTTTAGGCCAAAATAGATGTTAGATGACCTAGTGAGACTCGTGGCAGAGAAGAAAAATGCATTGGATGCATATAAATTATCAGGAGACAGATGTTTATGGTAGAGATAAGACAGCATGTAATCACATCACAAAGGATGTTAGGCAAACAAAGGCAGATCTTTGGAAAGTATGCAAAGAAAAACAGTAAAGACTTTTTTTTACTTATTAGCATTAGTAGATGCATATGATGCAAGAAAGCAAGCTTATGCAGCATCAACCAAAAAAAAACCCCTCCCATTTCACTCCTCCATTCTTTCCAAATGCCTCTTCAGCACAGTCTTACATTTATTTAAGCTATCAATTCTACAACAAAAGGTGGAAGTCTGTTCCACGAATCAACTACCCACTGGCTAAAGGCAAATTTCTGCACATCTGTTCTACAACTATTTTTCCTCAATTTGAATCTGGGCCCGCTCAGGTTCTTAATCTGAGCAAGAGGAAGAATCCCAGCATTCAGCTCGCTCAACCCAGTCAAGGCTTTATACACCTCATTTTGCATCGACATTCACACATGAGAAGTTATTCAGCGATGCCAGAGGTGTATTCAACTCTGGCAGTAAGCTAGAGAATCTTGTAATAACTGAGAGTAAAGTGGAGGAGAAATTGTTGAAGATACACACAAAAAAATCACCTGGTGTGAATGGGATCTATCCAGTTATATTAGAGGAGACAGCAAAGGAAGTAAGCAAACCCCTAGCCATAATTATGAGAACTTCCTTGGACTCAGGGGAGGTACCCACAGACTGGAGATGTGCAAATGTGACCCCAATTCACAAAGAAGGATCAAAGGCCCACACAAGTAATTATAGATCTGTGAGTTTAACTTCTGTTCCAGGAAAATTAATGGAGGCACTGGTTAAAGAAGCACTGCAGGATCCCATCAAGACAAGACTTCAGTTATAGCTCGGACACAGCATGATTTTGTTAAGGGGAAGTCTTGCCTGACCAGTTTGATTGGATACTATGATGCAGTCACAAAAGAACTGGATGCAGGAAATAACTTTGATATTATATAATTGGATCTTAGAAAGGCTTTTGATACTGTTGCACATGGAAGACTGCTGCACAAATTGGAGAAGTGTGGCATTGCCTGCAAATTGCTGCTATGGATAAAGGGGTGGTTGAGGTGGAGAAAACAGAGAGTGGTAATCAATGGACACTGCTCATCGTGGACTAATGTTATAAGTGGAGTCCCTCGGGGTTCAGTGTTCGGTCCATTATTGTTTTCTGTATTTATAAACGATATTGATGATGGTATATCAAGCTTAATGTACAAGTTTGCAGACGATACAAATGTTGGCAGGGTAGTTAAGGACACTACTGACACTATGCTGCTGCAACAGGATCTGGAAAGGTTGAGCAAATGGGCTGAGAGGTTGCAAATGAAGTTTAACATTGACAAATGTAAAGTACTACATATGGGAAACAGCAACCCCAGAGCAATGTATCAACTCTGTGGTACTACAGAAGCACTGCAGGAACATTTAGACAAGACTTCAGCTATAGCTCAGACACAGCATGGTTTTGTTAAGGGGAAGTCTTGCCTGACCAATTTGATTGGATACTATGATGCAGTCACAAAGGAACTGGATGCAGGGAATAACTTTGATATTATATACTTGGATCTTAGAAAGGCTTTTGATACTGTTGCACATGGAAGACTGCTGCACAAATTGGAGCAGTGTGGCATCGGAGGCAAATTGCTGCTGTGGATAAAGGGGTGGCTGAGGGGGAGAAGACAGAGAGTGGTAATCAATGGACACTGCTCATCGTGGACTAATGTTATTAGTGGAGTCCCTCAGGGCTCAGTGTTGGGTCCATTATTGTTTTCTGTATTCATAAATGATATTGATGAGGGTATATCAAGCTTAATGTCGAAGTTTGCAGACGATACAAAGGTAGGCAGGGTTGTCAAGGACACTACTGACACTATGCTGCTGCAACAGGTGGAAAGGTTGCGCAGATTGGCTGAGAGGTGGCAAATGAAGTTTAACATTGACAAATGTAAAGTACTACACATGGGAAAGAGCAACGTATCAACTTTGTGGTACTACACTGACAGTGTTAGAGAATGAAAGGGACCTGGTGGTGGTTGTGCAGGCAAATATGAAGTTCTCTGAGCAGTGCAGACAGGCTGCAAGAGTAGCTCATGGTGTATTGTCAATGATATATAAGAATTTTTCTAGCAGGGATAAGGAGGTGATTATTCCCTTGTATAAGGCAATGGTCAGGCCACACCTAGAGTACTGTATACAGGTCAGGAGGCCTCATTTCAAGAAGGATGTAGAGCTGCTGGAACGAGTACAGAGAAGGGCAACAAGATTAGTGAATGGAACAAAGGGGTGCTCTTATGAAGAAAGGCTTAAGTTTCGCAAATTACAGTGTCTGGCGACTAGGCACCAGCAAGGTGATCTGATAGAGGTGTATAAAGTCTTGAATGGTTTGAGCATTCTCAATGCTGATGGGATTCTTCCTCTCGCTCAGAATAATTACCTGAGAGGGCATAAATTCAAATTGAGGAATGACAGATGTAGGATAGACATGCGGAAATTTGCCTTTAGTCAGCGGATGGTTGGTTGGTGGAACAGACTTCCATCCCTTGTCGTGGAAGTTGATAGTCTAAATAAGTTTAAGGCTCAGCTGGACAGATATTTTGAATGAACAGAGGGGTGAAGTGGAAGTGGTTTTTTTTTTTTTTTTTTTTTTGGCTGATGCTGCATAAGCTTGCTTTCTTGCATCAAATGCCTCTACTAATGCTAATACTAATACTAATACTACAATGATAGTGGTAGAGAATGAAAAGGGCCGGGGGGGGGGCTAATTGTGCAGGCAGTTATGAAGTTCTCTGAGGAGTGCAGACGGGCTGCAAGAGTAGCTCATGGTGTCTTGTCAATGATATACAGGAATTTTGCTAGCTGGGATAAGGAGGTAATTATTCCATTATATAAGGCAATGGTCAGGCCACACCTTGAGTACTGTATACAGGTCTGGAGGCCTCATTTCAAGAAGGATGTAGAGCTGCTGGAACGAGTATAGAGAAAGGCAACAAGATAAGTGAATGGAACAAAGGGGTATTATGAAGAAAGACTTACGTTATTATGAAGTTAAGTTATTAAGAAGTTAAGTTATTATGAAGAAAGGCTGTTATGAAGAAAGGCTTAAGTTTTGCAAATTACAGTGTCTGGAGACTAGGCACCAGCGAGGTGATCTGATAGAGGTGTATAAAGCATTGAATGGTTTGAGCATGCTCAATGCTAATGGGATTCTTCCTCTTGCTCAGAATAATTGCCTGAGAGGGCATAAATTCAAATTGAGGAAAGACAGATGTAGGATAGATGTGCGGAAATTTGCCTTTAGCCAGCGCATAGTTGGTTGGTGGAACAGACTTCCATCCCTTGTCGTGGATGTTGATAACGTGGAAATTGAAAGAACTTAAGGCTCATTACACAGGTATTTCGAACGAATGGAGGGGGTGAAGTGGAAGTGGAGTTTTTTTTTTTTTGGGTGATGCTGCGTAAGCTTGCTTTCTTGCATCATATTCCTCTGCTAATGCTAATCAGATCACCTTGCAGGTGCCTACTCTCCAAGCACTGCTATTTGCAGAACTTAAGCCTTTCTTGTTAAGAGCACCCCTTTGTTCCCCCTCAGCAATTTTGTTGTCCTACTTTGTACTCTTTCTAGCAACTCTACATCCTTCCTAAAATGAGTATGTAAACTCTTTGATAGTATATAACAGAGCTATGATGCTCAATACATTCTGTATTTATACAACCCCAGGGGGCTTACATCTGGGGAGTACGGGCTTGGCACACCTAGCATCCTGAGCTGGTGAGTGTAATGTTGACTCCACTAGATGTTTGAGAAAATGCTGATACTATATGCAAAGTCTTGGAGCCATTCTTCCTGCAACACTTTGCACAGTGTCATCATTCTTCTCTTTCTTGGTGATTCCTTTCTACTTTTGACTCTCTCTCTCTCTCTCTTTCTCTGTGGGTAACTTGGGAATTTTTTTTGGCTAGTGCAGCATAAGCTTCAGGCTTTCTTGCACCATGTGGCTAATAATAATAATATCAATATTTGTAGAAGGGCAGCTTATCTTAATATGATTCGTAGAACACTTCCGTATGAAATGCATGGGATTTTCATCCCACGCATTTTTGTTCTCTGCCACAAGTCTCATTAGTTCATCTGACATCCATTTAGGCCTATACGTCGAACGATATTTCTTAGTTGGTATTCTGGAGTCCTTCTGAAGCAGACAGTGCTTCAGGAAGGAAAATGGTTTTTAAAAATTTACGTTAAACTTTTTAAATTTATTTAAAAGAAATTAATTTAAAACTTTTTTATTTAATTTGTTATTGTTTTTTTTTTTTAATTTTTTGAACTGTAATCATTTTGCGTTAATCTTTTATTCGGTGTAATTTCTAGAGAGTATCATACAAAGTGTTCTGCCTATCACAATGAGGTAAACTTCTCTTTTAATGACAGTAATGATAGTACACTACTGCAATGATCTGGAGAAGTTGAGCAGAAGGGCTGAGAGGTGGCAACTGAAGTTTAACAATGATACATGTAAAGTACTGCATATGGATAGCAATAACCCCAGAGTAATGTACCAACTGGGTAGTACTACACACAGGGTAGTGGAAAATGAAAAGGACATGTGTATAATGTGTATAAGTTTTCTGAGTAGTCCAAACAGGGTGCAAGAGTAGCTCATGGTGTCTTGTCAGTGATATACAGGAATTTTGCTAGAATGGCAACGAGATTGGTGAGTGGAACAAAGGGTTGCTGTTACCATGAAAGGCTTACTTTCTGCAAATTTCAGCCTCTGGTGACTAGGCATCTGTAAAATGATCTAGTTGAGGTGTATAAGGCCTTGAATGGTTTGAGCAATCTCAATACTGATGGAATTTTTCCTTTTTGCTCAGATGAGTCACCTGAGGGGACATAAATTCAAATTGAGGAAAGTCAGTTGAGAATAGATGTGCACAAGCCAGCAGGTGGTTGATAGTTGGAACAAACTTCCATCTGTTTTAGTGGAGGTCAGCAACTTAAATAAGTTCAAGGCAGAACTAGAGAAACATTTGGAGTGACTGGATGGGCGAAATGGGAAGGGTTTTTTTAACTATAAGTTTAATTATAGTAATTAGGGTATTACTTTTATTTTTATTAGTACTTTTAAACATTAAAATTATTTAGAGCATCTTTGATTTTGTTCCTGACCGTGTGTGTGTGTGTGTGTGTGTGTGTGTGTGTGTGTGTGTGTACACAGATTAGTGAATTATGACCGCTTACCTAACATCATGTTGGGCCACCATTTGCCTAGGTGTTGACTCTACATCCTTCCTAAAATGAGTATGTAAACTCTTTGATAGTATATAACAGAGCTATGATGCTCAATACGTTCTGTATTTATACAACCCTGGGGGGGGGGCTTACATCTGGAGAGTACGGGCTTGGCACACTCAGGGTCCTGAGCTAGTGAGTGTAGTGTTGACTCCACTAGATGTTTGAGAAATGCTGATAATATATGCAAAGTCTTGCAGCCATTCATCCTGCAACACTTTGCACAGTGTCAGAATAGATGGCTGTTGCATGTCCATACCCTTCACTTCCCATTCCAATACATCCCACAGGTGTTCAGTTGGATTGAGACCAGGCGAATTTGGAAGCCAATCAAGGTGTGTGATATCTTCACTGTACTCCTCAAAACACTCATGCACGGGCTCAATAACACCTGTACATTGTCATATCGGTCTCTAGCCTAGTTTCATTTCAATGCTGCACTTCATTATTAAATCTCCCACTCTCTCATCCCTTGTATGAATTGCAATAATAATGAATTGCATCCTTGCAATTCATTATTGCGGCTCATATATTATTCCGGCTCTTATATTATTCCTACGTGATTGGGGGTTCCACCTCATGACGGGTATTGCTACCAAGTACACAGGGTGGTTGTTGTTATGTATGATGTTACTGTTGGTTGAGGAACTCTCTTACAATCCTACAGCTGGGAGACCTATTGCGGCTAGGCTGTTATGTGGGGTCTTTGGCACCATATCTGTGGTTGACATGATGATTGGGCTGGTCATTACTTGTTGCATATGCCACATCTCTTTGATCTCCTGTCTTAGGATTGTGTACTTCTTGATTTTTTCCCCATAGGTTTTCCGCAGGTTGCCAGTGTTGGGTACCGCTATGTCAATCAGGTAGCCTTTTCCTTCTTGTCCACAAGGGTTATGTCCAGTCTGTTGTGCAGGATTATCCTATCCGATATTATGGCACGGTCCCAGTACAGCTTGTTGGTTCGGGTCTCTAGTACTGCTCGGGGTTCGTACTTGTAGTACGGTACACTTTCTTTGATCAACTGGTATTTCCTTGCTAGCTTCTGGTGTATTATCGTGGTTACCTGGTCATGTCTATGAGTGTACTCAGTCTGGGTGATCACCTTTCATCCCGCAGTGATGTGCCGGATCGTTTCTGAGGCCAGGTGGCATCGTCGACATGTGTCATCAGACACTCCGGGTTCCTTGGGCCGATGTATTTTCTTTAGTTTCTGGTGTTGATTACCTGGTCTTGGATGGCGAGTATGAATCCTTCATTCTCGGGGAGGTGCATCCCATTCATGAGCCATGCACTGGAAGCAATTTTATCAATGTGACCCTGATGGAGATCATTGTAGTGTCTGCCATGGAGTGTCTTCTCTGCCCATCTTTCTAGTTTGGTTTGTACCTCCTGGTTGGGGGGGAACTCCTCACTTAGGTTGAGTGAGGTATGCCACTTGTCTATCTTCCTTATGGCCTGGTGGAGTGCTGCTGCTGTGTGTTTCTGGAAGTAATCCTTCAGGTTAACTATTGCTGTCTTCTGTTACTCAATGAAGTGTATCAGGCCCCTTCCTCCTTCTTCCCGGGCAATTGTCAGTCTCTCCACGGCAGCTCTAGGGTGGTTTGGCAGCTCTTGGTCATCACTGTCCTTGTCTTTCTCATGATATCCTCCAGCTTGGTGTTAATCCAATCTATGACCCCGAAGGAGTATGTTAGCAATAGAACTGCAACTTTCTAGCCTTTATGGCTTTAACTGTGTTCCCTCTGTTCCGCTTTGCCTTCAGCAGACTTCTGAGTCTCTGATGCTATTTTTCGGTCAGTCAGGCTTTAATTTCCTTGTGCTGTAACTGCTGAGCCTGCATCATCCCCAAGTATTTGTAGGCCTCTGCCTCTGCTATGGCTTCGATCTCTTTAGCACTCTGCAGCTGGTAGTTTCGGTTGACTAATTTTCCCTGATGAAATCCATAGGGCTTGCATTTATCTAGACCAAATTCCATCCTAATATCCTTGCTGAATTCTTCGGTGAACTGGAGTAGTTGCTGAAGGTGCTTCTCGGTTCCCACGGAGAGCTTGATGTCATCCATATACATCAGGTGGGTGGGGTGTACAGGTTCTTCCTTCCTTCTTTGAGGTTATATCCGTACTTGCTACTGTTATTATTATATTATTATGTTATGATTATTATTATGATTATTAGTCATGTGGTGCAGGAAAGCCTGAGCTTTATGCTTCACCAGCCAAAAAAAAAAAAAAAATTTCTGAATTACCCCGATAGAGAGAGAGAGAAGTAGAAGGGAATCACCAAGAAAGAGAAGAATGATGATATCCATCTGGGGACCCTGGGTGTGCAAGCTCATGCTCACCAGATACAAGCCCTTGGGGAAATTGGAAGAAACAATCCACAACTTGTGTTGCAGAATGTAAATTCAGAATATCCATTCATTTTGTTCGCAGCCTATACAAGATTGCTAACAGTTAACTATTCATATCTATTAGACCAAATGCAATTTATTTTCTTCCTTCTAGTGTTAACATAATTGCTATTTTTCTCTGTATTGTTTGCCAGAAACATCTTTTAATGTGGTCTAACTTGCCTAATGCCCTTCTTACTTGATTATAGACTAGATTATACTTACTATATGTTTCTGTCTTCCGATAATTGATATGCATTCTGTGTACTTTTCTTCTCTGCCACTAGCGTTATCAGTTCATCTGTCATACAGGTAGGTGTAAACCTTTTACAGTATCAGTACCTCTTAGTTGGTCTATGAAGCCCTTCACTGCTACCCATTTAGAATTGCATTTAGCATTAGCATTAGTAGAGGCATTTGATGCAAGAAAGCAAGTTTATGCAGCATCAGCCAAAAAAAAAAAAAAAAACCACTTCACTTCACCCCTCTGTTCATTTGAAAAAGCTGTCCAGCTGAGCCTTAACTTATTTAGGCTATCAACTTCCACGACAAGGGATGGAAGTCTGTTTCACCAACCAACCACCCGCATTTGGTAACATCAACTTTGGTCCCACTGTTTAGAATTTAAGAACAGTCTGAAACCAACCAGTCACTGTTGTGGGAGCAAAAATCCTTCCAGTTTTCCTTGAACAGTAGTTTTATCTTTAAGGAGATTCCACATTACTGGTCTCTTGTTACTGGTCATGGTACTTATCCAGTTATACTTGTGACTTACTCTTTGAATACTTGGTGTGTTGTATTCCTCAACCCAACCTGTTCCAGCACTCTGTGTGTGTGTGTGTGTGTGTGTGTGTGTGTGTGTGTGTGTGTGTGTGTGTGTGTGTGTGTGTGTGTGTGTGTGTGTGTGTGTGTGTCACACTGTTCATATGCTCAGAGTTTTGGCAATAAATTGATTGACTAACATCTGTAACAGTTATGTGCAAGCTATTCATTTCTTATGTGGTGGTTTAATGTATATAATTTCTTCTTTTTTTATGTAGGACACACCCTTTGAGATGTAGTATTCCTGTTTTAATTATATGCTGTTATTTTTTGAGTGTAGTTTGTATGTCAGTGATTAAACTCAGTATTTTTTTTCACGTTAAAAGGTGTCATTTCATTTCAAATGCAAAATAATCAAGTAATGATTATTTTGCATTTGCAATTTATCAAGTAAATAAATCAATTTATTTCTGTTTTACTGTTGATAATTTTTGATAGAATTATGTGATAAAATTTGTTTATTTTTATCGCCAGTTGTTGTTGTCGGTTTTATAGTGAATCTGCATATTAGGTTATATTATTCTAGCTGACCAGGTTAGCCAGGTAATTTTGGCTTGCCTACCTGGCAACCCAAAGGTTGCAGGTTCGAATCCCTCCTCGGGCTTGGATCACAGTAAAATGCAAAAACTTTGGGAGTTGCATGATGGCCACAGAAGCCGATGCACCAACAACTAACAAAAAAAAAAAAAAAAAAAACTTGTACAGACAAGTATTTTGTCTGTGCAAATCACTACTTAGTGAACTGCTTTGTCTATGTTTACTCCAACGTACTGTTGTTACTTAACATAGGTTTATTTTTTAAAAGGCAGTACTACTGATTGGTGAACAAGGTACAGCAAAAACAGTGATGATTAAAGGGATTCTTTCTAGTGGTGATCCAGAGAAAACCATGTTTAAAAATTTAAGTTTCTCTTCAGCAACCACACCAATGATGTTCCAGGTAATGTTTCCTATACTATGAATTACTTATCGGAAATTTTATAATTCATGCCATTAAATGTGTCAATTCATATTTTACATAGTGTATACTATTATTTAAAAAACGTGTTTCCAATCTGATGAAGCAAATTATTCTGTAGCCATGCAAAGATGTGAGAATGGATTTACAAAGTGTGGCTAGAAAGTTTCAGAAATGGCTATAGTGGCCATTCCTGCAACTTTATTGTTGTTGGCCATTCCTACAATGGCCAACAAAAAGCTGCCACTGTTCGTTGTGTCGTGTTTCTATATGTTTTTTTGCAGAAAGTTGTTGTGTGTTCTTATGAGTGTCTCATGGTATTAAATTAAAGTGGAGGATTTGTTCAATTTGAAAGTTAATTAAATTTAATTCCTGAAAAAATGTAAAAATGCATGAAGAAGTTATGGAACATAAACATAAAATTTCCGGTCAGATTGAGAATAGCATTAAAACTATCAAAAGTTATATAATTGTTACAGGAAGTTAATTGGAAGTCTGTAATATCAAAGGGATTAGTTTAAATGGAATAAACAATTTTTAAAGTTCCCATTGGATTTGACCATCCCCTTCACACAGTCTGGCCTCTTCTAAAATTACTTCCCCCATTAATGGCATGCCTTTTCTTTATTCTAACTCTTGTTTCTATACTTGTTTTTTTATATGCAGCATTGGGATTTCTGTATACAGGGGAAAAAATATATATCTGAAGTTGTTTCTATAATTACAGCTCTGATTCTCCATTGAAATATTGAACTTCTTTCTTTGTAAATAAAAATTTTACTGTTATTCATATTTTTATCAGAGTGAAAGAAAATAAAGTTTATACTCAGGTTTCAGACTAGCATTCATTGTATGTGAGATATCATTGTTAAAAATATTGAATTTCTGGCAAACTGTATTCTTCTCTCTCTTAGTGAAACAGAGGAATATAGCCAATGTATTGTCCATGGTTATTTCAGATAACTCTGCTGTAATGGAACAAACTTCTGAGGCATTTTATTATCCTATTAAAGTCAGACTCTGTTAAAGTACATCCCACAAATATTCCTAATGTATTTAAAGTGAATTAAAAAACATAAACAGAGTTTAAACAAATAAAATGAAACAAACTGTTAGCTTTCACTGTAAAGTATGAGGGTAATCATCAGCTGTGTATCTACTTTAGAGACGTTCATTCCCTTGTTCCATGATACAGAAATTGCTGTGAAGAATCCCTTTATTTAATATTATGCTTTCTCTTCAGAGAAAGAGAGAGAGAGCAAAATATATATACAGTAAACCCCCGCTATTCGCGGGGGTTACGTTCCTGAGAAATGTCGCGAATACCGAAAATGTGAATACTGAGTTATGGCTCCCATAGAAATAAAGGGGTTCCGTTCCAAAGTATGAAATATATAAGAAAAAACTAGTCTAAAATTTTGTCTATGTATGTATTATATGTACCTTCATAATATGACTATGTACATAGACAGTACATTGTGAAATGCAAGCATATGGCATCGAAATGAAAATAAGAAACAATTTAATATTAAATGTAATATTTATAAGAAATTTCAAACAAATCTTTCAAACCAGCACCTTTGCTAGCTAAAAAACTTATCCCGCTAGTGCTAACACCAGTTTCGCTAAAGTGTTGATAAAGGAGTTTTGTCTTTTCACGAATGATGAGTGAACTTAACGGAATTTTATTTTGAGTTCGGTCTTCTTTTTAAGCTTTTTCCATTTTTTCTAATTTAACATCACGAGTTACAGAGCAAATTTTTGAAGCAATTAGCGCGTTTTCACGGACCCTACGGCGGATTTTTTCTTCCAATTTTTTTGATTGATCGTACCATTGACTCATTGATTTTATAATACTTTGCCACTGAGGAGACACTTTCACCATTAGAAATTTTATCTAACTCAATTTTATTCGCTAATGTCATCACCTTCTTTGATATTTGCACATTTCTCTTATTATTCGTAGCCATATTTTTGTACGGGTTAAAAAGAACTTGTCCACAATAAAGTCACTTTCTTCCATTAACACACTCGAAAAAGTCTGTTTTACACTGCAAAACGGTAGATTTATAATTTTTGTAAGCATATCAATTTATAAATTGATAAATTTATTCAATTCATAAACATAGAAATTAAAAGCAAACGACGAAACCTTCCATGACAAGCGCATAACACATACTGAACAAGGATTAGCGAGAAACATCCACGCTCACGATTTTGTCACCCCCCCACCACCCACTGAGCGCTGTTTTGACCGGGAAAGATAATTCTAGCCACGCCCATGTTTTTTTTGATGGAAAATATTCACGCCGCTTTAAAATTCACATTTTTTTAGGTTTCATTTTATATTAAATCAGCGACCGCGAATACAGATACCGCGAATAGCGGGGGTTTGCTGTACTTATTCAACTTTGTTTATCAAAGCTTGACTTTCTAAATCAAACAAATCTTTATTACTATTAATAACAAAATTTTTTTATTAAATCAAACAAAACAAATGTAAATTCAAGCTGAATGCATTGTGCTGCTGACAGCAGTTTGTAATAATGTAAACTTCTACTCTGTGATCAACTTGCATTGCTGTTTAAAAATATTTTATTGTCATCACATTAGATCACTGTCGTGTCCAACTCTATGAATCAATATATGCTGTAACAGAGAGATGCTTAAACAGAGCTAGATAATCAGGATACCTTTTCATATTTTTATACATATAATGACTCACCATCTGTAAGCCATTATAACAGATCACAAATGCATTATAATGGAACATTTTATTTCACAGCATAGTCAAAACAGTGCTTGGTTAATTATGTGAGGACTGTTTAGAAATGTTATGAAATTTTAAATGTTAGTAATATTTAGCTTTCAAGACCATATATCACTAATTTACAGTTATACTACTTAGTGTTACAGTAATATTTTTCTAAATTGGTAAACATTATTTGCAAACATTATCTCTGTTACTAGAACTTTTTCAGCTAATCATATTTTGTGATTTAACATTTTGTATATACAGTGGTACCTCGGTATACGTCCTTAATCCGTTCCAGATCCTTGGACTTATACCAAACAGGACGTATACCAAACGAATTTTTCCCATAAGAAATAAAGGGAAAACGATTAATCCGTTCCCATGAAAAAAAATCCTATTGTTATTGGCATATTATACAATGTTCCTGATCTTTGTTTGGTAATCGATTTCACCCCCTTTGCAACACTAGCAGATTTAATAACGTCTTTGTTTTTCACAATCGTAGATACCGTCGTTCTCGACATACGGTATGCAGTAGCCAAGTCCCGGATACGCATGCCACCTTCATACTTATCAACGATCTCTTTTTTCACCTCCATAGTGATCCTGCCCCATTTTCTTCATTGCTTGGCTCTTCTCATTAACTTTCTTAGAACTCATGGTTAATGAATTTACAAAACATTTACGTGAAAAAACACAAAATCACGTGAAAATTCACGGAGAGTTATAGCGCGGGCTGTTCACTGAATGGTAGAAACTGTCATACTGACACTCGTGGGCAGTCATGGCAGAGATGCCAGATCTTACCCCCTCTCCAAAAACCGAATTCAGTCGATCGAGGACGTAAGCGCGCACCGTGCACACATACGTCCTCGGTCGGTTTTATTCGGAAAGCCGAGTGAGGACGGGCACACGTACTTTGCTAGCGTCCGTCCTTGGTTGGCTTTTATTCGGTTTTTGGAGAGGGGGGGGTAAGATCTGGCATCTGAGTCATGGCTTTGTCTTGAGAGAGGTAAACAAGGGTAACGTCCGGTGTCATGACTCATTTTGATGCACGCGAGTCGTATTCCAAACAAAGGTCGTATACTAAACAAAATTTTTCGCGTCCAAACAGGACATATATCAAGTTGGACTTATTCCAAAGCGGATGTATACCGAGGTACCACTCTAGTTGTCCTATAAAGTGTAAAATTTCCTGTATTTCTATCTAGCATAATGTAAACAACAGGGAATGAATTCCCATTCACTGCAGTTGCTGCCCCCCCCTCAATGTGTGCACTGGTACGTGGTGAGGGAACCTCCCAGTGATGTGGCTGATCCTTCAGATTAGCATCACTGGGATCCATTGCCTACAACATAGGATCCTTCAGATTAGAATCACTGGGATCCAATGCCTACAACATAGGTTCCAGGCTAACATCATAGTAATCAGGCATGTTTGCCATGCACTACAACCTGTGAAAACTTGGAAAGGGGGATCCTGTGGTTGAGGAGGGCCAGCCTCAACACATCAATTTGGACCCTGCATAAACAAGATTGGTGGTCTTAGATCACTTGGCCATAATCAGTCAGCTAATGGGCTCGCTTGTGAAGGTCAACTGTATCAATGCTATGTCCCTACCCTGGTATGAGGGATAGGATTTAAGCTGGCAGTGGTGCAGTGGTTTCTGGGTAGCCTTGGCATCCCACTCCCAAGAAAATTTATTTCTGGCTAGGTAGTGGGTATCTGATTTGGACTCCTTGGTGGGGTGGGGAGCCCAGGCACTGAACCACAATAAAAACTAATATGAATGAATCCTGGTAATCTAAACTCTTCTTCTGGACCAAAACAGTCTCTGCCAGTAAATAATGACATAGATGCAGACACCACTTCAGCAAACAGGCCCAGGACTTAAGTTATATCAGATCCAATCCATACCTACTCTATTCCACTACAGAGAGAAATTTGTAGGGAAAATTTTACCCATATTTATTCATAAGAATTTGTAAGGGTTAGCAGGCTCTCCAAAATCTGTAAAATGGCTGCATTCTTGAGATATCCTTATTGAAACTAAGTGCAAGAAACATTCAGAACAGCTCCTCTGGCATTCCTCACCTATTGAGGAATGCCAATTACAGTAAAATGCTAGACAGTAAACACATCTGAATGGGATCTTCTGGAAGTATCTGAATAGGAGAGCTGTTCAGAACTAAAATCACAAAGAGTGACAGCCACAAAGCGAATATTCGTATTTGTAGGGATGGGAATCTAGTCCTGATGTTATGTGTTCAAGCTGGTTATCTGAACTGCACAGTACATCCATAGGTTCCAAACCTGTTAAGGTGCTTCAAGTGCTAGATATATGCAATCATTCACAAATGTTCTGCCATGGTGCCCTTGAGTGTGCTCAGTGTGGTGCAAAGGACCATGATATTACATCATGTAAAGCTACCAAACCCACCATATTAATTGCCAAGTAGAGCACCCTGCATGCCAGAGGTGGAAGAAAGAAAAAGAAATACTATGAATTAAGGCAGAGCTCACCATTTCATACCAGGAGGCCATTTTATCCAGTAAATAGCAACAAGGTAACATATGCTGAAAAGGTTGCCAAGAAATGTCCTATTGGGACCCAAACCAAGATGATTGTACTAATGAAAGAGTCTTCCACACCCATCATCCCTATTTAATGAGCACAGAAAAACTCAGTCAGCTGCCACTCCTATATTGCTATTTCCTTTCATTCCAGCATTACAAAAATCAAGTGGTAAAGTAACCACAGAAAAATTGACCACCAATGGTAGTACAAGAAAACGTGGAATTTAAGCCAAGGTAATGCCTGATCAAGCGGTCTTGGAACTCTTTGGAGGGGAAGAAATGGGCACAAGACAACATCCAAACTTCTCCAGGAGCCGATCAATGATGCAGCAACGTACATCATAGAAAGTACTGTCCATGCAGCTGCAATTGCAATTCCAAAAACACCCATCCAGTTTCCACCATTTCCTAAACAATTTCATAATTAGTATGAATCAGAGCTGTAATGCCCAATATGTTCTACATTGATATTAATATTTGTAAAATAATAAGAGGAGTTTACCTCAATATAGTACGTAGAACATTTTCATATGATACTCTCCATAAATTAAAATGAAAAATTCAAACGTTGTCAGCTTCAGGAAGAAAACGCGTTTTGAATATTTTCGTTAGATTCTTTTTAATATTTTAAATTGTGTTAAATTGATTTTAATTGTGTTAAATTGGCTTTTAATTATTTTTTACTCTAATGTAAGTTTTTTGATTTTTTTCATTTTAATTTCTGGAGAGTATCATATGGAAGTGTTCTACGTACTATATTGAGGTAAACTCTTCTTATTATTTTACAAACAATGTCATAATGCACAGCAGCAAAAATGGCACAAAACAATGCTTGGGGTAATTCTGGCAATACCCCAGCACAGCTAATCTCATAGCCTTTAAATGCACACGTCCTAAAGCACCTTATATCTGATGTCAGAGCCAAAAGGAATCCTGGATCCCATTTACTTCTTCTGTTACCCAAACAACCAGCTTTAATGTGGACTGGGATAAAATCCGGAAAATGAAGGGACACTGAACAGACCACTTAATTATAATGAAAACATCTATTCAAGATGCATTCTTAAAAAGAGAGCACTTGGTGTCCATCTTCTTTGATGCAGAAAAAGAATATGACAACTTGAAGATTTGGGTTTTTAAAAAAATCTTTATAACTTTTGGATAAGAAGTCACCTTTATGTTTTTTTTTCCAAGTTTGAGTAGGATCCTTTTTCTCACTGTTCTTTTGCCAAGAGGAGGGAGTACCACAAGATCTTAAGATGTTACACTTTTTGCCATTAAAGTAAACTCCATTACAGAACAACTTTCTCCAGCTGTAAACTCTCTGTGTGCCCACTCTGTGTCGATGGCTTCAACATATTTTCCCAATCAATCAACATGACGATTATCAAGAGATAACTGCAACAAGTCATTGAATCTTAACTCATGGGCCATTGCCAATAGTTGCAGGTTCTCAATGAAGAAGACCATTTGTATCCATTTTTGTCACAAATGCAGCATTCACTCCAAACCTGAATTAAGTGTTGGCCAGAGTACCATTCTAGTAGTAGAGACAAAATTCTTGGGACTCAATATTTGATAAAATCTGACATTTCTCCAAGACTTTTTGTCAGCTATTCACAAAGTGCATGAGAGGGCTGGACATTCTCCATGCTCTCTATTTTACTTTTTGGGGTGCAGACTGGTGCACTTTACTCTGTCTATATCATGCACTTGTACAGTCAAAATTAGATTATGGGTCTCAGGTATATGCATCCACTAGAAATAGCATACTTTGGTAGCTTGACCCCATTCACTATCAGCCCATCTGTATTGCTATTTGTGCAGTCACAACATCAGCTGTCTAAAGTCAATATGTTGAAGCAAAGGAACCATCCTTGTTGCTTTTATGAAAACATTTCTCTCTACAGTATGCCTTCAAGCTTCCAGCTAGACCAGTTCTACTCAGTGTGGTTTGCGAACTGCTTGTTTCTGGTCCACGATGAACTGGAAATACAAATTTAGAATTCATCACAGATGTTACTGGTCCACGACAGATGGGAAATAAAAGAAACTGGCCCTTCACCACAAATAGTTTGAGAAGCACTGTGCTAGACCACCCCATGTGGACATACATTTTTGAGCCACAATGGGAAAATCTTTATAATACACATCAGACTGCCAATTGCCCATTTGGTATTTGTCCCTGAGTGCCAAGCAAGTGATCAAAACGAGTCTAAAAGCGAATTTCAAAGTGGCTTCTCTAGAATTAGCAGTTTTCAGAGAATTTTCAAGTGTTTATTTACAAAGTTATTTCTTTTCTGCTCTTCTGAATAAAGAAGTAAGCTTTTCATAAAGAAAGGAAAAGTATCTTTCTTCTTGTATATAGCCCCAGGGGGCTCACATCTGGTGAGTATGGGCTTGGCACACCCAGGGTCCTGAGCTGGATATCATCATTCTTCTCTTTCTTGGTGATTCCCTTCTCTCTCTCTCTCAGGGTAACTTGGAATTTTTTTTAGCTGGTGCAGCATAAGCCTCAGGCTTCCTTGCAATATATGGCTAGTAATAATAATAATAATAATAACAGAACTAACCTATATAACACACTAACCACTAATCTCTTATCGCTTGGTCGCTGGTGGCACCGCTCCTGCCGCCATGTGGCAGGGCTAGTAATCTTGGAGAAAAGTTATCCTCCAGGGCTAAAAGGAGCAACCATGAATTATGACAACTACCCAGCACTTGATCCTAGATGCTCATGTATGACACGAATAAAACCGAACGTGATGCATCACACAAAAATGAGAATCAATAGGAATATGCAACATTCTTCATATTACATTCACTTTCATCCAAACCTATGAGTGTGCCCTTTCACCATTTCTAATTCAGAAATGTTTAAAAGTGTGGCTAGTTCACCGAAAATGGCGAATAGACTCTGTTCTGGAGATCTACTAGTTGAAACAGCTAAACATCAGCATTCTCATGCTCTACTGAAATTGTCAACTTTGGCAGAATACCTGTACAGGTCATCCCTCATGCTACATTAAATATCTCCAAAGGAGTAAAAGTGACATTTATCAGATCCCCCAGAGTGGGATCTGATAAATGTTACTGAAATGAGATAGTAGAAGAATCAACAGCAAAAAAGTCATTCAAGCAAAACGAATAATGATCAAAAAAGATGCTGAACTTGTTCCCACTAGGAACTTTTTTTTTTTTTTAATATTTAGTACACAAACTTTACCATTGTGTATGATAGCCAGATATCTTAATTGCCGAGTACATCCATACATTCCGGCGCCTCCGTAGCCAGGTGGGCAGGAGCATCAGTTCATAGCACATGCTTCTTGATTAGATGGGGGTTTGAGCCCGTGACCACCAAATATGGAGGATGCGGAAAGGTCAGGGAATGACCACCGCATATTCCCAGAGCAATATAATATGGCCTTAGTTCCTAATGCTCCTTAAAAAAAAAAAAAAAAAAAAAAAAAACTAAACCATACATTTCCAGCCCAATCAGATGTTTCATATGTCAAAAATTTGGACACTCACAAACAGTATGTCAAGGGGACACCATCTACCTGAACTGTACTCCAAAGCCCATACACAAATGGATTGCACTGCAGAAACACCAGAATGCCCAAATTATAATTTCTAGCATCCAGGGTATTCAAAAGCATGTGAACTCTGGAGAGTATGAAAAAAAGATCCAAAAATACAAAGTTGAATAAAAGTTCACCTACCAGGAAGCAAGTTATGCTCAACATGGCAAAAGTTACCTATGCTGCAGCAACGAAAAAATACCTGTCAATTGCAACATAAATGGCAGCCACAGTACCCCATCCACCTCTATTGCTGATTCGGCGTGATTAGTGCTATCATCCCCTCAGTCACCACCTACAGAACAATGTAAAGTAACTTGTGCTAACAGTCCCACAAACTGCAACTGATGCTCTGCCAGAAACTGCAAAATTTTCATGATCAATCATCAAAAGCAAGGATATAGATGATGTTACTGACCATATTACTAAACAGATAATAACAGCTGCAACTTGTGCTGCACGTGGAATTCAATGTGCTATCATTGGCAAAACTATGGATAGGATTTCTAGTCAATGGACGAAGGTCATTAATATACAAGAGGAAAAGAGGGGAGGAAAGAACTGAACCTTGGGAGACACCAGCATTAGTGAAGAAATTAGAAGACAGAGAGCCATCACCCTCGGTGAGCGATCAAAGAGAAAACTGGATAACCATTTACAAAAATCAGTTGGCAAACCATAAGATGGAAGCTTATTTAGAAGGCCTTTATGTCAAACACGATCGAAAGCCTTCGAGAACTGCAGTTGGTCCTCACAGACATGCCAATATCTGATGGAATGATGCATGCTGTGATGCCAAAAAAGAATAGAATAAACCTTGGAATCTGTTTCGGAAGTACCCAACCTAATAAGTTGATTAACTGTAAAAAACTTAAAGCTAAGGCATATTATGATCAGAAAAGGGCTAAAACGACCCTTGGATCTGGTTTGCTTCCACCATTACTAAAAATACAGACTGTAGAAAAATCTTCGACAAAATCAAACTAAATCCCTCCCAGAATAACGCTCATTATAAGTTTGAATGGTAAAGACTTCTCCTCTCCAGTGGAAATTGCAAATGCCCTATCAGAATGTTTTTCGGAAATCTCTGCCACATCAAACATATGAGCCAGCCTTTAAACAGGTAAAAGCCAATGCAGAAAAATATAAGCTGAACTTCAATACAGTGGCATCTCTTTCATATAATCAATCGTTTTTATTTTTTGAACTAGAGAGCTCCCTAAATTGTCAGTTAATAGTGCAACAGAGCTTGATGGGATATATTATTTGAAGCTTAAACAAGAAAGCTCTGAATTCATTACTGATGTATTTCAACTGGATATTCTCAGAAGGTTACTACCCTCTTTCTTTGCACCACTCAATAGTCTTAGCCTTTCTATTGAACCTGGAAAGGATCAATCAGACCCGCAAAACTATCAGCCAATATCTCTTAACAGTTGCCTTGGTAAGACATTAGAAAAAATTATTTACGCTTGATTAGTATGGTATCTAGAATGTCATTCGGTGATGAATAAAAAGCAGTACGGATTTTGGAAAAATTGGCCAACTGTAGACCTTATGATCAGGGCAGAATCCAACCTATGGAATGCTTTTATCTGTAAAGAACATCTTGTTAGGGCCTGCCTGGATATTGAAAAAACATTTGATACCACCTGGAGCTATGGCATTCTTCAAAATCTATATGGCACTAGGGCTCCAGGGTCAGCTACCACTAATCATGTAGAGCATTCTCCAAAACCGAACCTTTCAAGTGCATTACTACAATTCTCTATCCCATACATTTGTCCAAAAAGAAGGGAGTCCCACAAGGATCAGTTCTTAGTGTGACATTCTAAGTTTGCAGTTAGGCTAAACAATGCAACAGAGAATATACCGGTTAATGTTGACATCTATCTATATGCAGATGTAGTAGTAGTGGCATGTGATGCAAGAAAGCAAATGTATGAGCTTATGCAGCATCAGCCAAAAAAAAAAAAAAAATCACACCATTCCCTCCAAATGCCTGCCCAGTTCCTCCTTAAATTTATTCAACCTATCAACTTCCACAACGACAGATGGAAGCTTGTTCCAGCAATTAACCACCCACTGGCTAAAGGCAAATTTCTGCACATCTATTCTACATCTGTCCTTTCATAATTTGAATTTATGCCCCCCTTAGGTTCTTAATCTGATCAAGTGGAAGGATCCCATCAGAATTCAGCGTGCTGAACCCATTCAAGGCCTTATACACCTCAATCAGATCACCGCACAGGTGCCTAGTCTCCAGCCACTGCAATTTGCAGAACTTAAGCCTCTCTTGATAAGAGGATCCCTTCATTCCCCTCACCAATCTTGTTGCCCTTCTCTGTACACGCTCAAGTAAATCTACATCCTTCCTAAAATGAAGCCTCCAGACCTGGCATGGCCTGACCATTGCCTTATACAGAGGGATAATCACCTCCTTTTCCCTGCTAGCAAAATTCCTATATATCATTGACAAAACCCCATGACCTGCCCTGGCAGCCTGTCTGCATTGCTCAGAAAACTTCATATCTGCCTGCCAATTACTCCCAGGTCTTTTTCATTTTCTACCACCTTAAGTGTAGTACCATACAGTTGGTACGTTTCTCTGGGGTTACTTCTACCCATATGCAGTACTTTGCATTTGTCAAGGTTAAACTTCAGTTGCCACTTCTTAGCCCATCTGCCCAAATTATCTAGCTCCTGTTGTAGTAGCACACTGCCATTACTGTCATTAACAACCTTGCCAACCTTTGTATCATCTGCAAACTTCGACATTAAGCCTGATATACCTTCATCAATATCATTGATAAATATACAAAACAACAGTGAACCTAACACCGAACCCTGTGGGACTCCACTAATAACATTAGTCCAAGAAGAGCAGCACCCATTGATTACCACCCTCTGTCTTCTCGCACTTAACCATCCTTTTATCCATTGTAGCAACTTACCCTTAATACCATTCTGCTCCAATTTGTACAATAGTCTTCCGTGCGCAACAGTGTCAAAAGCTTTCCTGAAATCCAAATATATGATATCAAAATTATTTTTTGCATCCAGTTCCTTTGTAACCACATCATAATATCCTATCAAATTTGTCAGACAAGACTTTCCCTTAACAAACCCATGCTGTGTCTGAGTTATTGCTGCAGTCCTGTCTAGATGATCCTGCAATGCATCTTTAACCAGCGACTCCATTATTTTACCCGGAACAGAAGTTAAACTAACTGGTCTGTAATTACTCGTGTCACCTTTTGATCCCCCTTTGTGAATTGGGGATACATCTGCAGTCTGTGGGAACCTCCCCTGAGTCCAAGGATGCTCTCATAATTATGGCTAAGGGTTTGCTTAGTTGCTTTGCCACCTCCTTTAATATAACTGGATAGATCCCATCCACCCCAGGTGCTTTTCTTACGTTTAACTTCAACAATTTCTCTTCCACTTTGCTTTCACTTATTACAAAATCATTAAATATCCTGCTACAATTTGATAACCTTCTGCCATTTTCAAACCTTAATAATTCCTCACGTGTGAATGTAGATGCAAAATACTCATTCAGTTTGTTTGCTATCTGAGCAGGATCATCAACAGTCAAACCATCAATGTCAAGTGGACCAATCAGATTCATCCCCTTCCTTTTAGAGTTTATATAAGTAAAGAAATCCTTGCTGTTTTTCTTAGCATCTTACAATATCCTGCCACTCACAAAATATGTGCTCCATTGAGCATCAATTGCAGCTCTCAATAAACAAAATAGAATCATGGGCATCCCACAATGGCTATCTCCTCTCTGCATCAAAAACAATTATATCCACTTTTGCAAGAAATGTCATTTCCATCCAGATTCCAAGCTAAGGTTAGGAACTCAACCAGTAGCACTTAGCAAAAAATCTGGTTCTTTCTTGGGCCTAGTACTTAACACTAAACTTAACTTTCAGATGCATATAATGCAAATGCAAACTCATTGCATGAAAAAGATGAATATCCTCAAAGTTATCTCTTAGACATCCCCAGTGCAAAGTTTGTATATAGATGCTAATGAGCCTCCACTACATATTAGGAGAAAAGTATTGCTTCTTGGCTATGCAGCCAAATTATTTAGCTTCCCTTCTCACCCCATCTGGACATATCACTTTGAACCTCAATGGGAAAACTTATATAGAAATAAACCCAATGAAAACAAACCTGCTGCCATCTGGCTACAAGAGCTAATGTAATACTGGAAGATCAATCTTGGAAATATATCTCAAGCTGCAGATACAGTACAAGCAATGTATATACTTGTTTGCGATAACTCCTTTCTTCAGTGGGGAAAATACTCCTATCGAATCAAAATCTTAGACAGTTACATGAGGCTCATGCATTGGCCAATTCTCACAGTCTTCATGGGTGCCTCTGTAGCCAGGTGGGCAGGAGTAGCAGTGCATAGCACACGCTTCTTGATTAGATGGGGATTCAAGCCCGTGACTACCAAATATGGAGGATGCGGAAAGATCAGGGAATGACCACCACATATCCCTGGAGCAATATGGCCTTAGTTGCTAATGCTCCTAAAAACCAAATAACTAACAAACAACAAACAAACAAACAAACAAACACAGTCTTCATGTATATACAGATGGCTCAAAAACTGACATATCCGTAGGAGCTGCAGTGATCCTTTCTACATCCACTGGTATTTGTATCCAAGAGCTTAACATTATGTTTGATGATATTAAGAATCATTCAGACTACTCAAAGAGTAGTTTATATAGAGTAGTTTAAAACATTATCAAACATTATGTTTGATAATGTTAAGCATCATTCAGATAAATGCTATATCTGAGCAGATTTGTCCTGAATGCAACGTATATGCTCAGAGCTGCACACTATAGAGTTAACTTCGGATCACATAACTTGCGAATACTAATGGTTTATTATATATACCAATTCATTGAGTGAACTACAGGCGTTATCGGTGATGAGATACACTACTCATCCAACCCTGTCCCGAATTCAGTAGATGGTAAACACCCTCCATGAAGGTGTATTTGACATTCGCTTCTGTTGGATCCCCAGCCATGTCAGGATTAAAGGAAAAGATTTGGTTGCTACTGCAGCCAAATCGGTATTTGTATCCAAGAGCTTAACATTATGTTTGATGATGTTAAGCTCTTGACAAATAATCTTGACCTGTCAGTTCCCTATATAACTACAGGCAAGTAATCCATAATAAGTTACATTCTCAATGGCAAGGTCCATGACATTGGCAGGTTACAAACAAACTATATCAGATTAAACCTGTGATCCATCTATGGCAGTCTAGTTTTCCCAGGGATTGTAAAGAGGAAATCGTTCTTGTTTGGCTTTGTATAGGTCACAGTCATCTGACACACTCCTTTCTTCTGAGGGCTAATGACTTTCCTATGTATGAGCAATGTGACACCATTTTATCCATTAAACTTATTTTATCTGACTATACCAATTTTAAGCATGTTCATTTTGCCTCTTTTATCCATCGAACTGAGCCTTATACACTCAGATTCTGTCCAATAATGACCAAGTGTTGGCAGTTTTTCAGTTTTTGCAAACTATTAATATATATACACACATATCCAGTGGTGTCACATGCCCATTTAGGTTGGGTGTGCTTTTACTGGGAGGGAGAGTTTTATGCAACCTGCACTACAAAATTCATGTGTTAATTTGAATGTACAATTGCATTTTTATCGATGTGTGAAAGTTTTAAGAGTGCATAGCACAGTAGCGTTCTTCTTAATTGTAGAATAATTTTGAATACTTTAATTTACTAACTAATATAATTTTAAATATGCAATCCATAATTATGGGAAACATAAAGGTTCCCTGTCAAATAAACAATAACAATGCGTCATGCATGCCATTTATGTGAAAAGCACAGAGTGTTTGCACTTTTTGGTGAGAAGATTAGAATATCATTGGAAAATACTAGAGTGAGGCATGAATTATCTGTATTTTGTTACAACTATATAATACACACAAAAATCTGAAAAAGTAATCACTTGGGAAAATATTATTTTTCCAGATTGAATCAAAGAAAGGCTTAAAAAAATTCATTTTACCTATTTATTTTTACACCAGTTCCAATCTGCTGTTTTGCCTTGGGAATTGTTAGCATATCATCATAAAATGAAGATCTTTTCTTCAGTATCACCAACAGCAATGCCTTTTCAATGGCGAGTACACTTAGGCTGCATAACCTTTCCTGCATTTGTGTTCCTCTATAATACTTATGTATTCTCTTCATAACTGAAAAAGAACGCTCGACTGTAGATGTATACTCAGAATCATCATGATAAGTTCCACTAATTCATAAATTTCCTTGAATGCAACCTGAAGCTGATTTTCTTGCATGAATTTTAATAAGTGATGCACTGTGTTTCCTCTCAAATTCATCAAAAGAAAAGAGTACTTTTAGTTCATTTTTAAAGCGAACATAGTCAAAAACTGATCCATAGAAATGCTTTAATTTTTCTAGAATACCATTAGGAAAGTTTTGCATACTGATCATATCTTTCACTACAAAGGATTTGAAAAAAATTCAAGTTTCAAAAGTGAAGAGATCTTTCGTCCATCTCCAGGCACATACAGTCGACTATTCCCTGGTATAATTGAAGGCATGTGCTCTTGTCCTCTTCTTCAGATCCTTTTCATCTTTTAGGCTTTGGCTCCTCAACCATATGCTTTTCCTTTTCAGAAACCCAAATATTATAAAATCCATGTTCCTTGTTATTCCTAAACTGTTTCATAGCATCATGCATCTTTTCACACAACAAATACAATATACAAAGCATTTACTCTTTTCGATGATTTAGAAAAATATGCTGCCAATCCACTGATAGTTTGGAAAAACAATCTACATTCCTTGATATTAGAGAGGCTTTGCTTCAGAACTAAGTTGAAAACATGGGCATAGCAATGCGTAAATATTGCTAAAGGATAGGCATTGATAACTTTACTCTGCAACCCACTCATGACACAGGCACCATCATAAGTTTGGCTGACCAACTTGTCCTTAATATTAAATTCCTCAACTCGGTTTACAACATGTTTAAAAAATTTCTTTTTTTATAGCATCTTTGACCATATCAGATATAGCATTAATGATATAATTTTGTAGTGTGAAAGAAGTTCCTCGAAATACAGTCGATGCCTTTAAATAACTGTCTAAAAGAGGATCATACTCACAGAGCACATTTAAAATTTCTATGTAATTCCCTCGATTAGCTGAATCTTCATACTCATCATGACCTCTCAAAGGGGAAGCTCTTGCTTAGCCAAATAACATACAGCATCAATTAATCTTTTTAAAATAGGCCTAAATGGATGTCAGAAGAATTAATGAGACATGTGGCAGAGAAGAAAAATGCATGGGATACATATAAATTAATGGGTAACAAGGAAGCCTACGATAGATATATTAACTGGTCTGTAACCAATTCACAAAGAAGATTAGGCAAGCAAAGGCAGATTATGAGAAATCTTTGGCAAAGGATGCAAAGAAAAACAGCAAAGAGTTCTTTACGTATGTAAACTCTAGAAGGAAGGGGATGAATCAGATTGGCCCACTGGATATCAGTGGTTCAACTGTTGATGATCCTGCTCAGGAGGCTAACAAACTAAATGAGTATTTCGCATCTACATTCACACATGAGGAGTTATTCAGGGAGCGGAATGCCAGAGGTGAACTAAACTATGGCAGTGAGCTAGTTGATTTTGTAATAACTGAGAGGAAAGTGGAAGAGAAATTGTTGAAGATAAACATAAGAAAGGCACCTGGAGTGTTATCTATCCTGTTATATTAAAGGAGGCAGCAAAGGAAGTAAGCAATTCCTTAGCCATAATCATGAGAGCTTCCTTGGACATAGGGGAGGTACTCATGGACTGGAGATGTGCAAATGTGACCCCAATTCACAAAGGAGGATCAAAGGCGACACAAGAAATTATAGACTTGTTAGTTTAACTTCTGTTCAGGGAAATTAATGGAGGCACCGGTTAAAGAAGCACTGCAGGATCATCTAGACAAGACTTCATTTATAGCTCGGATACAGCATGGGTTTGTTAAGGGGAAGTCTTGTCTGACCAGTTTGATTGGATACTATGATGTGGTCACAAAGGAACTGGATGCAAAGAATAATTTTGATATCATATATTTGGATGTTAGAAAGGCTTTTGATACTCTTGCACATGGAACGCTGGTGTACAAATTGGTCCAGTGTAGCATTGGAGGCAAATTGCTTCTATGGATAAATTGATGGTTGTGTGGGAGAAGACAGAGACTGGTAATCAATGGACACTGCTCTTCATGGACTAATGTTATTAGTGGAGTCCCTCAGGGTTCAGTGTTGGGTCCATTGTTGTTTTCTGTATTTATAAATGATATTGATGATAGTATATCAGGCTTAATGTCCAAGTTTGCAATCGATACGAAGGTTTGCAGGGTTGTTAATGACCCTAATGACAGTATGCTGCTGCAACAGTATCTGGAAAAGTTGAGCAGATGGGTTGAGAGGTGGCAAATGAAGATTAACATTGACAAATGCAAAGTACTACATATGGGAAGCAATAACCCCAGAGTAACGTATCAACTCTGTGGTACTACACTGATAATGGTAGAGAATGAAAAGGACCTGGGGGTAATTGTGCAGACAGATATGAAGTTTTCTGAGTAGTGCAGATGGTCTGCAATAGTAGCTCATAGTGTCTTGTCAATGATATACAGGAATTTTTTCTAGCATGGATAAGGTGGTGATGATCCCCTTTTATAAGGCATTGGTCAGGCCACAACTTGAGTACTGTATACAGGTCTGGATGCCTCATTTTAAGAAGGATGTAGAGCTGTTGGAACGAGTACAGAGAAGGGCCACAAGATTTGTGAATGGAACAAAGTGTTGCTCTTACGAAGAAAGGCTTAAGATTTGCAAATTACAATGTTTGGAGACTAGGCACCTGCGAGGTGATCTGATTGAAGTGTATAAAGCTTTGAATGGTTTGAGCATGCCCAATGCTGATGGGATTCTTCCTCTTGCTGAAAATAATCACCTGAGAGGGCATAAATTGAAATTGAGGGAAGACAGTTGTAGGATAGATGTGCGGAAGTTTGCCTTTAGCCAGCAGGTAGTTGATTGGCGGAACAGACATCCATCTCTTGTTATGGGCCTATATGAGACCTTGAAGGACAGGGTGGATGAACTCGAAAGAAATAAATTGAGGGGCCCATCAAGCTCTCAGCTGCCCGCATCAACACCAGAGCTTGGACTTGGTCATCTTGCAACACAGAGGCAGCCCCCAAGGCAGAATGCGCTGGTCCAACAGGAACTAGTAGTTGTTGGTGACTCAATTGTCAGGGAAACGGGGAACATGCTTTGTAAAAAGGATAGGTGGAACAGGACCAGGGTATGTCTGCCAGGGGCAAAGGTTGATGACGTTGTAGAGCAGATATCATCTTTTAAGGGCACAAAAGGTGATATAGTTGTACACGTTGGCACTAATGATATTAAGAGTAGGAGACCGGGAGAATTACTTAACAAGTACAGGTCACTGTTGAACAAAAGCCGAGAATTAGGGTTGAATTTGAAAGTGTCTGCAATTCTGCCCAGACACGATAGGAGGGAGTATATGATGAGAGCCTTGTCGATCAATTCGGCCCTGGAAAGATTGTGCAAGGCTGAAGGGGTAGAATTTTTTTCAGCCTGGACTGTACTTGTTAACAGGAGAGATTGCTTCTACAGGGATGGGATACACTTAAATAGAAAGGGTGCAAGAATATTTGCTGATGCTATCGAGGCAGTGTTAGGTGGGGCGGAAAACTGCTAGCTTGGGGGGAGACAAAGACTAATGGATTAACAGTAGCCACGGGCAGAGGTGAAAGAGATTCTTGCACTGCTTCTATTGGAATGAGCAGAAGCCTGAAAAACAAGATTCAGGATATTTCAGAGACTGCTGGAAGTCATTGCAGTACAAGTAAACACATGGGTTGTGTTAGGGTAGCTAAGAATAGAAACAGGTGCATGTATACTTGCGTGTACACTAATGCTAGGAGTTTAGTAAATAAATTTGATGAATTTGAGGTATTACTCAAAACATCAAAGGCGGATATTGTTGGGATATCAGAGACGTGGTGTCACACAGATATAAGGAATGCAGAACTGGAATTTGGGGAGTACAACGTCTACAGAAAGGATAGACAGGATAGGAAGGGAGGAGGGGTTATGCTATTAGTTAAAAAACACATAAAATCCAAGGAAGTGAAGCCAGTTGACATCGCTGGACAGTGCAGTGTTGAGTCAGTTTGGTGTGACATAAGCATAGGTAAATCAAAATTGAGAGTAGGAGTGTGCTATAGGCCTAATGACTCTGATGAGTATAATAAGATACTGTACAGGGAAATAGAATGGGCCAGTAAATCAGAGAGTCTTATAATGGGGGATTTTAATTTCCCAGATATTGACTGGAATTTGTGGGTTGGTCACTCACACACTAGCAAGGCTTTTGTGGATTTATTGGATGATTGTTTTCTACACCAGCATGTTCGGGAGGCAACTAGAGGGAGTAATACTCTTGATCTGATTATCAGTAGTGATTCTTCATGCATTAGGAATCTGCAGATAAATGAACCACTGGGTGGCAGTGATCACAGTGTGCTGAAGTGGGATTTACTCAAGGAGGTAACTACCATCAGAGGTAAAGGGAAGGGTTTTTGCTTTCGTAAAGGCGACTATGCTGGTCTGAGACAGTATTTAAATTCTATACAGTGGGACCAACTGATGATGTTACCAACAGCAAATTCAAAATGGGAAGCATTCAAGGAACTAATCTTGGAAGCTACCAGGCTTTACATACCAACCAAGAAATATTGTTCAAGGTTCAGGCCTAAATGGTTGTCAGATGAACTAATGAGACATATGGCAGAGAAGAAAAATGCATGGGATACATACAAATTAATGGGTGACGTGGAAGCCTATGATAGATATAAGTTGGTCTGTAACCAAGTCACAAAGGAGATTAGGCAGGCAAAGGCAGATTATGAGAAATCCTTGGCAAAGGATGCAAAGAAAAACAGAAAAGAGTTCTTTACCTATTTAAACTCAAGAAGGAAAGGGATGAATCAGATTGGTCCACTGGATGTTGATGGTTCAACAGTTGAGGATCCAGCTCAGGTGGCTAACAATCTAAACGAGTATTTTGCATCTACATTCACACATGAGGAGTTATTCAGGAAGGGGAATGTCGTAGGTGAAGTAAACATTGGCAGTGAGCTAGATGATTTTCTAATAACTGAGAGGAAAGTGGAGGAGAAATTGTTGAGGATAAACATAAAAAAGGCACCCGGGGTGGATGGGATCTATCCAGTTATATTAAAGGAGGCAGCAAAGGAAGTAAGCAAACCCCTAGCCATAATTATGAGAGCTTCTTTGGACTCAGGGGATGTACCCATGGACTGGAGATGTGCAAATGTAACCCCAATTCACAAAGGAGGATCAAAGGCTGACACAAGTAATTATAGACCTGTTAGTTTAACTTCGGTTCCAGGAAAATTAATGGAGGCACTGGTTAAAGAAGCACTGCAGGATCATCTGGACAAGAATTCAGTTATAGCTCAGACACAGTGGGTTTGTTAAGGGCAGGTCTTGTCTGACCAATTTGATTGGATACTATGATGTAGTCACAAAAGAACTGGATGCAGGGAATAACTTTAATATTATATATTTGGATCTTAGAAAGTCTTTTGATACTGTTGCGCATGGAAGACTGCTGCACAAATTGGAGAAGTGTGGCATTCGAGGCAAATTGCTGCTATGGATAAAGGGATGGTTGAGTGGCAGAAGACAGAGAGTGGTAATCAATGGACACTGCTCAACGTGGACTAATGTTATTAGTGGAGTTCCTCAGGGTTCAGTGTTGGGTCCATTGTTGTTTTCTGTATTTATAAATGATATTGATGATGGTGTATCAGGCGTAATGTCCAAGTTTGCAGACGATACAAAGGTTGGCAGGGTTGTTAAGGACACTACTGATACTATGCTGCTGCAACAGGATCTGGAAAGGTTGAGCAGATGGGCTGAGAGGTGGCAAATGAAGTTTAACATTGACAAATGTAAAGTACTACATATGGGAAACAGCAACCCCAGAGCAACGTATCAACTCTGTGGTACTACGCTGACAGTGGTAGAGAATGAAAAGGACCTGGGGGTAATTGTGCAGGCAGATATGAAGTTCTCTGAGCAGTGCAGACGAGCTGCAAGAGTAGCTCATGGTGTCTTGTCAATGATATACAGGAATTTTTCTAGCAGGGACAGGGATGTGATTATTCCCTTGTATAAGGCATTGGTCAGGCCACACCTTGAGTACTGTATACAGGTCTGGAGGCCTCATTTCAAGAAGGATGTAGAGCTGCTGGAACGAGTACAGAGAAGGGCAACAAGATTAGTGAATGGAACAAAGGGTTGCTCTTACGAAGAAAGGCTTAAGTTTTGCAAATTACAGAGCCTGGAGACTAGGCATCGCCGATGTGATCTGATAGAGGTGTACAAGGCTTTGAATGGCTTGAGCATGCTCAATGCCGATGGGATTCTTCCTCTTGCTCAGAATAATCACCTGAGAGGGCATAAATTCAAATTGAGGAAGGACGGATGTCGGATAGATGTGCGGAAATTCGCCTTTAGCCAGCGGGCAGTTGGTTTGTGGAATAGACTTCCATCGCTTGTTGTTGAAGTTGATAGCCTAAACAAATTTAAGGCTCAGCTGGACAGGTATTTCGAATTGAGGGGTGAAATGGGAGTAGTGGTTGTTTTTTTTTTTTTTTTTTTTTTTTTTTTTTTTTTTCGGCTGATGCTGAACAAGCTTGCTTTCTTGCATCATATGCCTCTACTAATGCTAATGCTCTTGTTGTGGAAGTTGATAGGCTAAATAAATTTTGAGACTGAGCTGGATAGGTATTTGGAACGAACGGAGGGATGAAATTGGAGCATTTTTTTTTTTTTTTTTTTGGCTGATGAAGCATAAGCTTACTTTCTTGCCATTGTATGCTTGTAGTAATGCTAATGCTAATAATCAAAGAAATGTCTAAAATGTCACAATTATAACTGAAATAATAAATCAATGTGTTTTGGTAGTATGAGAAAGTTCTCAAGAACTGGCCAAAGTTACCTCAAAGTTCAATAATATAACCAAATATATCAATCACAAACTATTCTAAATGATAAACATAGCATATAATAATTTTACAAGAAATTACAATTGTGGCCATATTAACCAGAAGTGCAGTTCAGTGGGTTTTCCCCTTGTCCAAAATAAGTACCTTTACAAAATACTGTTTGCAGATGACTAAGTTGTTGAGGCACAAGATGATGATGTAAATTACATGGGCAGAAAGTTACTAGAAGAATATAAAACATGGGGACTGACAGTTAATTTTAATAAGAAAGAGTACATGAATCGAAGTGGGAATGTTCTAGATTTAGATGGAATACAGGTGAAAACTGTACAGCAATTTAAATACCTGAGTACAATTATTCAAGCTGATGGATCATCTGCACAGGAAACTGAGAGAAGTCTGGGTGAAGGTAGGAATGGTCATAGGAATGTTCAATTCTGTGTTATGGAATAAAAATATTATTAACAAAACTAAACATAAAATACATAATGCAATATTACAAAGTGTTTTATTATATGAATGTGAGACTTGGACCCTAACTGAATGACAAAATATAAACTACTGACTGTTGAGATGGATTTTTTGGTGAAGATAGTAATAGTAATAGTAGTAGTGGCATGTGATGCAAGAAAGCAAGTGTATGAGCTTATGCAGCATCAGCCAAAAAAAAAAAAAAAAATCACACCATTCCCTCCAAATGCCTGTCCAGTTCCTCCTTAAATTTATTTAACCTGTCAACTTCCAGAACGACAGATTGAAGTTTGTTCCAGCAATAAACCACCTGCTGGCTAAAGGCAAATTTCTGCTCATCTCTTCTACATCTGTCTTTTCTTAATTTGAATTTATGCCCCCTTAGGTTCATAATCTGAACAAGTGGAAGGATCCCATCAGAATTCAGCGTGCTCAACCCATTCAAGGCCTTATATACCTCAATCAGATCACCGCGCAAGTGCCTAGTCTCCAGCCACTGCAATTTGCAGAATCCTCTCTTGGTAAGAGGATACCTTCATTCCCCTCACCAATCTTGTTGCCCTTCTCTGTACACGCTCAAGTAAATCTACATCCTTCCTAAAATGAGGCCTCCAGACCTGTACGCAGTACTCAAAGCGTGGCCTGACCATTGCCTTATACAGAGGGACAATCACCTCCTTCTCCCTGCTAGCAAAATTCCTATATATCATTGACAAAACCCCATGATCTGCCCTGGCAGCCTGTCTGCATTGCTCAGAAAACTTCATATCTGACTGCACAATTACTCCCAGGTCTTTTTCATTTTCTACCACCTTAAGTGTAGTACCACACAGTTGGTACGTTTCTCTGGGGTTACTTCTACCCATATGCAGTACTTTGCATTTTTCAAGGTTAAACTTCAGTTGCCACTTCTTAGCCCATCTGCCTAAATTATCTAGATCCTGTTGCAGTAGCACACTGCCATTACTGTCATTAATAACCCTGCCAACCTTTGTATCATCTGAAAACTTTGACATTAAGCCTGATATACCTTCATCAATATCATTCCCAAGAAAGCGAAGGTCTGAAAAAGTTAGAAATTATGTGATAAGGAATACAATAAAAGTTCAAAAAAACCATCATTGATAAAATAGAGGAGAAAAGATTGGAGTGGTTTGGCCATGTGAAGAGAATGGAGTATGACAGATTGCCCAAGGAGCCATGCAATGGATGCTATGGAGAAGGTAAAAGAGAGGAAGACCAAGAAGGATGTGGATAGAGGGTGTGAGAGCAGCCATGAATAGAAGAGGACTGGTGGACAGAGATTGTGAAAATAGAAGAAAGTCGAAAAAATGAATAAAGGAATGACTTTTTGATATTAGGTTGAGGAGAACCATTGTAATAATGGAATAAATACTAAGAAGAAGAGAAGAAGGCAATATTAACCACTCCATGCAAAATACTCATTCAGTTTGTCAGCTATCTGAGCAGGATCATCAACAATGGAACCATCAATATCAAGTGGACCAATCTGATTCATCCCCTTTCTTCTAGAGTTAACATAAATAAAGAAGTCTTCTTTGTTTTTCTCGTGTATCTTATACATTGTGTATAAGATACACGAGAAACTGAAATTTTGATATTTTCAATCTTTTAAAACTGTCCGGTAATGGGTGCCAAGGTTATTCATAAAAATAAGTAAATACACTGGGATTCCACAGATAAAGTTTCACCACAATGGGACTATTTGGCAGTCTCCAAACAACAAAGGTTTGCCAAAAAGAGCACAGATATCAGTTGAATGCAGTTTGTAGACAAATCTGATTTCACCACAGTGTATTCACTTTAAAGGGTTACCTAAGTCCCTCCCGTGCCCACCAAATACAGAGGATGCAGAAAGGTCAGGGAATGACCGCCGCATATCCCCGGAGCAATATGGCCTTAGTTGCTAATGCTCCTAAAAAAAAAATAATAATAACCTGGGATCCCTTTCTTGTCCATATAAAATATAGTGTATTTATATATATATACCATATTTTATCCAATAAAGATGCAAGAAATAAATCTTTATTTATTTAAACACATTTTCAGCAATATCCCATTTCAAGGTATAGAGTCTACAAAATGGCAATTTCCATAAGGAATCACAAGAAGGCAGCTTCCAGTACTACTATCCCGCAAAAATGTTGTTTGTTTCTGCCATTACATGACACATGGCACAGAAGAAAAATGCATGTGATGCATATAAATTTTCAGGTGACACAAAAGCCTATGGATATAAGCTAGTCTGTAACCAATTTGCAAAGGAGGTTAGGGAAGCGAAGGCTGATTACAAGAAATCCAATTGGCAAAGGATGCAAAGAAAAACAATGAAGACTTCTTTACTTACTGTATAAGGAAGGGGATGAATCAGATTGTATAAGGAAGGGGATGAATCGGATTGGTCCACTGTATAAGGAAGGGGATGAATCAGATTGGTCCACTTGATATTGATGGTTCCATTGTTGATGATCCTGCTCACATAGCTGACAAATTGAATGAGTATTTTGCATCTACATTCACACATGAGGAATTTTGTAAGGAAGGGGAGGACAGAAGTTTACTAAACTCTAACAGGGAGCTAAATGATTTTGTAATAACTAAGAGCAAAGTGGAGGAGAAATTGTTGGAGTTAGACATAAAAAAGGCATCTGGTGTGGATGGAATCTATCCAGTTGTATTGAAGGAGGCAGCGAGGGAAGTAAGCAATCCCTTAGCCATAATTATGAGCGTATCCTTGGACTCAGGGGAGGTCTCCCGTGGACTGTAGATGTTCAAATTCACAAAGGAATTTGCACATCTACAAATTTTGCACAAATAATTATAGACCTGTTAGTTTAACTTATGTTCCAGGGAAAATAATGGAGTCACTGGTTAAAGAAGCACTGCATGATCATCTAGACAAGACTGCAGCAATAGTTCAGACAGGATGGGTTTGTTAAGGGGAGATCTTGTCTGACCAATTTGATTGGATACTATGATGTGGTCTCAAAGGAACTGGATGCAAAACATAATTTTGATATCATATACTTGAATTTCAGGAAAACTTTTGATTCGATTGCATGTGGAAGGAAGATTGCTGTACAAATTGGAGCAGTATGGCATTAAGAACAAGTTTCTACAATGGATAAAAGGATTGTTGAGTGGGAGATGACAGAGAGTGGTAATAAATGGGCACTGTTCTTCATGGACTAATATTATTAATGGGGTTCTCCAGGGTTCTTTGCTGGGCCCTTGTTGTTTTGTGTATTTTATTATCAATGATATCGATGAAAGTGTATCAGGGTTAATGTCCAGGTTTGCAGATAACACAAAGGTTGGCATGGTTGTTAATGACAATAAAAACAGTATGCTACTGCAACCGGATCTAGAATAGTTAGGTAGATGGTCTGGAAAGTGACAATTGAAGTTTAACATTGATAAATGCAAAGTAATGCATATGTGTAGCAGTAACCCAAGAGAAACATACAAACTGTGTGGTAACACACTCAGGGAAATGGAGAATGAAAAAGGCCTAAGGGTTAATTGTGCAGTCAGATATGACGTTCTCTGGGTAGTGAAGACATGCTGCCAGAGCAGGTAATGGAGTCTTGTCAATGATATATAGGAATTTTTCCAGCAGAGAAGAGGTGATTAACCCCTTTATAAGGCAGTGGTCAGGCCACATCTTGAGAACTGCATATAGGTCTGCTAGAATGAGTAGAAAAAATGGCAACAAGCTTGATGAGAAGACAACACGGTACTCTTATCAAGAAATCCTTAAATTCTGCAAGTTTCATTATAGGGAAAGATGGGTAAAAATGCTCAGAAAATATGATTTTTAAAACCCTTTATGGATGACAATCTCCCAACTGTCAACCTCTAAAAACTGAATCACTCACTCACCAGGCATTCATAGTTCCCATGGTGTCAATTTTAAGAAGAGGGCTGTCCAATGACACAAGATTAAAATTGATTATCTAGAGCTAACTAAAGTCATTAAATCACACATCATGGGCAAGTCCACTGTTTTTGTATAGAAAGGACATGTATGTATGTACATATATATGTGTACCCTGTCTATGGTGGCTCCCAGAAATAATCCATCTCCATCTGTTTTACTGTGCAGGTATACGGAACTCTGTAAAACGGGCCTGACATGTGGGTTAATGTGTGTTAGCATTAGTAGAGGCATTTGATGCAAGAAAGCAAGCTTATGCAGCATCAGTCAAAAAAAAAAAATAATAATAAAAAAAAAAATAATAATAAATAAAAAATAAAAAATAACCACTTCCATTTCACCCCTCTGTTCGTTCGAAATACCTGTCCAGCTGAGCCTTAAAGTTATTTAGGCTATCAACTTCCACGACAAGGGATGGACGTCTATTCCAGCAACCAACCACCCGCTGGCTAAAGGCAAATTTCCTCACATCTATCCTACATCTGTCTTTCCTCAATTTGAATTTATGCCCTCTCAGATGATTATTCTGAGCAAGAGGAAGAATCCTATCAGCATTGAGCATGCTCAAACTATTCAATGCTTTATACATCTATCAGATCACCTCGCCGGTCCCTAGTCACCAGACACTGTAATTTGCAAAACTTAAGCCTTTCTTCGTAAGAGCACCCCTTTGTTCCATTCACTAATCTTGTTGCCCTTCTCTGTACTCGTTCCAGCATCTCTACATCCTTCTTGAAATGAGGCCTCCAGACCTGTATACAGTACTCTAGGTGCGGTCTGACCATTGCCTTATACAAAGGAATAATCACCTCCTTATCCTTGCTAGAAAAATTCCTATATATCATCGACAATACACCAAAAGTAGCTCATGGTGTATTGTCGATGATCATACACCAAGTAGCTCATGGTGTATTATCATCGACAATACACCATGAGCTACTTTTGCCGCCCGTCTGCACTGCTCAGAAAACTTCATATCTGCCTGCACAACCACCCCCAGGTCCCTTTCATTCTCTACCACTGTCAGTGTAGTACCACAGAGATTAACATTAGCATTAGTAGAGGCATATGATGCAAGAAAGCAAGCTTATTCAGCATCAGCCAAAAAAAAAAAAAAAACACACCACTCCCATTTCACCCCTCCGTTCGCTCGAAATACCTGTCCAGTTGAGCCTTAAATTTGTTTAGGCTATCAACTTCAACAACAAGTGATGGAAGTCGGTTCCCAACCAACCACCCGCTCGCCAAAGGCAAATTTCCGCACATCTATCCGACATCCGTCCTTCCTCAATTTGAATTTATGCCCTCTGAGCTGATTATTCTGAGCAAGATGAAGAATCCCATTGGCATTGAGCATGCTCAATTCCAATGGGATTCTTCATCTGTATCAGTTGATACGTTGCTCTGGGGTTGCTATTTCCCATATGTAGTACTTTACATTTGTCAATGTTAAACTTCATTTGCCACCTCTCAGCCCATCTGCTCAAACTTTCCAGATCATGTTGCAGTAGCATTGTGTCAGTAGTGTCCTTGACAACCCTGCCAACCTTCGTATCATCTGCAAACTTGGACATTAAGCTTGATATACCATCATCAATATCATTTATAAATACAGAAAACAATAATGGACCCAATACTGAACCCTGAGGAACCCCACTAATAACATTAGGCCACGATGAGCAGTGTCCATTGATTACCATTCTCTGTCTTCTTCCCCTCAACCACCCCTTTATCCATAGCAGCAATTTGCCTACCCAATGCCACACTGCTCCAATTTGTGCAGCAGTCTTCCATGTGCAACAGTATCAAAAGCCTTTCTAAGATCGAAGTATATAATATCAAAGTTATTCCCTGCATCCAGTTCTTTTGTGACTGCATCATAGTATCCAATCAAATTGGTCAGGCAAGACTTCCCCTTAACAAAACCATGCTGTGTCTGAGCTATAACTGAAGTCTTGTCTAGATGATCCTGCAGTGCTTCTTTAACTAGTGCCTCCATTAATTTTCCAGGAACAGAAGTTAAACTAACAGGTGTATAATTACTTGTGTCGCCCTTTGATCCTCCTTTATGAATTGGGGTCACATTTGCACATCTCCAGTCCATGGGTACTTCTCCTTAGTCCAAGGAAGCTCTCATAATTATGGCTAAGGGTTTGCTTACTTCCTTTGCTGCCTCCTTTAATATAACTGGATAGATCCCATCCACCCCAGGTGCCTTTCTTGTATTTATCTTCAACAGTTTCTCCTCCACTTTACTCTCAGTTATTACAAGATTCTGTAGCTTATTGCCAGAGTTGAATACACCTCTGGCATTCCCCTCGCTGAATAACTCCTCATGTGTGAATGTTGATGCAAAATATTCATTCAGTTTGTTAGCTACCTGAGCAGGATCATCAACAGTTGACCCGTCAATATCAAGTGGACCAATCTGATTCATCCCCTTCCTTCTAGAGTTTACATAAGTAAAGAACTCTTTGCTGTTTTTCTTTGCATCCCTTGCCAAAGATTTCTCATAATCTGCCTTCGCCTGCCTAACCTCCTATGTAACTTGGTTACAGATCAACTTGTATCTATTATAGGCTTCTGTGTCACGTGTTAATTTGTATGTATCCCATGCATTTTTCTTCTCTGCCATATGTCTCATTAGTTCATCTGACATCCACTTAGGCCTAAACCTTGAATGTGAAGTAGTACTAGTGGCATGTGATGCAAGAAAGCAAGTGTATGAGCTTATGCAGCATCAGCAAAAAAAAAATAATAAAATAATAATCACACCATTTCCTCCAAATGCCTGTCCAGTTCCTTCTTAAATTTATTCAACCTGTCAACTTCCACAATGACAGATGGAAGTTTGTTCCAGAAATTAACCACCTTCTGGCTAAAGGCAAATTTCCGCATATCTATTCTACATCTGTCCTTTCTTAATTTGAATTTATGCCCCCTTAGGTTCATAATCTGAACAAGTGGAAGGATCCCATCAGAATTCAGCGTGCTCAACCCATTCAAGGCCTTATACACCTCAATCAGATCACCGTGCAGGTGCCTAGTCTCCAGCCACTGCAGAACTTAAGCCTCTCTTGTTAAGAGTATCCCTTCATTCCCCTCACCAATCTTGTTGCCCTTCTCTGTACACGCTCAAGTAAATCTACATCCTTCCTAAAATGAGGCCTCCAGACCTGTACGCAGTACAAAAGGTGCGGCCTGACCATTGCCTTATACAGAGGGACAATCACCTCATTCTCCCTGCTAGTAAAATTCCTATATATCATTGACAAAACCCCATGACCTGTCCTGGCAGCCTGTCTGCATTGCTCAGAAAACTTCATATCTGGCTGCACAATTAATCCCAGGTCTTTTTCATTTTCTACCACATTAAGTGTAGTACCACACATTTGGTACTTTTCTCTCAGGTTACTTCTACTCATATGTAGTACTTTGCATTTGTCAAGGTTAAACTTCAGTTGCCACTTCTTAGCCCATCTGCCCAAATTATCTAGATCCTGTTGCAGTAGCACACTGCCATTACTATCATTAACAACCCTGCCAACCTTTGTATCAACTGCAAACTTCGACACTAAGCCTGATATACCTTCATCAGTATCATTGATAAATATACAAAACAACAGTGGACCCAACACCGAACCCTGTGGGACTCCACTAATAACATTAGTCCAAGAAGAGCAGCACCCATTGATTACCACCCTCTGTCTTATCCCACTTAACCATCCTTTTATCGGCCCCCATATGCCAAGCGATTTTTCTTAAGCGAATTCTAAAGTGATCCTTCCAAGTGATTTTGATCTGTTTCATTTCTAGCCGCTCTCTTATTCTCAGTTCATTGTAAGTGGTTCTTCACTTAGCAGATTTTAAGTAGAACCCAGGAAGGAAAATCACCTTTCTTTTTTAGGATATTTATCCATTTTCTCACTAACAAACTAATCCGCCAGCCACTTGGTCACTAGGTGGCACTGCTCCTGCCTCCCCGTGGTGGGGCCGAAAACCTGAAAGGAAAAATAATCCTTTCAGGGCTAAAAGGAGCAACAATGGACTTGACAAACCAGACTTCTCCTGGAATTATGGATCAAATTGATAATAATCGGCAGCAAGATGATCCTAATCCATCTACTGCCAAAAGACAAAAGAAAGATGTGACCCAAACCATCTTGCCACTCTTTCTAATTGTTCATTCCCTATCAGACCAACCAGTTAGTAAACTTTCTCCCTTTGTTATACAAAGGTGTCTAGAACATATAGCTGGTTCACCGAAAATGGTTCGCCGTTTGAAATCAGGCGACCTTCTGATAGAAACGACAAATCATCGACATTCTGAGCTTCTTCTTGAAACCAAAACTTTTGGGGGGATTCCCATCAAACTCATTCCACATGCCACTTTAAATTCATCTAAAGGGGTTATTGTGGAATGGGACCTCCTAAACAGCTCTGAAGAAGAAATCGTACAAGAGCTACAAAACCAGAATGTCATACATGCCAAAAAAATCCTTATTAAAAAGGAAGGAAACCTTCGAACCCACACCATCATACTTACTTTCAGTACTCCAACTCTGCCATCATCAGTCAAAGCCGGGTACCTGAATTGCCAGGTAAAGCCATACATCCCCAATCCAATAAGATGATTCAAGTGTCAAAAATATGGCCATTCCCAAACAGTATGCAGAGGACAAGCTATTTCTGCCACTTGTGGCTCAAAAGAACATACCTGTAAAGAATGCAATACACAGTCTCCTCGCTGCCCAAACTGCAAAGGAGACCACCCAGCCTATTCCAGAGACTGTAATATATGGAAAAGAGAAAAACAAGTTCAAAAATATAAAACTGAACATAAGATAACATATCAAGAAGCCAAAAAGCAGATACCACTATTTCCAGCAGTGAGATGATATGCAGCAGCAGCAGCAACTACAGTGCAGAAAACAAAGGTAATTGCAATACAGACTGACATCACAGTCCCGCCTAACATCTCAATAGCAGATTGGGCACGTAATCTTCTTTTACAAACAAAACAAAAAGTTGATCAGGCAATTAATACACCCATTATAATCTCAACTGCAAACTTCGACACTAAGCCTGATATACCTTCATCAGTATCATTGATAAATATACAAAACAACAGTGGACCCAGATGCTGAAGATCCAACAGCAACAAGCAGTACAAATTCCACCAAACCTGTTGAAAAAACACAAAAAAATACTGACACTATGGAAATTGATGAAAAGGAGAAAGAAGATGAACCAGTCCTGGAACTTTACGCAAATGATGACATGGACAGTGGTGGCCGACCAAGCTTCCCCAGAAAAGAAAAAATCAAAACAGATCAATTAAAACAAGCAGCTCATCATAAGTCAGCTGAATCAAGTACTAAACCCAAATAATGCGTACACTTCTACAATGGAATTGTCGTGGCATTCGAAGTAATCTAAGTGACATCACAGTCCCGCCTAACATCTCAATAGCAGATTGGGCACGTAATCTTCTTTTACAAACAAAACAAAAAGTTGATCAGGCAATTAATACACCCATTATAATCTCAACTGCAAACTTCGACACTAAGCCTGATATACCTTCATCAGTATCATTGATAAATATACAAAACAACAGTGGACCCAGATGCTGAAGATCCAACAGCAACAAGCAGTACAAATTCCACCAAACCTGTTGAAAAAACACAAAAAAATACTGACACTATGGAAATTGATGAAAAGGAGAAAGAAGATGAACCAGTCCTGGAACTTTACGCAAATGATGACATGGACAGTGGTGGCCGACCAAGCTTCCCCAGAAAAGAAAAAATCAAAACAGATCAATTAAAACAAGCAGCTCATCATAAGTCAGCTGAATCAAGTACTAAACCCAAATAATGCGTACACTTCTACAATGGAATTGTCGTGGCATTCGAAGTAATCTAAGCGATATCAAAGATCTAATTTCCATATATGCTCCTGCAAGTATCTGTTTGAAAGAAACAAACCTAACTCTGCACATAAGTTTTTCAATCAAGAACTACAATCTATATAGGCAAGATCGAAAAACCAATACAGGTCATGGAGGAGTCGCCATTCTTGTTGACTCTAATGTTCCATCCAAGCATATTCAGCTACAAACACCTCTTGAAGCAGTCGCGGTACGCATCGTGACTGGAATTACCTTGACTATGATTTCTCTCTACCTTCCATCTAATCATGCGTATACACTGCAAGAATTTGAGGATTTAATTGAACAATTACCATCTCCTTTTTGTTTGTTGGGGGATCTTAATGGGCATCATATCATCTGGGGATCACTTCATACAGGCAAAAGTGGACAGATGATTGAAAAACTTATAAATAATAGGAACCTAACACTCTTAAACACAGGTACTCACACCCATGTCCACTTACCGACAGGGACTACCTCTGCAATTGATCTCACTATCTGTTCCCCAGCTCTCTTTCCTCTCCTTGACTGGTCTGTTTCCGATGATCCCTATAGCAGTGATCATTATCCAGTTGTTTGTCACCTACTAGCAAATGATGTACAGCAACCTATAAGAGGTATAAAATGGAAATTGTGCAAAGCAAACTGGGAAAAATACCAATATGCTGCTCCTTTAGATGAGAAAATCATAAGACATGCTGATATCAGTAATGCTGTTACACATATCACAAATCAAATAATTTCTGCAGCAAACATTGCAATACCGAAGACAGCTAACCAGTCTCATAAACATTACAAGCAGTGGTGGAATGAAGAATGCTTGGAAGCAAAGATAGAAAAAAATAAGGCTTGGAATCAATTCAGAAAGTATCCCACCACCACTAATCTCATAAAATATAAGAAAGCCAGAGCAAAAGCACGCTATATACGCCGGAAATCTCAGAAAGAATCCTGGATATCTTTTGCAAGCAAAATTAACAGAAATACGGACAGCAGAATAATATGGAATAAAATTCGACAAATTTCAGGCAAATATACAACCGTCCCTAAACCGATCATAAGCTGGAAAGGTCATGACATAACTGAACCAGGAAAAATTGCAAATCTACTAGGAGAAACATTTGAGGAATTGTCAGCAGCAACATCATACAGACCAATCTTTCAAACATATAAAGCTCAAATCGAAAAATACAAAATTAATTTCCATGCAGCTCATGAGATTTCATACAATCAATCCTTCACTATAAATGAATTGCATAAAGCCTTAGCCAAATCTAAAGAAAGTGCAGCAGGTCCGGATGGAATCCACTATCAAATGATTAAACACCTCCCTAAAAATTCTTTATGCATGCTGTTACTGCTATATAATAGGATATACCTTGAGGATACATATCCAGACTCTTGGCGACATTCGTTTGTACTGGCCCTTCCAAAAACCTGGGAAAGACCATTCAAATCTATATAATTATCGTCCCATCGCGCTCACTAGCTGTCTAGGTAAAATTTTAGAAAAAATGGTGAATGGTCGGTTAACGTGGTTTCTTGACTTCCATAACCTCCTTAGTCCTAGTCAATATGGTTTTCGGAAAAATAGATCAACAATAGACATAATGACAAAAGCTGAATCAAATATTCGCAATTCCTTTCTCCAAAATGAACACCTTGTAATGATATGCCTTGATATTGAAAAAGCGTTCGATACTACGTGGAGATATGGTATCCTTCATGAATTGCACAAATTAGGTCTTCGAGGCCATCTACCGAAGTTCCTTCAGAATTTCATGACTAAAAGAACTTTTCAAGTCCGCTACCATCATATTCTGTCTCTAATATACAATCAAGAACAGGGGGTCCCCCAAGGCTCTGTCCTCAGTGCAACCCTTTTCGCTATCAAAATAAACCCTGTAACAGAAGTTATTCCAGCAACAGTTGAAACTTACCTATATGCCAACGACCTCACAATATTATGTCACTCACAGAATATGCGGACAATCGAGAGGCAGCTCCAATGTGCTATTAACAAAATAGAGTCCTGGTCCATCTATAATGGATATCGAATCTCAGTACAAAAGACAGTGGCAATACACTTCTGCAGAAAACGAAAGATGCATCCTGATCCGGAACTAAGGATAAGCAATCAACAAATTCCACTCAAACAGAGTATCCGGCTACTAGGACTAATCATGGATAAAAAATTAAATTTCCTAGAACACACAAAATATCTACGTACAATGTGCTTAAAGAAATTAAACATTCTACGAGCTGTATCAGTCATGACATGGGGAGCTGATTGTTATTCACTTTTGCATGTTTATCGTGCAATGATAAGATCTAAATTAGATTATGGTTCTCCCATTTACTCCTCAGCTAGGAAAAGTGTGTTAAACTGGTTAGATCCAATTCATCACAATGCATTACGTGTTGTTTCAGGAGCCTTCCGTACCTCACCTGTGCATAGTCTATACACAGAGATCCATGAACTCCCACTCAGTCTTCGTAGACAAGTTCTTCTTATGAACTATGCTGTGAAAGTTCAAAGCCTTCCTGGACATCCAACTTGGCAATATCTGTTTAAACCGAAATGGGAAAATTTATACATGAACAAACCTAATATATGCAAACCTGCAGGCATCCGGCTAAAAGAAATACTCTCACAATTGAACTTAAGTATGGATAAAATCTACCAAGATACCCCTACAGCCCTACCACCATGGAAAATCAGTTCAGTTGACTGTGACATGGTCCTCATAAAATGGAAACAGAGCAATATCCCAAATCAACATATAAAACAGCTTCATTCCTCTTATGTAACGCAATTCTCTGACTATTCTCATCTGTATACTGATGGATCCAAGACGGCCACACACGTTGGTGCTGCTGTTGTATTGCCAAACAACATAATCTCACAGTCTCTTCCAATAGAGTGCAGTATCTTTAGTGCTGAATTGTTTGCAATAAGTCTCGCCCTAGATCACATTGCCAAAACTTCTCTCGTAAAAAGTATCATTTTCACAGACTCATTAAGTGCAATATATGCTTTACAGACAGAAGATCATCCATCTCATCCGTATGTAAGAAAAATTCTATCCTCCTTATCACACCTTATGAAAAACAAACAAAGAGTCAGATTCACTTGGATTCCTGGACATTCTGGAATACTCGGCAATGAACGTGCGGATGATGCTGCAAAACATCCGTCCAACAAAAATTCTCACTTGCATAAAATACCGCTCAATGACTTTAAAAACATCAATCGAAAAGCCTCTGAAAATATATGGACGCAGACCTGGAAATCTCGAACAAACAATAAATTATACCAAATCAAACAACAGCAGGAATCCTGGAAATCAAGTTTTCGGTCAAACAGACATGAAGAGGTTATCCTCGCCCGGCTTCGCATTGGACACACATATTTAACACACTCTTACCTCCTAACGAAAGACGATCCTCCACAATGCCCTCAGTGTCTGCCCACACTAACAGTGAAGCACATCATCTTAGAATGTCCACGATACCAAATTGCCCGCCAATCAGCTTTCAAATCGCATTCAAATGAACCATTAAGCCTTGAACTCATTATGGGAGAAAAATCAAACATCAGTGAACACTTTTCATACCTCAGCTTAATAAACTTAACTAATCATATCTAATATGGTAAATCAGTAACAATATAACAGGAAATAACAAAACTTGAACAGGCACAATATAGTCGAAGTTGCTCTTGCACCATTAAACCCCAAACAACAACAACAACAACATCCTTTTATCCATTGTAGCAACTTACCCTTAATACCATTCTGCTCCAATTTGTACAATAGTCTTCCAAGCGCAACTGTGTCAAAAGCTTCCTGAAATCCAAATATATGATATCAAAATTATTTTTTGCATCCAGTTCCTTTGTAAACACATCATAATAAACAATTAAATTTGTAAGACAAGACTTTCCCTTAAGAAACCCATGCTGTGTCTGAATTATTGCTGCAGTCTTGTCTAGATGATCCTGCAATGCATCTTTAACCAGTGACTCCATTATTTTACCCGGAACAGAAGTTAAACCAACTGTTCTGTAATAGCTCGTGTCACCCTTCGATCCCCACCTTGTGAATTGGGGATACATTTTCACATCTCCAGTCAATGGGATCCTCCCCTGAGTCCAAGGATGCTCTCACCATTATGGCTAAGGGTTTGCTTAGTTGCTTTGCCGCCTCTTTTAATATAACTGGATAGATCCCATCCACCCCAGATGCTTTTCTTATGTTTAATTTCAACAATTTCTCCTCCACTTTGCTCTCAGTTATTACAAAATCATTAAGTACCGTACTGCAATTTGATAACCTTCTGCCATTTTCAAACCTTAATAATTCCTCATGTGTGAATGTAGATGCAAAATACTCATTCAGTTTGTTTGCTATCTGAGCAGGGTCAACCGTCTAACCAATCAGATTCATCCCCTTCCTTTTAGAGTTTATATAAGTAAAGAAATCCTTGCTGTTTTTCTTAGCATCTTTTGCCAAGGATTTCTCGTAATCTGCCTTCCCCCTGCCTAACCTCCTTTCTGACCTGATTACAGACTAGCTTATAACTGCCATAAGCTTCTGAGTCACTTGATAATTTATGTGCATCCCATGCATTTTTCTTCTCTGTTATGAATCTCATTAGTTCATTTGATAACCATTTAGGCCTAAACCTTGAACAATATTTCTTAATAGGTATGAAACTTTTAGTAGCATCCATGATTAATTTCTTGAATGCTTCCCACTTAGAATTTACTGTTGGTAACATCGTCAGTTGATCCCACTGTACAGAATTTAAAAACTTTGTGAGACCACTGTACTCACCTTTACGGAAGCAAAAACCCTTTCCTTTACCCCTGATGGTAATTAAATCTTTAAGTAAATCCCACATCAAGTGTTAGTGAGTGTACTTTAGTGTGTGTGTTTGTTTGTATCAGGCCTCTGCCACCAGGGAGCAGTCGTCACCTGGACAACTGCTGTTCAGTGCCCGTCCACCAGCATGAGGAGCCGCATCTGTATTTTAGTAGCATCCACTGGAGGTAGTGCTAAGCCATTGGATGCTAATCCCCTTTACACCGGTTGCCCAGGCCTGGAGATTAAAAAAGGGGAAAAAAAAAAAAAAAAAACCATACTACTTTTTCAATTGTACTTGCCACTCTAAGGCATAGTGAATTTCCCACTGGCTTTTGGGGGGGGGGTAGTTTTAATCAAATTATGTTACACTATAAAACTGTTATATAATGTGAATACATTATATTCACATCACCGTATTAAATTTATACGTTTATTGCCACCTAGATGGATTTATAATAATTTTTCTTTTCTGGAAAATACTCGATGTGATGCATTATAAGTGTCTTGTGAGCTCAGGAGAACAAACACATTACTTTCAAATAAATGAGGTACAGCAGTAAACAACAAAGATCTGTCCACCTCATATATAGGACAGTAAAAAAAAATATGCAACTAGTTTTCCACTTCACCACAAGTACAGAAAGGATCTGATTCTAAATTAAATTGACACAATTTTTCTTTAAGAGATCCATGTCCTGTAAGTAAAAAAGATGTAAACATTCTAGAGAAAAACCAAGAATTCTTATCTGCATTGAAGTTAATATTCTTAATGAAAAGACGGGTTACCATGCCAGAATCAGTCACATCCCACCTGTTTTTCAAAGCAGCAACAAACTTGGTCCAAATAATCACTTTACTAATTTTAAGCAGGACTAGAGGATCTCCAGAGATACCCATAATTTATAGAGACTGTTCCTTTTTTAGCCAATACAAAATTCTTCTATATGCAATATACATATCTAAAGGGATTGCACCAACCACCACCTGTAATGCATTATTATACACCATTCTTGCTACTCTTGTTATGGCCAGTAACATTGACTGCTGTAAGGAAATCAATTTGTTCCTCATTCTAAAGATAGTAACTCTGTGCGACCACCCTCCAGAGGCATAAGACACGATTGGTAGAAATACTGCAGTATAATATAATCGAAGAGTTCTGTAATTCAGGTTCCAGTCAGACCTGGATACCCTGAAGAGAGCAGCAATAAAATTTCTAACTTTTTCAGCAGGTTATTCACATCTAAACTGAAATTTAACTGTCATCCAGAATGATTCCCAAATATTTCAGTTTTTCACATATTGAATCAACTTATTTGAAGCAAAAACTGTAGGTGGTCAGTAAATGTACAATATTTTCTTAAAAACCATTAGCTTTGTTTTAGATGTTGATATTTTAAGCTTATTTATTGAAGGCCATTTTTGCAGATCTTCCAATACAACTTAGCTCTTTCCTCCAAATTATTTTTAAATCTTCCTGGTATACATACCACAAGATCATCTGCATATGTCAAGCAATGTATAGTAAGGACAGACAGGGGAGAAGGGAGGAGGGGGCTTTGCTGTTAATTAAGAAACACAAAATCTAAGGCAGTGCATCCAATTGACATCGGTGGCCAGTGCAATGTTGACTCAGTTTAGTGTGACATAAGCATTTGGAAAGCAAAATTGAAAACAGAAGTCTGTTATAGGCCTAGTGACTCTGATGAGTAAAACAAAAAACTGTACAGAGAAATAGAGTGGACCAGTAAATCAGATTGTCTTATAATGGGGAATTTTAACTTTTCAGATATTGACTGGAACTTTTGGGTTGGTCACTCGCACTTTTGTGGATTTATTGGTTGACTGTTTTCTACAACATCGTGCTTGAGGGGCAACCAGAGGGAGAAATACTTGTGATCTGATTATCAGCACTGATAATTCATGCATTAAGAATCTGCAGACAAAGGAACCACTAGGTGGCAGTGAATACAGTGTACTTGTATATAAGATAGTCAGATTTACTTCACTTCAAGAAAACAAAGGTTAAAAATAATTTATAGATAAAATGAATATAATAGAATGGAATAAATTTATAGATAATATAGATTTTTAATAAACATTATTTAAATTTTATTGAGAGTTAAAATGAATCAAGTAATTTCCTTCTATTTTGATTTTTAATTTGTTTTTTTATTTATATATCAGTTTTTGTAATGTTCGTTTATTAGCTTTTAGATAACCACAACTTAATTTATAGTTTTTAACATTAATCATGGACAATTTATACATAATTGTAAGTGTTATTATTATAAAATTGTTATTTTTATGGTTAATTTTTAATTAATTTGTATGAATATGCATAAAAATTATTTACAATTAATGCAGAGAACAGTGGAAAGTTGTGTTGACAAAAGGGTAGGAACTACATTTGGCCCACCTGCAGGGAAGAAAATGGCTGTTTTTATAGATGATGTTAATATGCCTGAAATCAATGAATGGGGAGATCAGGTAGTTTTTACTTTCCATTAAGACTCATACTGTACTGTATTTAATTCTCTCATGATTTTTATAGATGCTGTCTCCATTGTATATTGCAATGGGAGGTCTTATGTATTATAGAATGACTAGATGAAATTATTTGTATTGCTGTAATGCACATTCATACCAGAGTTTGTTTACTTTTGCTATCATCATATATATATATATATATTTATATAAAATTTGCTTTTCTACAAAAACTTTTGAAAGGTGATAGGAATTTACTCCTTATATATGGATACTTTTTAGATAACAGTTTCAAATATTATGGATGTCATATAATATAAGAAAATGTTAAACAATTTTAAGAATTTGATAATGACAAATCAGTGAATATCCACTGTAGAATAAAGACTGTTTGAAATAATATGTTTGCCTGATTATTCAGCATACATAATGTGATCTTGTTTAGAAATCTGAGTGTCATCAAAGATAAGCATAGGAGCAGTAGACTCTTTATTACCAGATATAAAGTAGGACTTAGTTTTAGAAGGATTGAAATTAAGTTATTTTTGCCCCCTTGAAGAATTACTTGGAGATCAGCATTTAATTAATTTTGCCTGGAATTCTGCATAAAGTAAAAAAAAATTGAGTAAAATTCTTGTGAAATAAAACCCATTATACGATATAAAACATTTAAATCATGTTGAAAAAATAAAAATAAAGTTTACTAAATGTGTGATATATGTTGTTCACAGAAGAATAATCATTTAAGTTAAATGCAAGTTCAACCCCATTGAACTTGCATTTAACATAAATATTGCATGCATCTCATATGCTTGTGAGTTATTCAGTTATATAAACCCCAAGTTTGTTATGTTTTTTCAGTACTATTTTTATAATTTAATTTTGAATGTTAGCATTTTTTGTAATTTTAGATGTCACGCTGGATCCCAAAACTTTGTTAATTCTGAATTTGGTTCTCATCCTAAAAATGGTTGAGAATGACTAGAGCACAGTGACTAGCAAGAAATATTGTGTGTTTCTAAAGCCAACAGATGGCATAGATTTCTGCCTGGTGGTTCCATTAGTAATGGCATATTGCATTGTCTCGTGCCTCATTTACAGGGGTATTGATGGTTAAGGACTTGTCTGTGGAATCCATTGCTAGATCTTGCAGCAAGGCACCATCACCATAGTGAATTTGCCTTTCCTAATGATTTTAAAATAACATATAATTTTAAAATATATTAGCAGTATTTTTTGAAATTAGATATATAATGATATTTACATATATTTTGATGTATATACTGCTATTTAAAAAACTAAGCCCTTAATTTTCACTGGGGGGAAAGATTTTTCCATGATCAAAATCAAACACAGAAAAACAAGATCAAAATCAAACACATCCAAATACGGAGGATGTGGAAAGGCCAGGGAATGACCACTGCATATCCCCGGAGCAATATGGCCTTAGTTGCTAATGCTCCTAAAAACCAAATAACATAACAACAGCTATATTAAAATAGACCACTGCAATCATGTGCTGCATAGTATAAATGTGACCAATTCTATACTTTAATTGCTCATAAGTATGTTTTTAAATGGAAGTTTTACTTCCATTTAAAAACTCACCTCTTTGCTTCACTTGAAGTAAATTATTTTGTTACCAGTTCGGCATATTAGAGATTACCTGCCAATTGATAAATTAATTTACTTTCTAAACAACTTCCTGGCAGTGTCTCAGAGTTTTGAATGCATAGCAGGTTTCTTCTTCTGGTGATTCTGTGCTATTTAATAAGATATTAGAAATCTAGGCAGAAGTCTGAAAAATGGTGTTGGTATGAGTTGAATATAAGCTCAAACCTTAAGGTTGAAAACTTGGCCCTCTGTCTTTTCTGATTTTGAAATATACTCCTTCATTCCTGTACTATTGTAATGCTGAGTCCTTTTGTTCTTTCAGACACTCAGTGCTTTATCATGAATTGAGTCCCCCATCTGACAAAATCCACCACATAATTCATGGTTATTATAAGCATAGAGGGCGCCTCCGTAGCCAGGTGGGAAGGAGCAGCAGTGCGTAGCACACGCTTCTTGATTAGACCGGGATTCGAGCCCGTCACCACCAAATACGGAGGATGCGGAAAGGTCAGGGAATGACCACCGCATATTCCAGGAGCAATATGGCCTTAGTTGCTAATGCTCCTAAAAACCATATAACAACAACAACAACTCTCTCTCTCTCTCTCTGTTGCTGCTGGAGGTTGTGAAATTATTTGATCATTTTCCTTTCTGACCCATATTCTAAAGCATGTTGGCTGGATGGAATTTTAATTTCTTGGATGGATGGATTTGACTTAGAGGCCCTCCCATCCTCATCAGAAATCTTCTGAAAGACCCCTATGTGGTGGAAGACAAATCATCAACCTTAAGACCTCTTACATTGGAAGAGAATTCATCAATCTTGATACACATAGTAATCTCAACATTGATTAAGGAGATCAGCTTTCATTCTAAGCTGTCCATCAAAACGGTGTTAAAAAAAAAGAACTTTGCCCTCCTTTCCTAAACTCATTTCTTATAAAACAAATTATCAACCTTTACAGTAAGCCTTTACATGGACACATGAATCACCTCTTTATTACAGATTATCCCATCCCCCATTCAGCCAAAATCGGGATTATTTGTTCCTTTGTTCTCTAAGTCTAAAAGCTTGTACAGAGGAAGAACTAAACAAGGAACTAAAATACATCAAATTCATATACACAGCAGGGTCTGGCAACCTTTTCCACCATATGAAGTATGAATTTCTTTAAAAATAAAGTCTCATGTTGAAATGTCACAATTTTGTATAGCATTTTATTTTAAATAAAATAAGATTGTTTATATCATCATTATAATTTTTTTATTATTCAAAAAAAATATCAGGTAGGTAGATAAAAAATTTTAAGTAAACTTAAAAATGAAAACAAGCTAGTAATTTAATCTAAAAATATCTCTTGACTAAATGTCTAAGAGTATGAAAGATGTTTTTATTCATGAGTACTGCACTTCCATCATTTCTACTACCTAGGTAGTATGCATGCATCGTTTAATTATATCTCATATTGTGAATACCTTCAAACGAGTTTCTGAGGTATTGCCCTGCTTTGAATAAGTAACGCTTCACCAGTGGAGAAAACTAATGTTACTTATTCTTCAAATATCATGTCATATCTCAAGCCAACTTTTTGATAAAACAAATTGCCAACCTTTACAGTAAGCCTATGGACACAGGAATCACTTCTTTATTACAAATTATCCCATTCAACCAAAATAGGGATTTTTTGTTCTATGAGTAAGCCAACAAACTTCGAAACGGTGCTGCCTGGGTGATGGTATCTGCTGAGAATAAGTAACATTAGGCTTCTCCACTAGTGAAGCTTTACTTGTTCAAAGCATTGCAATACCTCGGGGTTCTGTTGTTAATTAAGCAACACATAAAATATAAGGAAGTGCATCCAATTGACATAGATGGACAGTGCAATGTTGAATCAGTTTGGTGTGATATAAGCACTGGGAAAGCAAAAATGAGGATAAGAGTTTGTTATAGGCCTAATGACTCTGATGAATACAGTGAACAATTATACAGAGAAATAGAGTGGGCCAGTAAATCAGAGTGTCTTATAATGGGGGATTTTAACTTCCCAGATATAGACTGGAACTTGTGGGTTGGCACACACTAGCAAGTCTTTTGTGGATTTATTGGATGATTGTTTTCTACAGCAGCATGTTAGAGGCGCAACAAGAGGTAGTAACACTCTTGATCTGATTATTCATGCATTAAGAATTTACAGATAAAGGAACCACTAGGTAGCAATGATCACAGTGTACTGATGTGGGATTTAATTAAAGATGTAACTACCATCAGGGGTAAAGGGAAGGGTTTTTGCTTTCGTAAAGGTGACTACAGTGGTCTCAGTAGGTCCCATGGGTTTTTTTACCATGGGACCTACTGATGATGTTACCAACAGCAAAATCTAAATGGGAAGCTTTCAAGGAAGTAATCTTGGCTACTAGGCTTTTTGTTCCAACTAAGATATACTATTCTAGGTTCAGACCCAAATGGATGTCAGATGAACTAATGAGACTGGTGGCAGAGAAGAAACATGAATGGAATGCAAATAAATTTTCAGGTGACACAGAAGCCTATGGTAGATACAAGCTAGTCTGTAATCAAGTCACACTTTACCAAAAATCTTTGGCAAAGGTTGCAAAGAAAAACAGCAAAGACTTCTTTACTTATATAAACTCTAAAAGGAAGGGGATAAATCAGATTGGGCCACTTGATATCTGTTGTTTGACTATAGATAATCATTCTCAGATAGCTGCCAAACTAAATGAGTATTTTGAATCAATATTCACATATGAGGAGTTTTTCAAGGAGGAGAGGGCCAGATGTTTATCAAACTCAAACGGTGAATTAAATGATTTTGTAATAACTGAGAGCAAAGTGGAGAATAAATTGTTGAAGTTAAACATAAGAAAGAACCTGGGGTGAATGGGATCTATCCAGTTATATTAAAGGAGGCAGCAAAGGAGGTAAGCAAACCCTTAACCATAATTAAGAGAGCATCCTTAGACTCGGGGAAAGTCCCCACAGACTGGAGATGTGGAAATGTATCTCCAATTCACAAAGGGTGACACAAGTAATTACAGACCTATTAGTGTGACTTCTGTTCCAGGGAAAATAATGGAATCACTGCTTAAAGAAGCATTGTAGGATCATTTAGACATGACTGCAGAAATAATTCAGACACAGCTTGGGTTTGTCAAGGGAAAGTCTTGTTGGACAGACAAATTGAGTAGTCGAGATGCTATTTTTTGTAAAGTTCGACAAATGCTAATAATTTATTATAATTTTTCCTTGTAGTGGATTTGCAATCTCATTATGGATTTTAAATAAACTTAGTGGATTTTTTCCAAAAAGGATAGTATAGGCTATTTTTGGAATATTAAATTTTAGAAATATTATATATTTTAAGGCAGAAGAATTCTCTTACCTGAGGGTTTTCTTGTCTGACCAATTTGATTGGATTCTATGATATGTTCACAAAGAAACTGGATGCAAAAAATAATTTGATATCATATACTTGGATTTCAGGAAAGCTTTCGGTGCTGTTGCACGTGGAAGGACACCACTAATGTTATTAGTGGTGTCCCTCAGGGGTCGGTGTTGAGCCCATTGTTTTATATATTTAACAATGATATTGATGAAGGTATATCAAGCTTATTGTCAAAGTTTGCAGATGATACAAAGGTTGGCAGGGTTGTCAATGACAGTATGCTGCTGCAACAGGATCTGAAAAAGTTGGGTAGATGGACGGAGAAGTGACATCTGAAGTTTAACATTGACAAATGCAAAGTACTGCATATGGGTAGCAGTAACTCCAGAGAATTTTACAAATTGTCTGGTGTTACATTCAGGGTAGTGGAGAATGAAAGAGACCTTGGGGTAATGGTGGAGTCAGATATTACGTTTTCTAAGCAGCGCAGGTAGGCTGCCAGAGTAGGTCATGGGGTCTTGTTAGTGATATACAGGAATTTTGCGAGCAGGGATAAGGAGGTGATCATCCCATCGTATAAGGCAATGGTCAGGCCACATCTTGAGTACTGTGTACAGTACAGGTCTGGAAGCCTCATTTTAGGAAGGATGTAGAGTTGTTAGAACGAGTACAGAGATGGACAACAAGACTGGTGAAGGAAACAAAGGGATATAAAGAAAGGCTTAAGTCTGCAAATTGCAGCGTCTGGGGACTAGGCGTCTGCAAGGCGATCTGATTGAGGTGTATAAGGCCTTGAATGGATTGAGCTGGCTTAATGCTGATGGGATTCTTCCTCTTGCTCAGATTACAAACCTGAAGGGGCATAGATACCAACTGAGAAAAGATAGTTCTAGAATAGATGTGCAGAAGTTTGCCTTTAGCCAGTGGGTAGTTGATTGCTGGAACAAACTTCCGTCTGTTGTTGTGGAAGCTGATAGCTTAAATAAATTCAAGGCAGAACGAGACAAACATTTGGAATGAATAGATCGGTGAAATGGGAAGGGTTTTTTTTTTTTTTTCTGCTGATGCTGTATAAGCTTGCTTTCTTGCATCATGTGCCTCTACTAATGCTAATGCTAACTCATTGTGAAGGTATTCACAATATGAGATATGATAAAATGATGCCTGCATACTACCTGGGAAGTAGAAATGATGGAAGTGCAGTATCCATGCATAAACAACATTTTTCAAGATAGTAATTAATGATATTTTTGCATTGGTTCTCCAGTTTAGTATACTTACATTTTTATTTGTATGCATCTCATTGACTCAAATACCTGGGAAGTAGAAATGATGGAAGTGCAGTATCCATGCATAAACAACATCTTTCAAGCTAGTAATTTATGATATTTTTGCATTGGTGTTCTCCAGTTTAGTATACTTACATTTTTATTTATATGCATCTCAATGACTCAAATATGCTTTATCATTGACAATATTTTGGCCCCTGAAACAGAAGAATAGATACCTACCTAGACAATTATTTTTAGGAACATTGAAAAAGTGGTTAAAAGGTTTCATGCAATCTTGCAAACCAACCAGAATGGCTCATCTGCACCAGCATTATATGCCTGGATGATTATAGGCTATTCATGATTGTAATCATCCAGAATAGCCAGATCTTTTAATATCTCCACATTCTATGTGCTCCCTCATAAAACTTTTTAATCCCAGAGAACCCAGTAATGAACTCAGAGGACCCAGCTGCCAGCTAAAATCTGGATGCAACAACATTTATAGCTAATTTATGAAGCCCAAACCAGCCCAAATATTTCAATAGATATATCATACCTGTGTTTGAACTGTGCAGATGAACAATTTTTGAGTTCCTGGGGAAAGGATAGGTTTTTTTTGGAAAATTTTGCTGTATTTTTGACTTAACCTGTTAATTTGAGTTCAGTAAATAGTTTAATAGTCTTAGTCACATTCATTAGCTTATTTTTAAATTTAGCTAAAGATTTGGTAAGTTATGACAATATTTGCATTGTTTTCTCTCAGTGATTTGTCATGAATATCATAGCACATAACTAATACTGCATGGTAGTGGAATAGTAGGGTTTTAATTGTGATAAACAAGTAGCTCGAAGGTTTTAATCGCATAAGATGGCATATATATTTTTTTTAACTAAAAAATTTTACTTAGTCTATAACTAATTTAATATTCTACAAACCTAACAGTATAATGCCATGTAACATGTAAACTTGACAGATTAACATAAACTTGTTCACGTAATACATATTATTGCATTTATATATGTATTATTGTCAAATTAAATTAAATTTAAACAGAAATCATACCCGAGATAAGAGCAGCCAAGCAATGGACACAGAGTGCTGTGTCTCAGGGGAGCACTGATTGAGGTGATTCTCCTACGAATTATGGCCTAATGAAATATACTATTTATGTAATTTTTTTTTTAATCTTTCTGGAATAGGGAGGGGGGAGTCTTTGCATGCATTCAGTGGGCAAGGCAAAATGTGATGGTGTTCTGATGGGCATTTATGAGAGCTTGAAGATTAGGGTGAATACCCTTGAAGTAATTAAAATGGGGGTCCGGTGAGCTCTGAACTGCCCAACTCAACATCAAAGACCACAATTGTGCATCGAGCAACACAGTAGCAATACCCAAGGCACAATGTGCTGGTCCAACATGAGGTAGTTATTTTTGGTGACTCTATTATCAGAGAAACAGAAAATATAATGTGCATAAAAAGGATAGGTGGAATAGCACAGGGTTTGTCTGCCAGGGACAAAAATAGACGATGTAGAGTACACATCATCTTTTAAGGACACAAAAGGTGTACACATTGGCACTATAGATATTAAGAGTAGGAGATCTGTGTACTTAACAAGTACAGGGCAGTGTTGGGAAAATGTCACGTTAGGGTTGAATTTGAAAGTGTCTGCAATATTCTGCCCAGACATGATAGGAGGGAGTGCATGTTAAGGAGCCGTGTCAGTCATTTCATCCCTGGAGAGAATGTGCAAAGCTCATGGGGTAGAATTTTTTTCAGTGTGGTCTGTGCTTGTAAACAGGAGAGTCTGTTTTTACAGGGATGGGATACAACTGAATAGAAAGGGTGCAAGAATATGTGCTGATGCTACTGGGGCAGTGTTAGGTGTGTCAGAAAACTGCTAGCCTCAGTGAGGTATACTGACTGACTGATCAACTAAAGCCACAGGCAGAGGTGAAAGTGATTGCTTCCATTGGAACATGCAGTGGCATGGGAAGCAGTGTGTTGGGGATTTCAAGCCATACTGTGGGTCATCATAGAAGAAGTAAATACATGGGCTATATTAGGGTAACTAAGATTAAGGAACAGGTGTATGTATACTTGCATGTACAAGTACACTAATGCCAGGAGCATTTTAAATAAATTTGATTAAGTCATAAAATGGGGACATTCTAGGGATATTGGGGATGCAATGTATATAGGTTTGTTTGTTTGTTTGTTATTAGGAACATTAGCAACTAAGGCCATATTGCTCCGGGGATATGCGGTGGTCATTCCCTGACCTTTCCGCATCCTCCGTATTTGGTGGTCACGGGCTCGAACCCCGGTCTAATCAAGAAGCGTGTGCTACGCACTGCCGCTCCTGCTCACCTGGCTACGGAGGCACCGTGTATACAGGAAGAACAGACAGGATGGAAGGGGGGGGGTGTTTATGCTCTTAGTTAAGGAGGATATTAAATCTAAATCAGTGCATCCTATTACCAGGGGTGGCCAGTGAAGTTTGTTTTGACATAAGCACTGGAAAACAAAAATGAGAGTACGAGTGTGCCTAATTACTGTGATGAGTATACCATATATAGGCCTGACTGTGATGAATATTCCATAATGTAGGTCTGATTGTGATGAGTATACCATAATATTGACAACTGCTGACGAGGCTACTAGAGACGGTCGTGTTCCAAGCCGCTAAGTGGATTTTTCTTATTTATTGATTTGAAATTATTGTTTTTCTAAAACTTTTGATTTAAATTTAGTAGTATAACATTATTTTGTGATTTTCTGATTAACTTGGTGTATTTATTCTTTACTCGGCCTTGTAATTGCATAAAAGTATCAGTAAAGGTTTCCACATGTTTCAACTCCGCTACCGTTCGTAATTTTCCCGCCATTGTGATACGATAGTTGTATGCCGTACTAGATAGCGTTAGTTGAACTTCGTTAGCAGTTAAATTGTACGTTTAAATAAATACATATAACGACTTAGATTACAAACGTAATATAATTAATTATATTTAACATAATTAATAACATAACATAATTAATTATAATTAATTAATAAATTAATAGAATCATGACTCAGACCAGAGCAGCAAAGCAAAAGGCTCAAGCTAATGGAAGCGCTGTGGCTCAGAGCAGAACTGAGGGGGGCAGTTGTCCTGTGACTCACAGCCTTATAAAATGCACTGTTTGCTTGATGTTTGCAGAGCAATCGGGTACGGGACATGATACTGCCGAGGGGGATGTCTTTGTGTGTGCGCGATGCAAGGAGTGTATCGATATCAGGCAACAACTCGGCGTTCTTGTGGGCCTATATGAGAGCTTGAAGGACAGGGTGGATGCCCTCGAAGAAACTAAATTGAGGGGCCCATCAAGCTCTCAGCTTCCCACATCAATGCCAGAGCTTGCACTTGGGCATCGCGTGACACAGAGACAACCCCCAAGGCAGAATGCGCTGGTCCCGAAGGAACTAGTAGTTGTTGGTGACTCTATTGTCAGGGAAACGGGGAATATGCTTTGTACAAAAGATAGGTGGAACAGGACCAGGGGCAAAGGTTGATGACGTTGTAGAGCGAATATCATCTTTTAAGGGCACAAAAGGTGATATAGTTGTACACGTTGGCACTAATAATATTAAGAGTAGGAGACCGGGAGAATTACTTAACAAGTACAGGTCACTGTTGAACAAAAGCCGAGAATTAGGGTTGAATTTGAAAGTGTCTGCAATTCTGCCCAGACACGATAGGAGGGAGTATATGATGAGAGCCTTGTCGATCAATTCGGCCCTGGAAAGATTGTGCAAGGCTCAAGGGGTGCAATTTTTTTCAGCCTGGGCTGTACTTGTTAACAGGAGAGATTGCTTCTACAGGGATGGGATACACTTAAATAGAAAGGGTGCAAGAATATTTGCTGATGCTATAGAGGCAGTGTTAGGTCGGTTGGAAAACTGCTAGCTTGGGGGGAGACAAAGACCAATAGATTGACAGTAGCCACTGGCAGAGGTGAAAGAGATTCTTGCACTGCTTCTATTAGAATGAGCAGAAGCCTGAAAAACAAGATGCATGGTATTTCAGAGACTGCTGGGAGCCATTGCGGTACAAGTAAACACATGGGTTGTGTTAGGGTAGCTAAGAATAGAAACAGGTGCAGGTATACTTGCATGTACACAAATGCTACGAGTTTAGTAAATAAATTTGATGAATTTGAGGTATTGCTCAAAACATCAAAGGCAGATATTGTTGGGATATCAGAGACGTGGTGTCACACAGATATAACGGATGCAGAACTGCAATTTGGGGAGTACAACGTCTACAGAAAGGATAGACAGGATAGGAAGGGGGGAGGGGTTATGCTATTAGTTAAGAAACACATGAAAACCAAGGAAGTGAAGCCAGTCGACATCGCTGGACAGTGCAGTGTTGAGTCAGTTTGGTGTGACATAAGCATTGGGAGATCAAAATTGAGAGTAGGAGTGTGCTATAGGCCTAATGACTCTGATGAGTATAATAAGGAACTGTACAGGGAAATAGAGTGGGCCAGTAAATCAGAGAGTCTTATAATGGGAGATTTTAATTTCCCAGATATTGACTGGAATTTGGGGGCTGGTTACTCACACACTAGCAGGGCTTTTGTGGATTTATTGGATGATTGTTTTCTACATCAGCATGTTCGGGAGGCAACTAGAGGGAGTAATACTCTTGATTTGATTATCAGCAGTGATTCTTCATGCATTAAGAATCTGCAGATAAATGAACCACTAGGTGGCAGTGATCACAGTGTGCTGAAGTGGGATTTACTGAAAGAGGTAACTACCATTAGGGGTAAAGGGAAGGGTTATTGCTTCCGTAAAGGCGACTACGATGGACTGAGACAGTATTTAAATTCTATACAGTGGGACCAACTGACGATGTTACCAACAGCAAATTCAAAATGGGAAGCATTCAAAGAACTTATCTTGGAAGCTACTAGGCTTTACATACCAATTAAGAAATATTGTTCAAGGTTTAGGCCAAAATGGATGTCAGATGAACTAATGAGGCATATGGCAGAGAAGAAAAATGTATGGGATACTTACAAATTAAAACATGACACAGAAGCCTATGATAGATACAAGTTGATATGCAACCAAGTTACAAAGGAGGTTAGGCAGGCGAAGGCAGATTACGAGAAATCCTTGGCAAGGGATGCAAAGAAAAACAGCAAAGAGTTCTTTACTTATGTAAACTCTAGAAGGAAGGGGATGAATCAGATTGGTCCACTTGATATTGATGGGTCAACTGTTGATGATCCTGCTCAGGTAGCTAACAAACTAAATGAATATTTTGCATCGACATTCACACATGAGGTGTTATTCAGCAAGGGGAATGCCAGAGGTGTATTCAACTCTAGCAGTAAGCTACAGAATCTTGAAATAACTGGGAGTAAAGTGGAGGAGAAACTGTTGAAGATAAACACAAGAAAGGCACCCAGGGTGGATGGGATCTATCCAGTTAATGAAATTTGCAGATGTGCAAATTTCATTAACTGGATAGATCCAGGAAATGTGCAAATGTGACCCCAATTCACAAAGGAGAATCAAAGGCTGACACAAGTAATTATAGACCTGTGAGCTTAACTTCTGTTCCAGGAAAATTAATGGAGGCACTGGTTAAAGAAGCACTGCAGGATCATTTAGACAAGACTTCAGTTATAGCTCAGACACAGCATGGTTTTGTTAAGGGGAAGTCTTGCCTGACCAACTTGATTGGATACTATGATGCAGTCACAAAAGAACTGGATGCAGGGAATAACTTTGATATTATATACTTGGATCTTAGAAAGGCTTTTGATACTGTTGCACATGGAAGACTGCTACACAAATTGGAGCAGTGTGACATTGGAGGCAAATTGCTGCTATGGATAAAGGGGTGGTTGAGGGGGAGAAGACAGAGAGTGGTAATCAATGGACGCTGCTCATCGTGGACTAATGTTATTAGTGGAGTCCCTCAGGGCTCAGTGTTGGGTCCATTATTGTTTTCTGTATTTATAAATGATATTGATGATGGTATATCAAGCTTAATGTCCAAGTTTGCAGATGATACAAAGGTTGGCAGGGTTGTCAAGGACACTACTGACACTATGCTGCTGCAACAGGATCTGGAAAGGTTGAGCAGATAGGCTGGGAGGTGGCAAATGAAGTTTAACATTGACAAATGTAAAGTACTACACATGGGAAACAGCAACCCCAGAGCAACGTATCAACTCTGTAGTACTACACTGACAGTGGTAGAGAATGAAAGGGACTTGGGGGTGATTGTGCAGGCAGATATGAAGTTCTCTGAGCAGTGCAGACGGGCTGCAAGAGTAGCTCATGGAGTATTGTCAATGATATACAGGAATTTTTCCAGCAGGGATAAGGAGGTGATTATTCCATTGTATAAGGCAATGGTTAGTCCACATCTTGAGTACTGTATACAGGTCTGGAGGCCTCATTTCAAGAAGGATGTAGAGCTGCTGGAACGAGTACAGAGAAGGGCAACAAGATTAGTGAATGGAACAAAGGGGTGCTCTTACGAAGAAAGGCTTAAGTTTTGCAAATTACAGTGTCTGGAGACTAGGCACCAGCGAGGTGATCTGATAGAGGTGTATAAAGCCTTGAATGGTTTAAGCATGCTCAATGCTGATGGGATTCTTCCTCTAGCTCAGAGAAATCACCTGAGCGGGCATAAATTCAAATTGAGGAAAGACAGATGTAGGATAGACGTGCGGAAATTTGCCTTTAGCCAGCGGGTGGTTGGTTGGTGGAACAGACTGCCATCCCTTGTGGTGGAGGTTGATAACCTAAATAAGTTTAAGGCTTAGCTGGACAGGTATTTTGAACGCACAGAGGGGTGAAGTGGAAGTGGGTTTTTTTTTTTTTTTTTTTGGCTGATGCTGCATAAGCTTGCTTTCTTGCATCAAATGCCTCTACTAATGCTAATGCTAATATAGGCCTAATGACTGGGCCGAGTATTCCTAAAACTATACAGAGAAATAGAGTGGGCCAGTAAATCAGAATGCATTATAATAGGGGATTTTAACTCTTCAAATGTTGTGTGGACTTTGTAGGTTTGTCACTCAAACATTAACAAGAATTGTGGATTATTAGATGACTGTTTTCTACAGAAGCATGTTAGAAAAGGAACAAGAGAAAGCAGTACTCTTGATCTGATAACCAATTGCGATTCTTCACACATTAAAGATGTACAGGTAAATGGCACATGGGTGGCAGTGATTAGAATGTACTGACATGGAATTTACTTAAAGACATAACTACTGTCAAGGGTATAAGGAAAGGCTTTTTGCTTTTGAATGGGTGACTACAGTGGTCTCAGTTTTTTTTTTTTTTTTTTTTAATTCTATGCAGTGGGTCCAAATTACCAAGTTACCACCAACAAATTCTACATGAGAAGTATTCAGGGAAATAACACAGAAGCAATTAGGCTTTTTATACCAACTAAGAAATATTGTTCAAGGTTTAGACTTAAATGAACATCAGATTAACCAATGAGACTTCTAGCAGAGAAGAGTGAAGTACATATAAATTATAAGGTGATAACAAGCCTTTGGTAGATATAAATTCGTCCATTAGGTAGGGAAGCTAAGACAGATTGCAAGAAGTTTCTGGCAAATAATGCAAAGACTGCTTTGGTTATGTTAACAGTAGAAGAAAGGGGTTGAATCACATCGAGCCAGTTTATATCAATGGTTTAACTGTTGGTGATCCTGCGGAGGTTGCCGACAAACTGAATAGATATTTTCTATCTACTTTCACACATGAGGAATTTTTTAGGGAAGGAGATGCCAGAATTTTATAAAACTGTAAATGGGGAGTGAAACCAAGAGGAAAGTGGAAGAGAAATTGTTGAAACTAAACATAAAAAAAAAAGGCACCTAGGGTGGATGGGATCTATCCAATTATAATAAGGGAGGCAGCAAAGCCCTAGCCATAATTATGATAGCATCCTTGTATTCAGTGGTGGTCCCCATGGACTGGAGATGTGCAACCCCCAATTCACAAAGGGGGGGATCAAAAGGTGACATGATAATTATAGACCTGTTAGCTTATCATTTGTTCCAGGGAAAATAATGAAGGTTAAAGAAGTAATGCAAGACCATCTGGATAAATATGCAATTATGCTGCATCACAGTATGGATTTATTAAAGGACAGCCTTGTCCAACCAATATGATTGGATATTATGATGCAGTAATAAAGGAACTGGATGCAAAAAATAATTTTGATAATCATATAATTAGATTTCAAGGATTCTTTTGATACTGTTGAACATAAAAAACTGATGGACAATCTGAAGCACTGTGGCATTCAATGCAAGTTACTGCTATGGATGAATGGGATGATTGAGTGGGAGAAGACAGCTAGTTGTTATCAATGGACACACTGCTCTTTGTGTACTAATGTTATTAGTGGGGTCCTTCAGGGTTTAGTGTGATGGCATTGTTGTTTTCAATATTTATTAATGATATTGATGAAGGTATATCAAGCTTAATGTTGAAGTTTGCAGATGATGCAAAGTTGGCTAGTATTCAAGGTAAGTTACTGCTACAAGAGCTAGAAAAATTAGGCTGAGAAATATCAGTTGAAATTTAACATCAGCAAATGCAAGCTGCTGCATATGGGTAGCAATAGTCCCAAATTAACATACCAACTGTAGTGGAATATGAATAAGATTTGGGGTTAATTTTGCAGTCAGATATAAGTTCTCTAAGCAGTGTAAGCAGGCTGCCATGACAGCTCGTGGGGTTTTATCAGTGGTATACAGGAATTTTGCTAGCGGGGATAAGGAGGTCATTCTGTCTTTGTGTAAGTCCTGATTAGGCCACATCTTGAGTCTGTACATAGGTTTGGAAGCCTTATTTTAGGAAGGATGTTGATCTGCTGAAATGGGTGCAGAAAAGGATTACTTCTTGCCTTTGGCAGAAAAGGACAACGAAATTGGTGGAGGGGAAAAAAGGATACTCATGCTAATGAAGGCTTCAGTTCTACTAATTGCAGTGTCTGGAGACTAGTCATCTGCATGGAGAACCGATTGAGATGTTTAAGGCCTTGAATGGATTGAGTAAGCTTAATATTGATGGCATTCTTGCTCTTGCAGAGACTATACACATGAGGGGGAATAAATTCAAATTGAATAAGAATGGCTGCAAAATTGAAATGTGGAAGTTTGCCTTCATCTAGCTGGTGGTTGATTGTTGGAAACAATCCATCTGTCGTTGTTGTGTGGATAAATTCAAGGAAGAACTAGGTAAATTATTGGAGTATGAGCTTTTTTTCTTTCTTGCATCATTTGCCACTACTAATACTAATTTCTGAAGCAGGTAGTATCCTTGTAGAATAGGATACTCTCTCTCTCTCTGCTCAGTGAAACAGAACCAACACCAATAGGAACATTACGAATCCAAGGGAGTAGAACAGAGATGGTTCGCTCCAGAATAGCAAGATTCCATTTGCCGAGAAGTCATGTATCTTGAAACCTATCAGAAGATTGGTTGCATATCTGTAATCTTAAAATTAATATTTTAAGATTACAGATATGCATATATCAGATATGAAGATAAAAATTATTCCACATTTTTGTGGAATAATTTTTATCAATTTTGACAAAAATAGTTTTCCCAAATTTTTAAATAACTTTTGGATTGGTACTCTTCCCTTATTGGTTCTGTTTCATTAATTTTGCTATTTAGTTTAATTAGTCTGTTAGTTTTGCTTGCTGTAGTAGTAGTATTATTTTTGATGTGTAAACATCTGTGGCGGCACCTACTAAATTTCAGATGGTAGTAAAATCAATTTGTCACGATTTTGTGACACGGAAACAACTTCATTTGATGCCATTTCTGTTTCATAAAGAAAAACGGAGTCGGAAGAGAAGATTGTGCAAAGGATAATGGGATTTGATCTTGGATGTGCTCAGAGCTGGCATAAACCAGCTGGTGGCAGAAAAACGTTTATTATTCGGGCCATACCACTTTGGTAGCTTTGGGCTAACCATTGCCATCCATGGCAGAAACATTTTGGTAACCAGAGAAATGGATATCTTGCAATATTTAAAGTAAAGTAAAGCATTTAAAGCAAAGGATCATGGGAGGCGATCTTGGATGTGCTCATAGCTGGCATGAATCAGCTAGTTGTGGAAAAAACATGGGAAAGGCAAAAAGAATGGAGTCCGGAGAAGAGATCACTCAAAGGATCATGGGAAGTGATATTGGATGTGTTCAGATCCGGCATAAACCAGCTGGTTGAAAGAACAGAGTCGGGAGATTAGCTCGTGCAAAGGATCATGGGAGGTGATCTTGGATGTGCTCAGATTTGGTATACATCATCTGGGTGCGGAAAAACATTTATGATTCGGGGCATACCACTTAGGTGGCTTTGGGCATTGCCACCCATAACAGAAACCTTTTGGTAACCAGAAAAATGGATACCTTGAGGGCAGTGATCTTGGATGTGCTTAGAGCTGGCATAACCCAGCTCTGAGCACATTCAAGATCATTACATTACATCTGCTTCTGCCTTACCAGTTTAAGCGCATGTAATGTAGGCATAACAGTACCCATCTGTATTACTGAAGCAGTTGTTTATTTCCAATCATAAACGTTTTTCTGGAACCAGCTGGGCCTGTCAAGAATATTTGAATTGATTCGTGATTGGATGATAACAGACTCCAAATTATGTGCATGAGTAGAATCTTTTGCTTGTCGTTGGCCATTCTCGTTAAGTTGCAGACATCCTCATTTGTCATGAAGTTTTCATGTTTCTTTGCAATTGTGCTGAGTGGGTTGAGCGTGGCAAGCTTTAGATCCTCATTCGTCTCGCTGTTTCAATGATTGCAAAAGTTTCGAAATGGGTCTTCTCGCAGTCACGTTAAAAGGCTATGCAGGTCAGGTCATTACCACATGCTTCGTCAGGGTTAACCTCGTCATTGTCTTGACACCTTTTCTTACATATTTCAATCATTTTGCGAATGTCCAAGTCCAATTCATACAATTTACGATCTAGTATGAGCTCTTCATTGTCATCGTAGATTTTGATATATTTCATCTCTGATAGTATCTCTGTTTCCTCATTGTGAAATGGAATGCACAGCATTACCATCTCATACTAGTACTCGTTGAGATCCTGATCCACATCATAGTTTCATTAGTGTATTATGCATATTATTCCTTGCAGATCTCGTAGTGCTGCATGTGTAATTTGCAACAAAGCATGAGTGAGTAACACCATCCTGCATGATAGTATGTTTGTAACAATACAAATACTTGTATTGTTGCAATCATACTATTCAACAAATGGCTACAATCAAATGGGTAATTAGGCTATTGGCCTAACCTCTTCCAAACGTTGATTCAGTAGAGTAAGCAGTGGGTCTATGTATCCTATTTATCACTAACATTGATTCAGTAGGATGTAATTTAGCATAAATTACATCTTTCATGTTCAAAATTTAGTAGACGTCAAAGATGTTTCATATAAAACATCTTTCGTGTGTACAGGGTACACACACGATTTTTTTTCCAGGCGCCTCAGTAGCTAGGTAGGCAGGAGCAACAGTGTATAGCACATGCTTCTTGATTAGACCAGGGTTCGAGCCTGTCACCACCAAATACGGAGGATGCAGAAAGGTCAAGGAATGACCTTTCTGACCAAGGAATGACAAGGAAAAAACCCAGATGAATAGCGTAATGTCATTAGCATCATTAACAACCCTGCCAACCTTTGAATCATCTGCAAACTTAGACATTAAGCTGATATACCTTTATCAAAATCATTAATAAATACAGAAAATAAAAAAGGGCCCAACACTGAACCCTGGGTGACTCCACTAATAACAATAGTCTGTGAATAGCAGTATCCATTGATTACCACTCTCTGTCTTCTCCTACTCAACCATCACTTTATCCAAACAGCAACTTATCTTTAATGCCATACTGGTCCAGTTTGTACAATAGTCTCCATTCGCAACAGTATCAAAAGCGTTCCTAAGATCTATGAATCTGATATCAAAATTATTTTTTGTATCCTGTTCCTTTGCGACCACATCTTGTATCCAATCAAATTGGTCACACAAGACTTCCCTTTACCAAACCAATGCTGCATCCGAACTGTAACCGAAGTGTTTTCTAGATCAGCTTTATTCAACTGGGGGTACGCAAGAGATTAACAAGAAACAAAAATATTTTCATTAATATATTTATCAGAATTGATGAGTTATCTGATTTTTTTAAAATTAGGTGTGTTTTGTATTGTATTAAAATATAATATACATATATGGGGGGAGGGTACAAAAATAAGGGCACCTCCGTAGCCACGTGGGAAGGAACAGCAGTGCGTAGCACACCCTTCTTGATTAGACTGGGGTTCGAGCCCGTCACCACCAAATACGGAGGATGCGGAAAGGTCAGGGAATGACCACCGCATTTCCTGGAGCAATATGGCCTTAGTTGCTAATGCTCCTAAAAACCAAATCACACACACACACAAAAATAAGAACGTGGTTCTTTGCGAGTATGCGAACAAAAAAGGTTGAGAAACAGTGGTCTAGATGATCCTGCAGTGCTTCTTTGCCATCTCTTCCATTAATTTTCCCAGAACAGTTCTATTATTTCTTGTGTTGCTCTTTGATCCTCCTTTGTGAATTGGGGTCACATTTGCACATCTCCCAGTCGATGGGTACCTACCCTGAGTCCAAGGAAGCTCTCATAATGGCTAAGGGTTTGCTTACTTCCTTTGCCGCATCCTTTAATATAACTGGATAGATCCCATCCACCTCAGATTCCTTTGTTATGTTATCATCAATTTCCCCAGCATTTTGCTCTCAATTATTAACAATTCATTTAAATCACTACCATAGTTTAATACACCTGTGATATTCCTCTCCCTGAATAACTCCTCATGTGTAAATCTAGATGCAAAATACTCATTCAGTTTGTTGGCTACCTGAGCAAGATCATCAACAGTTGAACTATCAATATCAAGTGGACCAATCTGATTCCTCCCCTTCCTTCTGGAATAATATAAGTAAAGAACTCTTTACAGTTTTTCTTTGCATCCTTTGCCAAAGAATTCTCGTAATCTGCCTTTGCCTGCCTAACCTCCTTTGTGACTTGATTACAGAACAACTTATATCTTCCATAGGCTTCGTTGTCATCTGTTAATTTATATGTATCCCATGCATTTCTTCTCTGCCACATGTCTCAGTTAAATGACATCCATCTAGGCCTAAACCTTGAACACTATTTCTTAGTTGGTATGAAATCCTAGTAACTTCCAAGAATAATTCTTTCAATGCTTCTCCTTTAGAATTTGCTTGTAATAACATCATTAGTTGGTCCCACTGTATAGACTTTAAAAACTGTCTCAGACCTCTATCGTCGCCTTTATGAAAGCAAAAACTCTTCCCTTTACCCTTTACCTCTTTGAGTAAATCCCGCATCAGCACACTGTGATCACTGCCACCTAATGGCTCCTTTATATGCAGATTCTTAATGCATGAAGAATCACTGCTGATAATCAAATCAAGAGTATTACTCCCTCTCATTGCCTTCTGAACATGCTACTTTAGAAAAGAATCATCCAATAAATCCACAAAAGCCTTGCTAATGTGCAAGTGACCAACCCACAAGTTCCAATCAATATCTGGGAAATGAAAACTCCCCATGATAAGACAATCTGATTGACTGGCCCACTGTATTTCTCTGTACAGCTCTTCATTATACTCATCTGAGTCATTAGGCCTACAGCACACTTCTACTCTCAATTTTCTTTCCCAGTGCTTATGTCACACCAAACTGACTCAACACTGTAATGTCCACCCATGTCAACTGGATGCACTTCCTTAGATTTTGTGTTTCCTAGCTAATAGCATAAACCCTCCTCTTCTTATTCTTAGTTACCCTAACACAGCCCATGTATTTTCTTGTTCTGCAATGACTCCTAACAGTCTCTGAAATTCCCAGCACCTTATTTTTCAGGCTTCTGCTCATTCCAATAGAAGCAATGCAAGAATCACTTTCACCTCTGCCATTGGCTGCTGTTAATCTTTTAGTTCGTGTATCCTCCCAAGCTAGCAGTTTTCTGACCCAACTAACACTGCCTCAGTAGCATCAGCAAATATCCTTGCACCCTTGTATTTAAGTCTATCCCATCCCTGTAGAAGCAGGCTCTCCTGTTAACAAGCACAGACCAGGCTGAAAATAATTCTACCCCCCATGAGCCTTGCCCAGTCTCTCCAGGGCCGAATTGAATGACAGGGCTCTCATCATATACTCCCTCCTATCCTGTCTGGGAAGAATTGCAGAGAGCTTCAAATTCAACCCTAAATCGTGTCTTTTTTCAACACTTTCCTGTACTTGCTAAGTAATTCTGCTGTTCTTCTACTCTTAATATATTGGTGCCATAATGTACAACAATATCAATGATAGCTGCTCTACAATGTCATCAACTATTTCCGCCTACCATGCTAAAAGAACTAGAAGATATAGTACAATTGGCAACACCTTTCTGTCTCTTTGGAGATTTCAGCAGGCATCACCCATTATGGGGATCTTCACGCATGGATAAAAGAGGGCATCTGATTGAGACTTTACTGAATCAACAGCAGTTAACCTTACTAAATACTGGCCATCACACTTATATTCATTTACCCACAGGATCCACTTCAGCAGTTGTATCTGTTAATCTGTCCTCCCATACTGTTCCCCAATATGGAGTGATCAATCTTATATGATCCACACAACAGCGATCGTTTTCCAATTATATGCAAAATTCAAACGAAACAGTCCCACTGTCCAGATTTCAGAGTAAATTGAAATTCACAAAAGCGAATTGAACAAAATATTTAGTCTGTGTTTATTTTGATCAATTTATTAAAATGCAACCAATAGTTGGTCACCGATCACATTACCACAAAAATGTTGGCAGCAGTTTCTGAAGCAATTCCTCAGTCCTCTGCAAACCAAAAAAGATGTGCGAAACACTGGTGGAAAGAGGCCTGTAACATTGCAAAACAAGAAAAAAAATTAAGCTTGAAATTAAGCTTTATATTAAAATCAAAAGGCAAGGGCATGACAAATCAGAAGACAATCCAGAAAAGAATCCTGTCTAAGATTTGCAAGTACCATCACGAAGGAAAGCAACATTCTGCTAATAGGAAGAAAATCCAACAATTAAATAATAAGTACATTCCTTTTTCTGCTCCAATCTTGATTAAGAATGGACAAGAACTGTATTCCCCTAAGGAATTAGCAATTTCCTTAGAGAGGCTTTCAGTCAAATATCAGCAGCATCTGCATACGAATATTCTTTTATGAAAATCAAAACCTCAGCAGAAAAATATAAAATAAATTTTAACACCATCCAATCCCTTTCTTTTAATCAGCCATTCATCCTAGCTGAACTCCAGGAAGCTCTCAACAGAATAGCAAATAGCACAGCAGGACCGGACAGAATCTACTATATAATGCTTAAAAATCTAACTAATACAGTTAAGCTTATTACTAGTTTTCTACAACTAGATATTTCTTGAATGTATTTATCCTTCCTCATGACATCTTTCTGTAATTCTTGCCTTTCCAAAACCAGGAAAGGATCAATCTCTTCCACAAAACTGCCGACCAATTTCCCTAACCAGCTGTTTAAGTAAAACACTAGAAAAAATTGATACATAAGAGATTAAAATGGATCCTAGAAAGTAAAATGCTGCTAAATATCAACTAGTATGGTTTCCGACAAAACAGATCCTGCTTGGATCTTATGGTAAGAGCAGAAACTAACATGTGCAATGCATATGTTAAAAATTAACATCTAATAATGGTAAGTCTAGATATTGAAAAGACATTCGATACTACATGGAAGTATGCCATTCTTAGAGAGCTGTATTCTCTCGGATTGAGAGGACACATACCTAAATTCATCTAGAACTTTCAAGTTCATCGCCAGAATGTGCTTTCACAATATTTTATTCAAGAAGAAGGGGTACCCCAAGGGTCCATTCTTAGTCCTACCCTCTTTGCAATTAGGCTAAACACCTGATGCAGAATATTCCCAAAACTGTAGAAATACATATGTATGCCAACAATCTTGCTATATCCTGCCATTCACCAAACATAAACAGCATAGAGAGACAGTTACAACTTTCCATAATTAAGATAGAGACACGGACAGTACAAAATGGTATCGCCTGTCAAAACAAAAGAAAATTGAAATTAATTTCTGTAAAAAGCACAGAACATCCAGAGCTTGAACTTAAATTATAAAACCAACCAATTCCTGTTGCCAGCAATATCCGCTTTTAAGTTTTAATATTAGATACTAAACTAAATTTTGCCATACACATAACTTATCTCAGAACTCTCTGCTTGAAAAAACTCAATATACTCAAAGCCATGTCTGCCATGGCATGGGGGTGCAGACAGATACACTCTCTTGCATTTGTATCATTCGCTCATCAGGTCATGTCTAGATTATGGTGCACTAGTGTGCAACTCAGCTTTGAAAACTGTACTTACAAGACTGAATACCATACAGCACAGTGTTCTTCGCACTGTTCTTGGAGCTTTTCAAACATCCCCCTGTCCAAAGTCTACATAGAGGCAAACGAACCACCACTCCACCTCAGATGGAAAATGTTACTCCTCACTTTTGCAGCCAGACGTAAAAGCCTTCCAGATCATCCAAATCAATCGTTACTTTTCAATCCTGAAAGGATAACTTTTTATAACAATAAACTCAATGAAAATAGATCATCTTGTATTAGACTACAAGAGTTGATGCACTGCTGAAATGTTCATTTTGAAAACACGCTGAAAGAAACTAAAATAGCTGATCCACCTTGGTCCTCAAACCCACCTTACTGTGACACCTATTTCCTACAATGAGGGAAGTCCCTGTAAAACTGTTACATGAAACAACTACATAAAGGACATGCTAGCAATGCACAGAGCTGCTTAATATATACTGATGGCTCAAAATCAGATGCTGCAGCAGTCTTTCCCTCATTCGTAGCATTAGCATTAATAGAAGCATATGATGCAAGAAAGAAAGCTTATGCAGCATCAGCCAAAAAAAAACCACGCTCCCACTTCACCCCTCCATTCATTCCAAGTACCTGTCCGACTCAGCCTTAAATTTATTTATGCTATCAACTTCCACAACAAAGGATGGAAGTCTGTTCCACCAACCAACCACCCACTGGCTAAAGGCAAACTTCCGCACATCTATCCTGGATCTGTCTTTTCTCAATTTGAATTTATGCCCTCTCAAATGATTATTCTGAGCAAGAGGAAAAATTCCATCAGCATTGAGCATGCTCAAACCATTCAAGGCTTTATACACCTCAATCAGATCATCTCACAGGTGCTTAGTCTCCAGACTGTAATTTGCAAAACTTAAACCTTTCTTCGTAAGAGCAAACCTTTGTTCCATTCACTAATCTTGTTACACTTCTCTGTACTCATTCCAACATCTCTACATCCTTCTTAAAATGAGGCCTCCAGACCTGTATACAGTACTCAAGGTGTGGCCTGACTATTGCCTTATATAAGAGGATAATCACCTCCTTATCTCTGATAAAAAAATTCCTGTATATCATTGACAAGACACTATGAGCTACTCTTGCAGACCATATGCACTGTTCAGAAAACTTCATATCTACCTGCACAATTACCCCCAGGTCCTTTTCGTTCTCTACCACGGTCAGTGTAGTACCACAGAGTTGATACGTCACTCTGGGGTTGCTGCTTACCATATGTAGTACTTTACATTTGCCAATGTTAAACTTCATTTGCTACCTCTCAGCCCATCTGCTCAACTTTTCTAAATCCTGTTTCAGCAGCATACTGTCATTATTGTCTGCAAACTTGGACATTAAGCTTGATATACCATCATCAATATCATTTATAAATACAGAAAACAATGATAGACCCAATACTGAACCCCGAGGGACTCCACTAATAACATTAGTCCACGATGAGCAGTGTCTATTGATTACCACTCTCTGTCTTCTCCCACTCAACCATCCCTTTATCCATAGCAGCAATTTTCCTCCAGTGCCACACTGCTCCAATTTCTGCAGCAGTCTTCCATGTGCAACAGTATCAAAAGCCTTTCTAAGATCCAAATATATGATATCAAAGTTATTCCCTGCATCCAGTTCTTTTGTGACTACATCATAGTATCCAATCAAATTGGTCCGGCAAGACTTTCCCTTAACAAAACCATGCTGTGTCCGAGCCATAACTGAAGTCTTGTCTAGATGATCCTGCAGTGCTTCTTTAACAGTGCCTCCATTAATTTTCCTGGAACAGAAGTTAAACTAACAGGTCAATAATTACTTGTGTGACCTTTGATCCTCCTTTGTGAATTGGGTCACATTTGCACATCTCCAGTCCGTGGATTCCTCCCCTGAGTCCAAAGAAGCTCTCATAATTATGGCTAAGGGTTTGATTACTTCCTTTGCTGCCTCCTTTAATATAACTGGATAGATCCCGTCCACCCAGGTGCCTTTTTTATGTTTATCTTCAACAATTCTCCTCCACTTCCCTCTCAGTTATTACAAAATCATCCAGCTCACTACCAGAGTTTAACTCACCTCTGGCATTCCCCATGAGGGGAATGCCAGAGGTGAGTTAAATACTCAGTTTGTTAGTCATCTGAGCAGGATCATCAATATCCAGTGGACCAATCTGATTCATCCCTTTCCTTCTATAGTTTACATAGGTAAAGAACTCTTTGTTCTTTTTCTTTGCATCCTTTGCCAAGGATTTCTCATAATCTGCCTTTGCCTGCCTAATCTCCTTTGTGACTTGGTTACAGACCAACTTATATCTATTATAGGCTTCCATGTCACCCATTAATTTATATGTATCCCATGCATTTTTTGTTCTTTGCCACATGTCTCATTAGTTCATCTGACATCCATTTAGGCCTAAACTTTGAACAATATTTCTTAGTTGGTATGTAAAGCCTAGTAGTGCAATCTATCTAGCTATAGAAAATATCAATATCTGTCTCAACACTAATAGTTTAATATATATAGACTCCCTGACTGCACTGTCCACAATAAATAACAATTTCTCAACCTAACATCCCATTGTTAAGGAAATCTGGCGTGTCTAAATCATTTGAGGAATAAGAATCATACTGTAAGTTTCTGTTGGAATCCAGGGCATGCTGGCATCACATGTAAAAAACAGCAGACTAGGCATCCAAGCACCCTAACAGCAGTGCACCTTCATCTTACCAAGAACCCTATATTGATTGCCTAAAACATATCCGACATATTATTATTATTATTATTATTATTATTATTATTATAATTAGCCATATGGTGCAAGGAAGCCTGAGGCTTTTGCTGCACCAGCCAAAAAAAAAAAAAAAAATTCTGAGTTACCCCTGAGAGAGAGAGAGAGAGAGAGAAATAGAAGGGAATCACCGAGAAAGAGAAGAATGATGATATCCAGCTCAGGACCCTGGGTGTGCCAAGCCCATACTCACCAGATGTGAGCCCCTGGGTTGATATCTGTAGGGAATAGTGGTTAAATATTTGGGAGACACATGTGAACAATAAATTATTTGAAATTAAACATTATTATTATTATTATTATTATTAACCATTCAGTGGCGCCTCCGTAGCCAGGTCGGAAGCCCGTCACCACCAAATACGGAGGATGTGGAAAGGTCAGGGAATGACCACCGCATATCCTGGAGCAATGATACAGCTCTGGAGGCCTCATTTCAAGAAGGATGTAGAGCTGCTGGAACGAGTACAGAGAAGGGTAACAAGATTAGTGAATGGAACAAAGGGGTGCTCTTATGAAGAAAGGCTTCTGGAGACTAGGGACCAGCGAGGTGATCTGATAGAGGTGTATAAAGCATTGAATCGTTTGCGCATGCTCAGTGCTGATAGGCTTCTTCCTCTTGCTCGGAATAATCACCTGAGAGGGCATAAATTCAAATTGAGGAAAGATAGATGTAGGATAGATGTGCGGAAATTTGCCTTTAGCCAGCGGGTGGTTGGTAGGTGGAACAGACTTCCATCCCTTGTCGTGGAAGTTGATAGCCTAAATAAGTTTAAGGCTCGGCTGGACAGGTATTTCAAACGAACAGAGGGGTGAAGTAGGAGTGGTTATTTATTTATTTTACTTTATTTTTTTTTTTTGGCGGATGCTGCATAAGCTTGCTTTCTTGCATCAAATGCCTCTACTAATGCTAATGCTAATATGGTCTTAGTTGCTAATGCTCCTAAAAACCAAACAAACCATTTAGTGCAAGGAAGGCTGAAGCTTATGCTGCATCAGCGAAAAAAAAAATTTCCTATGAACCACAAATATGGAGCTCCAGCTTGAGGAAAAACACATCAGAAGTAATACTGGTAAGATTACTAACAGGACACACATACCTGACCCATCTGGTCCTGCTTATGGGTGATGACCCTCCTATATGCACGCATTGTTCATCACAACTTACAGTTCAACATATTCTGTTAGATTGTTAGTATTATTCGCATATATCAGAAATACTACTTTCCTCTCTCTGACACAAATGCAAAGCACCTTTATCACTAACCCACCTATTAGGAAACATTACTAATCTGGATGAGCTTTTTGCTTACTTTAAACAAATTAAAGTTTATGAATATATCTAATTTCAAATAAGGCGAACTCTGGCACCATTCCAGATATTTTAATTGGCACATTTTGGCTTCAACTGCCCTTGTGCCACTAAACCTCTACACCGCCAATTAGTTTTCTACAGATTTTTGAGTCATCAGTTCTTTCTTCCTCCCTATCTTGCAGGATATATGTTGTATAACCAGTTTGACCACTTTATGGAGACCTATGTATGACTGACTCATTTATCTTAGGGATTATACAATCTTTGGTTTTCAGTTTTGAAAATATTTATGTTCGCTTGTTCTTTCTTTACTTTTTGAGTATGGTTGGTTTTATTTCATCTCTGTATTTAGTGTTTTGATGTGCCAGTTTTATTTATTTATTTTATTTTTTATATTTTATTTTTAATTTTTCTATATTATATATTAAATTTTATTTTTTATTTTTTTTTAATTTATTTTTATTGTGTGGCTAAGATGCATGGCTGTGTATTAATGATGCTATTGCACTTAATATATACATAAAATTTAGTTTAAAAGGGATTTTTTGGGTGCATGGTCTTGAAATCAGTTTCAGAATTTAATACTTAATTAGTTTATAGTGTACCTTTATGCTGTTTTTTTGCATGCATAGTTCAAAATTGTAATGTATTCTTCTTTTTAGTTGCCTTTTTACATGTAGAATTATTTGATTTGATCATCTGTAAATAAACAATATCGGAATATATTGAATGGTCTGGATTTAGTTTCTTCAGAGTTTCTTCTATAGTTTCTTTAAGAGTTTCTTGATATTGGAGAGTCAGTAAGCAATTGTTGCTTTAAAAATACAGAATTAAGTGTTATTCATTTAATCTAATTTTAATTGTTAATCCCAACAGCATTCCTTTCACTGATAGCCTTTTTATATTGGTTGTGGTAACTGGAAGCTTCCTGTGGTTGCATGAAGTTACAATTTGCAGACTGATCATTGATATTACATCATTTCCTCTTGTCCATATATGGCTTTCAAGAATAGTTAATTTGTTTGTTTTTCTTTTTTAATTAGGCTAATTATTTGTTTAAAAAACAATTAAACTAAAATAACTAACTAATACCACTTTAGTATTAGTTGATGATTTTTATAAAAGAGATATTTTATTAGTTGATTATTTTTTTAAAAGAGATTTTCAACTTAAAAGGTATTTTCAAAGATAATGACAGTGTTCTTAAATACTCTCAAAGCACCTAATGCTTTTAAAGAATCTGAAAAGTGCTTGATAGCATTAAAAATCTTTATACTATAATTATTAATATTCCGTATTCATAGAGCTATGGATATTAAATACTCTCAGCTATTTCATTTTTTGAAGATATTTCACAGTGTATAAGTTCTCATTACACCTTACAGTTAGCAATCAGTACAGGTAGCCCTTGGTTTATAACTTTGTTTTGCGACGATTCACAATAACGATGGTTTTGAAACCAGAAAGTCAAAAAACTATAAAAAAGATGTAAAAAAACAGCACAGTCAATCGGTCATCTACCATCTATCTTAGATGTGATAGCTTTCATTAGGGACAATGTGGCCAGAGATAAGAGGAGAGGAACAGTCAATTCTCTTGTTGGTGTACTATTGTTGGGCCACTATTCTACAGTGATAGTCTGTGAGTTTTAATTAAAAATTGATTAAATTAATAAAATAAGAGCTGCTATGTCTAGTAAGAAAAGTATAGTAAAGCCAAGTGAATGTGAAAATGTCGCTAAAAGGTCACGTAGCTCTATCATGTTGGACAAAAAGGATGGAGGTAATTCGTAGAATGGAAGATGGCCAGAACACATCCTAATGTGTGTAAAATTATGAAATTGTCTCCATCGACTGTGAGTACCATAATGAAAAGTCACCATATAATTTCTAGTAACGATAGACTGATTTAAGTTAAACTTTATTAAAATAAATAGATATACACAGGTTACTTTGCCAATTAAATAATGAGACTGACGCTACTACAAAAAAAAAAAAAAAAAAGAATAATACTAACGGCAAAGTAAGGTTATATATTTTCGAAGTAATCACCTCTGATATGTACATGCTCTGATATGTACATGCTACAATTGATTGTTATTGTTGCATGACAATGCAACAATAACAATCAATTTTTGGAGTTGAACATTTCGCATCTCACCCGACGAATTTAATCCCACAACTCTTCAACACCTTCTCATAGAACTTTTTCGTGACCATTGTCCCTTGAGGCACAGATTCTCAATGGATAATGCCTTTGATATTGAAGAAGACGATCAACGTGGTTTTCACTTGCGATTTTTCTAACTGCACTTTTTTCTGACAGGGAGAGAATGGCGAATGTCATTCTGAACTCTGACTTCTTGTTTTGGGATTTTTGAAATACCCAACTCTCATCACCGGTAATGATTCTACTCAAAAATATTTGATCATTTTCAACACATGCTGTCCAATTGATGCAACACTCGACTCTCTTCTCTCATTCAAAACTCAAAGAATGTGGTACAAAATGGGAACAAATTTTTCTCTTACCCAGATCTTCTTTTACAATTTCTCATACAGATTCCTTATTGCTGCTGATCATCTAAGCAAGCAACCTCATTGAAATTGATTTAGTCACAATTTTTCTAACCTTTTTGACAATCTCCGGTGTTCAAACAGCTATCAGTTGTCAGGTTGGGGCCATCCTCTAATGACTCGTGTCCTTTGTAAAAACGGGAAAACCAATCAAACACTCTTGGTTGAGACAAACATTCATCAACATAAACTTTTTTTAAATTGTCAAAAGTTTCTGTAGCACTTTTTCCCAATTTACAATAAAATTTGATAACTGCTCTTTGCTCCATTTTCAATTTTCTGATGCATGCATGCACAAAACTACTATTACTCTTTCCATCATAAATCACAAACTACTGACTGCGCAAGTTTCAACTTGCACTCGTTGGAAAGAGCACACTCTAGCGGATCTCTATCATTTTGGCCTCTTATGTTAATACTAAATGCAGAGCACACACAGTCTCATTATTTGGTGCACTGTGTGTACATAAATAAAATACTAAAATAGATATAAAAGAAAAGCACTGAAAGTGATCAAATACATAAAAGCATTAAAGTATGTATAAATAATAAAATAGGAGCTTTCAGGATGAGGTGTCCCTTCATCAGCTGGTCGGGACTCAGTGTACTGAGTAATATATTGGGTAAAATAACAGAAGCCGACTGGGCGTGATTGTAAATCACACCTCCAGTGCCAATAATGCAGCCTTACGCATGCGTAAGGAATGCTAGCACTCATCACACTGTAGTATAGCAGACTCCATAATGGGGTGGATGTGCACTTCCCTCTTACAATTAATAGTACTGTTACAGCTGACTATGTACATGCTTCAAGCCGTGAGAAAGGTCAGGGAATGACCACTGCATATCCCAGAGCAATATGGCCTTAGTTGCTAATGCTCCTAAAAAAAAAAAAAAAAACCAAACCAGCTTCAAGCCGTGAGTGGTAATCATGTGAATAGTCGACGGTTTGGATATCGTATCAGGAACAAAGGTTGTGCTGCTCAAGTATCTTTCAACGTCCTGCAATTTCACGAACATAGCACATCCCACGATCTGGACACATAATATGGTAAATAGAACCACTTAGTAACAAAGGAGGAATAGGTGCTTTCACTCTGGAAATAATGAAATGGAATTTCCTACCAGGGAGTTGCACACACTGTATATGGTAAGGGCATAAAATTCTAGCGAGACACTCTGATGTGCCCGAATAATAAGAGAAGAAATAAACTCATTATGGTGGGGAGGATCTGATCGAGTGCCAAAATCACAAGCTTGCAACTCACACCTATCCAGAACACTAGTTGGATAACTTCAATTAGAAAGAACTCTCCAATTTCCTATCACTAATGAAACTGGAATGCGTCCATGTATGGGAAAATAAGATATAAGATACTACATAGATGTCCAGAAGTGTGTGCAGACCCATAATTAGTACATTGGCCTGCACACATAGGTTTCCTGAAGACTGGGGTTGTAAAACGTGTACCTAAGACATTGGACTAAGACGTCTAAGGAAGGAAGAGTATTATTTGTTTCCAATTCAATAGTAACTTGAATTAAAGGGAATTGAAGTATTGAAGGAGTCAAGTTTATGATCCCCCAGGGACAACGGGGACATCATTGACATACTGACACCAGAGGGTGATAGGCATAGGTAGGTTCAAAAATATTTTATATCTGTTTTAGTATTTTATTTATGTATATATCTATTTATTTTAATAAAGTTTAACTTAAACCAGTCTGTTGGTCGTTACTAGAAGTTATATAATGATATGCAGCCTGTTCAAGGCCTGTTTTCTAATAATGAAAAATGAAGATGAAATAAAATAGTCAACGCAACGTGCTACGAAAGTAAGTGCAATGCAAGTGAGTTATAGCAGAAGTAAACTTAGAAAAAATGGAGAAATTATTGTCATTGTGGGTGGATGACTTAAGCCAAAAAAAATTCCTTTGAATCAAGTTGCTATTACTGATAAGGCAAAGCCAATTTTTGAAGATCTTAAGAAAAAAAAGAGGGTGGTAATGAGACATTTTTAGGTAGTAAGGGATGGTTCATGCTATTTAAATCTCAAAGTACTGCTGTGTGAAATTAAGTGGCTAGGCGGAAAGTGCAAATGCTGAGGGAGCTGCAGCATTTCCAGCAGAGGAGGGTAATTGCCCCCCTGATATCATTTTTAATGTTGACGAGACAAGACTTTATTAGAAGAAATTGCCATCATGAACCTTCATTGCCCCTGAAGAGCAGCCTGCACCAGGTTTCAATACTGCAAAAGACATGCTAACGCATCTGCTAGGCCCAAATGTCTTTTGCACTTCAAAAAAAAACTTTTAAGGGCACAAAAGGTGATATAGTTGTACACGTGGGCACTAACGATATCAGGAGTAGGAGACCGGCAGAATTGCTTAACAAGTACAGGTCACTGTTGAAAAAAAGCCGTGAAATAGGGTTGAATTTGAAAGTGTCTGCAATTCTGCCCAGACACGATAGGAGGGAGTATATGATGAGAGCCTTGTCGATCAATTCGGCCCTGGAAAGATTGTGCAAGGCTCAAGGGGTAGAATTTTTTTCAGCCTGGACTGTACTTTTTAACAGGAGGGATTGCTTCTACAGGGATGGGATACACTTAAATAGAAAGGGTGCAAGAATATTTGCTGATGCTATCGAGGCAGTGTTAGGTGGGTCGGAAAACTGCTAGCTTTGGGGGATACAAAGACAAATAGATTAACAGTAGCCACTGGCAGAGGTGAAAGTGATTCTTGCACTGCTTCTATTGAAATGAGCAGAAGCCTGAAAAACAAGATTCAGGATATTTCAGAGACTGCTGGGAGTCATTGCGGTACAAGTAAACACATGGGTTGTGTTAGAGTAGCTAAGAATAGAAATAGGTGCATGTATACTTGTGTGTACACCAATGCTACGAGTTTAGTAAATAAATTTGATGAATTTGAGGTATTGCTCAAAACATCAAAGGCAGATATTGTTGGGATATCAGAGACTTGGTGTCACACAGATATAAGGAATGCAGAACTGGAATTTGGGGAGTACAACGTCTACAGAAAAGATAGACTGGATAGGAAGGGAGGAGGGGTTATGCTATTAGTTAAGAAATACATAAAATCCAAGGAAGTGAAGCCAGTGGACATCGCTGGACAGTGCAGTGTCGAGTCAGTTGGTGTGACATAAGCATTGGGAGATCAAAATTGAGAGTAGGAGTGTGCTATAGGCCTAATGACTCTGATGAGTATAATAAGAAACTGTACAGGGAAATAGAGTGGGCCAGTAAATCAGAGAGTCTTATAATGGGAGATTTTAATTTCCCAGATATTGACTGGAATTTGTGGGCTGGTCACTCACACACTAGCAAGGCTTTTGTGGATTTATTGGATGATTGTTTTCTACATCAGCATGTTCGGGAGGCAACTAGAGGGAGGAATACTCTTGATTTGATTATCAGCAGTGATTCTTCATGCATTAAGAATCTGCAGATAAATGAACCACTAGGTGGCAGTGATCACAGTGTGCTGAAGTGGGATTTACTCAAAGAGGTAACTACCATTAGGGGTAAAGGGAAGGGTTATTGCTTTCGTAAAGGCGACTACGATGGACTGAGACAGTATTTAAATTCTATACAGTGGGACCAACTGATCATGTTACCAACAGTAAATGCAAAATGGGAAGCATTCAAAGAACTTATCTTGGAAGGTACTAGACTTTACATACCAACTAAGAAATATTGTTCAAGGTTTAGGCCTAAATGGATGTCAGATGAACTGATGTGGCATATGGCAGAGAAGAAACATGCATGGGATACATACAAATTAACACATGACACAGAAGCCTATGATAGATACAAGTTGATCTGTAACCAAGTTACAAAGGAGGTTAGGCAGGCGAAGGCAGATTACGAGAAATCTTTGGCAAGGGATGCAAAGAAAAACAGCAAAGAGTTCTTTACTTATGTAAACTCTAGAAGGAAGGGGATGAATCAGATTGGTCCACTTGATATCGATGGGTCAACTGTTGATGATCCTGCTCAGGTAGCTAACAAACTAAATGAATATTTTGCATCGACATTCACACATGAGGAGTTATTTAGCGAGGGGAAAGCCAGAGGTGTATTCAACTCTAGCAGTAAGCTAGAGAATCTTGTAATAACTGAGAGTAAAGTGGAGGAGAAATTGTTGAAGATAAACACAAGAAAGGCACCTGGGGTGGATGGGATCTATCCAGTTATATTAAAGGAGGCAGCAAAGGAAGTAAGCAAACCCTTAGCCATAATTATGAGAGCTTCCTTGGACTCAGGGGAGGTACCCATAGACTGGAGATGTGCAAATGTGACCCCAATTCACAAAGGAGGATCAAAAGCTGACACAAGCAATTATAGACCTGGGAGTTTAACTTCTGTTCCAGGAAAATTAATGGAGGCACTAGTTAAAGAAGCACTGCAGGATCATTTAGACAAGACTTCAGTTATAGCTCGGACACAGCATGGTTTTGTTAAGGGGAAGTCTTGCCTGACCAATTTGATTGGATACTATGATGCAGTCACAAAGGAACTGGATGCAGGGAATAACTTTAATATTATATACTTGGATCTTAGAAAGGCTTTTGATACTGTTGCACATGGAAGACTGCTGTACAAATTGGAGCAGTGTAACATTGGAGGCAAATTGCTGCTGTGGGTAAAGGGGTGGCTGAGGGGGAGAAGACAGAGAGTGGTAATCAATGGACACTGCTCGTCGTGGACTAATGTTATTAGTCGAGTCCCTCAGGGCTCAGTGTTGGGTCCATTATTGTTTTCTGTATTCATAAATGATATTGATGATGGTATATCAAGCTTAATGTCGAAGTTTGCAGACGATACAAAGGTAGGCAGGGTTGTCAAGGACACTACTGACACTATGCTGCTGCAACAGGATCTGGAAAGGTTGAGCAGATGGGCTGAGAGGTGGCAAATGAAGTTTAACATTGACAAATGTAAAGTACTACACATGGGAAACAGCAACCCCAGAGCAACGTATCAACTCTGTGGTATTACACTGACAGTGGTAGAGAATGAAAGGGACCTGGGGGTGGTTGTGCAGGCAGATATGAAGTTCTCTGAGCAGTGCAGACGGGCTGCAAGAGTAGCTCATGGTGTATTGTCAATGATATATAGGAATTTTTCTAGCAGGGATAAGGAGGTGATTATTCCCTTGTATAAGACAATGGTCAGGCCACACCTAGAGTACTGTATACAGGCTTGGAGGCCTCATTTCAAGAAGGATGTAGAGCTGCTGGAACGAGTACAGAGAAGGGCAACAAGATTAGTGAATGGAACAAAGGGGTGCTCTTACGAAGAAAGGCTTAAGATTTGCAAATTACAGTGTCTGGAGACTAGGCACCAGCGAGGTGATCTGATAGAGGTGTATAAAGCATTGAATGGTTTGAGCATGCTCAATGCTGATGGGATTCTTCCTCTCGCTCAGAATAATCACCTGAGAGGGCATAAATTCAAATTGAGGAAAGACAGATGTAGGATAGACGTGCGGAAATTTGCCTTTAGCCAGCGAGTGGTTGGTTGGTGGAACAGACTTCCATCCCTTGTTGTGGAAGTTGATAGCCTAAATAAGTTTAAGGCTCAGCTGGACAGGTATTTTGAACGAACAGAGGGGTGAAGTGGGAGTGGGTTTTTTTTTTTTTTTGGCTGATGCTGCATAAGCTTGCTTTCTTGCATCAGATGCCTCTACTAATGCTAATGCTAAATTAAAACCAGTGACACTGCATGCTCTCAATGGCCTAAACAAAGCAATGCTGCCAGTCTACTGGAAATGGAACGGGACGGCTTGGTGACAACAAATCTTGGATAGGTACACGAGCTATTTTTAGCTTACTGTTCTCCGTTTTTGTCAAGTGAATGAGTTACCAGCCAAGGCCCTTCTTCTCTTGGACAGTGCCCCTGGTCATCCTGCAAACCTTGCTGAAGTCAGAACATCTCTGGATGTCAATGTTGTTTACATGCCACCAAATGCCACTTCACTTTTGAAACCAATTGACCAGGGTATAATAACAACCCTTAAAGCCTATTACCTCCACCAGACCTTCATGGAAATTGTGAGAATTTTGGACAGGTCACACAAACCTATCAAAGATTATTGGCATTCATTCAACATTTTGATTGGCATTAATAATAGCAATGCAGCTTGGGAAGAAGTGAAATTTTTGAATGGAGTGTGGTGCAAACTTCTCCCACAATATATGCACGACTTCACATGATTAGAACTAGTGGAGAACATTGTTGAAAACAGTAGCAGGCTGGTGCAAGAGGATGGATTGGATGAGATTACAGCTGTTGGATAGTCATGGACAGCTGTTTTCGAATGAAGACTTGGAAGAATTGGCTAAAGAACTAATCCAACAGAAAGAGGAGGAGAAAAGAAAAGATGAAGAGCCTCCAAAATGTATGAGTACAAGTAATCTTTGACCATGACAGGGAGCGAAGTGCGAAAGTGAAAAGCAGCATAATTGTATCCAATAGCCCTTATTTTGAGATTCTCAAAGAAAGAAAAGGAAATCTTAACGGTCAACACTGCATACTTTTTTCAAAAAAGGGGAATATCCTCAACCAGGGAATTCATCAGAGAAGTAAAATCTCTACATTATGCCCCAATCAAAAAAGATCAATGCAAGGGCCTTACAGTGGCGCTTACAAAAACTTTCGGTCTGGGTTTCAAACATGAACAAAATTTAATTTTTTTTATTTGATTAAATTTAGTTTGATTATTTTATATTGTATTATATTTAATTCATTTATGTTTATTAAAATACTGTTTGTACATTAATTTCAGAGCTTTAAATATAATAATATTATATTACTTACATTAATTTTGAGAGTATTACATTAATTTCCAGAATTAATTTTCCATTAATTCTGGTACATAACTCATTGACTTATTATATAGTTAGGTTCGTTTTAGACAAATTTTTTTTTGTGACTGCTCCGTCAGGAACAGAACCCCATCTTAAACTGAGGGCTACCTGTACATAATAGATGTGATGTCTACTTGTGAAAAAGCTCCACTTTGTACATCATATGACAAGTTTGTCCTTTCATCCAGTGTTCAACATAACGTCACAATCTGAGTATGAGTAAATGTCTTCTTTTTGCCAGTTTCTCTGCAGGATTAACTTATTTTTTTTATTAACTTTATATCATTCTGTTCTTTTGTTTTCTTGTTTTAGTTATTAGTCAAAATTTTAAATCAATAAACTTGGGCACAATAAATTTACCAAAGTGACAACTATCAAATTGCTTTTGTAACATTTGATTAAAAAAAAATAAAAAAACCTTTACTGTTATATCTGTATGTGAGATATTATTAGCCCACAGTCCAATAGGATTCTCACATACAGATATAATAGTAAAGGCTCTTAGTTTCTTTGTTTTTTTTTTTTTTTTGTAATTGACAAAAAACAATTTTTTGTATTAATGTTGTAATGGTCATGGGAGAATATTCTGCAGCTGTTAGAACACCTTAGTCCTTGTCATTATGTGGGATGAATAAATCAACACAATTAGGAGTCAATCTATAGAAGGAAATGGTATGATCAGTTTATTCAAAATTCAAAGACCTTAGTAATCATTTGATAATCACTTGATGTATAATATTGGTGTAAAACAATTTATATGGAAAGTTTGGTATATTACTCAGGTCATTTTTCAGAGTTTTTTTCCATGTTTTCTGAACTTCCTAATACTTTTCTAATCGATTTTTCTGATGAATTTTCTAATAATAATAACAATAAAAAACCATGTACTGCATTGCTAACCAACTGTGCTCTTAAATATTCCAGAAAAATGGCAGTGAGAAACTAATATCCATAATTAAGTTCAAATACACATTTATTACACCACATACTTGCCTGCTTTACTTACCAAGATATTCAATAGTTATTAGCATTAGTAGAGGCATACGATGCAAGAAACAAAGCTTATGCAGTGTCAGCAAAAAAAACCCCTCCCATTTCACCCCTCCATTCATTCCAAATGCCTGTTCAGCTCAGCCTTAAATTTATTTAAGCTATCAACTTCCACAACAAAAGATGGAAGTATGTTCCACCAATCAACCACCCACTGGCTAAAGAAAAATTTCCACACAACTACTTTACAACTGTCTTTCCTCAATTTGAATCTATGCCCCCTCAGGTTCTTAATCTGAGCGAGCAAGAGGAAGAATCCCATTAGCATTCAGCTTGCTCAACCTATTCAAGGCCTTACACACCTCAGTCAGATCACCTCACAGGTGCCTACTTTCCAGGAGCTGCAATTTGCAGAACTTAAGCCTTTCTTAGTAAAAGCACCCCTTTGTTCACTTCACCAATCTTGTTGCCCTTCTTTATAGTCATTATAACAACTCTACATCCTTGCTAAAATGAGCCCTCCAGACCTGTACACAGTATTCTAGGTGTCGCCTGACTATTGCCTTGTACAATGGGATAATCACCTCCCTGTCAGTGCTAGCAAAATTCCTCTATATCATTAACAAGACTCCATGACCTGCCCTGGTCACTCATCTGCACTGCTCAGCGAACTTCATGTTTGCCTGCACAATTACTCCCAGGTGTTTTTCACTTTCCACTTTCCTGAGTGTAGTACCACGCAGTTGATACGTTTTTCTTGGGTTATTGCTACCCATATACAGTACTTTGCATTTGTCAATGTTAAACTTCAATTACCACTTCTCAGCCCAGCCGACTGGGCTAGCCGAGTGGGTAAAGTGCCTGCCTGGCAACACAAAGGTCACGGGTTCAAATCCTGCCTCGGGCTTGGAGCAGAGTAGAAAATGCAAAAACCTTGGGAGGTGCGATATGACCACAGAAGCCAATGCATCAACAACTAACAAAAAAAAAAAAAAAAAAACCATTGGATCTAGATTTGCCCAACTTACCTAGATCCAACTGTCTTTACGGTCATTAACAACACTGCTAACTTTTGTATCATCTGCAAACTTGGACATTAATCCTGATATACCTTCGTCAATATCATTGATGAATACACAAAACAACAATGGGCCAACACTGAACCCTGGGGAACTCCACTAATAACATTTGTCCATGAAGTGCAGTATCCATTGATTACCACTCTCTGTCGTCTCCCACTCAACCATCCATTTATCCACTGTACCAACTTACCCTTAATGCCGTACCTGTCCAATTTGAACAGCAATCTTCCATGTGCAACAGTATCAAAAGCTTTCCTGAAATCCAAGTATATGATATCAAAATTACTTTTCACATTCAGTTCCTTTTTGACCACATCATAGTATCCAATCAAAATAGTCAGAAAAGACCTCACTTTAACAAACCCATGCTGTGTCTTAACTATTACTGCAGTCTTGTCTAGATAATCCCGCAATGGTTCTTTAACCAGTGATTCCATTATTTTCCCTGGAACACAAGTTAAACTAACAGGGCTGTAGTTATTTGTGTCATCCTTTGAACCCCCTTTGTGAATTGGTGATACATTTGCAACGTCCAGGCCTTGGGGACCTCCCCTGAGGCCAAGGATGCTCTCATAATTATGGCTAAGGGTTTGCTTGCTTTCTTTGCAGCCTCTTTTAATATAACTGGATAGATCCCGTCCAACCCAGATGCCTTCCTTATGTTTAACTTTAACAATTTCTCCACCAGTTTGCTCTCAGTTATTACAAAATCACTTAGCTCCCTGTTAGAGTTTGATAAACTTCTGACATTCCTCTCATTGAATAACTCCTCATGTGTGAATGTAGATGCAAAATACTCATTCAGTGTATCAACTACCTGAACATGATCATCAATAGTCAACCCATCTATGTTAAGTGGTCCAATCTGATTCATCCCTTTCCTTCTACAGTTTACATATAAAGAACTCTTTTCTGTTTTTCTTTGCATCCTTTGCCAAAGATTTCTTATAATTTGCCTTCGTCTGCCTAACCTCCTTTGGGACTTGATTACAGACAAGCTTATATCTGGCATAGGTTTCTGTGCCACCTGATAATTTATATGCATCCCATGCATTTTTCTTCTCAGCCACGAGCCTCATTAAAATCATTTGACATCCATTTAGGCCTAAACCTTGAACAGTATTTCTTAGTTGAAATGAAAAGCCTAGTAGCCTCAAAGATTAAGTTCTCGACGACTTCCCATTTAGAATTTATCGTTGGTAATGTCATCATTTGATCCAACTGTACAGAATTTAAAAACTCTCTGAGACCACTGTTGTAACCTTTACAAAAGCAAAAGCCCTTCCCATCTTTAAGTAATTCCCATATCAATACCTTGTTGTCACTGTCACCCAGTGGTTCCTTTATCTGCAAATTCTTAATGCATGAATAATCCCTGCTGATAATCTGATCAAAAGTATTACTCCTTCTGGTTGCCTATTGAACATGCTGCTGTAGAAAACAGTCATCCAATAAATCCAAAAATGCTTCCTAGTGTGCAAGTGATCAACCCACAAGTTCCAGTCAATATCTGGAAAGTTAAAATCCCCCATTATAAGACATTCTGAGTCACTGGCCCACTCTATTTCTCTGCACAACTGCTCATTGTACTCATCAGATTCGTTAGGCCTATAACACACACCTACTCATATTTTTCCTTTCCCAGTGCTTAGATCACACCAAACAGACTCAACATTGCATTGTCCATCAATATCAATTGAATGCACTTCCTTAGATTTTATTTGTTTCTTTATCTAACAGCTTAACCCCTCCTCCCTTCCTGTCCTGTCTATCCTTTCTGTACACATTGTGCTCCACAAATTCCAATTCTGCATGGCTTATATCTGTGTGACACCACGTCTCTGATATCCCAACAATATCTGCCTCTAATAGCTTAACTAGCATTTCAAGCTCATCAAATTTATTTACTATACTCCTAGCATTGGTGTACATGGAAGTATACATGCACCTTCCCACTCTTAGTTACCTGAACACAGCCCATGTATTTACTTGTTCCACTATAACTCCCAGCAGTCCTGGAAATCTCCATTACCTTGCTTTCCAGGCTGCTGCTCATTCTAATAGAAGTAGTGCAAGAATCACTTTTACCTCTGCCTTCGGCCACAGTTAACCTTTTAGTTTGTGTATCCCCCCCTCCCCAAGCAACCAGTTTTCCGACCCACCTAAGACTGCCTTTGATAGCATCAGTAAATATTCTTGGCCCCTTTCTATTTCAGTGTATGTTGTCCCTGTAGAAGCAGTCTCTCCTGCCAACAAGCACAGACCAGGCTGGAAAAAAAATTCTACCCCTTGAGCCTTGCACAATCTCTCCAGCACCGAATTGATCGAAAAGGTGCTCATCATATACTCCCTCCTATCGTGTCTGGGCAGAATTGCAGACACTTTCACATTCAACCCTAACTTTTTTTTAACATTGACCTGTACTTGTTGAGTAAATCTGCAGATCTCTTACTCTTAATGTCATTAGTTCCAAAGTGTACAGCAACATCACCTTTTGTGCCCTTAAAAGATGATATCTGCTCTTTAATGTCATCAACTTTTGCCCCTGGGAGGGCGCTGATTCTCTTTAAAAATTACAGCTGTGAATTGCAGGCTCCGAAAAAGCAATGTGTTTGCCATTTTATTACCTAATTGTTATTTTATATTGTACTCTGTACGTAGTCTTATAGTTCTAGTTACGCTGGTTATTTTTAATTTAGATAAGAGTTTTTGTAGATTACAACTTAATATACATAAAACTGTTGTTTCATTTGAATCTTGAAAATAAAGTAATAATATTATAACACAATATGTTAATTATGATTGGTAGGATACATTGAAAGGGACGTTATCAAGGGCTAACCCTCTCAATATATCCCTCCCATAATCAACAGAGCTATCAGTTTCTGTTGTCATCTGTCTGTATAACATATCCCAAAAAGGTAATATTAAAGTCTAATGGTTAGGTGTATAATTTAGTTGTTCACAGGCAAGATGACAATTTGCCTGTGAACAATTTGCCTGTAATGCTCATCCCTGAGCATTACTCATGCATTGTGCTGGAAATGAAAAACCTGTAGAATAAATTTTGTTTGATGATTAATTGAATAATCACAGCAAACTTTTCTCAGCTTCAGCATGTATGTGTATTTATTTATATATGTATATATATTGTCATCTTGACATGTTTTTTTTTTTTTTTTTATATGGAGTATTAAATGAGACCAAATAAGAAATTAGGAGAAAAAAACTTGATCCTATTTCTTACCAAAAGGCATGTTCAGTATAAAATTTGTTTGCAAACTTGGAGGAGACCTGTTACCTACTGAACTTGATAATGGATATCAATATCTTGATAACGAATATCAAGTATAAATTAATAATGAATTGTTAATGTAGTATTAGTTTTAAATTATTAATGAAATTTGAATGTATAATATTTGAATAGAAGATTTATTTTCAAAAAATAAATGTTTCAAATTTTGAAATAATTAAGTTATTTTAAAGAAAGTAATGCATGAGATTGCAGCTCCTCTAACCAGACAAGTATGTGGACACATCATGCCAACAGGTAATAGCTGATTCAATTGAAATCATTCACAGGAAACTATTATACATGTTTATACGTATAGTATTATTACAACCAATTCATATACAAGAAAAAAAAAAAAAAAAAAAAAAAAAAACCAAACCTACTGTCAGCAGAGAAATCTTGCTGCTTGGAAATCACTTTAGAGTTTCACATGATAAGCCATCATTTAAGCTTGGCCATTTCAGGGTCTTGCAAAAGCCAATAATCAGCCTCTATAGAGTACATTTCATGGTTTTCTCAAGGCATTGTCTGGTTACTCCTTTCCCAATTCGAGAGTTTTGGTATTTTCATATCTTTTATGTTTACTAGCTACTTGCCCTGTGCTGTTCCTTGTGCTCTATCTGATCAGGACAATAACTTAAGGATGCTCTTTAGATTGCACTTTTTCAGAGATTTCAAAATTATTTTCATAAACATTTTTCAGGATACCATATATGAATAGTTATAATTTATGCATTTTATGTTGTTGTTATATGTAGTTTAATTAAAAGTAGCATTATTAGTACAGTAATGTTCCATTGTGTTACAACTTCAAGTACTTAATATACTTGTAGCAGAAGCTGTATGAATTTAGAAATAAATTGAGCAAATTATGAGCTTAATTTAACACTCAGACTGACTTTCTGTTGTGAGTTCATATCATGGCACTTACAACTTCAGCACTTAAAATATGCTGGCCACCAAACAGAATGAATAGCATTAGTATTAGTAGGCGCATGATGCAAGAAAGCAAGCTTATACAGCATTATATACATCTTCTAATGCTACTGTTATTAGTGAAGTCCTCCAGGGTTTGGTGTTGGGCCCATTGTTGTTTTCTATATTTATCACTGATATTGATCAATACATATCAGGCTTAATGTCCAAGTTTGCAGATGATACAAAGATTGGTAGGGCAGTTAATGACAGTAATGATAGTATGCTCTGCAACAAGATCTAGAAAAGTTAGGCAGATGCCTGAGAAATGGCAACTGAAGTTTAACATTGACAAAAGCAAAGTATTGTTTATGGGTAGCAGTAACCCCAGAGTAATGTACCAGATATGTGGTACTGTACTCAGGGTAGCAGAAAATAAAAAAGACCGATTGTGCAGTCAGATATGAAGTTGTCTGAGTAGTCCAAACAGACTGTCAGGACAGCTCATGGGGTTTTGTCAGTGATATACAGAAATTTTGATAGCAGGGATAATAAGGTGATTATACTATTATATAAGGCAGTGGTCGGGCTACGTCTTGAGTACTTCATACAGGTCTGGAAGCCTCATTTTAGGAAGGAATTAGGGCTGCTGGAATGAGTTTAGAGAAGGGCAACAAGATTGGAGAGGGGAACAAAGAGGTGCTCTTGCAATTTGCAGATCTGAAGCAAGGAAAGCTTCAGATCTGCAAATTGCAGTACCTAGAGATTTGGCATTCACGAGGTGATCTGATTAAGGTATTTAAGGCTTTGAAGGAATTGAGCAAGCTCAGTGCTAATGGGATTCTTCTTCTTGCTCAGACCACATGCATAAGGAGACACAAACTCAAATTGAGGAAGGATGGTTGCAGAATAGATGTGCGGAAGTTTGCCTTTAGTCAACGGGTGGTTGAGTGCTATAACAAACTTTCATCTGTTGTTGTTGTGGAAATTGATATCTTAAAATTAATTCAAGGAAGAACTTGACAATATATTGGAGGGACTGGAAAGGTAAAAAAAATGAATAGTGTGCATAATGTAGAAGCAAGCTGCAAACTGAGTTTTTGGAAGTATTCAGTTAAACATTGTTCATCTTTATTTTAAATATAATTGTATTCCAAGAACCAATTTATCATTCAATAGTGCTACTCTGAGAAGAATTTTTCTTCAAATTAAAACAAATGTTTCACAAAAAAAAAGGAGAGAGAGCATAATAATTTTTGTGGTTTTGAAAGGAAAATTGTTTTCTCTTTTTATGTTATGTGTGATTCTGCAGGGATTCAATAGTTGTATAAATTTCAAATAGCTTTTTTGCTGGACTTTACTGTTTTGTTGTTCATGCCTTTTCATAATCTGTATAGGTATCCCTTTAATATTAAACTCTGTTTTTCTCTCAGAATCTCTTGAATTTGAGAGAAAAATTAAAAACTGCATCAGTTGTTGAAGATGTAATTCTATAGCCATTTTTTTTTTTCACCAGAATGAGGTTCTAAAAATTTTTCTAATTTTCCTTTTGTAATTTTCATGTGTATTTTGTATTCATATTGTATATATTTGATTCTTATACAGATTATTATTTATTTATGATTCTTCTATACCAGCTATTTATTTTCTTTTCTATTAATTTTATTTAAATTTTAATTTGAACTTTAAATGAATTACAGATCACAAATGAAATCGTGCGACAACTGATGGAGGCAAAAGGTTTCTACAGTTTAGATAAGCCTGGTGATTTTATCAGCATTGTTGACATATACTTTATAGGAGCAATGATACATCCTGGTGGAGGTCGAAATGATATTCCAAGTCGTTTGAAAAGACAGTTCTGTGTCTTTAACTGTACTCTACCATCAGCAAATTCAATAGATAAAATATTTGGTAAGTTACAGTGTTATTTATTTATCTGCTTATTTTTAATACTCCACTTTTCTACAACTCATTAATCATTATATGGAAAATTTTTTTGTTACTATTAACATAATAGATCAATCATGTTTTGAATCATATTCTTTGTTATTTTTTCTGCAACATTTATTTCTTCCATTTTCTCAAAAGGAAATAATAATATTCATAACCCCAGGGACATTCCATTCACATAGCTGGATATCATCATTCCTCTCTTTCTTGGTGATTCCCTTCTACTTTTGACTCTCTCGGGGTAACTCGGGGTTTTTTTTTTTTTTTTTTTGGCTGGTGCAACATAAGCCTCAAACTTCCTTGCACCATGTAGCTAATAATAATATTATCTAGTTTTTATCTTTTTTAACAGGTTTAGCAGATTATTATTTATTTATATATATTTTTTATTTATTAGATTAGTAAAGGCCACCACAGTCCAGTGGTCAGCCATAAGTACATGTGATTTGAGTGACTGCAGTCACATGAGTTTGAACCAAACTCATGATTTGCACAAACCTCTGTGACTGTTAAATGTGGTGCTCTTTTTAGTATTCTCTCTCAGTGTTGCGAACTCCTCTGATCACATAGCATAAAACCATAAATTTATTTTGAAGACAGCTGTACGTAAGTGGTCAAGTGCCTACTAAATATGGTAATGCTCTTGTATTATCTCTGTCTTCTGTATGCCTCTGACCTGCGTGGTCATCCCAAATTACAAACAGAAAATTTATTGTTATTCTATTTCTCCTTCTCACCTGCATGGCTGGAGATGAGAAGGAGGGATACTATGCATAATGAATCTGTTGTGCAATGGTGCCATCAGATGCTCATAAAGTCTTACGGAGACACGGTGCCCATTGTACTCATAGGGCACAATGGGCACAGTTTGCCTACATAAAGCTTTATGAGCTTATAAAGGCCTATGAAAAATTTTAGCCCAGAAAAAACTTTTTCTTAGTCTTCCATTCACATAGCTGCCTGGGGAGCTGTTAGGGCCACCAGTAAATTCCAACTGCATCAATCATGTGCTCTACGAGCAACGTCACAAAGTGTCATGCCCAGAAGTTCACTGATCTCATCCTTCCACCTAGTTCTAGGTCTTCCCCTCGATTTTTCCTTCCATTAGTTCTTCAACAGAAAGTTTTCCCCTCTTACTATATGACCAAAAAACTTGAGTTTTCTTTTGTTGGTGCAATGAAGAAGAATTTTAGGCCTGCCAATTTTATTCAATACCCGCTAATTTGTTCTTTGATCCAAGTAAGGAGTATGCAGTATTCTCCTGTGATACCACATTTCAAATGCCTCAATTTTCTTTCTGTCGACTTTTTTCAGATTCCATCCTTCACCTTTATTCTTGACCCTAAGTAATCAAATTCATCAACTTCTTTGATATCTTGCCCATTAATCTTCACTTTACTGGAACTGAGATTATCACCAATCATCATAATTTTAGTTTTACACACATTCAGAACATACATGCACTTACTTGCTTCACATACTCTCCGCAGAGTTTCTTTAAGATGATCCTTAGAAATCCAAATTAGCAAAATACCGCCCTGCCTGACACCGTTACCTATTGTGAAAAAGTGTTTCCCGTGTTGGTTTCTGCAGTTCCTTCCTGTTCCTGGTACAGTAGCTTAATCAGCTGAATTATGTGGATTGGGAAACCCATATTAGTCATCGTTTCCCATAGTTTCTCATGTTGAACACAATCAAAATCATTTGCATAATCTATAAAACACAAAATGACGGCAACATTGAATTCTTTGCATTTTTCGTAATCATTCATAGACTTAAGATCTGCCCCTTCTGAAACCTGCTTGCTAGTGTGTGAAATTAGGCTAATAATCCTGTAATTTGAGCAAATTTTCAGATCTCCTTTTTTTGGTTAGGGAATAAAAATTGATTCCTTCCAATCTGATGGCTACCATCCCGTTCCCCAAATTTTTCCAAACATTTTATGAAAAAACTCGGTGCCCTTCACACCTATAGCTTTAATCAATTCCAGGTGAATTGCCACATGTCAATTCTCTGATGGCTTTTTCGACTTCTTCCTTCAGTGGAACTGGTTCGCGATCACACTCATGAAAAGGGGTTGGCAGATCAGTAGTGTCAGCAGGTGCTCTGAAGAGCTTCTCACAGTATTCTTTCCACCTTCCTTTAATTGTTTTCTCTTCTGTTACTCTTTGGAGTCCTTAATTACATTAAGTTTTTGTTGGAACTTTTGTCTTGAGGACATCATACATCTTCTTAGTGTTGTTTTGTTTGTTGTGGTATTTGATTTCTTTACACTTTTGATTGATTAATCTTGTTTGTCCTGGCTTAAATAGTGATAGATGATTTTGCTTAGTTCCTGATACTCTTCGTTTCCTTGTACATCCTGGGCTTTTGCAGTTCTTCTCTGTTCAATAAATTTAAAAGTGGCTTCTGTAATCCATGGCTTCCTGATCTTTGACCTTTCTCTAATGTATCTATTTGCTGGATCGTTAATAATGCTTTTTGTATTTTCCCACATTTCCTCAGGCAGCATATTGTCATCTAGTTCTAATAGAGCTTGAAAGTGATTGCCTGTTTCAAGTATATAACCATTTAAAATATTTTCCGCATCCAATCGTCTAGGGAAAACCTTATTCATGATCTTTTTTCAGTTTCAGCTTGAGAATGATGTGGAGTAGCTGACATTCACTGCCAAAATCTGCTCCAGGAAGTTGTTGTTGTTATTTGGTTTTTTAGGAGCACTAGCAACTAAGGCCATATTGCTCCGGGATATGCGGTGGTCCTCCCCTGACCTTTCCGCATCCTCTGTATTTGGTAGTGACGGGCTCGAACCCCGGTCTAATCAAGAAGCATGTGCTATGCACTGCTGCTCCTTCCCACCTGGCTACGGAGGCGCCTCTCCAGGAAATGTTTTTGCTGTGATTACACTGGAATGCAACCTTTGCTGCATAAGGATGTAATCAGTTTGATTCCTTGTTTTATGATCAGGAGATTTCCATGTGTAGAGCCTTCCCGGGTACTGCTGAAAGCAGGTGTTACGTATGACAAGAATGTTCAGATGACGAAATTCAATTAAACTTTCACCCCATTCATTTCTAGTGCCAAGACCAAACTTACCACATTCCAGACTAGAAGAAACTGTCTTGCCTACTTTTGCATTAAAATCACCATTGTGTATCAAAACATCCTTTTTTGGGACCAGATCAAGAGCTGATTGGAGATTTTCATAATAAACGTCCATATCTTCATCTGTGGATGTTGAAGTCGGTGCATATGCAACTAAAACTGTGAGATTTACTGGCTGGCTCTGAAGCCTAACCGTCATCATTCTACTATTAATAGGATTGTATCCAAGAAGAGACCTTGAACATTCCTTATTCAAAATGACATTGACAGCATGTTCTTTTACTTGGTCACTTCCAGAAAAAACAACTAAAAACCCATTTCCAGTTTTGAAATGACCTTGTCCTGTCTGCATGACTTCAGTTGCTGCTGAAATGTCAATTTTATACCTATCCATTTCATTGATGACCATATGGGATGACCAAGCTAAAGAGAGTCCTGTGGCTCAGAAAAGAACTGAGGGGGGGCAGTTGCCCTCTGAATCACAGCCTTTTAAAAGGCACTACTTGCGTGATGTTTGTGGAGCAATCATTACGGGATATGATATTGCCATGGGGGATGTCTTTGTGTGTGCACGATGCAAGGAGTGTAACAAAATCAGGCGACAACTCAGCGTTGTTATGGGCCTATATGAGAGCTTGAAGGACAGGTTGGATGCCCTCCTTCAAGCTCTCATATCATATCCCCCACTTCAGATCCTTCAAGGATCTAAAGTGAGGGGCCCATCAAGCTCTCAGCTGCCCACATCAACGCCAGAGCTTGCACTTGGTCATCACGCAATACAGCGGAAACCCCCAAGGCAGAATGCGCTGGTCCCACGGGAACTAGTAGTTGTTAGTGACTCTATTGTCAAGGAAATGGGGAACATGCTTTGTAAAAAGGGTAGGTGGAACAGGACAAGGGTATGTCTGCCAGGGGCAAAGGTTGATGATGTTGTAGAGCGGATATCATCTTTTAAGGGCACAAAAGGTGATATAGTTGTAAACATTGGCACTAATGATATTAAGAATAGGAGACCGGCTGAATTACTTAACAAGTACAGGTCACTGTTGAAAAAAAGCCATGAATTAGGGTTGAATTTGAAAGTGTCTGCAATTCTGCCCAGACACGATAGGAGGGAGGATATATGATTAGAGCCTTGTCGATCAATTCGGCCCTGGAAAGATTGTGCAAGGCTCAAGAGGTAAATTTTTTTTCAGCCTGGTCTGTACTTGTTAACAGAAGGGACTGCTTCTACAGGGATAGGATACAAAAAAGGGTGCAAGAATATTTGCTGATGCTATCGAGGCAGTGTTAGGTGGGTCGGGAAACTGCTAGCTTGGGAGGGGGACTAATAGATTAACAGTAGCCACTGGCAGAGGTGAAAGTGATTCTTGCACTGCTTCTATTGGAATGAGCAGCAGCCTGGAAAACAAGATGCACGGTTTTTCAGAGAGTGCTGGGAGTCATTACGGTACAAGTAAACACATGGGTGACAGGTGTGACAGGTGCACGTAAACTTGCGTGTACACCAATGCTAGGAGTTTTGTAAATAAATTTGATGAATTTGAGGCCTTGCTCAGAGCATCAAAGGCGGTTATTGTTGTGATATCAGAGACGTTGTGTCACACAGATATAAGGAATGCAGAACTGGAATTTTGGGGAGTACAACATCTACAGAAAGGATAGACAGGATAGGAAGGGAGGAGGAGGGGTAATGCTATTAGTTAAGAAACACATAAAATCCAAGGAAGTGAAGCCAGTCGATATCGCTGGACAGTGCAGTATCGAGTCAGTTTGGTGTGACATAAGCATTGAGAGATCAAAATTGAGAGTAGGAGTGGGCTATAGGCCTAATGACTCTGATGAGTATAATAAGAAATTGTACAGGGAAATAGAGTGGGCCAGTAAATCAGAGTGTCTTATAATGGGGGATTTTAATTTCCCAGATATTGACTGGAATTTTTGTGGGTTGGTTATTCACACACTAGCAAGGCTTTTGTGGATTTATTGGATGATTGTTTTCTACATCAGCATGTTAAGGAGGCAACTACAGGGAGTAATACTCTTGATTTGATTATCAGTAGTAATTCTTCATGCATTAAAAATCTGCAGGTAAATGAACCACTAGGTGGCAGTGATCACAGTGTGCTGAAGTGGGATTTACTCAAAGAGGTAACTACCATTAGTGGTAAAGGGAAGGGTTATTGCTTTCGTAAAGGCGACTACGATGGACTGAGACAGTATTTAAATTCTATACAGTGGGACCAACTGATGATGTTACCAACAACAAATTCAAAATGGGAAGCATTCAAAGAACTTATCTTGGAAGCTACTAGGCTTTACATACCAACTGAGAAATATTGTTCAAGGTTTAGTCCTAAATGGATGTCAGATGAATTAATGAGACATATGGCAGAGAAGAAAAATGCATGGGATACATATAAATTAACACATGAAACAGAAGCCTATGATAGATATAAATTAATCTGTAACCAAGTTACAAAGGAGGTTATGCAGGCAAAGGCAGATTACGAGAAATCTTTGGCAAGGGATGCAAAGAAAAACAGCAAATAGTTCTTTACTTATGTAAACTCTAGAAGGAAGGGGATGAATCAGATTGGTCCACTAGATATCGATGGTTCAACTGTTGATGATCCTGCTCAGGCAGCTAACAAACTAAATGAATATTTTGCATCGACATTCACACATGAGGAGTTATTCAACTCTGGCAGTAAGCTAGATAATCTTGAAATAACTGAGAGTAAAATGTAGGAGAAATTGTTGAAAATAAATGCAAGAAAGGCACCTGGGGTGGATGGGATCTATCCAGTTATATTAAAGGAGGCAGTAAAAGAAGCAAGCAAACCCTTAGCCGTAATTATGAGAGCTTCCTTGGACTCAGGGGGAAGTACCCGTAGACTGGAGATGTGCAAATGTGACCCCAATTCACAAAGGAGGATCGAAGGCTGACACAATTAATTATAGACCTGTGAGTTTAACTTCTTTTCCAGGAAAATTAATGGAGGCACTGGTTAAAGAAGCACTGCAGGTTCATATAGACAAGACTTCAGTTATAACTCGGACACAGCATGGTTTTGTTAAGGGGAAGTCTTGCCAGACCAATTTGATTGGATACTATGATGCAGTCACAAAAGAACTGGATGCAGGGAATAATTTTGATATAATATACTTTGATATTAGAAAGGATTTTGATACTGTTGCACATGGAAGGCTGCTGCACAATTTGGAGCAGTGTGGCATTGGAGGCAAATTGCTGCTATGGATAAAGGGGTGGTTGAGGGGGAGAAGACAGAGAGTGGTAATCAATGTACACTGCTCATCATGGACTAATTTTATTAGTGGAGTCCCTCAGGGTTCAGTGTTGGGTCCATTTTTGTTTTCTGTATTTATAAATAATATTGATGATGGTATATCAAGCTTAATGTCCAAGTTTGCAGATGATACAAAGGTTGGCAGGGCTGTTAAGGATACTACTGATGCTATGCTGCTGCAACAGTATCTGGAAAGGTTGAGCAGATGGGCTGAGAGGTGGCAAATGGAGTTTAACATTGACAAGTTTAACATTAACATTGTAAAGTACTACATATGGGAAACAGCAACCCCAGAGCAACATACCAACTGTGGTACTACATTGACAGTAGTAAAGAATGAAAAGGACCTGGGGTAATTGTGCAGGCAGATATGAAGTTCTCTGAGCAGTGCAAACAGGCTGCAAGGGTCGCTCATGGTGTCTTGTCAAAGATATACAGGAATTTTTCTTGCAGGGATAAGGAAATGATTATTCCCTTGTATAAGGCAATGGTCAGGCCACACCTTGAGTACTGTATACAGGTCTGGGGGCCTCATTTCAAGAAGGAGGTAGAGCTCCTGGAACGAGTACAGAGAAGGGCAACAAAATTAGTGAATGGAACAAAGGGTTGCTCTTATGAAGAAAGTCTTTTAAGTTTTGCAAATTACAGTGTCTGGAGACTAGGCACCGGCAAGGTGATCTGATAGAGGTGTATAAAGCCTTGAATAGTTTGAACATGCTCAACGCTGATGAAATTCTGCCTTTTGCTCAGAATAATCACCTGAGAGGGCATAAATTCAAATTGAGACAAGACAGATGTAGGACAGATGTGCGGAAATTTGCCTTTAGCCAGCGGGTGGTTGGTTGGTGGAACAGACTTTCATCCCTTGTTGTGGAAGTTGATAACCTAAATAAATTTAAGGTTCAGCTGGACAGGTATTTTGAACGAAAGGAGGGGTGAAGCGGAAGTGTGTTTTTTTGGCTGATGTTTCATGAGTTTGCTTTCTTGCTTCATATGCCTCTGCTAATGCTAAAATGCTAATATCCATCTTGCCTTCTTTTAAACTATTTACATTCCATGTGGCCATGTTTACCCTCTTCTTTCTTAAATTTATCTTTTCAGGGCACACAGTGGCATCCGGAATCTGGTTAACAGCAGTTTTGGAGTTTTTTTTGTTGTGGTCTCTGTTGCATCAGATAAAGTCGGGGTATACCATTGCCTACCTATCGGGATCTTGTTAACAGCGGTTTTGTAGTTGTTTTTGTTGTAGTTTCTGTGGCATCAGATAATGTGGTGGTATACCATTGCCTACCCCGCCAACCGATTTTGATAGGTGACGGCTTTAATCATAGGAGTCATTGTCATGTATCGCACAAGAGGCTCGGAAAGAGAAAGATGACTATAGCAGAGCTTATTGCAGAAAAGCTGATTACAGCTGGCTTTTGCCTGGTTTTCAGAGGTCTTTGTTTTTATATATATATATATATATACAGGGTGTCTCAAAAATATTGGTACGAACGTTTAAGGGAGATAGGTAACATCTAAAGGAATGTGAATCGCATAGGAACCCATTAACGGAAACGTCGCCGTAAGTCGGTGAAGGAAAATTTCTGGTTTACTCATTCAAGTAATCGTCACCCAACGAAGAGCATGCATCGATATACAAACTGTGAACTGGCAGACATGCACCTAGTGTATGGACTAGCAGAGGGCCCACACGGTGTGTGCCCCCATGCAGCACAACATCGCTTCGCAATAAATGTGTGGGCAGGTATGGTTGGTGACTGCTTAGTCGGCCCATACCTGTTTCCATCCCGCATGAACTCCGCTAAATATCGGATCTTTCTTGAACAAGTTCTACCAGGGTTATTTGACTATGCAACATTTGGTTTCAACATGACGGGGCGCCTGCCCATTATGGAAGGTGTGTTCGTGACCATTTGAACAGGCGTTTTGGGTGTCGATGGATTGGCTTTGGTGGACCCGTTGCCTGGCCCTCATGCCCACGTGATTTATCGAGCCTTGATTTCTTTCTGTGGGGGAACCCTCAAATCTATTGTGTATGAATCACCTTTGGAGACGGAAATGGATCTCGTGGCAAGACTCCTCTGTGCTGCTGCTACTGACAAAGAAACTCCAGGTGTATTCTACTGTGTCTGCCAATCCATGCTGCGTCAGTGTCACCCATGCATCGCGTCTCATGGTGGAACCTTTGAGCATCTGTTGTAACATCATGAAATGCATCCATCTCATACTCCATTGTTAATATTATGTCAAATAAATGTTTGCCACTAATTACTGTTTTGTGGCATTTCTGCTTCTTGTGCCTCTGCTACCACTTTCCCGTGATGTTTCCGGTTATGGGTTCCTATGCGATTCACATTCCTTTAGATGTTACCTACCTCCCCTAAACATTTGTACCAATATTTTTGAGACACCCTCTATATATATATATATATATATATTATTCATTAGATTCGCACCATTAATTTTTATATCTTCAGTCAATGAATTTATTCATAAGGTGACACTGATTTCTTATGTTTTAAAATATTTGCTCCTGTCTTTCAAAATTTAAATTCCTTTCCTATAGCGTTAAACTGCTTCATAATCTGTATTCTCCGAACGTGCTAACCGTTAAAACTTTTATTTTAGTCTTAGAGCCTAAATATTTACCACTCAGACATAAAATGTATGTCTAATGGATCCTCTTCTTCCTTAGTGAGATGTATTTTAAGTTTTTTCTGCTTCAAAATGACTCAAAAATGGCAAAAAAAAATCTGTTAAATAAAATTTAGTTATTTACTTTATTTGAATTACTTTACAAGATTGTATTATTATAATAGTATATCTATAAATGTTGAAATATATATATATATATATATATATATATGTATATGCATGTTTATTAGGTTATATAGAAATATATACATGCATGTTTATTAGGTTATATAGAAATATATACATGCATGTTTATTAGGTTAAATCTCTAGTCATTAAACAATATACAGGTCTGACCTAAATATTTTATGGAATACATGTAAAATATTTATCTTGTACCTCTAGAGACTTTAATCTGAGCCTGCCTTTCTTCCTAAGACATGATGGGGTTGGAGGGGAGGCAAAATGTTTGTAGCGGATATTGCATTTTATATTATACTTATAGACAAGTTCAGGTCAATTTGTATGCCTTTGTCAGAAAGGAAAACTTCAGAATTTGTCCTGAGATTTGCCCAAATACCTAAAATTCTACTATGAATGAAAAATTTAAAAGGCCACTTTAAAAAATTTATTCTAATTACTGAACAGGATTTGCTAAACCATTCTCAAATGAGTGATAAGTACTGAAAAAATGTACTGTCATAGAAGACCAGATAGGAAAGTGACATATTGTTTCATGGGGATCAGCTGGTAAGAAATGACTGATTCACAATCAGAATTAAAAATGAAAAAATTCTTTTAGAATTGACCATCAGAAAAGCTTTTATAAAATTTCATGTCACAAAACTATAAAATAATCCCATAAGTTTGGGGGGGGGAGAACCACCTTTGTACTTTCAAGTTATATGTACCCCTGTTTGTACAATTTTCATTTAATCTGCTTTTATAACACTGATATGAAGAGTATATACACATATTTTTCCAGTTGTTTTACTCTAGCATACCTTATTGCTTTTTCTTCAAATAGGACTCGGAGGTTGGGAAAGTTTTGACTCATAATAACTGCAATGAAACACACCAACCATCTATGACTAAAGTTTTATTAAAATAATAATAAAATAAGACAGGATAAAATTTGTTGTAAAAATAAAAATAAAATACACTGACTGTAAAGTTAAAAGCAATAAAATGACAGGTAAAATTTAAATATTTGAAATCAATTAAAATATGCAAAATTAAAAGTGATAAAAACAACCATTGCTTTTCAAAGGCCTTCTTTATCAATAGTAAAATGTAACTGTTATGGCGCTTCCTTAAATAACATTAGCAGGATCACTGCTCGCAGCATGTGTTACTGTAAGAGCATGGGCATTATCCTCTACATGTACATGGAGACTGGAAGTGGCTTGGGAGCGGGCCAAGCAGAGGTGCTGTTCATCCTGTCCAAGAATTATGGTTTCAAAGAGGGGGGGGGGGTTGAATACTGATTCCCTTATCTCTGTTGATGGTATTATGTTCCGTGGAACAAATCTGCAAGCTCTTGAGCCATTTTTGGTTCCACTACCTATGTGAACAATCAATGATGACAGATCGCCTGAAGAAATTTGGTGATTCTCCTCCCAGAAATGTTCAGCTATGGCAGGTTTCCCATAGTCTGCAGTCTTTAACTTTAAACTGTTATTCATGATTGGTACTCGGCACTTTATTATGTTAATATGTTCCCCATACGATCTTTGAATGTGCGTTTTGTCTCTCCAACATAGCACTCCCCACAGTCCAGACATTTGATTTCATATATGACCCCACTTGTACCTTCAATAGGTGCAGGAACTTATTGAGACTGGTACCTATTTAGACTGGTATCTATTCTTTTAAGGTGTAAATGAGTGATTATTGCACCTTAGAAGAATAGACAACACTATCCAAATGGCTAATTTTCACCCATTGGTATAAAATTTGGAGAGTATTGGGGGGAATATGATGATGATGATGTTCATTGATACCATTGCATATGAGATGTAGAAAGAAATAGTCTTGTATAATAAACAGTTACTCTTGGACAGCAGTCATGGAATTTGCTCCTGATGACCATCTTCACCCTGTTCCCTCACCCTTCAGTCAATATGTGAAGAACAAGCATATTTAAAACTGTTATCCAAGATTGGTACTTGCAACTGCAGGGTAGTTGCAAGTACCTCTCTGTTACTTCACGCCTTACACTAAATCCTAGTTTCCATATGATATGAATACCGATTGCTTTTCAAAGGCCTCCTTTATCAACAGTAAAATGTAACTGTCATGGCACATCCTTACATAACATCAGTAGTCTAAGTAAATTGTGGACAAAATAAATTGATCTGAAAATAAATAAATAAAAGTAAATTGATCTGGAGGACAATAGTCATCCACGTGACCACTTTGTTACAATTCCGGTTTCATTTTCAGAGTGTGAAATTGTTGTTCACTGTGTTATCAGTGAACATGATGACGGATCGCCTCCATATAATTTACATATAATAGTTATTTTATTTTGATCTTGTTATTTGTTTCAATTTCTGAGTGCAGCATTCCTGTTCACTGTGTAATCACACAAGTATTTTATTTACATGTAACTGAATGTTGCCTTTTCACATTCTAAAAAAATTAGCATTGATGATTTTCAAAATCTTTATGACCTCACTGAAGAAAAATGAACCTTTATACCATACAGTAGCAAATTTAAAATTGAGAAAGGAGTTTGACAAGGAGACACAATATCTCCTAAACCATTTATGATTTGAAGATGACATTGTGGTCATAAGCCATGATCCCAAAGAATTAGAGGAAAATCTTAATCAGTTACACAGAGTTAGTAAGAATTTTGGACTAAAGATGAATATGGCTAAAAGTAATGATGAACAAGTATGCCTCTGAAAGGAAAATAATGATTGAAGGAGCAGTAACTGAAAAGGTGGAGTCATATACTTATCTGGGACAAGTCATTAGCTGTAATAATGACAAATGGCTGGAAGTCAAGAGAAGAATAAATTTTGGATAGATAGCATTCAGGAAATATAGTCACATACTGAGGAGCAATATCCCAATTTGTCTGAAACATAAAATAATGAACCAATGAAATGAACCCTACCATGACTTATGGAAGTGAAACTTGGGCACTCACCCTGAGAACTACACAGCAAAGAATGGAACCAATTATACTGGGAATCAGATTGTTAAATAAGAAGAGAAACACATGGATTAGGCAGCAAACTTGAGTAAAGGACATTCTTATCAAAACTAAAGAACTAGAATGGTCTTGGGCAGGACACATTGCCCGAAGACATAATGACAGATGGACTAAGAAAATAACAGAATGGTACCCAAGAGAAGCTAGAAGAAAACCTAGAAGACAGCGAACGAAGATGGACAGATTAAATTCATGAGTTTGTCGGTAGTAAATGGATGGCCATTGCACAAAACAGAAGGAACTTGAAAGTTGCCGGAGAGGCCTTCATCCTGCAATGGATTTAAAATGTCCGATGATGATGATTATTTTAGTGCTGAGAGTGAATCACCTGTTAGAACTGATTAATGACTGCACAGATTATGAACTAAACAGGAGCATCAAGAAGTGGACTCAGTGAGGCTGTCTGCCCAAAGGCCTATACAGCCCCCCCTAATACTACATAATTATGTTGCAAAGATGGAGACAATATTGATTCAGTATTGTCTCCATCTAGTGATCATGATTCTTCTGAAACCTGATTATTACAAAAAAGTATTTTAACGATTTCCTTAATTGTGTGTGTGTGTGTGTGTGTGTGTGTGTGTGTGTGTGTGTGTGTGTGTGTGTGTGTGTGTGTGTGTGTGTGTGTGTGTGTGTGTGTGTGTGTGTCACAGCGAATGAAAATCTACATGGCCTCACTGATGAAAAAAATATTCATTTGAAATATCCTTTATATCATATAAATGACTTGCAAATCTTTACTTTTTTTGAACATTGCCTGTTTTAATAATAATATTTTATAATTTTGAACTTAAACAAAAGGACAATAGTTGTCCATTGATTAATGGTGTTGCCAAGATCCTTGTGCCTGCTGAAGGGTTAAGAAATTTATAATACCTCTCCACCCGCTTCTGAGTGGCTGCTGTTCTTCAAAACCTACATTCCCTATTTTTGTTACTATAGCCCCTTTCAGCAGAAAATCTACCATTGGGAAGCTATTCGTGCCCCAGAAGATGGTCTCTGTGACATTTCCAAATGATTATATTGCCTATCATAAATGGACTACACCATTGCAGATGGATTTTGTTCCCTGGTGGATGCTCATGGTATTTGTCATCTTAAGTTACTAAACATCAAATAACACCTGACATCTCAGAAAAAAGACAATAGTTATCCACATGACTGTTATCCATTTGGAAGGTGAAATGGGTTTTTTTTTGGTTGATGCTGTATAAGTTTGCTCCCTCTTGCATAATTTGCGACACATACTACCATTTTGAAACTGTGGCATGAGGGATGAGTACATAGATGCTGCAAAAACATTAGAAGGATATGCTTACTTTAACAAATGTTTAACAAATGTTGTTTAACAACTTTTACCAGCACAGTACAAAAAATAAACATATTCTACTTTTTGGATGTATTATAGCAAAACAGTTGTTTTTCATTTGATTCACCCTTTTCAGTTTATGGCTTAATGAGAAGTAGTGAAACAGCTGTAGTATGCATTTCCAAAGTAGGTACAAAGCAACAGTGCTTATTGATACAGTTTTCTACTGTTTCTTGGAATAATGCATCCCAAAAACTGGAAAATTAACTTAGTCATCTGTTAGTTAGTAATAATTACTGCAGTAATATGCATTGAGAACCATCCCAGAAGGGTCTTATATTTTATTGCTATAGCAAAATGCAAATATCAGTAGCTATTTATAGAACTAATAATGGTATTGTAGTATTTTTATCAAATCATTTTGAACAGGTGACTAGGAAAATTTACCTGTTAATGTCTTGCATTTAAGCTGCCATAAAATATTGTTTTTCTGCAAGAATCTGCATTTAACCCTTCAATAGGCGCATGGATGAATATAGTCATTCATGGAATTTTAAATTTGTGCCAGTAAATGATAATTGTACTTGCATCTGTGCAGCTCTCAATACCTTCCTATCTTGTTTGTTTGTTTGTTTGTTTGTTATTTGGTTTTTAGGAGCATTAGCAACTAAGGCCATATTGCTCCGGGAATATGCGGTGATCATTCCCTGATCTTTCCGCATCCCCGTATTTGGTGGTGACGGGATCGAACCCCGGTCTAATCAAGAAGCGTGCGTTACGCACTGCTGCTTCTTCCCACCTGGCTACGGAGGCGCCCCTTCCTATCTTAATCTAATTTATTGTTTCTGTGTGAATCAAGGTTAGTTGATGGTTAGTTTTCTGAGTAATTTGCACACAAATTGGCCTGGAGGCTAATAGTCATCCATGTGACTAATCTCATTACAGTCCTACTTTCCATTTCACATTACTGCATTCTAGTTCACTGTTGATTCCCATAGCTATTTTATTCTGTCCTTATTATGATTTCAGTTGTTGCTTCAATTTTAGAGTGCAGTGTTTTCATTTGCTCTTATTTTATTTGTGTATGTAGATTTTGCCATGTTGTGTTCTGAAAGAATTAGAGTAGGCAATTTTAGTGCTAAGAGTGAAGCACAATTGTTACAGTGATAAATAATTGTATTATTATTATTATTATTATTATTAGCCATATGGTGCAAGGAAGCCTGAGACAAGTCAAAAATAAATTCCCAATCTACCCTGAGAGAGAGAGAGAGGGGGGAGAGAGTCAGAAGCAGAAAGGAATCACCAAGAAAGATAAGAATGATGATATCTAGCTCAGGACCCTGGGTTTGCCAAGCCCATACTCACCAGATGTGAGCCCCTGGGGTTAAAAGCTAACTACACCTGGTATTCCCAGTTAGGCACCCTCCCAAGTAGTAACCGGGCCTAATGCTGCTTAACTTTGGTGACTGAACGAGAACCAGTGCATTCAGCCTAGTATGATAGTTGGCTATGTACTTGGCATATAAATCCGCCTACTTTAACGTAACATAACCTAACTTATGTTTACTCTAATAAAATGTCATTATTTCTCAGAAGAAATATTTCTTCTAAATATGTAGTACATACTGTATATCATGGAAACCTATGTTCTATTAGTATTGGACATTAGATTATTCCATGATGTGCCTTTTATAAATAAAAATCTACTGAATGATAGAATAATCATAACTGACACAAATATTCAATATTTCTATCATCATTGATAGAATATTCACCACTGATGATTGATGCAAATATTCTATCAACATTGAACACTACGTGATTGTTTATGGCCATCCTTTTCTTCCAGAAATTTAAAACCATTTTATAATGTCTCTGAATAGATCAATATGAACACCTATTATGAAATTTCAAAGGGACAAAGAATTCTCCAGCTTAAAAATGAATTTTAAACTGGAGGACAGTAGTCATTCACATGACTGGAAGTGTCACAAAAGGAGCTTCTTAACCCTTACTAAAGGGCTAAAAAATTCAAAATATGCAGATAAAAAAAAAAAAGAAAGAAAGATCAACAGAAGTGACAAGATGCAAAATGGCAGTCATGAATAAAAGGAATGTTTTCAAAAGAGTTAGAATGCTTTGAAGGTTATGCAGTGCCCTCATTTACTCTTGTTTTATTTGTGTATGTTGATTTTGCCATGTTGTGTTCTGAAAGAATTAGATATGTTGGTGATTGGTTTAGCTATAATTTTATTCATAACTAATCATTCAGTGAATGCTTAGCATACACTCACACACGTCATGCTGGTGCGTGCGTGTGTGTGCGCATGCCAAGTAATGTATTAAGGCTTCATTATGAACAGGTGAATCTATGTTTAAAATGCTGCCTTGTGCATGTATTATGTATGTATGTATGTATTACTTGTGTATATTCTGAAGGCACTATCAGCATCACATACAATCCTTTCCTCTGAAATATTTTTCTATTTTTGCTAAAAAGCAAGGGATTGAAGTTTCCTACTTAAATCCTTTGCTTTCTGAAATAGATATTTCTGAGTGTCTAACAGTGTCATCCTCAATATTTTTAACTGTCTGTGATCGTATATTTAGTAACCATCAACTACCAGCAGATGACTGTTTCAAATCCCAGCATAGCTATGGATGTTAATGAAGTCCCCTCTAGACAAGCTAACAGCTTTATAATTTATAAGAAATGTATTATAGTAATAAAAAAAAAAATATGCATGAATCTACCTTAATGTAATTTCGGTCAAATCTTTCACAAAATTTAAGTATTAAATAATTCACTTTTATGAAAATTATTTTGTTTGAGTTTAACTTGTTTGCAAATCCCTGCTCTTAATTAAGCAGATAATCTTTCTATATAATGGGCTAGATATACAAATAGGTAAAGACCTTTAAAGGCAAGTTATGGTATAAAAAACTAAAGTTTAAAGAAAAGTGTTAGCCTATTTGGGATTAAAATCCCGTTAATTAGCCCAATTAGTGTTAGTTACATAGTATGGGGCATTCTTGTAATTGATACCAAATGTGTAATAACACTAAATAAAGGGTAGTCAGTGCATATTTCCAGTTCCTTATGCATTAAGGAAAAGTAGGTGAATTAATAGGGGAGTTTCAATTCCAGTTTTGGTTTTTTATCACTTTTTGTAAGTAAAGAATATTTTTAATAATGCAATTTGTTAATATAAAACTAAATTATGCTCATGTTCTCACAGGTATTATTGGATGTGGATACTTTTGTTCTACGAGGTTTGAAGCAGAAGTAATAAATCTTATTCCTTTACTTGTTCCTGCAACAAGAATTCTTTGGCAGTATGTGAAGGTAAAACACTTATTCTGTGACACTGATTGAAATAATCAACTTAAACTCTTACCTTTTTATTATTTCTGTAAGGTGCTGTATTTAAATAATCCAACACTTATTTAAAATACTTTATGGAATTATGAATTCTAGAGCTCTTTTTAACTAAATTCAAGTTTATAAAAATTACCCCCCCCCCATTTCTTTAAATTAATTTTAAAAAGATCAGGTGCACTCTAGCTGTGGATGTGAAAGGGAAAAAAAAAATCAAATATATGAATCAGTTTGGTGAGCAGCCAAAGGAAAAGTCTAATATTAAAAATCAGTACCAAACCCAAAATTCAATAAAATCTTTTCAAAAAATGTCATCAACGAATGTCTGTCACTAAATGACTTACAAGAAATTTAAATACAGTAGAGCATCAGTTATCCGGAATAATTAATGTCAGATCTCTTCGCGAAAGCAAAATTTTCTGGATAATTAAACATAAGGTCAAATTAAATAAATTCTGTTATTGAAGTAAAAGAAAAAGACTTTAAATATCTTGAAAAAAAAATTATTTAATTTAAAAAAAAAAAAATAATAATAATAACTTATACATAAAAATTTGCACAGCTACATATGTGCAAATTTCATATTTGGATAGACATTTCTTATCATATTTAGTAGAAATTTTACTGAAAATTTTATGTGGAAAAAAATTTAAAGTAATTTTTTAAAATAACGTTTGATTTTTTTTTTTTTTTTGTTTTGTTTGTTATGACTTTTTTTTTTTTTGCAAAATCTCTCAAGTTCCTTAATAATATCAATTTGATTATATCGCATTCTTCCTGGTTTTCTGCCCATTTTGGTTCTGTTTCTTTTCATTGACATTTTACCATAAAAAACTGAGAAAAATAATAAATCACACAGTTTTGGACTGATAATACAAAATGAAGAAAACAAAATATATCATGGAAAATTGGGTTCATGGAAGCAAATGAATAAACTCTATCACTCACGATTTTCGAGAAAAACCATTAGTTCTAATCCAAGACTTCACTAGATGTACAACGTAAAAAACAGACAGAAATACTCTCGTAGCATAATAAACATTTGTCTCAAATACTATCTTTCAAATTATTCCAGATAAACGACATTCTACTGTACGTGTTGTTGTTGGTTTGAGGATATTCTAGTGCTTGCATTCGCTAGTTATTATACTAATATACTGTAGTTAATTATTATTATTAGCTATATGGTGCAAGGAAGCCTGAGGCTTATGCTGCACCAGCCAAAAATTTCCCGAGTTACCCTAAGAAAGAAAGAAGAGAGAGAGAGAGAGAGAGAGAGAGAGAGAGAGAGAGAGAGAGAGAGAGAGAGAGAGAGAGAATCAAAAGTAGAATGGAATCACCAAGAAAGAGAAGAATGATGATATCCAGCTCAGGACCCTTGGTGTGCCAAGTCCATACTCACCAGATGTGAGCCCCTGGGGCTAATCTCAGATTGTTGGATGTATTCAGATATCCAGTAATCTGAGCTGAAACAGGACATCTGTGACTTATATAGAATAATGATTCAATTGTATGTGCAGGGGTTCAGAAATTCATAACTTATGAAATTATGTTGGCCATCTATATTCTTAATAGATTCCAGAATAATTTCATATTAATAATAGAATAATTACTAATAAATTTAAAAAAAAGAAACTGATAACTAACGAAATATGCTGGCCATCTGTATTCTTAATATTTAAGAAGGATAGACTTTATACCTGCTAAAGCTATTGAGTCAGTTTAATATATGAGGAGCAGCTGCAGGCAGAAGTGTAGTTATTCTTGCACTGCTTCTGTAGGAAACATACAGCAGTATAAAAAGCAAGGTTTAGGAGATTTCAAGGCCTGCTGGGAGTCCTCATGGAACAAGTGAATACATGGTTCACATTAGGGATGCTAAAAGTAAAAAGAGGTACATTAATACTTACTAGTACACTAATGCTAGGAGTAGAGAAAACAAATTTTATGAATTCGAAGAACATCATCAAATCATCAAAGGCAGACATTCTGTAGATATCAGACAGTTATTATGCTAAATTATACTTATACTGAAACATAAGGGATGCAGAATTTGAATATAGGGGAGGACAATATGTACAGAAAGAAGATGGGATAGAAGGGGGGGATTATATTCTTAGTCAAAAACCACAGAATCTTAGACTGTGAATTCAGTTGACATGGGTGGCCAGTGTAATGTGGGGTCAGTTTAGTGACATGAGCACTGGAGAAAGAGGAAAACAAAAATGAGATTAGGATTGTGTTATAGGTTTAATGACTGTGAGTATAATGAAAAACTATACAGAGAAATAGGGTGGGCAGTAAGTCAGAATGTCTTATAATGGGGGACTTTATGAATTTCTGCACATCTGTTCTGTAACTGTCTTTCCTGAGTATGAATTTATGCCCCATCAGGTGTGTAATCTGAGCAAGACGAAGAATCCCATCAGCATCGAGCTTGCTCAAATCATTCAAGGCTTTATTCACTAAAAGGACAAAATTCTTGGGACACTACAATGCAATGCTGTAAACCCCCACTCACTAGTGGACAAACCCACCACTCCACAGGTTTATAGGTACACTACATTAACATAGATGGTAATTCAATGTCGGTATGGATAAACGTGAGTTAACCGACTTTGAAAGAGGGATGATAGTTGGTGCCCGATGCATGGGTCACTCTATCATGGATGTGGTACAGAAATTGCACTATCCTTGTTCGACAGTGTATCAGGAATACACTTTTTATAGAATAACATCTCATTGTGGGCAGAGAAAGTGGTAGATGAAGGTGGCTGTCAGTGTCTGTTTCGGTCAACCAAAGAGCAACAGTGGCACAAATCACTGTCGACTTCAATGAGGACGGTGCCAGAAATGTCTCCACCGAGACCATCAGGCAATCATTAGCTGTGATAGGTTTTGGAAGCTGCCAACCCACCAGAGTCCCATTGCTAACACTGTGACACAGGACTCTACACCTCAACTGGGCAAAAGAACATCGGCACTGGACCTTGGATGATTATAGATGGATCTCCTGGTTCGATGAGTCCCGTTTACAGTTATTTCGAGCAGATGGGAGGGTGCGTTCTGGCAGAAACTACGCGAAGCTATACACCCATCACGTCAACAAGGAACTGTTCAAACAGGTAGATGGTCGGTAATGGTCTGGAGTGTGTTCAACTGGCACACGTTGGGACCTCTGTTACGTCTAGATGGATCTCTGAACCATCCAGGTTACGTGTCCACCCTTGCAGATCATATGCATCCATCGTGGTTATCGTGCACTCACAGTGCAATGGACTCTTCCAGCAGGACAATACGCCTCCCCACAGAGCCACGGTGACTAGAACATGGTTCAAAGAGCCTTCCACAGATTTTACCATCATAGAATGGCCTCCCCATTCACTGAACATGAACCCCGTATGGAGCATTTTTGGAATGCTGTGTAAAGGTCTGTTCAAGCTTTGGATCCTCCATCCAGGAATGCAATGGAATTTTGACAGCGGTGCAGCAAACATGGATGGAAATACGTGTGGAACATTTTCATGCAATAGTGAGCTCAATTCCTCACTGCGTGACTCTGATCACCTTGCAGGTGCCTAGTTTCCAGACATTGCAATTTACAGGTAAATTGCAATGTCTTTCTTGGTAAGAGAAACTAAAATGAGGACTTCAAACCTGTATGCACTACTCAAGGTGTGCCTTGACCATTTCCTTATACAAGAGATAATTACCTCCTTAACAGTGCTAGCAAAATTAAAGGGATAATCACCTCCTTATCCCTGAATGGACAAGACTCCATGAGCTACTCTTGAAGCCTGTCTTCACTGCTCAGAAAACTTCATATCTGACTGCACAATTTCCCCCAGTTCTTTTTCATTCTCCACTTCCCTGAGTGTAGTACTGCACATTTGGAACATTTCAGTGGGGTTACTGTAACCATTTGCAGTACTTTCCATTTGTCAATGTTAAACTATAGTTGCCACCTCTCAGCCCATCTGCTTAACATTTCTAGATCTGGTTTCAGTAGCATCCTGTCATTAACAGCCTTGCCAGCCTTCATCAATATCATTGATAAATTCAGAAAACAAAATGAGCCCAACACTAAACCCTGGGGAGGACTCCACTAATAACATTAGTCTGCAAATAGCAGTACCCATTGATTACCACTCTCTGTCTTCTCCCATACAACTATCTCTTTATCCAAGCAGCAATTTACCCTTAATGCCATACTGCTCCAATTTCTACAGTAATCTTCCATGTGCAACAGTAGCAAAACCTTTCCTAAAATCCACGTATATAATATCAAAATTATTTTTTGCATCCAGTTCCTTTGTGACCACATCATTGTATTCAATCAGATTGCTCAAATAAGACTTCCCCTTAACAAACCCATGCTGTGTCTAAACTATAGCTGCAGTCTTTTCTAGATGATCCTGTAGTGCTTCTTTAACCAGTGACTCTATTATTTTCCCCAGAACAGAAATTAAAACTAGCACTTATGTAATTACTCAGCACTTATGTAATTACTCATGTCACCTTTTGACCCCTTTGTGATTTGGGGCTATATTAGCACATCTCCAGTCCATGGGGCCTCCTCTGAGTCCAAGGATGCTCTCACAATCATGGATAAGCGTTTGCTTTCTTCCTTTGCTGCCTCCTTTAATATAACTGGGTGTCTTTATGTTTAACTTCAACAATTTCTCCTCCACTTTGCTGCTCTGAGTTGTTACAAAATCCTTTAGCTCCCTGATACAGTTTGATAAACTTCTGATATTCTCCTCACTTAATAACTTGTCATGTGAATGTGAATTTAGATGCAAAATACTCGTTCAGTTTGTCAGCTACCTGAGCAGAATCATCAACAGTCGAACCATTGACATCAAGTGGCCAATCTGATTCACCCCTTCCTTCTAGAATTTACATAAGTAAAGAAGTCTTTGCTGTTCCACTTTGCATCCTTTACCAAGGATTTCTAGTAATGTGTCTTCACTTGCCTAACCTCCTTTGTGACTTGATTACAGTCTAGCTTATATCTACTATAGACCTCTGTCTCCTGGTGATTTATATGCATTCTGTGCATTTTTCTTCTTTGCCACGAGTGTCATTAGTTCTTCTGACATCCAGTTAGGCCTGGCGCCTCCGTAGCCAAATACAGTGCATAGCACAGGCTTCTTGATTAGACCGGGGTTCGAGCCCATGCCCACCAAAAACGGAGGATGCGGAAAGGTCAGGAAATGACCACCGCGTATCCCCAGAGCAATATGGCCTTAGTTGCTAATGCTCCTAAAAACCAAATAACAAACAAACATCCAATTAGGTCTAAAACTTGAACAGTTATTCTTAGTTGGTATGAAAAGCCAATTAGTGCCCATGATTAGTTCCTTGAATGCTTCCCATTTAAAATTTTCTGTTGGTAACATCGTCAGTTGGTCCCACTGTATAGATTAAAAATTGTCTGAGACCACTGCACTCACCTTTAAGAAAGCAAAAACTCTTCTCTTTACCCCTGCATGAATAACCACTGCTGATAATCAGTTAATGGATATTACTCCCTCTTGTTGCCTCTCAAACATGCTGCTGTAGAAAACAACCATCCAATAAATCGACAAGTCTTGCTAGTGCTGTGAGTGACCAACCTACTAGTTCCGGTCAAAATCTGGGAAGTTAAAGTCCTCCATTATAAGAAAATCTGATTTACTGGCTCACGCACTTCTCTGTACAGTTTTTTATTATACTCATCAGAGTCATTAGGCCTATAACACACGTCTACTCTCAATTTTGCTTTCCCAGTACTTATTTCACACTAAACCGACTCAACATTGAACTGTCCACCCATGTTGACTGAATTCCGACAGTATCTGCTTTTGATATCTTGACCTTGTTACTAGATACTGAAAAAGAAATAAATAATAATTTTGTTTAAAAAAAAAAAATTATTATGAGAAGCATAAGCATTTCTTTTTTCTTTGCAAACAAAGAAACGGTTATAATCTAATTCTTTTCTCTTCCTAATGTGAACATGTGGGAGGATACAGCTGCCTTAGCTGAGCAAATCAGCTGTCTACCTCATGTTTGCACATTCCCTACCTTGGATGCTAGAAAAATCTAGCAAGTGAGGCATCTACTCTTTTGAAGTGAGCCTTGTTGAAAGAAACTCCCACTTGTTTTTTGGGAATAAACTAAAAAGTAATTAATTTAATGGCCTTTCGTACTTGATCCTACATTTTACCTGTTTCCACAGATTACTATACTAACTGAGATTTTTGGAATTTTCAGTGGAGAAATCAATTAAAACACTTAACCGATATTTAATGGGAGTTTCAGCTGTTTATTTGTAGTTAGTTTTATGTGGACTGAGTAGATAAAGATTGTGAAATCACAGAAATTCATATGGGGGATCTCAAAGACCATGCATGCCTAGCTCCAAGGCGCCTCCGTAGCCAGGTGGGAAGGAGCAGCAGTATGTAGCACACGCTTCTTGATTAGACCGGAGTTCGAGCCCGTCACCACCAAATACAGAGGATGTGGAAAGGTCAGGGAATGACCACCGCATATCCCGGAGCAATATGGCTTTAGTTGCTAATGCTCCTAAAAACCAAATAACAACAACAACAGCCTGGCTCCAGGTTAATTAACAAAGTTAAACAACTTACATTAATTTTTATATTTAATCACAGAATGCAAAAATATATTTTCAGTAAAGTGCTGTTTATTTGAAAGACATTTTGAAATTGCCTCATATAAAGATATGAGGCAATTTTTTTTTTTCTTCTTTACACTGTGATATGTATCATCAGTGTCATGACTACAAAATGTGGGCCCCAATTCAAAGTTTAGTGTAGGCCTCCTGAAAATATTGATTAATTCTGTACCCAATAATAATGACCCAAATAAATGAGCCCCTACCCCTATTTGACTTTGGCCCACCATTCACAAATCCTTAAAAATTGCCTTGAAAACAACAGCTATGCCAATATCATATCACCTCTATTTACTGCAGTTTTGTTTGTGCTCTGCAGCTAGCTAACAATAAACATACTTCGTGTGAAAAAATATTATTGTTCGTAGATTTAATAAATTTCATCATTAACATAACTAAAAAACCTGTGCAGTCGGGCTCCGTTTTGGTCATTAGCCCCAATGTACTGCATTGGCATAGTTATGCAACTGTGTATGATGCTTTTTTTTTGTGGAAAATTTGTTTTTACTGTATACCTAAATGGTGCTTTCGCATTAGCTATCTATATATTAGTTATTATTACTTGTACATTAGTTATATATCTTCTTAAACATGAAACCTTTTAGCTCTAGACTTAAACAGAATACAACTGGAAAAATTGTAATTTAACATTGCTGTTTTTTTTAATTCTAGATAAAAATGCTCCCAACACCTGCCAAATTTCACTATGTTTTTAATTTGAGAGATCTTTCTCGAATTTGGGAAGGGATGCTAGTTATTCATGGAGAAGAGTGTTCAACTGCAAAAGATGTTTTAGCTTTGTGGAAACATGAATGCACTCGGGTTATTGCTGACAGGTTGGTTAGATGTTTTGAATAAAAATTACTTTCGTACAAATGGAAACCTTGTATTTAAGCAGGGCTTGGAATGGATATCAAGATGCCATTCTGGTCCATTCTATGCACTGTTAATGTTACATGTATGCATTAACTGCTCTCTGTAAATACTATTTTGATGAACATTCCTTTTTTCTAAACTTTTTCATTTCAAGCCTTGCACTTCAGTTTGTTTTTTTCTTTTATATCTAATAGTTTTACATCTTTTATTTCAACGAAAATTCTATATACCCTTGTATATAGGTTATAGAAATTTTGTATATGAAGATTTCTGAGCAATGCAGATAGGCTGCCAGGGCAGGTCATGGGGTTTTGTTAATGATATACAGGAATTTTGCTAGCAGGGAAAAGGAGGTGATTGTTCCTCTGTATAAGGCAGTGGTCAGGCCACACCTAGAGTACTGTGTACAGGTCTGGAGGCCTCATTTTAGGAAGGATGTAGATTAGCTTGAGTGTGTACAAAGAAGGGCAACAAGATTGGTGAGAGGAATGAAGGGATCCTCTTACCAAGAGAGGCTTAAGTTCTGCAAATTGCAATGGCTGGAGACTAGGCACCTGCACGGTGATATGATTGAGGTGTATAAGAACTTGAATGGGTTGAGCACCCTGAATTCTGATGGGATTCTTCCACTTCTTCAGATTACGAACCTAAGGGGGCATAAATTCAAATTGAGGAAAGACAGATGTAGAATAGATGTGCGGAAATTTGCCTTTAGCCAGTGGCTGGTTAATTGCTGGAACAAACTTCCATCTGTCGTTATGGAAGTTGATAGGTTAAATAAATTTAAGGAGGAACTGGACAAACGTTTAGAGGGAATGGTTGTGTGAATTTTTTTTTTTTTTTTGCTGATGCTGCATAAACTCATACACTTGCTTTCTTGCATCCCATGCCACTACAACTACTACTACTATTACTACTACTATAGCCTCTCCCCAAGATAGGTTATAGACTTTTTTTGCATCAGATTGTTTGAAAAGTTTATACCCTGAGTATGAAGAGTTTATTTGGGAAGTCTGGTAACATATTACTTTTCATTATACTCCCCTTTGGAATCAATACACCTTTTTCCACTGATGCTACAATGCATTGATTCCAGCTATGAAGAATGTTTTCTCTTAGGTTTCCAGAAATGAATCCATTACAGCAATGATGACACCGTAGGTGGGAAAATGGATGCCATCCAGTTATTTTTTTCAAATTAGGAAATAGGTGAAAGTCTGATGATTCTAGATCTGGTGAGTATGGGGAATGATCCAAGATTTCACAACTGCACTCATGTAGTGAGCCGTGACAGACTTGTGAGCAGGTGCATTGTCGTGGTGGAACAAGACTCCTTTTCTAAGTTTTCTGTAGTGTTTTTTCCTCAATATTTTCAAATGCCATACAGTCTGCATAATATGCCACTAACAACATCTATCAGCAGCCCAAAGACCCGATGTCATCATTAGTGTTTTGGTTTGGGATACCACATTTGATTCCTTCTACTTGTCAGCAGAAGGAATCAGCTTTACTTTTTTTGGAGGGATGAAGTGCTCTTGCAAGGAAATTTGCTGAATCTGCTTGAAAACAATGCATATGTTTGCTTCACTTATCAACTCTTGTGCTTTGTTTTTTGTCTGCTGTCCGTAGCTTTGTACTGACACCTTTTTCATAGCAAGAATCTCAGTTATTATGTGGTATACACATTGAGATGAGATTCTGGCAATGTACCGGACTGTCACTCATCAATTTCTTGTGTACAATGTCAAAAACGTATGGAGTGAAGATCGTTGCAGGTCTTCTATAGCATGGAGTCATCTTCCAGCATTGACCCCACTTTGTAACTATAGAAGAGAAAGAGGCATCCTCATCCTCTTGAATTGCCTTTGGTTTCAGACCATTTTTTCCCCAAATATTGGATGACTGCATAATGACAAATTTTCCTTATTCATACAACTTTGTTGCATTCAGGACCTGTAATTGAAAAAAGATATTATTGAAACTGCATTAAACTTGATGGATTACTTTTTGGAATGCTATGCATTAAGTACAGAAATTTTTAATATTGTACCACTACCCTTTCATACTCAGGCCACAAACTTTTCAAATGCTCCTCATACATAGCAATGAACAAACTATGTTACATTAATATTAATATTAGTAGTGGTATACTGATGCAAGAAAGCAAGCTTATACAGCATCAGGCAAAAAAAAAAAAAAAAACACACTTTCCATTCACTCCAAAAGTTTGTCTAGTTCTTCTTTGAATCTATTTAACTTATTCGCAATGACAGATGAAAGTTTATTCCAACAATCAACCACTCATTGGCTAAAGACAAATTTCCACATATCTGTTCTGCTATTGTCTTTCCTCAATTTAAATTTATGTCTCCTCAAGTACATAATCGGAGCAAGAGGAAGAATCCTATCAGCATTGATCTTGCTCAAACCATTCAAAGCCTTATAAACCTCAATTAGATCACCTCACAGGTGCCTAGTCTCCAGACACTGCAATTTGTAGAACTTAAGCTTTTTTGGTAAGAGAACCACTTTTATTCCTCTCAGCAATCTCATTTCCCTTCACTGTACTCAGTCCAGCAGCTGTACATCCTTTCTAAAATGAGGCCTCCAGATCTGTATACAGTAACTTATTCCTCAACCCCTGCTTGCATAGTTCCTGTATATCATTGACAAGACCTCATGAGCTGCTCTGGCAGCATGTCTGCACTGCTCTGAAAACATCATATCAGACTGCACAATTACCCCAGGTCTTTTCCATTCTCCATTACCCTGACTGTGGTACTGCACAGTTGGTACTTTATTCTGGAGTTGCTGCTACCCATATTCAGTACTTTGTATTTGTCAATGTTAAATTTCAATTGCCACTTCTCAGCCCATCTACCTAACTTTTCTAGATCCTGTTGCAGCAGTCTACCATCATTACTGTTCATTAACAACCCTGCCAATGTTTGTATCATCTGCAAATTTGGAATTAAGCCTGATTTAGTATTTGTAATGCCCATATGGTACAAGGAATACTAAGGTTTATGCTGCATCAGCAAAAAAAGAAAGAAAGAATAAAATAATATTAATAAAAATAAAATAAAATAAATAATTTATAAATAATAAATGAAAAAGAAATAGAGAACCAACATGTTTCTCTCCTCTCATAGCTAACTATTCAGATGACCTTTGAATTTCCCCAAACTTTTAGCATCTATCACCCATCTAGGTAACTTATTCCACTGATTTATAACTTGCTGGATAAAATATAACTTCCTGCAATCCAGTCTAACCATCCCCCCCTCCCATAATGTGAATTTATGTCCCCTAGTTCTAGAATTATTCTTCACTCTCATTCATTTTCGTTATGCCTCACAGAGCCTTAAACACTTCAAGCAAGTCTCCTCTAAGGTGCCTAGTTTTCAAGTGCCGTGGCCCCAAGTGCCAAGCGATAGTATCCAAGTGATTTTTCACAAGTGATATATATATACAGTGATTTTGTTCTGTTTAATTTCTAGTGCCTTTATTATTATCAGTTCATTGTAAGTGGTTCTGTACTTAACAGATTTTGAGTGAGAACCCAGAAAGGAAACCACCTTTCTTTTCTTTGTGTATTTATTAGCTCTCTCACAAACCAACTAACTTCTCTAGTCACTTTGCCACTAGGTGGCACCACTCCTGCCTCCATGTGGCTGGGCCAGTAACCTGGGTGAAAAATTATCCTCTATGGTAAAAAGGAACAACCATAGATATAAATCAGTATCCACCTCTAGAGCCTTCAAAATCCAGGCCAGACACATCAACCGAAAAGGCATCGAAGAGAAGAACAGTGCCATGACTTGCCAAACTTTTTGGTAATTCACTCCATATCCACCCAGCCTGTGGGCCCGTTATCACTATTTCTAATTCAAAGATATTTGGAATCCATCGCTGGATTACCAAAAATGGTGAAATGGCAATCAGGGGACCTCCTGATTGAAAGAACTTCCTCTAAACATTCTGAACGGCTGCTAAATGCAAAGACAGATGTTCGCTGGCTGCCAGTATCTGTTTTTGCTTTTAGCAGTATCTAAAGGTGTTATCACAGAGTGGGACCAACTTACAGTCTCTGAGGAAGAATTAGTTCAAGAACTTAGCAGTCAAAAAGTGTTCAGTGTCAAACGAATAATGACAAATAAAAATGGAAATCTCATTCCTACTAGATCCATCATCTTAACATGTAGTGCTCCAGAATTGCCATCCACAGTAAAAGCTGACTATTTAAACTGTCAGATTTGCCCTTACATCCCAAACCCGATTCATTGCTTTAAATTCTAGAAATATAGCCACTCTCAGCAGGCATGCGGAGGGGATGCATATATCCAATTTGTGGTTCAAAAGACCATAAACAAAGAGATTGTTGAGCCTCAACTCCTGTGTGCCCCAACTACAAAGGAAACCACCCTGTTTTGTACCAATCATGCAAAACATGGAAAACTGAAAAAAAATCCTAAAATATAAAATTGAACATAAAGTCACATATCCTGAGGCATGCAGACAGGTTATGTTGACCGTACCTAGTCGATCCTATGCATCTCACACCTGGAGCTATTCGTCAACTGCAGTTCAAACAGATGTGTCAATTCCGCCCAGCATTTCTCTTGCTAACTGGGTTAAAGCAACTCTGTCAACATCCGGAAAAGACATTCCTAAAACTAAAACCAGTGAAGCTACTAACACTGCAATCAGTATGCTAGCTGATACTCGAACGGTTTTGAATAAGGTAGAAAATTTTAAAACTGCTAAAGACTCTAAGAAACCCGAAGCACCCACTAACAGTATGTTAGCAGATGAACACCAAGGTTATTAGCATTAGCATTAGCATTAGTAGAGGCATTTGATGCAAGAAAGCAATCTTATGCGGCATCAGCCAAAAAAAAAAAAAAAAAAAACCTTCCACTTCACCCCTCTGTTCGTTCAAAATACCTGTCCAGCTGAGCCTTAAACTTATTTAGGCTATCAACCTCCACCACAAGGGATGGCAGTCTCTTCCACCAACCAACCACCCGCTGGCTAAAGGCAAATTTCCGCACGTCTATCCTACATCTGTCTTTCCTCAATTTGAATTTATGCCCTCTCAGGTGATTTTTCTGAGCTAGAGGAAGAATCCCATCAGCATTGAGCATGCTTAAACCATTCAAGGCTTTATACACCTCTATCAGATCACCTCGCTGGTGCCTAGTCTCCAGACACTGTAATTTGCAAAACTTAAGCCTTTCTTTGTAAGAGCACCCCTTTGTTCCATTCACTAATCTTGTTGCCCTTCTCTGTACTCGTTCCAGCAGCTCTACATCCTTCTTGAAATGAGGCCTCCAGACCTGTATACAGTACTCTAGGTGTGGCCTGACCATTGCCTTATACAACGGAATAATCAACTCCTTATCCCTGCTGGAAAAATTCCTGTATATCATTGACAATACTCCATGAGCTACTCTTGCAGCCCGTCTGCACTGCTCAGAGAACTTCATATCTGCCTGCACAACCACCCCCAAGTCCCTTTCATTCTCTACCACTGTCAGTGTAGTACCACAGAGTTGATACGTTGCTCTGGGGTTGCTGTTTCCCACGTGTAGTACTTTACATTTGTCAATGTTAAACTTCATTTGCCACCTCTCAGCCCATCTGCTCAACCTTTCCAGATCCTGTTGCAGCAGCATAGTGTCAGTAGTGTCCTTGACAACCCTGCCAACCTTTGTATCGTCTGCAAACTTGGAAATTAAGCTTGATATACCATCATCAATATCATTTATAAATACAGAAAACAATAATGGACCCAACACTGAGCCCTGAGGGACTCCACTAATAACATTAGTCCACGATGAGCAGTGTCCATTGATTACCACTCTCTGTGTTCTCCCCCTCAACCACCCCTTTATCCATAGCAGCAATTTGCCTCCAATGTCACACTGCTCCAATTTGTGTAGCAGTCTTCCATGTGCAACAGTATCAAAAGCCTTTCTAAGATCCAAGTATATAATATCAAAGTTATTCCCTGCATCCAGTTCTTTTGTGACTGCATCATAGTATCCAATCAAGTTGGTCAGGCAAGACTTCCCCTTAACAAAACCATGCTGTGTCTGAGCTATAACTGAAGTCTTGTCTAAATGATCCTGCAGTGCTTCTTTAACCAGTGCCTCCATTAATTTTCCTGGAACAGAAGTTAAGCTCACAGGTCTATAATTACTTGTGTCAGCCTTTGATCCTCCTTTGTGAATTGGGGTCACATTTGCACTTTTCCAGTCTATGGGTACCTCCCCTGAGTCCAAGGAAGCTCTCATAATTATGGCTAAGGGTTTGCTTACTTCCTTTGCTGCCTCCTTTAATATAACTGGATAGATCCCATCCACCCCGGGTGCCTTTCTTGTGTTTATCTTCAACAGTTTCTCCTCCACTTTACTCCCAGTTATTTCAAGATTCTGTAGCTTACTGCTAGAGTTGAATACACCTCTGGCATTCCCCTTGCTGAATAACTCTTCATGTGTGAATGTCGATGCAGAATATTCATTTAGTTTGTTAGCTACCTGAGCAGGATCATCAACAGTTGACCCATCAATATCAAGTGGACCAATCTGATTCATCCCCTTCCTTCTAGAGTTTACATAAGTAAAGAACTCTTTGCTGTTTTTCTTTGCATCCCTTGCCAAGGATTTCTCGTAATCTGCCTTCGCCTGCCTAACCTCCTTTGTGTAACTTGGTTGCATATCAACTTGTATCTATCATAGGCTTCTGTGTCATGTGTTAATTTGTAAGTATCCCATGCATTTTTCTTCTCTGCCATATGCCTCATTAGTTCATCTGACATCCATTTTGGCCTAAACCTTGAACAATATTTCTTAGTTGGTATGTAAAGCCTAGTAGCTTCCAAGATAAGTTCTTTGAATGCTTCCCATTTTGAATTTGCTGTTGGTAACATCATCAGTTGGTCCCACTGTATAGAATTTAAATACTGTCTCAGTCCATCATAGTCGCCTTTACGGAAGCAATAACCCTTCCCTTTACCCCTAATGGTAGTTACCTCTTTGAGTAAATCCCACTTCACACACTGTGATCACTGCCACCTAGTGGTTCATTTATCTGCAGATTCTTAATGCATGAAGAATCACTGCTGATAATCAAATCAAGAGTATTACTCCCTCTAGTTGCCTCCCGAACATGCTGATGTAGAAAACAATCATCCAATAAATCCACAAAAGCCCTGCTAGTGCGTGAGTAACCAGCCCCCAAATTCCAGTCAATATCTGGGAAATTAAAATCTCCCATTATAAGACTCTCTGATTTACTGGCCCACTCTATTTCCCTGTGCAGTTCCTTATTATACTCATCAGAGTCATTAGGCCTATAGCACACTCCTACTCTCAATTTTGATCTCCCAATGCTTATGTCACACCAACTGACTCGACACTGCACTGTCCAGCGATGTCCACTGGCTTCACTTCCTTGGTTTTTATGTGTTTCTTAACTAATAGCATAACCCCTCCCCCCTTCCTATCCTGTCTATCCTTTCTGTAGACGTTGTACTCCCCAAATTGCAGTTCTGCATCCCTTATATCTGCGTGACACCACGTCTCTGATATCCCAACAATATCTGCCTTTGATGTTTTGAGCAATACCTCATTTTCATCAAATTTATTTACTAAACTCCTAGCATTGGTGTACACACAAGTATACCTGCACCTGTTTCTATTCTTAGCTACCCTAACACAACCCATGTGTTTACTTGTACCGCAATGGCTCCCAGCAGTCTCTGAAATACCATGCATCTTGTTTTTCAGGCTTCTGCTCATTCTAATAGAAGCAGTGCAAGAATCTCTTTCACCTCTGCCAGTGGCTACTGTCAATCTATTGGTCTTTGTCTCCCCCCAAGCTAGCAGTTTTCCGACCCACCTAACACTGCCTCGATAGCATCAGCAAATATTCTTGCACCCTTTCTATTTAAGTGTATCCCATCCCTGTAGAAGCAATCTCTCCTGTTAACAAGTACAGTCCAGGCTGAAAAAAATTCTACCCCTTGAGCCTTGCACAATCTTTCCAGGGCCGAATTGATCGACAAGGCTCTCATCATATACTCCTTCCTATCGTGTCTGGGCAGAATTGCAGACACTTTCAAATTCAACCCTAAGAGGAACCCATCCTAGAACTTCATGTCAATGACACAATGGATGCTGGACACCCCATATTCCCAAAAAAAAAAAAGACTGGAAGAAATGCTCCATACAAAAAAAAAAAACAGTCAGATGAATCTTCCTCAACTAATTCGAAATAATGCAAAATATCACACAGTGGAAGTGCAGAGGACTAAGAAGCCATTCAGATGACTTGAAGGATTTTCTCGTCTAATTTAATCCCATAAGCGTATGCCTACAATAAACATTCCCATCACTGCAGGTCTCGCCAAAATTTTCAAATTATATCATGCCCAGACGAGATAGAAGATTAGAATCTCCTGCATGTGGAGAAATAGCTATTCTTATTAATTCTAATATTCCATTGAAGCTTATCCAGTTACAAACCTCCCTAGAAGCAGTAGCAGCTCATATTGAAGTTGGTAATTCAGTTACCCTTGTTTCTATTTACATTCCACCATCTGTGCCATTTCCTCATTCAGAACTGGATAATCCTCTTACACAACTCCCAACACCATTTTCCCTTTTTGGTGCTTTTAATGGCCACCATTCATTGTGGGGATCCACTACAATGGACACAAGAGGTAAATTGATTGAAGAGTTTTTGAATAACAATGATCTAAATTTACTAAACTCTGGATCTCCCACATACAATTACAGAATCCGCTTCTGTAATTGACTTGTCAATTTTTTCACCATCCATCTTTCCAATTATGATATGGTTGGTGTTAAGCGATCCCTTTAATTATTTGCTCATTACAAACAGGGGTAATTGTAAATTTTGACCAACTTGGAAGTTTCCTGGGATGGCTATTCTGCCCAAATATATCTAAAAAGACTTTATGTTCAAAAACAACCCATTAATGATGTAACTGCATCCAATGTGTCTATTCCAAAATCCAAGACATACTGCATCCACTGGAATTATTGGCGAAATACAGATTGCCTTCATGCCAAACAGGAGAAAAACCATGTGTGGAATAATTTCTGAAAGTATTCTACCACAACTAACTTAATCACTTGTAAGAGACTTAAATCTAAAGCAAGGCAAATTAGACAGAAAGAGAAACGTGATTCGTAGATTGCCTTTGCCTAAATTTTTAACCCTAACTTTTCAAGTTATGGTTAAAAATTGATTCTTGAGGGGTGAATGATAACAGGATTAATGTAAAGGGTTGGTTGTATGGGAAGGAGTGGCACTTGAAGTTGATTTTATGCCATTCTGCAGCTGCTTTAATGTTTTGGAAGGAGAATGCATAGGAAGCAGAAGCAGTGATGGTGTCAAACGATTCTGCTAGTGCGTTAGCAAACGAAAAAAAAAAAAAAAAAAAAACCGCTACGAGTAACGGATTGTGAAAACAATCCGTTACTCATAGTGATGGATTGGGAAATTGTAAGTAATTGTTACTGAATACTTCAATATTTCCTTGATATGCTATGCATTTGATACAATCAAAAAATTTCAAGCAAAAAATTTAATTTTTGTTATCACACACACGCCCGAAAAATTCACCATAATGTGTCATATGTTTGGATGCTTGAATTCCATTCTGAGCTGCAAACGTAATTTCACTTCTCTTGTGCTGACAGAGTAGCTGTTTACCGAATGAAGAAAAACAGGGTTCATTTTCCTGAAATTTCCAGTTCCCTTCTTTCATTTGGGGGAAAAATACTCCTTAGGGAAGGAAGTTCACACTTTCTAGTCCGACCCTAGGGAGAGAGTGAGACAGAAAGAGAGAGAGAAATAAAAATACCCTTTTGGTGCGGAGAAGGCCAGGAGATTGTCAAAGGCCCAGAGCTCTAACTTTCATCATAGATGCTGAAGTTCTAATGTCAGTTTCATCACTGATGTAGAAGTTCTAATAAGTCTATTTCTTTATTGCATTCAGTTTCAGATGCTAAAAGTTCTAATAAGTCAACTTCATCCTAGCATTAGGCTGGGGCTCCGCAGAAAATATCCCCAGAAACATATAGAGTGAGAGAGGTGCTGGCTTGGTCTGGGGACCAAGCTAGCACCTTCTCTCACCCTATATGTTTCATTTATTTATTTATTTATTTATCTATTTTTTGCTTGTGTTGTTCTGAAATGCATCCTGGATTAGGGCTTCCCTGAGCCAGGATAGTTCTCTTTTCTCCTTCTCCTCTCTTCATCTTATACAAGTTTTTCTTTCCTCCCTGGGAAACTAGTTCTATATAGTAGGAGAGGCCTTGCCCTCCTTCTGCTAGGGATGAGTACCTGGAGGCAGTCGTCCAGGTGATCACTGCTTCCAGGTAGCCAAAAACACATCACAATACAGAACACACAAGCTCACAAACACAGTTTTTCTTTCCTGTCACTTTCTCCTGTGCGGGATGAAAAACTTTTCTCTCTCTCTCTCTCTCTTTCTCTCTCACACCTTTCTTTTCATCTATCTTTATCCAGCATGGGATATTCCTATGTGGGATTTTTTTTTTTTTTTTTTTTTTACACGCACACACTGGCCTTACCTTGACAGAATCTGTCTGTAAAAACTGAACAGAGCAACGAGGCAGTGATGAACTTTTGTTCTAGGAGCTGCCCATACAAAAATAAAAATAAATAAATAATAAAAAAAATAGCATTATAGCTCTAAGTCAACTTCATCCTAGGATGCCGAAGTTCTAATAAGTCTGATTTTGGTCCGGTGGACATTTGATTAAAAAAAAAAAAAAAAAAGAACACTTTGCTTTACAGTAATTGTTTTTGGGAACAATATTTTGCATTTTTACTTTCTAACAATATTTTACATTATTGCTCTGTTACAATGTTTTGCTTTGTTGCTTTATGTAATTGCTGTAGTCAACAATACAGGTGTGCACGACATTTCATCACAGATGCTGAAGTTCTAATTAGTCAGTTCATCCTATGATGCGGAAGTACTAATAAGTCCGATTTTGGTCCAGTGCGAATTTGAGAAAAATCCATAATAATCCCTCTCGAAATATTAGCGAGTGAACTGCATTATACATTTCAAACGTCGCCGTATAGCTTGTCCTTGAATGCAATGACTGCGGTTACTTTCCTTTGAGTGACCACATGTTTTTGCCTTGTACAGATGTTTTATTGTGGACACTTCCTTCCAATAAACTCATTAGTAGTAGTGCTTTATTGTACCTAAAGTAATTCATTATGTTGGGGGAAACGGTTTTTGCCCCTAATTGATGATGTGGTGCCTCCGTAGCCAGGTGGGCAGGAGCAGTAGTGCATAGCACACTCTTCTTGATTAGACTGGGGTTCGAGCCTGTGCCCACCAAATATGGAGGATGCGGAAAGGTCAGGGAATGACCACCGCATATCCCCGGAGCAATATGGCCTTAGTTGTTAATGCTTCTAAAAACCAAATAACAACATCAACCTCTAATTGATGTAGCACTTTTGAATTTTCCCAACATGGATTATCTGAACACACTGAAAATTAGGATAGTAAAAAAGTTGATGAGTGGTGCCATTGGTGTGCAGCATACCGACAAACAAATTTTCTGTTTATACTCCGGGATGACCACTCGGTCAGAGGAGATCCCAAGATAGAGAGAGAATACAAGAAACTGCACCACATTTAGCAATCACCGACTTGATTGTGTGAAATTGCACATCTGCCAAAAACCACAGAAAAACAAAAGAGGAGATAGGAAGTAAAACTATTTTTCAGTGGGGTTTATCTTTTTATTGCAGCTCAGAATAGCATATGACTGTGGATGGAGAATTTATTCGGCTTCTGTACTAAAACAGAATTTTTCCCTTTGTGATATCATCAAAGCATACCAATCTGTTAGCTTTGTATTGTGAGAAAATATTGCAGTTTTGTGAAGAATACACATTTCAAGAAACAATCCATTATTCATAGTGGATAATTTTTTTTTTCTTTGCCACATCAGTTTTTGAAGTTTATAACTTAGCTATAAATAGAACTATTTTCTTGTAATTTCATTAGAAGATCAAATCCAGGAAATTGCTATTCTGATATTGTTTCCTAAAAACAGTTACAATAGAGCAAACTTTTTTTTTTATCAAATGCGCATTGCTGTGCCTTCTCAATATAGCTGTATTGAACAACTGATGCAATACAGTTCCCACACTTCACTCATGAAGAGCGAAGTTGTTTATAAAAAAAACACTCCTCTCTGTAAAGAGAAAGGTGCACTCTCTCTACATCAAAAAACAAATCAAGTATCATGTTTGATAAGCCCAAGCTAGTTCAGGCTGGGATTAGAAAAATAAATGAAAAAGGCCTAAAAAATGCATACTTGATGTCACATTTTTGTTGTTTGTGTGAAATTGAATAGAAATTTCTGAAAATTGAAGTGGGAAAATTGAAGAAAACAGTTCTGGCTCTAGCTATAGCAAATTTCAGCTCTCTAGATAGAGTAAAAATTATAGGATTTACTTGCTGAACCCAGTTGAGGTGTGGACACACTCCACTGGACCGAAACACAATTAACAGAACTCAAATAATCATTAAATAGATCATCCAATAGTGCCACAGGCCCAGATGGTATTCATTACATTATACTGATGCATTTATCTGAAAAGGACTTGCTTACTTTGTTGATCTTCTACAATCGGATCTTCTGTGAAAATGCTTATCCTTCCTCCTCGTGCCATTCTTTTATTATATCCATACCAAAACTAGGAAAAGATCCTCCCCTGGTTCAAAATTATAGGTCCACGTCTCTCATGAGCTGCTTGGGTAAAATTTCGAAAGGATGGTTCATATAAGGCTCACTTACATTCTGGAGTCACAGAATCTCCTGCCAGCTCATCAGTATGGCTTTCAAAAAAATAGATCAACCCTAGACGTGTTCATCAAAGCCAAATCTCATATCTGCAATGCCTTTGTCAGGAAACAACATCTAGTCAGTCAACTTAGATCTTGAAAAGGCATTTTACATGGAATCAGGGCATTCTTATGGATCTTTACCATTTGGGATTTAGGGGCCATTTTCCAGAAATAATTAAAAATTTCCTACAATTGCATATACTTTTCAGGTCTGGTATAAAAACATACTCTCTGCTTCGCACATTTAGGAAGAAGGAGCCCCTCAGGGATCGATACGTAGTTCAACACTTTTTTTCAGTTAGAGTTAGCAGATGACACAAGATATCCCAAAAACTTGGGATATCTTGTGTCATCTTGCCATAACACAAGATATCTTGTGTTATGGCAAGATAATCTGCATACTTATATGTATGCAGATTATCTTGACATAACAAAAATATAATCTTGGACTTTAAGGAATGGTTATTGATTTTTTTTCAGAAAAGAAAAAAAAATCAATAACCTCTCCTTTTTATCAGAAAAGAAATGCACTGCCACTCACTTTTTAAAGCGTCGGGCTCTCCATCCTGATCCTGAATTACAAATTAACAATACTCCAATTCCACTTGCTGCCGATGTCAGATTTTTTGGTCTGATATTAAATAGCAAGCTTAATTTCCAAGCTCACATCACTCATTTAAGAAATGCTTGTCTAAAGCATAAGAACATACTTCGATCAGCCTCGTCCATGTCTTGGGGAGCTGATCAGTATATTTTACTTCACCTTTACAGGACTTTAATCCGTTCACGCATAGATTATGGTTGTCTAGTATATGACTCTGCCAGAATCACCACCTTACAACATCTAAATATCATCACAGCCAGCACAGTTCTCTGAGGATTGTGTTGGGCACGTTCAGGACTTTTCCAATACAAAATCTCTATATTGAAGTGCATGATCCTCCATTACATCTTCAATTACTACTCCAATACGCTGCTAAAATTTCATTAAACAACCATGTGAAATTTGAATATCATTAATTACTTATTTTTCAACTTCACTCCCATAATTTCTCATAAATGTAAAAGATTTTTCTTCTTTAAATATCAATGCAAAGTAACTGTTGAGTTCATCTGCAACATCAGCTTTGGGTATCTAATACTATCCCTTATCCATTACATAAGGGTCCAATCTCATTTGACTCTCTCTTCTTATCATTTTTATATGTGAAGAATTCCTTATCCCCACTCTTTGCCAGTAATTTCTCATAATCTGCCTTTCCCAGCCTAACCTTTTCTGTGACACTATTACACATCAATTTGTAGCTGTTATATAGGCTTCAGTACTTTTTATTGCTCTGTAACGTATCCATGCCATCTTTTTCTGCTCAAGTATCTTCATTATCTGGCAACTTCATTATTCATTCAACTTGGAATCCTCCTCATGGGGCCCCGAGTGCCAAGCGATTTTCTCAGTGATTTATAGAGTGCTCTTATTAAAGAAAAAGTTTTATTTGTTTTCTAGTGTCTTTTTCTGTTTCATTTATTTCCAGTTGTTCTGTGCTTAAAGTATTAAGTAAGAACACAGAAAGGAAAACAACCGTTCTTTATTTAGTATATATATTTTACTAATAACAAGCAACTAACTTCTACAACCGCTTGGTCACTGGTGGCACCGCTCCTCCCTCCACGTGGCAGGGCCGGTAACCTGGGGGATAAGACAACCCCCGGGGCTAAAAGGAGCAGAGATGGAAACAAGTGATTTTCCACGCTTAGAGCCGAAGAGCTCTCAATTAAATGACACACATGACACTGACCATGACTCCTCTATCTCAAAGAGAATGAAGAAAGACAGTGGCAGACAGGAATTACCAGCCTTCCTGATTATACATTCTCTGTCAACGCAACCTGTCGGCAAGCTCTCCCCCTTCACCATTCAGAGATGCCTCGAACATGCTGCAGGTTCACCAAAAATGGTGAAACGTCTTCAATCCGGAGATTTGTTAATAGAGACCACCAATTCTAGACATTCTGAGCTATGGAAGCTTATAGAAGAAAGCAATGAACTGGGATTCCACTCAAGGATGTCAGACGTAGTATGACATCCTTGAGTGGAATCCCAGTTCAAATCACACCACACACCACCCTCAGTTCTTCAAAGGGAGTGATCACTGAATGGGATTTATTGAATGTCCCCGAAGATGAAATAGTTCAAGAACTTAAAGAACAAAACGTCACTCAAGCAAAAAGGATCATGATCCGAAAAGATGGCAATTTATTCCCTACCCGGAGTATAATTTTAACTTTCAGTTCTCCAAATCTGCCATCTTCAGTCAAGGCAGGGTATTTAAACTGTCGCGTTCGGCCCTATATCCCGAACCCTCTAAGATGTTTTAAATGCCAGAAATTTGACCATTCCCAGATAGCATGCCGTAGAGATGCAACTTGTGCAAACTGTGGATGTAAAACTCATACACAAACAGAATGTAAGGCACCAACTCCACAGTGTCCAAATTGCAAAGGCAACCATCCCGCTTATTCCAAAGACTGCGACCTCTGGAAGTTGGGGAAAAAAATACAAAAGTATAAAATTGAAAATAAGGTTTCCTATCAAGAGGCAAGAAAACAAGTAAAATTAAGTATGCCAAAACACACCTATGCTACTGCTACTCACAGTCACTAATCAGTAGCATGTCAGACTGAAGTGACCATTCCTCCAGACATATCGATCTCAAACTGGGCTCGGTTAGGCCTCTCTGTTGAACATCCAACCCCACAAAACGTAGTAGACCAATGCACTAATACACCACTAACAGTTCCATCCCAGTGACCTCCCCGTTGTCAAGCAGTAGATAATTTACAGAAACCAGATCCTGTTGAGGCAAAGCAATCTCATATATCAAGCATGGACACTGATGACATAACTAATCAAGATCTGCTTGATTAGTTATGTACATGCAGATGGAGATATGGAAGAAAGCAATGACCCAGAACGCCCTAATTTTTTAAGAAAAGAAAAATCAAAACTCGAAAGAGGTAAACAAGCCACCCACAAAAAACAGACAGACTCAACTTCCTCCCACAGAACTAAATAATGGAACAGATCTTACAGTGGAATTGCAGAGGTTTTCGCAGCAGTATTGACGATATTTATGAATTAATTCACCATTTCAAACCCGCTACTATGTGCTTACAAGAAACAAATTTAACACCAGAAATCTCCGTTTCAGTCAAAAATTATATCATCTTCAGAAAAGATCGATCTGAAACTAACAGTCCTCATGGAGGAGTAGCTGTACTTGTGGCATCAAGAGTCCCTTCCAGGCACATTCCTTTGAAAACACCATTAGAAGCTGTTGCAACGCGTATAGTTATCGGTATCCCATCCATGCACATTTCAAGATCTGGAAAACCTTATTTCTCAATTACCATCTCCGATCTGTCTATTAGGCGATTTTAATGGACATCATCCATTGTGGGGTTCACTGGTCTCAGATGGACGTGGCGAACTTATTGAAATGCTACTTGATAGAGAGGATCTGACACTGTTGAACACTGGCTTACCCACCTACATCCATTTTCCTACTGGGTCAAGCACTGCTATCGATCTCTCAATCTGCTCTCCGATCCTGTTCCCAACCATAGAGTGGACAGTACACGACAATCCTCTAAACAGCGACCACTTTCCGCTGATTTGTAGCATTCAATCCACCCATTTCAAACAAACACAAACAAAAACTCAATGGAAATTTTCCAAAGCAAACTGGACAAAATTTACCAATCATGTATCTTTTGATGAGGATATCATTACCTCTTTTCCTATTGACACTGCCACCAAATATATTACAATGCAGATACTAACAGCTGCAACAGCAGCCATCCCAAAGTCTCAAATAAGAAACCATCGGCATACCAATCACTGGTGGAATGGTGATTGCAATAAAGCGAAAAAGGAAAAAAATGCAGCATGGAATACCTTCCGCAAATATCCCACCACTGCCAACCTTATTAACTACATGAAACTGAGAGCCAAAGCTCATTTCATCCGGCGAAAGGCCAAAAAAGATTCATGGGTAAAATTCGCCTCCTCAATCAACAAAGATACTGATACCCGAATAATCTGGGAAAAAATAAAGAAACTAAGTGGAAAATATCATGTACCACCTTCTCCTATTATTAACTGGAATGGGAAGGAGATCTCCTCTCCTGGAGAGATTGCCAATGCCTTAGGAACTGTGTTCTGTGAATTATCTGCCTCAAGTGCATATCAACAGTCTTTCTAAAAAATTAAAGCCGGAATAGAGAAAAGGAAACTGAACTTCAAATCTAACTGCCATTTACCCTATAACCAACCATTAACAATTTCTGAACTGAAAGAAGTTATGTATACCTCAAGAAACAGTGCTCCTGGCCCTGACGGAATTTACTATATAATGCTTCAACATCTCAATCAGAAATCACTATCTTTATTGCCTAAACTTTACAATCGGATATTCTCAGAACATATATTCCCGACCTCCTGGCAACATTCTTATATAATAGCTATACCGAAACCTGGAAAAGATCACTCGATTCTGCACAATTATAGACCAATTTCTCTTACCAGCTGCATGAGTAAGACTTTGGAAAAAATGGTTCACCATCATCTCACATGGTATCTTGAATCCCGAAACATAATCAGTAATAATCAGTTTGGTTTCCGAAAGAATAGATCATCCCTAGACCTCATGACCAAAGCCGAATTCAACATAAGAAATGCATTCATCAGAAATCAACATCTCGTCATGATATGCCTTGATATAGAGAAGGCTTTCGATACCACATGGCGATACGGCATCCTAAGAGATCTCCATTCTATTCATATGAGAGGGCACTTACCATATTTTATTCAAAGCTTTCTTCGACACAGGTCTTTCCAAGTTAAGTACCGACAGGTTTTATCTCAAACATATATACAAGAAGAAGGAGTCCCACAGGACTCTGTTCTTAGTGCCACTCTGTTCTCACTACGAATAAGCAATATTACAAACTGCATTCCAAACACCGTTGACTCATATCTCTATGCGGATGACCTTACCATATCCTGCCATTCCTAGAATATGAACTATATCGAGAGGCATCTACAAATATCCATAAACAACATTGAATTATGGATGGCACAAAATGGATACCGACTGTCAAGCCACAAATCAACAGCCATACATTTCTGCACAAAGCACAGAATGCATCCTGAACCTGAGTTGCACTTGGCCAATCACCCTATACCAATCGTGAACAGTATTCGGCTCCTAGGGCTAATTTTTGATAAGAAATTAAATTTCCAGGAGCACATAAAATATCTAAGAACCTCTTGTGCAAGGAAAATGAATATACTCCGGGTAATCTCCAGTACATCTTGGGGTGCAGATCGCTGTACCCTGCTCCACTTGTATAAGTCCCTAATTAGATCTCGGCTAGACTACGGAGCACCTGTTTATGACTCAGCTAGGGAAAGCACCTTAGCGCGTCTTGCGCCCATCCAACATTCGTCTCTTAGGATAGCCCTAGGTGCATACAGAACATCACCAGTTCAAAGTCTTTACGTTGAAGGTCACGAACCTCCACTTAGCATCAGAAGAAAAATGTTACTGATGAATTACTCAGCTAAAATTAAAAGCCTGCCTACTCATCCTGTTTGGCCACTCCTGCATGATCCTCTGTGGAAAACCCACTATAGAAATAAACCCAGAACAATTCAGCCTGCTGGTATCAGACTGCAGATTCTAGCAGAAAGCTGGAACATCCAATTCGATAATATCCTCAGAGAATCAAAAGATCCAGATCCCCCATGGTCTACTCTCACATTTTTTTCTCATGATTACCTTGAGCAATGGGGTAAAAGTTCCATAGCAAATATTAACATCCAACAACTACATTATGCTCATACACAAAAGTACCCCGAATTCACCAAGATCTATACTGATGGTTCAAAGTCTGACAATCAAGTGGGTGCAGCTGCTGTCTTTCCTAATTCAACTATCTCATTTTCACTTCCAGTCGAATGTAGCAGTTATACCGCTGAGCTTCATGCCATTAAGCTTGCTCTGGAAAATATCTCACTGCTGTCAATAAATAAAAGTATAGTATATACCGATTCACAAAGTGCTATTTTAGCTTTGAAAGGTATTTCCTCACCTACCAATCCTTTATTAAAACTCATAAAACATAAGCTGATGTAGCTTCATGAGCATAAACAAACTGTTATCTTTTCTTGGGTCCCAGGCCACAGTGGTATTCCAGGAAATGAATGTGCAGATGATGCTGCAAAGCATCCTTCTAATATGGCCTCAACAAATGATCTAGTCCAATATCCCGATTACAGACACAAAATTCAGAAAACATGCATGGAACAATGGACACTTCTGTGGAAAATGCAAACAAATAACAAGCTATTTCAAATAAAATCTGAACCACATTTATGGACTTCTAGCCTTCGTAAAAATAGAAAAGAAGAAGTAATCTTAACCAGAATCTGAATAGGTCACACTCACCTCACACATCTCTATCTGCTTACAGGGAATGATCCTCCTCAATGTGCAAACTGCTCACAGCCACTTACAGTAAAACATATACTTGTCGAATGTAGCTTGTTTAACAATGCCCGACGAATGGCTTTTAGTTCCATCTCAGATCTGCAATAACCTTTGTCTCTCAATAGTATCATAGGCAAAGAAGCAAATCTCTCTGAATTATTTCTCTATTTAAAACAAATTAAAGCGTATGATCGTTTTTAACTGCTGTACAAGCAGTTCCCGTATGTAAAGTCAATTGATTTGGGAGGTGCAATATGGCCTAAGTTGCCCTTGCACCAAAAAAAACACCACAACAACAACCTCCTCATGGAGTATTTTTTAAGGGTGTATATGCAATCAAGGCTTTTGTGATTACTGTTTTAAAGCTTTACCATAATTCAATTGTATTTAATTTCTGTGAGTCATCTACCCAGTTAGCACCTTAAGCTGTCGTAATTTCCTTTTCTGAAATTATACCATGTGAAGTCCTCCAACTATATTAAAGGAATAGTTCCCAATCCATTGATGCCTTCATAATTAACTTGAATGGTACAATTTCATTCTCTAGGTGCTTCCTTCAAAATTACTGGTAATATTCCTAGAACTTCAGGAAGTTTTCTTCCCTTTAGGCTCGAAAGTTTTTCTAATAAAAATCATCTGCCATTTCAAAATTACTAATTTCATATATTTCATCCTCACTTTCACAACCTTTACTCGCCATTAAGGTTCTTTTATCAGTAAAGATTGCAAAATACAGATTCAGTTCATCGCCAACATCAGCTAGCTTGTCTAACACTCTCCTACACCCATCCCACTGGTGTCCAGTGTGATTTGCTTTCTTCTTTTTTATATTAACAGACATGAAAAACTCTATTCTTTGCTCTCGTAGGCAATGATTTCTCATAATCAACCAAAAAGACCCAGAACTAAGGATAGATCACCATCATTGTCATCACTTTTCTTCATTCTCCATTCGACCAGCGAGCAGTCAATTGGGCAAATGTCACCCTTCTTCATTCAGAAAGGGCTGGCAAATCTCCAAAATCTGTCAAAAGGCTAATTTCTGGGTGTGACAGCTGTGAAGTGAATGTTGAGAAGAATGGGAATCTTGTTCCTACCAAAGTTCTCATCCTGACATTCAGCACCACACGGCCTCCAAGGCAGGCTACTTAAATTGTTCAGTGAGGATTTATATTCCAAACCCACTGAAGTGTTTTAAATGCCACTCTCAAACAGCCTGTCATGGTTCCCCTGCATGTGGTTGATGTGTTGCTAAAGACAATGAGAGCAAGGAATGTTCAGCTTCTAAGGAAATTTGTACAAATTGTCAAGGATACCACTGAGCATACTTTTGAGCATGGCTCAAAAGGCGCTTCTGTAGCCAGGTGGGAAGGAGCAGCAGTGCATAGCACATGCTCCTTGATTAGACTGGGGTTTGAGCCCGTCACCACCAAATACAGAGGATGCAGAAAGGTCAGGAATGACTACCACATATTCACGGAGCAATATGGCCTTAGTTGCTAATGCTCCTAAAAACCAAATAACAAACAAACAAACAAGCTAGGAAGAAAAAGAAAGTCAGAAACTAAAAACAGAGCTGAAGATCTCTTATTAAGAGATAGGAGATGTTCAGCTCCCAAAAAAGCTTCGAACTTGTTAGCTACCAATAAATAGTAGCAGGCCTTTGTATGCTGAGAAGGTTTCTGCTAAGTACACCATCATCATCATGCAGACTGAGATGATCATACCACCATCAGAGTCATTCACTGCTTTTCTGTGCCATTTATTGAGTTCATTTAAACCAAAAGAGAACATCAAGGAAAAACAGTGAAAACCACTGCCATGGCCATCTCAACCTCAGTAACAAATGAATGTAGAACAGGAGGAGGTTACAGACAGAAGACTTGGTCTTGGAACTTTTTGCAGAGGAAGTAATGGACACAGGATAGCATTTATATTTCCCCAAAAAAGATGAATCCAAAGCTGAGAAAAACAAGCCCTCAGAAATTTGGAAGCTGAATGACAGATCCACTAAGCCCAAGTAATGGCTAAATTCCTGCAGTGGAACTGTTGTGGATTCTGTTGAAATACTGGTGACATCAAAACATGCCTGCAAAAGCACAAGCTAATTTTCTTTTGCTTGCAGGAGACATATTTGAAAGCAAATTACAACCCTTCATTTCACAAAGCTACAATAATACGTAAGGACAGAACTTGAGATGGACCTGCCCATGGAGAATTGCTATCCATATGGGCAAACAGACCCCATTTCAACCTGTCCACTGTCCACTAACGTAGGAGTGGTAGCAATTTGCCTTAGAGTATCATTTTTAGTAACAGTCCGTTCAATTTATTTGTCACCTGGGGCTGATGTCTTCCAGCCAGACCTTGATGATCTCATTGTGGCTGCATTTCCCCCATTATACTTCTTGGGGATTTCAATGGACATACTACTCTGTGGAGATAGTGCTTACATTGATGTAAGGGGATGTGTCATATATCATAGAGCATATGCTTACTGAGTAATCTCTCCCTTCTAAATGTAGGAACTAATACCTTCTTCCACATGCCTACCTATACATATTTTGCTATTGATCTCTATCTTCTCCCCTTCTATCTTCCTGTCACTTATTTGGGAGGTGGAGGTAAACCTGATGGAAGTTTTTTTTTTTTTTTTTTTAGGAGCATTAGCAACTAAGGCCATATTGCTCCAGAGATATGCAGTGGTCATTCCCCGATCTTTCCGCATCCTCCGTATTTGGTGGTCACGTGCTTGAACCCTGGTCTAATCAAGAAGCGTGTGCTATGCACTGCTGCTCCTGCCCACCTGGCTACAGAGGTGCCCCCATATATTCTAATTATTATTCTATTTTTACTTGGTTTAAATTCAAAACATTGATTTAATTTCAAAATGAGGACACAGATTCTCTACAAGAGAAAATCACATTAAGTTAGCATTTTGGTGGGAGACCATGTCTTCCTTATAAGTTACCATGGTGGAAGATTGATCGGGCTGACTGGAATGCCTTTGGTAGAGTTTGCTCAAGTTGTTTGGTTTTTAGGAGCATTAGCAACTAAGACCATATTGCTCCGGGGAAAATTCGGTGGTCATTCCCTGACCTTTCCGCATCCTCCAAATTTGGTGGTGACGGACTCGAACCTGGGTCTAATCAAGAAGCGCATGCTAGGCACTGCTGCTCCTTCCTACCTGGCTACGGAGGCGCCTACGGTAGAGTTTGACTTCACTACAGTCAGTCAGGTGCCTATCAGTGATGCAGTGACATACAGGGTTGTTAAAATCAAAGTATCCCTATGTAGAGGGCTCTGGAGTGAGTTCTAAGGCTCGTACTGAAGAGAAATTTGTACAACAGGTACAATAAAGAATGTGCTCGCCATTTATTGAAAAAAAAAAAAAAAAAAAAAACAATTAGTCGCAAAATTTGTCATTATATGGTGCTGTGGCAATACAAATCACTTGAACAGCACTACAATTGTTCACTGTGACCTCCATTTTGGTCAACAACAGTTTCCATTCGAAGAACAGCATTTTCTATAGCAGAATGTAACATGTCAACTGGAATAGCCAGCACATGACATCTAATGCTATCCTTCAGATCTGCCGGAGTTTGACATCCTTCCCGATACACCTGGTTCTTCAAAAAACCCCACAACCAGAAGTCGAATGGGGTGAGGTCCAGTGATCAGGGTGGCCAAGATGTTTGGAAACAACAGCTGGCCCGTTTGGCTGTAAAGTGTTGCCTTAGCAATTTTTGGACACAATGGTGGATGTGGGATGGTGCACCATCTTGCATGAATATGGTATCCTGAAGGCACCCACGTTGCAGCTCAGGTATTGTGAAATTTGCCAACATTTCGTAATATCGCTGTCCAGTGACAGAACTGGTGTGGGGTCCAGTCGGTGTTACCTGTTCAAAAAAATATGGCCCAATCATGAATGTGGCCATAAATCCACATTCATGATTGGGCCATATTTTTTTGAACTTTTCTTCTTGGACCTCTTGGATAACTCAAGGGTTTTCTGTTGCCCAAATGCGACAGTTGTGCGTATTCACTTGTCCATTTAAGCAGAAGTGGGCTTCATCACTCCAAAGGATGTTTCATGGCCAAGTGATATCCACTGTCATTCATGCCAGAAACTGAAATGTATGTGAAACAAATATCTGCTGTAGCATGTACATTTTGTAATGATAGTACCCCAACATCTGATGCATTACGGTATTAGCCTTAAGTGGAATACGGCATGTCTACTTCATGAGATACAGCTGGCACCATTGTGCTACCACATGGAGATTGACTTGATAAATTCACAACATGACAGCCATAGCCACATCTTCAACATGAGAGGAGTCCACTCGTTTTCGATCTCTATCTGTTTGAACACCAAGATGTCCTATCACTTCAAATTTCGCAATCATTTTGCGACCAGCACAAACACTCATAGGTCCATGCCTTATGCACTTCTGATGCTGGAATTCTCTGATAGTCACAGCTGCATTGTTGCTGTGCAGATAGTACAGCTTCATTAATAGTGCCTTTTCCTGCAAAGTTGTTGGCATTGCTGCTGTAGTGCAGGCAACATCTACTGTATGATTTTAAAGAGACTGCTTTGCTTTTATACAGTACAATAGAGCTGAGTAGTGGTGCTGTGGAAATAACTTACAATTATGCAAATAAAGTAAGTTATTTGCATAATCGTAACTAAGATAGTTATGCACCATACAGTGACAAATTTTGTAACTAATTTTTTTTTTCCAATAAATGGTGAGCGCATTCTTCATTGTACCTTTTGTCCAAATTTCTCTTCAGTATGAGCCTTAGAACTCGCTCCAGAGCCCTCTACATAGGGATACTTTAATTTTAACAATCCTGTACATTACAGAAAATATTGTTCATGCAGCTGCAACTGCCATTCCAAAAAATATCTATGTAATTTCCATCTTTTCCCAAACCCTGGTAGAATGCAGAATCCTTCCATCCTACATGGACATCTGTTTTTCAGCCTCAATGGGAAAATTTGTACAATGACCATCAGACTCCCAGTCATCCTTTTGGTATTCAGGCCCAAGCACTACTTGGACCCGAAGTAGTGCTTCGGTTTTGCTGAACACCGAACCAAACCATTCCACCCTGTCATGCTTATATTCCATCGTCTGACTTTTCCCTTAAGAACTGGGTAAAGTCAGATACTCCATAAAGGGGCTCACATCTGGTGAGTATGGGCTTTGAGGGTCCTGAGCTGGATATCATCATTCTTCTCTTTCTTGGTGATTTCCTTCTACCGCCTCTCTCTCTCTCTCTCTCTCTCTCTCTCTCTCTCTCTCTCTCTCTCTCTCTTTCAGGGTAACTCAAATGTTTTTTTGGCTGGTGCAGCATAAGTCTCAGGCTTCCTTGCACCATATGGCTAATAATAATAATAATAATAATAATCTGTCTATCTGCACTTCTGTTCAGTACATTGAGCTGAACACTCTGACTTCTTGCCAGTTTCACAGATGGCTCAAAGTAGGATCTGCTTCTGTCTTTCCAGACACTACTATATCTGATCAGATTTTCTCTGAATCGAACATATAAAGTGCAGAGCTGCATGCTGTGGAGTTAGACCTGGATCACATCAGAACTTTCTAATACCAAATGTTTAATGTTTATTATATATTCTGATTCTTTGAGTGCATTACAGACCTTATCATCTTTGAGATACAATTTTCATACAATCCTATCTCAGGTTCAGCAGACGAGACATTCTCTTTATAAACATAAATTTGATATTTGCTTTTGCTGGATTCCTAGCCAAACTGGTATTAGTGGAAATCATTTTGCTGACACCGCAGCCCAAATCAGTACTTCCTATTAATTACCTGTTGGCCCCCCTATACAAACTACAAGAAAATAATACTTAGATAGATGCACTCCCAATGACTGGATTCATGGAATAGACAGAGTACAAATAAATTACATCAGATAAAGCCTGTAATCAAACCATGGCAGTCTAGTCTGTGCAGGAATCATAAAGAGGAAGTTGTTCTTGCTCGGCTCTGCATAGGACACATTCCTTTTTACTGAATGCTGTTGACCCTCCTGTATGTGAGTCCTGCGACACTGTTTTATCTTGAGATTTATTTTACATGACTGTAGAGATTTTAATGATACACTTTTTTCCACTTTCATTCATCTGACAGAACCTTATTTATTCAGTCATATTTTATCCAACAATGACAAATGTCAACTCTTTTTAAATTTTTACAACCCATTAATTTATATCTTCTTATTCTTCTTCTTCTAGTCACATTGTTGTTGTGGCCACCAACAAAATCCTCCAATTGCATCGATCATATGCTATATGAGCGGCATTGCAAAATTTCATGCCCAAAAGTTCACTGATCCCATCCTTCCACCTAGTTTCAGGTCTTCCTTTAACAGCAGTTTTTGGAGTTGGTTTTGTTATGGTCTCTGTGGTTGGAGTTGGTTTTGTTATAGTCTCTGTGGTTGGAGTTGGTTTTGTTATGGTCTCTTGGGTATCAGATGATGTGGTGGTATGCCATTGTCTACCACAGGCGCCTCCGTAGCTAGGTGGGAAGGAGCAGCAGTGCGTAGCACACACTTCTTGATTAGATCGAAGTTCGAGCCCGTCACCACCAAATACGGAGGATGCGGAAAGGTCAGGGAATGACCACCACATATCTCGGAACAGTATGGCCTTAGTTGCTAATGCCCCTAAAAGCCAAATAACAAACAAACGTTGTCTACCACATGGCCAATGTTGAAATGGGCTGGCTTTAATCATAGGAAGAGTCATCATGCATCCCACAAGATGCTCTTGAAGAGGAAAGGTGACTACAGCAGAACCCCACTTAGTGCAGAAGGCTGATTACAATTGGTTTTCGCCTGGTTTCCAGAGGTCGTCTGACTGTATTATATCAAAGCCTCTTTCCCTTCAATATATGTTCTGCTGAAATCTGTTGTTTCATCTTCTTTTGATGCCGTCTCCTATTGGAGTTTGGCAATCACCATGCTGCACTTCTCTCTGTCTTGAGCGAAATGAAAAGAATCCTCAGCTGATCTGCCAGTCCACTACTAGCCATGCTGATTATTCTTGGGAAGCATAATGCAGTAGATTTCCCTTGCTTACTGCACCATTGTACTTCAGGTTCAACTACTATGTGTATATTTATATATACACATATATAAATTACTGCCTATATTTTTAATCTGCATATCACCTTTTATCTTATATTTTTTCAATTGTTTGACAAACTTCCGTCAAACTGTCTTGGCACATAATGGCCTTTGTTGCTAATGCACCAAGAAAACTGTAAACCTAAACCAAATCTCATACTCAGCCTTTGCCACTCTAACCCTTACTATTGTAGATAAACTTGTACCTGTTGTAGGGTTCAGTAATTTTCATCGCTCAGGTTCCCATGCCATCTTTTTCTGCTCTATTAGACTGGCCAGTTCTGTATTCATCCATCTTGGCATTCCTGCTTGTGCTGTATTAAAGCACACTGTTCTATATTTAAAGCAATATCAATAAATTGAAAGATATTCCATAGTTCTATTGTATTTTTCCTTCCTCTATAATCTGCCCAATTGTTAGATTATCAGTTTAGCAGATTATTTGCCAAGCATTCTCATTATCACAGATTTAATCAGTATCAGATGACTGTATCCTGTGGCTCCCTATGGAACCCTGTCATCTGACACATTCCTTTCTGCTGAGGGCTGATCACCCTCCAGTGTACAAGCAACATATTTTATTAGTAAATGAAATTTATTTATTGCTTTTATCCACCTGACCTTTATACACTTAGTCAGATTTAAGGGACAATGATCATGTCTCATTTCTTTACATAAAATTAGAGATTTTAGTTTCAGTCATTTTACCACATTTTATTTTTGTTATATTTCATGAGACAATAACCTAAAATTCTCTAAAATCCTTTTATACTTTTTGTTATCTGATCTTGGGGCAGTATAGTCTGGTACCACCTAATTGCCTTGTTATTCTGGAATTATTGCTTCTCAAATGAAGTGCTTGCATTTATTAATGTGGAACCTCAATTGCCAGGTCTTGTTGCCGTAACATGCCCTGATTCCTGTTATAACTACCCTGCCAACTTTGTATTAGCAGATACAAAGTTGGCAAAGTGTTTAATAACAGGAATCAGGGCATGCTACTTCAGCAAGTTAGACAATAAGCTTGATATTTCTTTACCAATATCATTTGTAAATAGTGAAAACAGTAAGTGGTCCAGCATTGAAACATGAGAGACTTTAATAATAGCATTAGTCCAAGAAGAGTTGTGCCCATTGATAACACCCTTTGTCATTTATGATATATAAATGAATGGAGAGGTCATTACTGCATCAAAAAACAGATATTAATGATGTGCTTATTATGTTAATGAATTGATGGACAAGTTAGTGCAATTGCATCATTTCAGTACATAGCCAACTAAATAGTTATAAATTGGCATCATTAAGTATATCTCATATTGTGAATACCTTCACAACGAGTTGCCACGATATTGCACTACCTCGAATAAGTAACACTTCACCATAGGAGAAGACTATTGTTATTTATTCTCAGTGGATACCATCACCCATACGGCACTGTTTGAAATATGGTATGGGATAAAGATCTCTGTTATCCTCATACTATCCCTATTAGACTTAGGAAAGCAAAAAAGATGTAGGAAGGTGATAGTAGGAGAGGAGGAGGAAGAAATGCTGTCGAAGGAGAAAGGGACAGTTATTCCTTCATCTCACACCACTCAAAAACTCATAAATTCCTCGAATAGGCAATGCTTCCCCAGAAGATTGTTGTTACCTACTATTGGAAACTCCATAGCCATTGGTCTCCCCCTCTATACGGCACCGTTTCTGAGCTTATTGGCTCCTCATCAGTGGGTGAGCAGGCAGGCAGGTAGGTGTTGCAATGATGACAACCCAGTTACAAAGTATAAATCTACAATATGAGAGATGCCTGGTGGTGTGGAGTAATTTAGATTACTATATAGTTTATAGTAATCTAAATTACTATAAACTATAGGGCTAAAGCCTCAGGTTATGTAAAGAGTTTAACTAATGTACAAGTTAGTGCATTTGCATCATTTCAGTACATAGTCAGTTACTTAAATAGTTATAAATTGGCATAATAAGTATATCTCATATTGTGAATACCTTCACAACGAGTTGCCATGATATTGCACTACCTCGAATAAGTAACACTTCTCCATAGGAGAAGGCTATTGTTACTTATTCTCAGCGGATACCATCATGTGGAGTAATTTAGATTACAATATAGTTTAGGACTGAAATGATGCAATTGCACTAACGTACATTAGTTAAACTCTTTACATAACTTGAGGCTTTAGCCCTAAACTATATTCTAATTACTTCACACCATCAGGCATCTCTCATATTATAGATTTATACTTTGCAACTGGGTTGTCATCATTGCAACACCAGGGTACCTGCCCACCCACTGATAAAGAGCCAGTAAGCTGCTCCGAAACGGTGCCATATGGGGGATAGTATCCACTGAGAATAAGTAAGAATAGTCTTCTCCTGTGGTGAAGTGTTACTTATTCATGAATATCATGGCACCTCTTTGTGAAGGTATTCGCAATATGAGATATACTTAATGATGCCAATTTATAACATTTAAGTAGTTGGCTGTGCTGAAATGATGTAATTGCACTAATGTACATTAGTTAAACTTTTTACATAACCTGAGGCTTTAACCCTAAACTACAGGGGCTCACATCTGGTGAGTATGGGCTTGGCACCCCCAGTGTCCTGACCTGGATATCATCATTCTTCTCTTTCTTGGGATTCTTTTCTCTCTCTCTCTCTCTCTCTCTCTCGCTCTCTCTCTCTCGCTCTCTCTCTCTCGCTCTCTCTCTCTCTCTCTCTCTCTCTCTCTCTCTCTCTCTCTCTCTCTCTCTCTCTCTCTCTCTCTCAGAGTAACTCGGGAATTTTTTTGGCTGGTGCAGCATAAGCCTCAGGCTTTCTTGCTGCACCATGTGACTAAGTAATAATAACTATATTGTTAATGAATTGATAGACACATATTATATCACATGGTAGATTAAGTAACTTGTTATTGAAATGATACAATTATAAAAGAATTAACCCACCTCAAAGCCAAACACTTAAACTATTTATGGTTACATTTCAAATTCAGTACATATTTCAAAAACTCACTGTTTCCCGGCTTCAGGCTTGTTATCATGATCCAGGTCCTGCGGACCCCAACTGGACCAAGAGTCTCCATGACTGGATCATGTTAAGATGCCTGAAGATGGGAAACAATGAGCTCCCAAAACTTGGCCATAAATAATTTAAATGTTTGGCTTTGAGGTGGGTTAATTCTTTTATAATTGTATAATTTCAATAACAAGTTACTTAATCTACCATGTGATATAATAGTGTAATGTCTATCAATTCATTAACATAATAATGAACTACCTTTTCCAAGTACTGAAGAGCTTATTTATTTTTTGATGACTTTTTCCCAAGAATTTTTTAAATTCTGATTTGATTTGATTTTTATTAATAATTTCCCTCTAATATTTGAACAAGCAAGTCAAAATAAGAACACATTAATATTTTAAAAAATTTTATGTACAAGTATTCATTTTTACAAAACTTCAAATATTCCACAAAGAAAGTCACTCAACACAGCCCACTGCCATTGAAAGTCACTACCTGTAGCCTGTATATGTTCAGAAAATTCACCACCTCGGCCACATATGCAGTAGAAATTCTGTGACCTAAAAAATTCTCCATATGCTTTTAGTGGCATCTCCATAGCCAGGTGGGCAGGAGCAGCAGTGCATAGCACACGCTTCTTGATTAGACAGGGGTTCGAGCCTGTGCCCACCAAATATGGAGGGTGTGGAAAGGTCAGGAAATGATCTCCGCATATCCCCAGAGCAGTATGGCCTTAGTTGCTAATGCTTCTAAAAACCAAACAACAACAACAACAACAGCTTTTAGTGCTATAAATACTTTTATGACTCTGGAGCAGAATCTACACTCTGTACAATAACTGTGATACACTACTTCTACAAATGATCACCAAAGAACTAAATTTGCCAATCATCAAGTGATATTTGCCATATGGAGGTTCAACTGTACATATATTTTTATTAAAAATATCAGTCCGGAAAAATAAATCAAATATGGGATAAAATTATCAGTTACAAGTTCTTCAGTAATGAAAATTTAATTTTCATAATACAATATAATTCAACATATCTATATTTTTAAAACAGAGTTTAAATAATTTTAGTTATATATAATTCAATTTAGAATTGGTTTAAAGTATTTAAATTACAATGATTTATGATGCCATTTAAATATTAATAGCAGAGAAAGATATATTTATTCTTTGAGTTATGTCCATAATTAATTCTCTGAACATTCATTAGTGACATCATTGTTTGTGCCAGTATATAAGCATATATTTTTGAATTAATGTTGTTTTGTGCTTTTCATTTGTGAAAGATATGACCTTTGAAATTTCATTTACATCTTAATTGTCCTCTGTATTATTGGTACATTTTATATAGATTTACAAATGATATTGATACAAAATGGTTTCTGGCCAAGATGAATGAGGTTGTTGCAACACATGTAGGAGAAGAATATCTTGAAATTCTTCATGAAGAACCTTATTTTGTAGACTTCATGAGAGATGCTCCTGAACCCGAGGACGATGATGCTGAAGCAGTATTAGAAGCTCCAAAAATTTATGAACAGGTGCCATTCAGTACATATTTCCTCTTTTAAATTAAGAAAAAAATTTGTAACTAAGATTGTTAAACTAGATTTAATAAACACAATAAATATATCGGAAAGGCTTTAGACATTTCCATAGCATGCACATATTTTAATGTGATCTTTTACGTCTACAAAAAAAAAATTTAATGATTTATTAACAATTGCATTATATATATTTAGCATTAGCATTAGTAGTGGCATGTGATGCAAGAAAGCAAGCTTATACAGCATCAGCCAAAAAAAAAAAAAAAACCCCTTCCTATTCATCTATCCATTTTCTCCAAAAGTTTGTCTAGTTCTTTCTGGTCTCCAGATGCTGCAATTTGCAGAACTTAAGCCTTTCTTGGTAAGAGCACCCCCCTTTGTTCCCCTCGCAAATCTCATTGGTGAGGGAAACAAAGAGAGTATTCCTATCTAAAATGAGGCTTCCAGACCTCATTTTAGAAAGGTACTCAGGGTGTGGCCTGACCATTTCCGTATACAAAGGGATAATCACCTCCTCCTTCTCACTAGCAAAGTTCCTGTATATCATTGACAAGACCTCATGAGTTGCTCTGGCAGCCTGTCTTTAACATCAATTGTCAAGAATGATGGCTGCAGGATAGATGTGTGGAAGTTTGCCTTTAACTAATGGATGGTGGATTGCTGGAACAAACTTCTATCTGATGTTCTGGAAGTGGGTAGCTTAAATAAATCCAAGGAAGAACTAGACAAACTGCTGGAAGGAATGGTTAGGTGAAATGGGAAGGATGGTTTTTTTTTTTTTTTTTTTTTTGCTGATTCTTCTTGCATTATTGCATCATCTGCCATACTAATACAAAGCAACTTCCCTGTCAGTCCCATAGTAAATGGTAGAAACCATCCAGGGCAAAATGTAGCCCAATGGCTTGCAAAAATCATCACATTAACCTTACTTACAAACCCTAGAACAATAAAAAAAACTCAACATTTATTCAACTGGTAGAAAACACTAACATCAGTAATGAAGGTCTTCTAGTCTGACTGATTTTTCATTGATAATATGTTCACTTATGTCCCATTACAAAAGACCATTCTCCAAATACTAGGTGACCAGATCACATCATTATCCCTAGATATTACAGACATAGATTTGTTGGGATATAATGTTGTATTGTATAACAATGGCGGCTAATTACGATCGGTAAATCTACGGACTCTAAGTATTAATTAACTTCCAAAATCTCGCTATCTAAATTCAGAATAAACCAAGGATCTTGACCAGGTCTATAAGCTACTTATAGAAAATAATTTAATATAACAATTAAGTCAATAAAGCGGCTAAATATAGCTAAAAACCCTGCATTCGCCGGAGCTGCAAAACTTGTAAAACATGTGGATTGGATACCCTTACTGACACTAAGTAATAACTTACAAAATCTCAATCGAAGTTAAAAATTAAACTAATTATCATAACTAGGAATATAAAGGTACTCTAGAAAATAAAGTAATATGCCATTTTAAGTCAATAAAACAGCAAAAGTTAAAAAAAAAAAAAAAAAAAAAACTGCTCTATTTCCGGAGCCATAGAAACTTGGGCTTATGCTGCACCAGCCACAAAAAAAAAATTTGATATCTGTGTGAGAGAGAGAGAGTCAGCAGTAGAAGAAAATCACCAAGAAAGAGAAGAATGATGATGATATCCAGCTCAGGACCCTGGATGTTCCAAGCCCATAATCACCAGATGTGAGCCCTCATTTAACCGATACAGCTCAGTTGGCTATTTTTATTTGTGGGATCAATGACAAACTTAAAGTCTTTGAAGAACTGTTGGCAATGGGATGCTGATCATGGTGATGTAGTCTGCTTCTCTGATGTGCAATGGATAGGCCATTCAACAGTGCCCACGAGGATGAGTTGTAAGATGCCATCCAAGAGTTCATGACAGCAAAAGGCAAGACAGTATCCGAGTTCGACGATCCGAAGCGGCTGGTCGACTTTTCTTTCCTTACGGACATTTTTTCTCATTTGAATGAGTTAAATTTGAAGCTCCAGTCAAATGATCAACTGGTGCATGTCCTGTTTAATCACATCCCAGCAGTCGTGAGGAAACATCTCCTCCTGCCACGCATAACGATCACAGTTCGCACCCCAGCCCAAATAATAAATTGAAATTTAAATTCTGAAATTATAACTAATGTTATCTATCAAGAGAAAAACAAACCTTTTTATTTCCTGCCTAATCAGCACCTGCCTCTGTCCCCGCAAAATCAGTTCATATTGTCGGGACCTGCATCCTCCTGGGGACCCGTCATCACAAAATCAGTTAATGGAGGTCGGTTTAAACCGAATGCTTTTCAGTACAGCGTTTGACTTGACCATGTTCTGGGGGGGGGGGATTGGATTATATTTTTCTGGCATTGGTTTGTTTTTCTCTCGATAGATGCCGTTAGTTGTAATTTCAGAATTAATTTTTCAATTTATTTTTACTTTTGGGATTGGGACTTGAACTGGTGTTGTTGTGCTTGGTGGGGGTAGTGGTGTTCCCTCTCAGCTAATAACCTCCTGGTATTGGAGGGTTAGATGTAGTCTTTGAATGTATCGGTTGTGATGCCATAGTGAATATTTTAAACATTAATTAGGCCTCCGTAGCCGAGTGGGCAGGAGCGGGAGTGCAGTAGCACACGCTCTTTGAGTAGATTGGGGTTCAAGCCCCTGACTGCTGAATACGGTCGATCTGCCAACCCGCACTGGACCAGCATGGCAGATTATGGTCTATTTCCCACAGCATGAATTGTTGAGGAGGCTTCCATCCTGCAGTGGGTTGATAATGGTTGCACTTTACCTTTTACCTTTATGTGGCATTGCATTGCGGGTCTTAATTGGGAACGTCTATTTTGGGGATGGTTATGTTGCGGGGGAGGAGGCTATCCCCATGTCTTCTGGGGAGGTTTTATTTGGAATGGATATGGTGTGTGCCGCCGCCACGTCGCAGACACAGAACTGTTTGCTGGATGGAAAACCTTGTGGGATATAAAACTTTTTTTTTTTTCCTCCTGAAAGATTAAAAAATTCCTTGTTGTTTTCCATCTGTTGTTGAAACCTGAAAATAAAATTGTATGTGCCCTTAGTTTTTCTTGTCCTAAGTTTCACCTGCTCTTGAAAAGTTGAAAAATTAAAACTGTGTGTGTGGTGGTTTGTAAAAAATATATTTAAAATTAAACACTTAAAAGGTTATTACCTGTTCTTGAAAAGTTGAAAATTAAATCTACGTGTTTCATGAAGTCTTATCTAGTTTATCTGCAATGATTGTAATTTTTTTTTGAAACCTCTGTAAATACTTGATGTGTGAAATCTATTCCAAGGTAAGATTTAAAATTAAACTCTTAAAAAGGTTGTTTTTCTCTATAATGCTAAAGAATCACACAGACACAGATAATATTTGCAAAAGAAGAATTTTTATTGGGTGAAAATAAATATTACAATGAGAGAGGAATGCACATTCTTTGAAACTTAATCCAAACAATTTAAAAAATGTTGGTAGATAACATGTGCAGAATCCTTTCTTCTGGAGCCCTAGTGGTTCTGACTTCCATCTGTGTTCATTTTTGCAAAACTATTTCTCAGTGACTGCAGTTAGTTTTTCCTAAAGATTGTAATTTTGCTGTTTTAGTAGTTAGCATAAGATGTTAATGTGAAAATTGTGAACGTTAAATTCAATGTTTTAGCTGTCACAACAACAATAAAAGTGTATATTAAGCAATATCAAGCATGCTTTCTTGCTTAAATGAGTTTAATGAAAATTACCAATGTTAAGGTTGGCATTTTAGGTTATTTTCAATATTACCTCAAGAATAAAACTGTATATTTTAGCATTATCAAGTGTGGTTTTTGACTCTACTTATATTTTCAAAAACAAACCAAAACACTCATGTTACGATTAACCATTTAGTTTTGTCAAGCAATTGAAGTGTGTATGCAAAACCAACATGTGTTTCTTTTAGTGACCATCAAATAACGTTTTTTCTCAAAAACTTAAAATTACCAATATTAACGGTGATATCTGCTTCTTAACAGGCCAGCAAATAACATCAACAGTTTAGCAATTAAAAGATTATTGTACTCATGAGCGTACGCATGTGCACGCATGTGTGTGTGTGTGTGTGTGTGTGTGTGTGTGTGTGTGTGTGTGTGTGTGTGTGTGTGTGTGTGTGTGTGTGTGTGCATGCATATTTTTCAAATACATTTTTTTAAAGCCTACTTAAACATTCTGAAAGCATTAAGATGATAGTTTTTATTGTCAACAGGTAATTTTTCGCTCTCTAGTACTTAAGCTTACTAACTGCAGGTGCTTATAGAATTTTCAAAAAGCAAAGTTAACAAAAACATGCAAACTATAGCTTAATAAGGGGGACCACGAAGCAGACATGCTGTTTGTAAGTGGGATGAAAAACCTTAAACTTAGTATTTCTCTGTTGATAGTGGTATGACTAACATTGTGTTTGTTGATCTTATATGGTGTGTAAAACTGACACTACCAGTTTCTGCATGGTTAAAAACTTTAAATTTAGTGTGTGTGTGTGTGTGTTTGTGTGTGTGTGTGTGTGATTGAAAACATTTTCATGTATGATTCCAGTGTATCTGCAATGCACGAGTGCATGTGTCTGTTTGTTTCCACAATCTCCAGATCGACTTAATGGTAAAAATTTCTAAAGTTAAAAGTTTAAGATCAAATTTAAAATCTATTTAAGCTTACTCTTAGGAAACATAGGCACTGATAACATTTACAAAAGCCAAAAACTATTTAACAACTTAATAAGGGTATAGTCACTAAAGCTTTTGTTTTGGAATCGCACAGTCGAACTGAATAAAAAACTCACCAGAACTGCACCACTGTGGAGGTAGAATTGCAAAGCACAAACATACAAAACGATAATTCACATACATTTCAATATTTTCATATTAATCACTGGAAGTATATTCATCTCCATGTCAACCATATCTCAAAGTTAAGCAAACAAGAAAATGTTGAGTACTCTTGATCTACTTATACAGCTTCAACCGACAGATGGAATACAGTTTCTTCTTTTAATTCCCCTTGTTCACTTGAATATCACTAGCGAAAACACACGTGTACATATTGATCTCTCAGCTGACTAACTTCCTTTCGGCAGTTCCCGAACATAGCTTTTCAAGTTTTATCGACTTGCCCAGAGGCATCACCTATTGTGAGGGGTGAACATGATCTATTTTTTATTTCCAGACATATGAATATGATTACTGATACATCCAAAAAGGTAGGCTATACGAAAAGTACATTTTTCCTAATATTAGTTGAATAAACTAACGCTTTTTCATTTTATTATCTTAATAAATTGATATTTTTGCTCTATGAAAAAACACAAAGCTGAGTAAAATCTGCTTTTCGCCTGTCTGAAAACCACACTTGTTTATATCAGAAACAAACACGAGGGTCTATTTTAACTATTCACACATCTTTGGCGTCTACCAAGAAACAGATAATAATCACATACACATCTTAACTCCACACACAAATAGAGAGATACAACTTTTTAAACCTATATATTGCTCGCACATTCCAGGAACTAGTTATCAGAGCTGTGACTTTGGAACTAATTCTTTTTGAAATTTGGAAATACTACTATCACGAATCACACTGGAACTATCGTTCTGGAAATTATGAAACACTCTAATTTTTAACGGATAAATTTTCATTGCCAACTTCAAGACCAGAATTTAACTCATTTCCAAGGAATGTTGAAATTGCGATCTATAAAATATGCTCCTCAATATGTGGCTGCAATATCTCAACTCCAGACTGAGTTCCAAGATTTCCGTGCTGAAGAAAGGGCCCCTGAATGTGGTAACTAACCCCTTCTCTGTGAATGTGATGGAAACTCCAGGAGACCTCCAAATGGAAATCATTGACCTTCAATGTGACTCAGACCTGAAAATCAAATTTGATGAAGTGTCTCTCCCAGAATTTTAGCAAAAATATGTAGAAAAGACAAAATTTGTCAATTTAAGAATGTATGTGGCAAGAATCTTCTCCCTCTTCAGAAGCATGTACTTATGTGAGCAGATGTTTTCTAGAATGAAGCACTCCAAGTCAAAATTGAGAACAAAAATTACTGATTGTCATCTGGAGCACTGCCTCCAATTAGCTACCACAGAAATAGTTCCTGACATTGAATTATTAGTAAAAAATAAACAGAGTCAGATTTCTCATTAACTGAATGTTTCATTCCTTTCATTGCTATTTGTATTGTAAAAAAATTTGCTTATAAATGCAGTTGGTTTCGTTCTTTTAAAGTTTAAAATTTAAAATTCCTAGGTTTACAAAACAAAGTTATTACGTGGAGTCAAATTCAGAAACAACTCTCAAGGGTAATATTTTCAAGTTGAAAAATTAAAAGAATCACATTATAGTAAAGTGCATGGAACAATGCTGCAATTGGTTTTAAGTGTTTTTACACAACGTGTTGCTTCTGAATTGAAGCCTAAAAGCAGTATATGACTTGTCTATTGTATGGCCTGCGACAAGTACCAAAAATTTTTAAAGTCACCCGCGACTTCCAAAATGTTGAGTACTCTTGATCTACTTTATGTACAAGGATCAGACGTATTGCTTTCACTACTGTTATAATCCTCACCTCTCTTATTAGGAATTCATTCATCACTTTCTTCTTCTCTAAATTCATCTCCACTCTCCCTTCCAGACTCATTTTCAGATACCTTTTCTAATTCCCCTAGACATTTTCGAATCTGCTCTTGGGTAAGATCATGAGATTGCCACATTTTAATAATGCAATTGAACTAGCACTGTAAAAATTGTTGAAATACCTTTCCATGTATAAATTTTCAACCATACTAAACTAAAATGACACAGCACAGCCGTATAAAGTAGTGTGACCCCTAAACATGCACTGACCTGAAGTGGCATGCAAAGACATGCAGACATACGCACCAGGGCTTTCACAAACCATAAGGTGATTTGAATCACAAATGTTTGTTGCAAGGCAAATAAATTCAAAAATTAACTGTTTATAAATTAGCTAATTTTTTTTGAAATTTTACAAACAGTCAGATTGACTGTTTTGGTGATTTTAGAGCTATAATTTAAAAGAAAAATGTGTGCAGAATTATTTGCAATTATGCACACTGTAATTTAATGGAACATTAGGAAATATTATTGACTCATACTTCTGTAATTAACTGCAAAATTTTAACAATTTAAAGTAGGCAAACAGTGAAATTAATCATCACGGCTGTCTAGTGTTAAGAATACCATCCTAACCCAAATTAAAAGTAAGTTTAAACTTCTTAACCACAACCAACCAAACAACCTCTCCTCTCCCAAACTAAGAAGTAGGCTATGACTCAGATCAATCTCTACCAACCACCCTAGAAACAGAATTTACATAATTCTAATTTACATAATTTTAATTCTGTTTATATAATTTTTATCACATATCTTTAAATGCGTATCAATGTTCTCTCATTACCCATTAAGCTAATACCTGTAGTAATGATACCCTCAAGGCCCAAGTAAACCCTATGATTGAGACTATAAAGTTACACCCTTGGCCACCAAACCACCTGGTAATGAGATGAAGTAAACTAACTATGGTATATGTATGTTTCACCCATAAACAAATCAAATTCTTGTGACTGAAGTGATCTTTTGTGGCAGTGATTTTGCAAAGACAGCTGGTAAGTGTTGGATCTTTGGTGAAAACCAAGTCATGAATATTAAAGTCCCTTGTACATTCTCTGGCATGTTGGAATAAATAACAGTCATCCAGATGGTAATCTCCATTGCTCATTCATGATTTCCAGTCTGTAAGAGGCATGTTGAATTCTTCCATAATGAGGCACTCACACTTGGCTACATGTTCAAGTTACCTGTAGAGATTTTTTGTCTTATCCCTCCATGAAAATATACGACACTTTGGTCTGTAATATACCTTTTCATCTTTCCTTTACTGCTGTCATTGTACCACATAAACTCAATGTCCATTATAACTTGATCACTTCTGGGTACAGTATAGTCACCCTTTCAGAGAACATTTCATAAGCAGCATTAATCCCCCCCCAAACCCTTCCTGTCCCTCTTGAACATATTATACTCACATAATGAAATTCTTTGTAATAGTGAAGTTGACCTAATGAAAAGCTCAAATTCATTTAATTTATTTACAGTATTCCTGACTACTAAATTTTGTATCTTTTGGCTTTTAGTCTCACCTAACCCCCAAATTAGCAGTTTTCCTGAACCCTTAAGGCATCCTCAGTGACATTAACAAAATTTTGTTTTATAACGATATAATTTTATAATGATATTATAAAACAAAACTTTTTTTTATAATGATATAATAAATTTCTGTTAACTTAGGCATGCCAATCTGAGAAAAATTTCTTCCCATAAGCCTTGCAAAATCCCTCAAATCTGGATTTTATCTGCAAGACTTTCATTATTTCCCCTAGTATCATGTCTGGGGCAGAATTGTAGACACAAGAACATTTTATCTCTTGTGACATATTTCCAGCATGATTATATATTTCTTGACCAAGTCATCTGTTCATTTATTTTAAGTCATTAGCACCACATAGAATCACCATACACTACTATTACACATCATTTTTGCACATGGCTGACATACTCTGTTTCTATTCCATATATCTTTATTACATAGTATATTTCTGGTTTCCCTTACAATTGAATCCCAAATGAAGACTACCTCCTTTGGAACCTAAGCATTCTGCATTGAAAGAACCAGGAGATGCTCTTGGTGGAACAATGTTCCATATAGAATCAGACACTGGCTTCTGTCAAGCCCCAGTTCAAAGTTTCTCTAGGGCATCAACTCATGTTCTTAGAGATTTGATCTTGCCTAACAGTCAGTGATAAATTTGTAATTTAAGGTTATTACACATCCTACATCTAGCACATGGAAAAGAATTACCATCAGCTAGAGAAAGTTCTACATGCATGTGACAGGAAGTACAAGAAAAAGGCCATAACTCACAAGTGAATTGTCAGTAGCAATTGCTCCATCAGTCATTATATGTTCTCTTCCAGTTGAAACCATAATATTTAAATAAAGATTTAAATAATAAAAAAAAATCAAAATAAAGTATTTGTGAATTACCCTTAAAAATGTTCTACTCAAAAATTAAACTAAGAACTGCAAAAATTATCACACTGGACTGGATAAAATTTAAATTAATCTGGAAGAGAGATTGGAACCTAGGTTATAAGTGCTAAGAAAGGCCATATGAACACTTTTAAAAGTTTCCTAATTGAAAAATTCAGCAATTACTAGTGAGTAATTGTTCATTATTGTTATAAAAGTTAACAAACTACTGAAGAAAAAGAACTTTTTAATCAAAAACTTCTGATGTAAGGATCCAAAACGGTTTAAGCAAAATAATTCTAAGCAAGGCCCCCCCCCACGTGCAGAAACCTTGTCCAAGTTTCTTCCTTCTGCCATGAGTAAAACATTTTGAAAAAGAAAATGAAATAAAACACATTGCTATATATAACTCCCTTCACTACTACAAGCCAGGAGATTACATAAAAATTTTGCTTTTTCTTTAAATTTCATACTAGTGTTTGAAAAGCTGGGCAGTCAATTAAAATGCCCCATATCTATTTCCTGAGGTGGTCATTGCAATCTGTTATGTTGAGGAATGCAATGTGTAAATTCATCAGTTGTGTAAATGCAGTATACCGTAGCCACAGCATGGATCTGTTAAAGGGTGGTCTTGTCTGACCAATCTGATTGTATGCTTATGATGCAGTAACAAAGGAACTGGATACGAAACATAATTTTTATATCATATACATAGATTACAGGAATGCTTTTGATACATTGCACAAAATAGACTGCTGTTCAAATTGGAACAGTGTGGCACTAATTGCAAGTTGCTGCTATGGATAAAGGGATGGTTGAGCAGGAGAAGACAGAGTGATTTTTCATGGACACTGCTGTTTGTAGACAGACATTATTAGCAGAGTCCCCCAGGGTTCGTTGCTGGGCTCATTGATGTTTTCTGTATTAATTAATGATATTGATAAAGGTGCATCAGGCTTAAAGTCTAAGTTTGAAAATTATAGCAAGGTTGGCAGTGTGATTAACGACAGTAATCAAGGTACGTTACTGCAACACAATCCAGAAATATTAGGCAGATTGGCTGAGAAATGGCTGTTGAAGTTTAACATTGATAGGTGCAAGGTGCTGCATATGGGTAGCACTAATCCTAGATTAAAGTACCAACTGTGTGATACTACACTCAGGGTAGTGGAAAATGAAAAATACTCAGGGTAATTGTCAGTCAGATATGAAGTTCTCTGAGCAATGCAGACAGGCTGCCAGCACAAGACAGTTTTGTCATTAATATCCAGAAACTTTTGCTAGCAAGGAGAAGGAGGTGATTATCCCATTGTATAATGGTATAATGGGTTAGGCCACATATTGAGTACTGCAAACAAGTCTGAAGGCCTCATTTGAGGAAGGGTGTAGATCTGCTGGAACAAATGCAGAGAAGGACAATGAGATTGGTGAGGGGAACAGAAGGTTGTCTTACCAAGAAAAGCTTCAGTTCTGCAAATTGAAGTGTCTGGAGACTAGGTACCTGTGAGGTGATCTGATTGAGTTTTTAAGGCTTTGAATGGATTGAGCAAGTTCAATGTTGATAGCATTCTTCCTCTTGCTCAGACTACACACATGTGGGGTTATTCAAATTGAGGAAGGATGGTTGCAGAATAGATGTGTAAAAGTTGGCCTTCAGTGAATGGGTGATTGATTGTTGGAGCAAACTTCCATCTGTTATTTTCGACATGGGCAGTTTGGAGAAATTCAAAGAAGAACTAGACAAATTATTGGAGTTTTTTTTTTTTTTTTTTTGGCTGATGCTTTATAAGTGTGCTTCTTGCATCATGTTACTTATTTCCCACTACTAATAGTATTAGTAGTGGGAAATAAGCAACAAAAAAGTTTGCTGTTTATTGGTACTTGATTTTGTACCAAATCAAGGGGTTTCACTTTTTTTCTTTACTGCCATTATTTTTTGCAGTAAATGAAAGTTTTTATGTTTTTTTGCAGTAAATGAAAGTGGTTTCACTATAGTTACCAAATGATGGGCATAAATTATCTCCAGATGGATTGTGCCATGTTTCTGAATATTATAAGATATTTGGTATTACAACTCAAAACCTTGTTAAAGTAAAGTGACACATTTCCCTAAGAAATGGTTCATTAGTGAGGGACTTCAGCCTAACAAAATCCAGTGCAGAGATCCTGAGAGCTCATTTCAAACAGCAAAGTCTACTGGATCTGAGCTGCAAGACCTTTCAGTATAGAGGAAAAAACATGTCATTTATGTACATTTCTATGCCATTGTTTTAATTTTATGGTCTTCTGATTTCTTCTGGGTCGGCAAAGTGGTTTAACTAACTTCATTTGCTTTTTCTGCCTCTGGAACAGTAGGGCAGTAGATCAGCACTAAAGGAGAAGACAATGATCTGCAGAATTGAGTCACAACCTGGTGAAAACACTGTAATAAATATTCCTTTTGTTCAAAACAAAGCATATGCGGTCTCTGTTTCTAAAATTGTTTGATGCAAAAGTGAAAGGCCTCATATTTATTGGGGCCACAAGTTAAGTAGATGATGGCTTCACAAGAATTACAAAACAAAATGACTGATACTGAGTGAAATGCCTGGCATGCATTAATTTTGCCTTGTAATAAATTGCTTTCTTGATAAATTAAGAATGAAAATTACAGTGAAGGAGTTGACAATTTTTTCAAGTTCCATTACTTGCACTCTCAACTTGGGTCTTCGGACCAAATCTATGCAATTTTTGTTAAGAGCACAGGTGGCGATTCCACCAGCCCATGCAATTAGTAGAGAAGATGATGTAAATGCTGTAATGATCATATTTCTTCACACTGCCCTTGTTTTAACTGTCTTTTGTATTCAAACTCAATTTGTGTAAGATGAAGTATAATCTTTTATCTTTTTACATGGAAGCTGGGCCAGTAACCTCCCATGGGGGTATTTCATTGTAATTCACTGGACTACAGACAGATTACAGATAATTTTATGAAATTTCTTGCTTACTTCACTGCTTATAATTTTGCTCTTCATTGAAATAAAATATTTTTAATTTTATTGCTTGCAATGGGAGACAAAGCAAGTTATTTGAAAAAGGATGTGACGTATTGTGCAAAATACATAGCAGTTATTCTTTAATTATACTGTTTTACAATTTCACATCAGATAAATCCACATTCAGTGGAATATGTTTTTTTTTTTTTGTTCATTTTAGATGTAATAGCAAATGAAATTGACATAATTTTATATATATAACAAAAGGCAGTAAAATTATTTATGAGGAGCAATACAAAAGTAATGCCTCCTGTTTTTTTCCTCAGAAAATTTAATTCCTACAACTATGCCTTTTACATCAATTAATCCTCAATCATTATTTAACACACTGTTATTTTTCCACAAAGTTGCCATAATTTTCAATGCACTTCCACCATATCTGTGTCAGATGCTGTATTTCAATCCTGTAAAAGTCCTTTTGCTCAGGAGTGCTTTGCAAAGAATGTGCTTGAGCTAGTCGTCAACTGCAAAATTGATTCCATGGAGTGCATCCTTCAGCGAGCCAAAGAGGTGATAGGTGGAAAGTGCAAGATCCAGGCTAAGAGGAGTGAGGAAAAACAGTGCATCCCAGTTTTGCAGTGGCCTCCATGTGCAGACTGGTGTGGGGTCATGCACAGTCATGGAGAAAAAGAATCTCATTAAGGTTTTTGTCCGGTCAAACTCTATGGATGCGGGCTTTTGACTTTTTCAACATTTCCACATATCGAACTGAATTGATTGTGGTGTCATGCTCAAAGTCCACAAGCAAGAGCTCATCTTTGTCCCAAAACACTGTCACCGTGAATTTACTGAAAGAAGGCTGTCCTTTGAACTTCTTCTTGTGTGGTGGATTTTGATGGTGCCACTCCCTCGACTATCTCTTCATTTCAGGGTCATAATGGTGTCTTGTCATCTGTGACTATGCATGAAAGAAAAACCTCTCCTTCACTCTCATATACCTAGGCTAGGTGCATTATAGCCTAAGCTACTCTTGTGCCAATAGCTTTTAAACAACAACAAATCACTCTCGTAGCACTGGAGAAGTTCCATACAGATTGCTTTCTGGGCTTCTTTGTGCTCATGTGTCAGCATTTTTGGGACCCGCTGGGCACAAACATTGTTACAGCATGGTTCTTTTATTATGGTTATCACAGCAGGTTTCCCTATATTGCACAAGGTCAAGGTGTGTTTCTTTAATTGCAGTCTCCGGTGTTTCCTTTATATGCCACTGTAGCATCTCAAAAGGCATAAGGCCGGCAAGTGTAAGTATGTGTGTTGTAGTGTTGAGTTCCAGCACCTGGCGACTTCACAGCAAGTAAGGGACACCAGTTCTCCTGACTCCCAATCTTGGCCATGAGGAGGTGTGCTAGGGTCCACTTTTTACCTGAGAAACTTACTGGAGCTATCAAGCAAGTCTGGGAGCCCAGAATTTTCAATGAAAGAAAAACAGGAAAAAAAAAAAAAAAGGAATAGTATTGGAAATGGTAAGGTAGGAAAGTGGATAGACAGCAAGGGGATGAAAGGAAGAGGCATCCCCAAAAAAAAAAATTAAATAAGAGTTGAGGGGACAATATGAAATCAATAATTAATTATATACATTACTGCATTGCACAATTCGTGTGTTGTGATGCAGCAGTCCTCTTTGATCAGCACTTCAATCCGGCTCTTTTTGTCTGTTGTCACTGAGATTATTGGCCGGCCACTTCAGGGCTTGTCAACAATGTCACTTTCCCCACTCTTAAAGTGTCTTGCCCAATGTCTAACTGTGCTCACATCAATTGTCTCCATAAACATATTTGAGATGCATATGGATTTTGATAGGCATCACTTCTTCCTTGGTAAGAAATTTGATCACCACTCTTTGCTTGATATGTATATCTGTAACATCCACCATTTTGAACTATCTATGTGCTGCACTCACAAGACCGATCACAGTGTCACTCAGTATGGCAAAACTAGAGACCTCTAATGACTGAGTGACATGCAAAATGATCTACTGTGTCACATTTTAAAGAAGAAAATTAGGAGGCGTTACTTTTGTACCATTCCTAATATGTTATGGTAAAGGTTTCATTATAGGTTATTACTCAAATAATTTTAACAGCATAATAGTTTTAATCCTATCAATAATTATATCAGTCTGTTTCAGTCATATTGAGCGTTCATTCAAAGTAAGTGTGATAATATATTTTACATGTGTATCTTTCCTTCCCCCCCCTTTAAATTTAAAGTAAATATAAAAATTCAAATTATATGTATACAACATATATAAATTTCTTGACAGATACTAGCATATGAAAATTTAGTTGCCTAATTATACTTCCAAATGAAACAGCATAACCAAGTTGTTAAATTTAGATATAACAGCAAATGAAATTGACGTAGATTATATATCAGTCTCAATCAGTCACCTTGACTCCTTTAAGAATAAACCATGTGATAGTATACACATATATGTGTATCTTTTCTTTCTCCTCCCCTTTAAATTTAGAACAAAAATGTAAATTGAAGGTCGTATATAAATTTCTTGACAGATACAGACATATAGATTTCCAAATGAAACAGTATAATTAATTTTAGAAATTAAATAAATAATTTTTTTTATTTATTTTTTTTATTTGGTAGTTGTTGGCGCATCGGCTTTTGTGGCCATAATGCACCTCCCAAGGTTTTTGCAGTACTTTGATCCACGCCCGAGGCGGGATTCGAACCCGCGACCTTTGGGTTGCTAGGCAGGCACTTTACCCACCCGGCTAGCCTGGTCGGCCGATGTAATAGCAAATGAAATTGACATAGATTATATATCAGTCTCAGTCAGTCAACTTCACTCCTTTCAGAGGCGCCTCCGTAGCCAGGTGGGCAGGAGCAGCAGTGTGCAGTACACGCTTCTTGATTAGACCGGGGTTCGAGCCTGTGACCACCAAATATGGAGGATGCGGAAAGGTCAGGGAATGATCACCGCATATCCCTGGAGCAATATAGCCTTAGTTGCTAATGCTCCTAAAAACCAAATAACAAACTAACAAAATCACTCCTTTCAGAATAAATCATGTGATACACGTATACTCATACGTGTGTGTGTGTGTGTGTGTCTTTTCTTTTTCTCCCCTTTAAATTTGGATCAAATGTAAAAATGTAAATTAAAGGTCATATATAAAGTATATAAATTTATTGACAGATACAGACATATGAAGAATTAGCTGCTCGATTAGACTTCCAAATGAAACAGTATAATGAAGTAGTACGTGGTGGAAACATGGATCTCGTGTTTTTTAAAGATGCAATGGTTCATCTTGTTAAGGTAGATATTACTGTGAATATTGATTGTAGAATACTAACATTTAAAATAAATACTTTTAATAAAAGTAACTTTATAGATTTTAAAAATATATTTCAGTTTGAATATTTCAATTAATGAATAAAATACTTTTAATTTGCTGAACATAATTTATGGTCTGTAAATCAATTGTTTTATATATATATGAAGTCCTTAATTTGTTTCAAATATGTGTCTGAGTTTGAACATGAGTGAGAAATGAATTTAGACAGTGCCTCCTCAGTTGAAGGCTATTGCACTGTTTTAGGAAGATCGTGGATTTTTGAAAATTATATGTATTTCTGTATCAAATTTCTGTTGTTTTGTTCCTCCATTGACAGCAACAACTGTCCCCTAGACAGAAATTAAACACAAATTCAAATTATTTTCAAAGTAATTTCAAAATTATTTATATGCCTTCAATTAAAATATAGCTCTTACAATCTTAATTACTGAAAGGCAACTAATTTTCCCACCGTGACATGTGCGTGCACAGACACCCAGACACCCCCGACACATGCACATGCTGTATCCAAACGAAAACATTTTATGGTTAAAGTTTTCAAAAGTAATACTGTTGTTTAATGAAGTATTTTAAAAACTTTTTCAATAATTAGTTTTTTGCATTGGCAGAAATTCTTGGCCAAACTCAACAAGAATTTTTTATTTTTTATTATTCTGTTATGAAACATTTGTAGAACAATATCACAATGGCAAAAATATAAATTTGTGTTGAATAGAGAATGTATTTAATTCTTGTGTATTGCACTTGTTTACAGTTTTTACCATTAAAAACAGATGAAAGTATATTATTATAATTCAGTTCACTAAGCTGGTGTGCAAAACATGTATAGTACTCAGCAGCAATAATTTATTCATCAAGAGAAGGAAAAAATATCTCTGACAGTAAAAAAAAAACAAACAAACCAACATTGGATTATGTGTACATAGCATGCCCCTAGTTTTTTTCCACTTCATACACATAGTTAAAATAATACAGTATACATTATAACAAAAAAAAAAAAAAAGTATAATTTCAAGACGTGCAGATGATTTCCTTTGCTACACTTAGCCCTGAATGTTGTAATATAACATACAGCAGCAGCAGACTGCCAACATACATTCATTTCAGAAACTTCAGTTAGTGGCTTTTCATTGACTTAATTTCTTATTATTACTATTATTATTATTATCAGCCATATGGTGCAAGGAAGCCTGAGGGTTATGCTGCACCGGCCAAAAAAAAAAAAAAAAAAAAAAAAAAAAATTCCCTATTACCCTGAGAGAGAGAGAGAGAGAGAGAGAGAAGTAGAAAGAGAAGAATGATGATATCCAACTCAGGACCCTGGGTGTGCCAAGCCCATACTCACCAGATGTGAGCTCCTGGGGGTATTAATAGAATTGTTTTCACTGCTCTTCACTCACTGTGACAAGATTTTCTAGAGAGAAGCCTAAATGCTATGCAAGAAATTAAATTTCGCTGAATATGACGGCTCATTTCTTTATATGCATTGAGCAGTTTCTGAATTCCACCTTTGTATGCAGGACACTTGTGATTATGCAGTAATTTTTTTTTTTTTTTTTATGAAAACCCCAAACATGAAAGGTATTAGAACCTATAATACTTAGTATCATGCATGGATTGAACGTTGAGAAGATGAAAGAAGATCATTGTTGACATTAGACTTGAACTTCTATAGATTGTAAGTAATTTTCAGGAAATACGTATGAAGGAAAGTTTTTCCAGAAAACGGAAGTTGAATGAATTAATGAGGAAGAAGAAAAGTTGGTTCTGTGAGTTTGAAGTTGGATAGTAAAAGGATGTTGACTGGTTGCAGCACGTGTTTGGACTGCTTTGGAAGAGCAAACGGGAAATATAGAAGACAAATCAGAAGAACAGTGCCTATGAGAGTATCTATAGAAAAGCCATGCTTCAGAAACAGAAAGTGTAGAGACTCTGTTAGAGATGCATCATTAATTAACCTAAATGCCCTCATTTGAATGTAATCTAGAAGCCTGATGGAACACACTGCAGACTGTTTTGGGGGCACTACCCCAAATGCGGGAACAATATTCCATGGTAGGGTGGATTTGCAATTTGTACAGAATAAACAGCTGTTTTGAAGAAAATTAATGCCAAGAGTGAAAGAGAAAACCCAGTTTTTCAGATGCAGAGAAAGCAATATTTGTAGTGTGTCAAATTTTTCATTAAGTCAATGAAAAGCCACTAACTGAAGTTTCTGAAATGAATGTATGTTGGCAGTCTGCTGCTGCTGTATGTTATATTACAACATTCAGGGCTAAGTTTACCAAAGGAAATCATCTGCACGTCTTGAAATTATACTTTTTTTTTTGTTATTATGTATACTGTATTATTTTAACTATGTGTATGAAGTGGAAAAAAACTAGGGGCATGCTATGTACACATAATCCAATGTTGGTTTGTTTGTTTTTTTTTACTGTCAGAGATATTTTTTGCTTCTCTTGATGAATAAGTCATTGCTGCTTGAGTACTATACATGTTTTGCACACCAGCTTAGTGAACTGAATTATAACAATATACTTTCATCTGTTTTTAATGGTAAAAACTGTAAACAAGTGCAATACACAAGAATTAAATACATTCTCTAAACCCCAATAGAGATATATCTTGCCTAAAAATCAGTGTCATGGAAAGTAAAAATAGGAGCAGAAGACTCGTTTTTTGCAAGATATAAGACAGAACTGAGTTTAGAAGGATTCAAATCAACTAAGTTATCTTTACCACAGGAGATCAGCATTTAAGGAATTGATAGTGGATATTTGAGAAGTTGAAACTGTTTGTGTAGGGCAAGATTTCTCAAACTGGAAGGTGGAATGCAATTTACTATCATCAGCAAAACTATGAATATGATTTATTTTCAGTTGAAAAGATCATTAATATAGAAGAGTAAAAGAGTGGGAGAAAGAAATAAACCTTGGGGAACACCAGCATTAGTGGAGAAGTTAGAAAACAGCGAGTCCTCTACCATCTCCTGCAGTGAATGGTCAGAGAGAAAATTGAAACGAAAATTTGTGTAATTGAAAAGTTACACAAAAAAAAGTTGGAAAATCATAAAGTGGAAGCTTATTTAGAAATCTTTATGCCAAACACAACCAAAAGCCTTTGAAATGTCAAGAGCAACTTCTTCAGTTTCCACAAAGCCATTTGAAAATCTGCCATGATTTTACTTCTATTACACTTTGATCTGTGAAGTCAGTGTAATAGAAGTAAAAGCATGGCAGACTTTCATCCTACAGATGCTCCCATATTTGAGGCACCACAATGATTCCTTCTTTCACTTTTTGCAGCATTAATCTTTGGGAATTTCTCACTTAAATAATGAAATCCTCTCAGCTAAATGCTACTCAGTGCTTTCAAAAAAACTCTTCATTAGGCCAATTTTACATGGAGAGGCAGAAGGGAACTCGTCAGTGTATCCACTAATGGAACCCACTGCCTATTACTTGTTAATTTTGATGATCCTGCTAGAGTAGCTGATAAACTGAATGAGTATTTTGCATCCACATTCACACATGAGGAGTTATTCAAGGAGGAGTGAGCCAGATGTTTATCAAACTCTAACAGGGAGTTAAATGATTTTGTAATAACTGAGAGCAATGTGGAGGAAAAATTGTTGAAGTTAAACATAAGAAAGGCACCTGGGACATATAGGATCTATGTAGTTATATTAAACGAGGTGGTAAAGGAAGTAAGCAAACTCTTAACCATAATTGCAAGAGCATCCTTGAACTTGGGAGAAGTCCCCACACACTGGAGATGTGCAAATGTATCTCCAGTTCACAGTGGGAGCTCACGAGTAATTACAGACCTGTTTGTTTGGCTTCTGTTCCAGGGAAAATAATGGAGTCACTGGGTAAAGAAGCAGTGCGGGATCATCTAGATAATTCAGTAATAATTCAGGCACAGCATGGGTTTGTCAAGGAGGTTTTGTCTGACAATTTGATTGGACACTATGATGTGGTCACAAAAGAGCTGGATGCAAAAAACAATTTTGATGTCATGTACTTGGATTTCAGGAAAGCTTTTGATACTGTTTTACATGGAAGGCTGCTGCACAAATTGGAGTGGTATGGCATTAAGGGCAAGTTGCTACAATGGATAAAGGGATGGTTGAGTGGGAGATGGGAGAGAGTAAATGGTCACTGCTCTGTGTGGACTAATGTTATTATTGGAGTCTCCCAAGGTTCATTGTTTTTGTATGTTGATAAATATACAAAACAGCAACCCCATTGCTTTTGTTTTGTATATTTATCAATGATATTGATGAAGGTATATCATGCTTAATATCAAAGTTTGCAGATGATACAAAGGTTGGCAGGGTTGTTAAGAACAGTAATGACAGTATGCTGCTGCAACAGAATCTGGAAAAGTCGGGTGGTTCGGCTGAGAAGTGGCAACTGAAGTTTAACATTGACAAATGTCAAGTACTGCATATGGGTAGTAGTAACTCCAGAGAAATGTACCATGTGGCGTTACACTCAGGGTAGTGGAGGATGACAGAGAGCTTGGGTTAATTGTACAGTCATATATGAAGTTTTCTGAGCAGTGCAGACAGGCTGCCATAGCATTAGTAGAGGCATATGATGCAAGAAAGCAAGCTTATTCAGCATCAGCAAAAAAAAAAAAAAAAAAAAAAACACAACCACTACTCCCATTTCACCCCTCCGTTCGTTCGAAATACCTGTCCAGCTGAGCCTTAAATTTGTTTAGGCTATCAACTTCAACAACAGGTGATGGAAGTCTATTCCACAAACCAACTGCCCGCTGGCTAAAGGCAAATTTCCGCACATCTATCCGACATCCGTCCTTCCTCAATTTGAATTTATGCCCTCTCAGGTGATTATTCTGAGCAAGAGGAAGAATCCCATCAGCATTGAGCATGCTCAAGCCATTCAAAGCCTTATACACCTCTATCAGATCACCTCGCCGATGCCTAGTCTCCAGACTCTGTAATTTGCAAAAGTTAAGCCTATCTTCGTAAGAGCAACCGTTTGTTCCATTCACTAATCTTGTTGCCCTTCTCTGTACTCGTTCCAGCAGCTCTACATCCTTCTTGAAATGAGGCCTCCAGACCTGTATACAGTACTCAAGGTGTGGCCTGACCAATGCCTTATACAAGGGAATAATCACATCCCTATCCCTGCTAGAAAAATTCCTGTATATCATTGACAAGACACCATGAGCTACTCTTGCAGCTCGTCGTCTGCACTGCTCAGAGAACTTCATATCTGCCTGCACAATTAACCCCAGGTCCTTTTCATTCTCTACCACTGTCAGCGTAGTACCACAGAGTTGATACGTTGATCTGGGGTTACTGTTTCCCATATGCAGTACAGGCATACCTCGATTAACGAATAGGATGCGTTCCACGAAATTACTTCGTTAAGCGAAACTTCGTTTCCAGAGGTAAAAATACTATGGCCAGAATAGGGATACGTTCCTACGTAAAGAAAATGAAAAGCTTTTTTTCGAACAAAGAAAAGTTTTATTAAATAAACAGTCAACTTACATACAAAGTGAAGTCACATTTTAAAATATGAGGTTAAAGTTGATTGTTTATGCTTTTTTTCTCTTTCATTTAACAATTGCCTATACGGAGTTATTGCATTTAACACTGATCGCTTAACTATAACACTTCTTCCTAAATCGGGATCATTTTCACTAAAAAAATTTAAAACGTTTTCAATGTCATTTAAGCACCTTTTTAAATCTTTGGTTGTTAACACTTTTTCGGCAGGAACTTCTTTAACTTCGCCTTCATTATCTTTGTCTTCGTTGCTAACAAGGTTTTCTAAATCTTCCACTGAAAAACCATCATCTTCTGCATTCAATAAATTTCTAACATCCTCTTCATCGACATTTTCGAAACCTATTGATTGAGCCATCTGGATAACTTCATTTCTAATTTCTTGGATGTTATTTTCTTCTTCTAGTACAACTTCTGGCCATATTTTGCGCCAAACTCCATTTAAGCATTTCTTAGTGACTTCTTTCCAAGAACTATCAATGTTTTCAATTGCGTTTTTAATGGTGTAGTTTTTCCAAAAAGTTTTAACTGTCATTTCCACTTTATCCTCTAGTTCAGTTAAATTGCTTAAAGTTCGACGCAGATAATAAGCTTTAAATGATGCTATTACTCCCTGATCCAATGGTTGAATCAGGGAAGTTGTGTTTGCTGGAAGAAACACAACTTTGACAGGAATGCATGTGTCCAACGTGTTAAGATCAGTAGGATGTCCCGGAGCATTGTCTAACAACAAAAGAGCTTTTTCTTCAAAGTTGTTTTTTTGACAATACCGTTTTACTCCAGGACAAAAGTGGTTAACAAACCAATCAGTAAATAACTCCTTGGTAACCCACGCTTTTCTATTTGCTTTCCATATTACAGGTAAATTCATTTTTATGTTACCTTTTAACGCCCTCGGATTTTCTGAATGGTAAACTAATAGCAATTTTAATTTATAATCACCAGAGGCATTTGATCCAAAGAGTAACGTTAAACGGTCTTTGGCTGCTTTAAATCCAGCAGCTGATTTTTCTTCAATAGAAATGAAGCTTTTTGTTGGTAGCCGTTTCCAGAACAAACCGCTTTCGTCAACATTGAACACCAAATTTGGTGGAAAATTTTCACGTTCAATTATTTCCTTTAGTTTTTCTGGAAACTTATTTGCAGCTTCAACATCTGCACTTGCAGCTTCTCCTGTTAATTTTACACTATGAATCCTGGCCCGTTTTTTAAATTTCTCGAACCAACCACGAGAAGCTCCAAAGGTTTCCGTAATTTCTTCAGTTTGTTTAGATTTCAGGTGATTAAACAAAAATAATGCTTTTTCTTGAATCACCATTTGACTTAAAGGCATATGACGTTGTGACATATCCTCTATCCACAAACTTAACATTTTCTCCATTTTTTCTAAAATTGGATTCCTTAAGCGAGTTAATTTTGCCGCTGTAACATCTGTACAATTCTGAGCAGACTGTTTTATTTTTTCTGATTGACTTAGTATGGTTGTTAAAGTTGATTGCGCTAATCCTAAAGAATGTGCCACATCGGATTTTCTTTCGCCGCTTTTAACACGTCATACGATATTTAGTTTAGTTTCCAAAGAAATTGCTTTTCTTTTCTTTGATTCTGACATTTTAATTAACTAAAACAAAAATATTTCTATTAAAATTTACAAAATCTACGTTATGTAATGCTATAAAGAACCTACGTCGATTATTGCAATGCGCCACACTGAAACAACGTCAATCATGTAAACAACAACTAAATTACGCGATTGACACGCAAAACTGTTATAACAGACATGCCCGCAGCTCGGGAGCACTTGGGAATACGTAACGAGTCGCCGTCAGTCACCAATCGGATGATTGTCGGGCGTTGGCCTTAAATTGGAATATTTTTTTATGTTAAATGGGGCTTGAAATTGCGGACTTCGTTATCAGAGGTAACGTTAACCGAGGTATGCCTGTACTTTACATTTGTCAATGTTAAACTTCATTTTCCACCTGGCAGCCCATCTGTTCAACCTTTCCAGATCCTTTTGCAGCAGCATAGCATCAGTAGTGTCCTTGACAACCCTGCCAACCTTTGTATCGTCTGCAAACTTGGACATTAAGCTTGATATACCATCATCAATATCATTTATAAATACAGAAAACAACAATGGACCCAACACTGAACCCTGAGGAACTCCACTAATAACATTAGCCCATGTTGAGCAGTGTCCATTGATTACCACTCTCTGTCTTCTGCCACTCAACCATCCCTTTATCCATAGCAGCAATCTGCCTCCAATGCCACACTGCTCCAATTTGTGCAGCAGTCTTCCATGCGCAACAGTATCAAAAGCCTTTCTAAGATCCAAGTATATAATATCAAAGTTATTCCCTGCATCCAGTTCTTTTGTGACTGGATCATAGTATCCAATCAAATTGGTCAGGCAAGACTTCCCCTTAAAAAAATCATGCTGTGTCCGAGCTATAACTGAAGTCTTGTCTAGATGATCCTGCAGTGCTTCTCTAACCAGTGCCTCCATTAATTTTCCTGGAACCAAAGTTAAACTAACAGGTCTATAATTACTTGTGTCAGCCTTTGATCCTCCTTTGTGAATTGCGGTTACATTTGCACATCTCCAGTCTATGGGTTCCTCCCCTGAGTCCAAAGAAGCTCTCATAATTATGGCTAGGGGTTTGCTTACTTCCTTTGCTGCCTCCTTTAATATAACCGGATAGATCCCCTCCACCCCGGGTGCCTTTTTTTTATGTTTATCCTCAACAATTTCTCCTCCACTTTCCTCTCAGTTATTAGAAAATCATCTAGCTCACTGCCGATGTTTACTTCAACTAAGACAATCCCCTTCCTGAATAACTCCTCATGTGTGAATGTAGATGCAAAATACTCGTTTAGATTGTTAGCCACGTGAGCAGGATCCTCAACTGTTCAATCATCAACATCCAGTGGACCAATCTGATTCGTTTCTTTCCTTCTTGAGTTTAAATAGGTAAAGAACTCTTTTCTGTTTTTCTTTGCATCCTTTGCCAAGAATTTCTCATAATCTGCCTTTGCCTGCCTAATCTCCTTTGTGACTTGGTTACAGACCAACTTATATCTATCATAGGCTTCCATGTCACCCATTAATTTGTATGTATCCCATGCATTTTTCTTCTCTGCCATATGTCTTATTAGTTGATCTGACAACCATTCAGGCCTGAACCTTGAACAATATTTCTTGGTTGGTATGTAAAGCCTGGTAGCTTCCAAGATTAGTTCCTTGAATGCTTCCCATTTTGAATTTGCTGTTGGTAACATGATCAGTTCGTCCCACTGTATAGAATTTAAATACTGTCTCAGACCATCATAGTCGCCTTTACGAAAGCAAAAACCCTTCCCTTTACCTCTGATGGTAGTTACCTCCTTGAGTAAATCCCACTTCAGCACACTGTGATCACTGCCACCTAGTGGTTCCTTTATCTGCAGATTCTTAATGCATGAAGAATCACTAATGATAATCAGATTTAGAGTATTACTCCCTCTAGTTGCCTCCCGAACATGCTGATGTAGAAAACAATCATCCAATAAATCCACAAAAGCCTTGCTAGTGTGTGAGTGACCAACCCACAGATTCCAGTCAATATCTGGGAAATTAAAATCCCCCATTGACTCTCTGATTTACTGGCCCATTCTATTTCCCTGTACAGTATCTTATTATACTTATCAGAGTCATTAGGCCTATATCACACTCCTACTCTCAATTTGATTTACCTATGCTTATGTCACACCAAACTGACTCGACACTGCCCTGTCCATCGTTGTCGACTGGCTTCACTTCCTTGGATTTTATGTGTTTCTTAACTAATAGCATAACCCCTCCTCCCTTCCTATCCTGTCTATGCTTTCTGTAGACGTTGTACTCCCCAAATTCCAATTCTGCATTCCTTATATCTGTGTGACACCACGTCTCTGAAATCCCAACAATATCTGCCTTTGATGTTTTGAGCAATACCTCAAATTCATCAAATTTATTTACTAAACTCCTAGCATTGGTGTACACGCAAGTATACATGCACCTGTTTCTATTCTTAGCTACCCTAACACAACCCATGTGTTTACTTGTACCGCAATGACTTCCAGCAGTCTCTGAAATATCCTGAATCTTGTTTTTCAGGCTTCTGCTCATTCCAATAGAAGCAGTGCAAGAATCTCTTTCACCTCTGCCAGTGGCTACTGTTAATCTATTAGTCTTTGTCTCCCCCCAAGCTAGCAGTTTTCCAACCCACCTAACACTGCCTCGATAACATCAGCAAATATTCTTGCACCCTTTCTATTTAAGTGTATCCCATCCCTGTAGAAGCAATCTCTCCTGTTAACAAGTACAGTCCAGGCTGAAAAAAATTCTACCCCTTGAGCCTTGCACAATCTTTTCAGGGCCGAATTGATTGACAAAGCTCTCATCATATACTCCCTCCTATCGTGTCTGGGCAGAATTGCAGACACTTTCAAATTCAACCCTATTTCACGTCTTTTTTTCAACAGTGACCTGTACTTGTTAAGTAATTCCGCTGGTCTCCTACTCTTAATATCATTAGTGCCAACGTGTACAACTATATCACCTTTTGTGCCCTTAAAAGATGATAATCCGCTCTACAACGTCATCAACCTTTTGCCCCTGGCAGACATACCCTGGTCCTGTTCCACCTATCCTTTTTACAAAGCATGTTCCCCGTTTCCCTGACAATAGAGTCACCAACAACTACTAGTTCCTGTGGGACCAGCGCATTCTGCCTTGGGGGCTGCCTCTGTGTTGCAAGATGACCAAGTGCAAGCTCTGGCGTTGATGTGGGCAGCTGACAGCTTGATGGGCCCCTCAATTTATTTCCTTGGAGGGCATCCACCCTGTCCTTCAAGGTCTCATATAGGCCCATAACAACGCTGAGTTGTTGCCTAATTTCCTTGCACTCCTTGCATCGTGCACACACAAAGACATCCCCCATGTCAGTATCATGTCCCGTACCCGATTGCTCCGCAAACATCAAGTAAACAGTGCATCTTAAAAGGCTGTGATTCGGAGGGCAACTTCCCCCCCCCTCAGTTCTCCCCTGAGCCACAGCACTCCCATTAGCTTGAGCCTTTTGCCTTGCTGCTCTGGTCTGAGTCATGATTTCGATTTAATGTCAATAAAATTACAATTTTAGAACAAAATTAAAACCTTAAACTTGTATCCTAACACAGTTATAACGCTATATTTATTTTTCAGTATCGAGTGTTATTTACGAGTTTCCTTTATATAACTTCCGTATCAAGTTATGTATTAATTATTTGTTACATTTGTACTCTAAGTTGTTATATATATATAGTTAAAAGTACAATTTAATTGACAATGAAGTTTAACAAGATTAATTGATTTACAGATTAATTGACAATATTATATTATGCACTATACTATGCAAAGCTAATGCTATCGAATTCCGGATATGCTGTATCGTGTTACAATGGCGGTAATTACGAACAGTACTTCTACGGACTCTTTAAATATTGATTAACTTCCAAATCTCGCTATCTCAATTTAGAATAAACTAAGGATCCTGACTAGGTCTATAGCTACTTATAGATAATAATTTGATATAACAATTGGTTAATAAATCAGCTAAATACGGTTAAAAACCTCTCGTTCAACAGAGCTGCAATTTGTAACACGTGTATTTGATACCGTTACCGATACTAAGTAATACCCACAAAATCTCTATCAAGTTAAACTTTAAACTAAGTATCGTAACTAGGAATATAAAACTACTCTAGAGAATAAGTAAATATGCCAAATTAAGCTAATAAAACAGGAAATAAATCAGAAAAAACTTCTCTTCTCCAGGAGCTGCAAAATAGATGCGGCCGCACAGGCTACTCTCGAACCATACTAGGTCATGGGGTCTTGTTAATGATATACAGAAATTTTGTGAGCAGGGTTAAGGAGGTGATTAGCCCCTTGTATAAGGCAGTGGTCAGGCTACACCTTGAACACTGCTTACAGGTCTGGAAGCCTCATTTTGGGAAGAATTGCTAGAGAATTAATAGAGTTGCTAGAATAAGTACAGAGAAGGGCAACAAGACATGTTGGGGGGGAACAGAGGGTGCTGTTATGAAGAAATGTTGAAGTTCTCAAACTGCAGATTCTGGAGACTAGGCACCTGTGAGGCATTCATCTGATTGAGGTGTGTAAGGCCTTGAATGGATTGAACAGGTTCTCAATGCTGATGGGATTCTTCCTCTTGCTCAGATTACTTACCTGGGGGTGGGCATAGATTCAAACTGAGGAAAGTCAGTTGTAGTATAGATGTGCTGAAGTTTGCCTTTAGCCAGCAGGTAGTTGATTGCTGGAACAAACTTTCATCTGTTGTTGTGGAAGTTGATAACTTAAATAAATTCAAGGCAGAAGTAGACAGATATTTGGAATGAATGGGAAGGAATTTTTTTTTATTTTTTAGCTGATGCTTTATAAGCTTGCTTTCTTGCATCATGTGCCTCTATGAATGCTAATACTAACCTAATGCTAACATCTGATGTAATGGTCTGCGGTAGAGTAGCTATCCCTTTGGAATAGGAAACAACAGTATTTTGTGAACCCACCTTGCATGTGCCAATGACTTTAAAGTCATCACAGATATTCAACTATGAGTGTTGTATTAAATTGTTTCAAGTTATAATAATATCTCCTTTAGTTGAAGATTGTGGGAAATGGGGATAGATGGCTTTAAGGTCCTGTTATGGAAGAGAACAGCTTTTAAAATTTGCTGTGAAGAGTGAACAAAAAGGTACTGTTCAGATGTTGTAATGTGTAGTTTGACAATCCCCTAAAAAATTCATTGACATCAAAGCAGACTATTTATCCTGATTAATATCTCCAAAACTTGTTTTCTTTTTCATTAGTGAGGCACTTTTATGTTCTTAATCAAGTGTTTCTGCTTTACTCTCTAGGCAAGAAGCTTGGCTTTATTTTTGGAGAGGGCCAGATCTCTAATGAGGTTATTCAACTTATTTTGGGAAAGCAGAACTAGCTCTGATATCTTTTTCTCAGGGTCAGCCAATTTTTTCTGGTCTTCACCAGTTGCACCTTCATCACATTCCATTTTATCTTCCAAAGAATCTAGTCAGTTCTGTGGCAGTACTAGTATTAGTAGTTGCAAATAATGCAAGGAAGCAAGCTTATACAGCTACCACCAAAAAAAAAAAAAAAAAAATCTCTAACTCATTTAATAATTTGTCTAATCCTTAAATTTATTCAAACTATCCCCTTCCACACTAAATAATAATTTTTCCCAACAATCTTTTTTTTTTCTGGCTGAAACAAAATTTTTGCACATCTATCCTGCAGCCATCTATTTTTTTTTCTCCAATTATGTATATTGTCTCACAAAAAAGTAAGGATGCCATCAGCATTTAGTTTACTTAATTCATTTAAAGCCTTAAACACTTCAGTTAAGAGTCCTCACAGGTGCCTAGTTTCCAAGCACTACAATTTGGAGAAAAGAGTCTTTTGTGGTAAAAGTGCACTTTTGTGTCCTTGACTAATGTTGCTGTTCTCTGTACCATTTCCAACAGAAATCTGCTAAACCATTGCCTATTACCTGGGGTGGCCAATAAGTCGATCGTGGCTTTAATTTTGGTTGATCATGATGAATTTTAAATATATATAAAAAGTAGATTGGTCAAAATCTAATTATTATTATGCATTCCACTGCATATGCTAATTACAAATCCATTGAACTACATAACTGCACTTTTCATCGCACACAGCTGCTAGGCTTGTCTAATGAAAATTCATGCAGTTACGTGATGGAGAGCATAGTATATGTGTCGAATTCTTATTTAGCTTACTTAATATTAATAATTGGACAGTACTTATACGTTAATTTAATAACATTTGATTTAAAATGAATACTACGAAAAAGAGCAAAACATATCATTTTCATCAAGAGTGGGAACTAGAATACTTTTTTTTGTGATGATTATAGAAAAATGCTGTTGTTTGATTTGCAATGCTTCCGTGGCTATATCCAAAAAAGGGAAGTTTAGAAAGACACTTTAATGCACTTAGTAGTATGTTTGCACATTAATATCAATTTTTTACAATGGCTAAGGATCTCAAAGGGAAAAAAATCCAATCATTTTGAAAATATGCAAGATCTTTCGCAAAAATATCCTGTTTTTGAATTTAATAGTGAGAAATATGTTTCCGAAATTGAGAAAGTTGTGGATAATTTTGAAACCAGATTAAGTGATTTGAAAACAATTGAAGGCATTGTTCGATATATTTCTTATCTATTTAATGTTAACTGAGATACAAAACAAACTGCAAAAATATCGCTTAGAATTTTCAAATGGAGAAAATTAAATTATTACATTGCGAAACAATATCTTCCTAAATGCCAAATCATCAGAAGAAGACTTTTAAAAATATGTTTGCCGAGAGAAGTACCCAAATGTAAAAAAATGCAGTGAACTTTTAAATTCCTGTTTTGGTTCCACCTATCTATGTGATTCGGCATTTTCGTATTTGAAACAAACAAAGACGAAGAATCGCTCTACTCTTACGGACTTGCATACAGAAGATTCTTTACTGTTGGCCTTATCATAGTATATCTCCGATTTTGAAAGCTTGGCAGATGAGATGAAGACACAAACTTCGCATAAATTAAAATTTTAAATACGTATGAATTTAAAATAAGAATTCTGAATTGTATTGAATTTTAAAATTTATAAACATTTTTGAATATGTGTTGATTAACTTTTTAACCATGTGCAGTGAAATTCTTGAGATGGTAGATTGTGGCACATTTTGAAGAAAAAAAGGTAGATCGCATCACAAATTAAGTTGGCCACCCCTGCCTTATACAATAGGATAATCACCACATTTTGGCCCTGCTTACAAAATTCCTGTTATATCATTAACAAAACCCCATGAGCTATCCTAGCAAGCTATATTCACTGCTCAAAAAACTTCATGTTAAGCTGTGCAATTACCTCTAGATATCTCTTGTTCTCCACCATCTTGACTATGGCACCTTCTAATTGGATTTGTTTTCTGGGGTTACTGCTGTTCATATGCATTATCTTGTTTATCAATGATAAACCTCAAAACTCTGCACCTTCCAGTTATAATATCAGAATATGCTATCAACATAACAGAATCAGAAAGAGGATGTCTCACAGGGTTGGACCTTTGGGACACCCTCTTTTTGATCTGGATGAACAGCATGATACAAGACCCTCCAAAAACTATTGAAGTTTATACGCATATGGCCTAACCATCTACGGTCAATCACAGAGTATGAACACTATCAAAAACAGCTTAAAATTGCTATAATTGAAATGGATCCTAGCCTCACACAGTGGTTACTACCTAGTTGAACAAAAATCCTCTATCACTCATGTCTGCAAACTACATTAACTCCATTCTGATCCTGAACTACAAATCATTAATGTACTGATTCCTCTTGTTCACACTGTTCAGCTTCTAGGCATGATACTTGACAAGAAATTAAACTTTTAAGTTCATGTGAATTATCTTCAAACTATCTGCTTAAAGAACTTAAATATACCTTGATCTGTCTTTCCCTTACCCGACTGATTGACACACCCTGCCTCATCTTTATAGTGCTCTGATCAGGTCGTGCTTAGAATATGGATCTCCAGTATATGATTCTGCGAGTACTTTACAATTAAACAACATTCAGCATTGCAAAATTTCTGTTATATCGTTAACAAAAAACTTCAAAAGTGCTCTGAGAATTTCTTTATGGGCTTTCTGAACCTCCCCTTTACATTTCAGCACATGGAACTCCATTACACCTCTTCAGGAAAACATTACGCTTATTGTTGTTATTTGGTTTTTAGGAGCATGAGCAACTAAGGCCATATTGCTCCAGGGAAATGCGGTGGTCATTCCCTGACCTTTCCACATCCTCCATATTTGGTGGTCACAGGCTTGAACCTGGTCTAATCAAGAAGCATGTGCTTCTTGATTAGACTGGGCTCCTGCCCACCTGGCTATGGTGGCACCATTCTTGTTGTATACTTCAAAAATTCACAGTTTTCCTTCTTATCCTAATTGTAAATGCCTGTATAATAATGATTGGAACTCAATTTATAATAGCAAACCAAATGGAAGGCTAGGCCCTTGTGGAGGATGGTGTGAATAATCAGTTTGGTACACCCTCCTGCATCTTTATCAAGCTGTAATTACACCAAGATTGCAGTATGGTGCTTCCATCTATACTTCACCTAGACCTAGTGTGAAGTTATAGTAATGCTTGAAAGCCACAGGTTTTTGCTGCACTGGCTGGAGGGGGGAAAAACGAGTAGATAAGAAAATACAAATTATTTGCTTCCCTCCTCACATAGGTAACTGTCCAGTTGACCTTTAATTTATTCAAACTGTAAACCTCAACTATCTGTGAATGCAAACTATTCCAGCAACCAATGACTCGCTGACTAAAAGAAAACATCTTACGACCTAGTCTAAACTTCCTTCCCTGTAATTTTAATTTATCTCCCCAAGTTCTGAAATTATCTATATCAGTGGAAATTCTGCCTTCACCCATTTTATTAACCTTTCTCAAAGCCTTGTAAACCTCAATCACATTAACTCTGAGGTTCCTGGTTGCTAAGCTCTGTAGCTCACATATACAGAGTCGTTCCTTGTACGGTCACCCTTTTCTAACCTTTGGAATCTTTCAAGAAGCTGGATGTCTTTTTTTAAGATGAGGTTTCCATACTTGCTGATGATACAAAGGTTAGCAGGGCTGACAATGACAGTAATGACAGTGTGTTTCTGCAACAGAATGTAGAAAATTTGGGCAGATGGGCTGAGAAGTGGCAACTGAAGTTTAACATTGACAAATGCAAAGTAACCCCAGAGGAACATACTAACTGTGTGGTACTATACTTAGGTTGGTAGAAAATGAAAAAGACCTGTGAGTAATTGTGCAGTGAGATATGAAGTTTTCTGAGCAGTGCAGACAGGCAGCCAGAAAAACATATGGGGTATTGTCAATGATATACAGGAATTTGTTAGCAGGGTCAGGGAGGTGATTATCCCTTTGTATAAGGCAATGGTCAGCTGCTTGCTGGAACAAACTTCTATCTGTTGTTATGAAAGTTTATAGCTTAAATAAATTCAAGGAGACACTGAACAAACTTGTAGATGGAATGGTTGTGTGAATTTTATTTTATTTTTTTTTTTTTGCTGATGCTTCATAAGCTGATATGCTTGCTTTCTTGCATCACATGCCTCTATTACTACTACTACTATTGCTTCAACACAATATTCCAAATGTGGTCTTACAATTTCTTTATACAGTGGGATTATGACCTCCATATCTGTGCAGGATAATGTTCAATAAATTATTGCTGGGACACCATTGGCTTTCCTGGCTGCTTGTTTACACTGCACAGAAAACTTTATATCCACCCATATTATACTCCCAGAACCCTTTCTTCTATTGTTTTTAAATTGAACTCCATCCTTGAAGCCTGTAGGCGCCTCCGTAGCCAGGTGGGAAGGAGCAGCAGTGCATAGCACACGCTTCTTGATTAGACCGGGGTTCGAGCCCGTCGCCACCAAATACGGAGGATGCGGAAAGGTCAGGGAATGACCACCGCATATCCCGGAGCAATATGGCCTTAGTTGCTAATGCTCCTAAAAACCAAAAATAATAACTTGAAGCCTGTTAAAGTCATCCTGAAGGAGCACTGCTTTGAACTGATCATTAACTACTCTACAAATCTTTACATTGTGTGCAAATTTTGACATCAAGCCTTCTATCCCATCGTTGTTGTTTATAAAAATCAGAAACAACTGTGTTCCAAGAACTGATCCTTGGGGGACCCCACTTTTGACTTTACGCCAGTCTGAAGAATATTCATTAATTACAACCCTCTGCCTTCTGCCCTGCAGCCACCCAGTAGTCCATCTTAGAATTTTTCCAGTAACCCTAACATATTCCAGCTTATAGATTAACCTCTCACGAGGGACTGAGTCAAATGCCTTAATAAAATTGAAATTAACTATGTCAAAATTGTTCCCTACATCCAGCTCATGAGTAATTGTGTCAAAATAGCTTACTAAGTTAGTTAAACATGATTTTCTCATATCAAAACCATGAAGTGTGTTATTTAGGATGCCATATCTATCCTGGATTTCACTCTTTATCATTTCCTTTAAGATTTTCCTTACCATTGAAGTCAGACATACCAGTCTGTATCTACTAACTTTCTGCTTAGAATTGTTTTTATGTATTGGTGATACATTGTTTCTTGAATCCAAAGGAATCCCTCCCGATTTGAAAGATGTCCTCATAATTAACTTTAGTGGTACAATACACTCCCTGGTGGCTTTCCTCAAAATTGCTGTGTATATGCCATCAGTTGCAAGAGCCTTACTCGACTTTATGCTCAAATGTTTTTTTAATAAACAGTCATCTGTAATTCGAAATCACTAAGTTCATATGACTCTGCCTCACTTGCATTGCATCTCCTCAGCATGAAGGGTCTTTCTTCAGTAAAGACCAGAGATTCAAAGCACCTGTTCAATTCATCCGCAACATCAGCTAGGTTGTATAAAATTTTCCCACAAGGGTCTGACCTGATTTGCTTTTTTCTTCCTTGTATTCACATACTTAAAAAATTCCTTGTCCTCATTCTTTGCTGTCTTAGCCAGTGCTTTCTCATACACAGCCTTGGCCTCTCTAACGTTATCTGTGGTACTGTCAGGGGGCCTATTGTGCATCAACAGTGAATAGCTTATACACAGAAGCATCTGAACCTCCACTTGCTTTTCACTGAGAAATTAATCTATTAAATGCTGCAATAATAATAAGCTTCCATTCACTCAGTGTGGGAATATCGCTGTGAAAATCAAAATGAAAAAACATTTGTCAAAACAGGCCATAGATAAATAGATCCGTTGGCTAAAAATGATCCACCCAGTGGAATCTAAACTTAATCCATATGCTACCAGGAATGTCCTTAGAAAACCCACTGTGGAAAATATTTATAAATAGACTCAGATAAAAGCTTGAAACAATTGGGATTGGATTTGGATTGATTGGTGCAAAAGCGACTAAGGCTATTGTACACCAAAACAGTTGGAAAAGAATTGCCTCACAAGTGAGAATATTGTACAATTATATGGAGCTCATTTCTCTTATTACAATACAAGTATGTACTGATAGTTCAAAAATGAACACTAAAGTAAGTTAAGCAATATTTCCAGGTTCTATATTTTTGCAAAAACTTCCACTGGAATGTATTGTTTTTACTATAAAGTAAATACCATTCTCTTAGCTCTGGAAAATATTGAGCCTTCACTATTTCCATGAATTTTCATATATATTAATTCTCTGAATCACTTCGATGCATGTATTGTACTTAGAGATTTTGCTAGATTCCAGGACAGATTCTGCAGCTAGAAATGTGATAAACTTCATTTCCCCCCCTCAAATACCATCTACAGATTATAAGCTTTTTATTAAACAAATAGATAAAGAGCAGTGGCAGAAAACTTGGCAAGGATGAGTAAACAATAAATTATTCCATATAAAGTGCCACTATCTAGGATTTACCATGTCATATCAATAAAGCCTAGAATTTTTTAAACTAAAATTTACTGATTTTTGGTGTTTTTCCATAATTCTAACATGCATACACAAAATCTCAAAAATCAGGAACTTAAAAAAAATTTTTTTTTTTAAATTTGGCTGAGAAAATAATAAGGTTTGGTAAGATTAATGTATATCCACAAATCAAAACAGAAAAAAAAAAGAAAAAAAGTTACTGCATTAAGTATAGCAGCTCAGAACTAAAAATATCCCCACTGAAATTCATGAGAGTAAACAAAGAATGACAGCATTGCAACAAACTTTTCAAGAAATCATAAGCATTCTGCTTGCCATGCATCTCCTGAATATTTTCTGCCTCATTGCCATTGAGTCAGTCTGTCACTTACTGACTTCTGTTAATAGTTAACATAAGGATTGTATTAATAATACAGACTCAGTTGGCATACTGGACTCTGATTGATCAAATACTCCTATAAATGGGCAAATATTAATAAAGAGAACTCTGCAATAAGAGAAACATAATGTTTACTCGGTTTCCTGTTATGTTGGTACTTTAATAAAATATAGTTTTCCATTACTTACAGATAAGTAGTTTTATACAATTAGAGTTCGAGCCCGTCACCACCAAATACGGAGGATGCGGAAAGGTTAGGAAATGACCACCACATATTCCTGGAGCAATATGGCCTTAGTTGCTAATGCTCCTAAAAAAAAAACCAAATAAATAAATACAATTAGAGTAAAGGTAATATTTGCAGTTAAAAATTGAGAATATCTTTATTCATTAACTTGCGGTTTACCTGTGTTTAGAAGGTAAAAAAAAATAAATAAAAAGATATTTTATTAACAATAATTGTTATTTTTCACACTGTCCAGAAAAATGTTTATTAATGTTTAGAAGATAATTGTTTTTCTTAAAAACTGATATTTATCCATCCCCACACTATAGACTGAATACAGGTGACCCTGCTTAACGCTGATAATTCAATCTGGAAAAACAGAGCGCTAAGTGAATCTGTGCTAAGCAAGTGCCACAATCCCATAAGATAACATATGTATTTGTGAGTTGCGGTTGGTGCCCTATTATTGATTAGGAAATAGGATATTTCCTAATCAATAATAGGGCACCAACCGCAATAATAAATGGTAGTGAAAAGATGCACAAATGTCGGTCGAAATATTTAATATTCAAATATTTGTACATATAAAATATTCTGCATTACATACGAATATAATTATGTGGTAACTACTTACGTATCAAAATTAAACTTAAAATTCCAATTAAAATCATGAATTTAATTGATCTAAATTTATTTAATTTAATTGATGAATTTAATTAAAAAATGTGTTTATTTTGGGTTGTACTTTGGCCCTCTTCCTGGTAAACTAAAAGGGGTTTTAATTTTAAATCCCCCACAGCATTACCACCCAACAATAAAGTCAACTGATCCTTTGCCGCTTTGAAACCTGACATGTTTTTTTCTTCTTTCAATATGAAACTTCTTTTAGGCATTTGTTTCCAAAAAAGTCCTGCTTCATCTATGTTAAAAACTTGCTGAGAAGTATAGCACATAATACCCCTCTTAAATAATTTTAACAAGTTCTGTTTTGAAAGTTTCGACTCCTTTTTCTGCACTTGCAGCTTCTCCCTGGATTTTAAATCTATTCAACCAGCCCTTACTAGTTTTAAATGGTTCCACTTTTTTTTTTTCAGGTGAGTTTTCTTCAGATCATCATATAGGCTAATCTCTCTCTTCTTTTTTTTTTTTTTCCTTTTATAACATTTAACTTAACTGAATTCTTCATTGGATATTATTTTCAATAAAATTAGTTAAAGTCTCTCCATTTCAATCCTAATAGCTGGTCTAGCCCTAGCTGCGGGAAACACAGCAGTGGAACAGCTGTGTTTCCTGCTGCTAAAATTAATTCTTTATTTTTTATAATTGTTCTTACCACAGAGTAATACTACTCTGTGGTTCTTACAGTTAAACTTACCAGACCTAAATTATGGCACGCATCTGCTTACCGTTGACAGGAATCGATTTGCTTCAAAATGTCAATTTAATTTTCAAATTCAGTCTTTTTCTTACATTTGCGTGGGAAATGTTTTAATGCTGTTTTGTTATTCATTTTCAAGATATTGACTCCATCAAATGAAACGATTTTGTTAAATATGCCAAAAATGCAGTCTGTAAAAGAGCGTTATAGTGATTTGTGACAGCGTTATAGTCAGATACAGGTTATAATATAAGAATAGCATTATAGCGAATCAGCATAAAGTGAACTGCGTTATAACGAGGGCCTACTGTACATAATTTTAACTATGTACTGTAATTCATTTGCAATATAAGTAGATATATTATATAAAAATTTCTGAACAAAAGATAAAATGATCTTATAACAGGCTTTGTTGTCTAATTGAGATGCTTACACATCTTAAAAGTGAAGAAAGTAAGTATAAAGGTAACTAATTATTTGAAATATGATGAACTTTACTTCCTTTCATCTTACAGACACAACCATTTCAGTAGGTAATACATTTCAAAACTTGCAGAAAGATATCAGTGCAGTGACTGACAATTTAAATTAGAAGGTGTAAGATGGCATTTGGTTTTGAAAAATGTGCTGTTCGTATTTTCGAATAATCTAGTGTTTGAAAGATGCAGAGAGCTCATTTTTAAAACAGAAGATTTATAACACTATTAGGCTTTTTTTTTTATCATTCTGCATTGATGAGATGCTTGGCCATCCTACACTATAATAGCAAAGTCTATACAGTAAATGGAAGTATGGAGGCAATGGATTTCTGCTCAATAGCATTAAATAGACATAATAAGTCTAAGAGAAACAGAAATTGTGGATGAGTACAGTATGTATAATGTTTAGGAAAGATAGTAGGAGTGGTGTCATGCTTCTTATTGAAAGCAGCCTGAGTTTAAAAAAAAGAACTTTTGCAGAGTCCAATGTTACGTCTGCCAGAATAGAATTTGTATGGTGTGAGTTAGTTGAGAGCAAAGGTATAGAGTGAGAGTAATCTACAGAACAGAAGATTGTGAAGAATATGTTGAGAATCTTTACATGCAAATGGAAATGGCAGGCAAGGGCAAATGTCTTATGGGTGACTTCAATCTGTCCCAGATTGATTGGAATAAGTGGGAGAGAAACTCAACTTGGGGAAAAAAAATTCAAAATAAACTAGATGATTATTGTTTGTTCCAGCATTTCAGAGATAATACTATGGGTGAAAATATTCTTGACATCTTCATTATTCATGAATTTGATGACATCACAGGGCTTAAAATACAGGAACCATTGGTAGGTAGTGATAACGCAATCTTTAGTTGGAAGAAGAAGAATAAAGATGCTGCAATAGTTAAAGGTAAAGGCACAGGTTTTAATTCCAGAAAGAGGACTTTGATAGTTTAAGACACTTTGTAATCTATTAATTGGGTGAATACACTTGAATTATAGAATTCCTTTAAAGCAAAAATCACAAAAAGCCATGAATGCATTCATACCATTAAGAAAATACTGCAGGAGGAGGAGGATTCCAAAATGAATGAATGCAGAGCTAGCTAGTCAAATAGAACAGAAAAGGATAGCATGGGACAGTTACACAGCAACGAAAAGTACCGAAGCCTACAACAGTTACAAGTTTATTTATAATATTGCCACGGATAAGGTTAGAGAGGTCAAGGCTATGTATGAGACAGCACCGGCTATCATAGAAAAAAATGAGGACAAGGAATTTTTAATGTATGGAAATTCAAGGAAAGAAAAAAGTGAATAAGTTCAGATCCTTGTGCATTGGGTGTAGGAAAATGTTATTCATCCAGCCGATTTTGGAGATGAATTGATTAGGTACTTTGTGTCTGTCTCTACAGAGCCTCTTCTTATGAAGAAAGAACCTGCATGAGAAGAGGCTGTTTTAGGCATAAAGGCAAGTAAGGCTCCTGGAGTTGCTGGCACTACCCAGTAATTTTGAGGGAGGCTGTGAGCGAGTATATTAAACCATTGAGTTTAATTATGAGGACATCTTTTGATTCTGGAGAGATTCCTTTGGATTGAAGAAGTGCCAAACTATCACCATTACATAAAGGCAGTTCTAAGAGCAATGTTCTAAGAGCTATAGACTAGTTAGTCTGACTTCAGTAGTAGGAAAATATTAGAAACAATGATTAAGAATGCAATTCAGGGACGTTTAGATTATGGCATTCTGGAAAATTTTTTTTTTTTTCTCTCTTTCAGCGAATGCAGAAAAATCCTGTGGCTTCCTTGAATTATATGGTTATTACTATTAATAAATTTCTCTTTGATAAATGCAATACCAAAGCAAGTGGAAGGATCCCATCAGAATTCAGCGTGCTCAACCTATAAGCCCTTGAATGGGTTGAGCATGCTGAATTCTGATGGGATCCTTCCACTTGTTCAGATTACGAACCTAAGGGGGCATAACTTCAAATTAAGAAAAGACAGATGTAGAATAGATGTGCGGAAATTTGCCTTTAGCCAGCGGGTGGTTAATTGCTGGAACAAACTTCCATCTGTCGTTGTGGGGGTTGATAGGTTGAATAAATTTAAGGAGGAACTGGACAGGCATTTGGAGGGAATGGTGTGATTTTTTTTTTTTTTTTTTTTTGGCTGATTCTGCATAAGCTCATACACATGCTTTCTTGCATCACATGCTACTACTACTATTACTATTTCCACATATTTGCATACTGAGAGATTAAGTTGTTTTATAAGGATATTACATTATTTTTACTTAAATTGCATATGTTTTGCTTTGTATCCACAAATCAGAAAAGGCTCTGCAGTTCAATTAAAAATCCACCTGCCAAAAAACCTTCCACCCTTACCTTTCTAATAAAATATAAGAAAAAGGGGGAAAATAACTTGTGAAATTAGAATGTGACAAACATTCAGGTTTAATGCATATTGTAAGGCAAAAAGCATAGCTAGTAATGTGTGTCCCCCCATACTGAAATCTACCCCAAGATTTCATTTAAAGAAATTTATGTGTTTTTATTAATGTTATGTTTTTTATTTAAGCTAATTTATACAATTCAACTGTAGATTTCTAGAGTAATTAGAACAGACAGAGGAAGTGCTCTTCTAGTTGGTGTTGGAGGCTCTGGAAAACAGTCATTAACTAGGTTGGCCACTTTCATAGCAGGCTATATACCCTTTCAAATTACTCTATCAAGGTATTTTTGCTTCTACCCATTTTTATTTTAATAACTCAAAAACTAGTATTTATTTAATTTTATTTTATTAATCATGCATTTCCATTTAGACATGCACTACCTTCTCAAAAATATTTAGATACCAGTAATATATAAGAAAATGAGTTTTTATTGAAGAGATTAATAATGTGCAGATCTTGCAAAGGTCTTAATAACTGCATTTATTCTTCAGTGCATTCGCCATCACAACAGTCAAAGCAGATCTTACTAGTCTTCCTTGATTCGAAGCTGAATCAAGTTAAAGTTAGTAAGATCTGTGCTGTCCAAATTTGTTCTGTAGAACCAAAAAGTACTCTGAGATGGTGAATGCACCGTCTCAGAGTACTGATTAGCTCCAAATTTTCATTTTCATTATTATCCAGAAACCTTTTAGGACCAATTGTAATGCAGTTCCATAGTTTCCAGTTCAATCCCCCCCCCACACACACACAGAAATTACTATATAAATGAAATATGTTTTAGGCACCATTTGAGAAGGAAAAGACATTAAATTTTCAGTGTTTTCAATCTTTTTTTTTCCCTCTGGGAACGTTTCAGAAGTAATTCTGATCTACTCAGTTCACTTCAGCAGAATTCCGTATACATCTCTAATACAATCTGTATAATCCGTTATCTTTGAAATTCAGCATACTCTCTGATTGAGATATACTGTATTTTATAAATTTCCAGGTTTTAGAGAGATATACCTCATGATTGAGTAGTTATGTGGAAGCATATTTCAATACAATAAATATTAAGCGGTAACAACTAATTTATTTCCATCAGTAAACAATTGTAATGGCTAAAAGAAATGCTAGTCAACTTTAAATTCATGCTTTGGGCAGTATCAGAGGGAGAATACCAATGAATGTGCTTCAGAGAGAGAGAGAGAGAGAGTACTAGTCATTACACTTAAGAGAGAGAGAGAATACTAGTCAATACACTTTAGAGAGAGAGAGAGAGAGAGAGAGAGAGAGAGAGAGAGAGAGAGAGAGAGAGAGAGAGAGAGAGAAAATACCAATGAATGTGCTTCAGAGGAAAAATACTTTTGAATTGTAGAATAAAAAAAAAATAAAGTTAATTTTTCTTGTGAAATAATTGTAATGAGGTATGTGCAGTAATTATAAATTCACATGAAATTTTTATTTTAATAATGCACTCTGGAGATATTCAATCTGTCTCTTGAGCATAACAAAGATTGCTAAGTTTCATTTTTGCTACCATTATAACTACAGCAGAGAAAAAAAAAAAAAACAGTGGCAGCTCGTCACTCACTAGCCCTTCCATTCCGTAGCATTAGTACAAGTGGGATGCAGGTGAGTGTTGTTGATCTGCCTGCTGTTTTTCCCTATTTTAGGCATGCACCTTATGAACTATATGTAGAGCTATAATGACCAAAAAAAAACTTGGTTGTGTGAAATTGTATCTATTGTTTGCATGTATCATTAAATTGCTGAAATTTGCTGTAACAGTTAAGTATATAATGAAGAACAATGATGAAGTTTGTTTGTTTATAATAATGAAGTTGTGAAACATTTTCAAAGCTGTACCCCCAATGGGCATTTTCAATCTCCATGCCAAACTTACAAAAACCATATAATATTCTATGAAGGATGAAGAAAAATAGTTGAATACCACAACAATTAAAAACTTCTTATCTGGAAAGAGCAGTGAAGTAACCAGAGGGGCATATAAGAAAATAAAACATAAAAGGAAGAAAAAACGCATGTTATTGTACTATAAAAACTGATATATCTATTTCGTATGCTGTGTAGGCTTTATAAGGGCTACTAAGGGAATCAAAACCAAAATTTACATTTGGTCTAAACCACACAATGAATCAAAGTCTATATACTTCAGGTGCACTATAGCCAGTGTAGCTTATGTGCTATTAAACACCCATAACACACACACACACACACACACACACACACACACACACTATACACTTCAGGTGATGAACTGAAGTTAACTTAAGACGAACCTGAAGCATAAATAAGAAACATTAATCACAGAGTGTGTTGTAGACTGAGTAGAGGTCAGGGAGGTAGCACATCATATGAACTTTTCAATCTTCGTGTGTTTCATATGTGTTTTTTTTTCTCTTAATAAATTTCATGATAAGCCAATAAGCAACCTTGAACTTTACTTTTCATTTCCAAGAAACGTTCAGTGTTTTCATCCATTGCATCAAATATAGAGAGACTGTACTGAATTTTTCGAAATGCTTCTGCCATTTCCTTTAATTTGAACTGCTTCATGGGTTTCTCTGATTCCTCAATGGATTTGTCATTTGTCATCCACAGGCTTGTTTCCATCTTCATTCTCCAGGACCAGCTGCAACTCCTGGGCTAAGTTTACAATTTATTTGGTAACACAAGACATAAGCTCATCTTTGTTGAGGCCTTCATTGTTAAGCTCGGAATGTTTTAGAAGTTTTTCCAAACCTTCGCTCATACAAGTTATTGTCACATCATTCCAGGCTCTTGAACTGTTGCGTATTCCATCAAGGATATTAAACATCTTCCAAAATTGGCACAGATCCATTTTCCCTTACTCTGCATTTACAGCCTCAGAAAATATGGTCTGTATGTAATAAGCTTTGAATACCCAGATAACAAAATCTCCCACTTCACTCTCAAACAAAATTGAACTGACTCTACAATCCAGAAAGAAAGGAAGGAAAGGGTGTATAGATGAAGGGCTAGAGTGCACTTCTTCAAAAAAATATCACAAATTTAAACAAGTACACCAACCGTTTAACTATAATAGTTTAATACTGAAAACTATAAAATGTACCAGACGATACAGTACTGTAAAATAATATTTACAAAAACTAACTTACAAAATTAAATGTATGATGAAATTTTAAAATATAATAAAGGTTAAAAGCGATAAAACAATGATTGTAGCTTTCGGGGGCATCCGCCTCCTTTCTCAACAATAATGATGTTTAAGCAACACATCCTTAAATAACAGGTTCACAGCACACGTGGCTGACCAGGCGCATACTCGGTATTTCTTCCATGTGAACCAGAACTGGAAGTGGCTCGGGAGCGTGGAACGCAAAACGCTTGTCTTTTGCAAGGACCACAGCCTCCAGAAGGGGGGTGGAGCCGAACACTGCTGTCCCTGTTCATACTATTGTTTTCGGACGAGCCAATCCACAGCCACTTTATGGTTCCAGAACCTATGCACCCGGCCACGGATGACAGCATTCACTGGGGAGACCTGGTGTTGTTTTTCCCAATAATACTCAGACTTGGCAGACTTATTAAACTCTGCAGTCTCTATGGCTCGCATGTGCTCCCCTAGACGGTCTTTTAGTCACCGTCCTGTCTCCCCCACATAACATTCCCCACAATCTGGGCATTTGATCTCATATACGACCCCACTACTGGAATCCCCAGTAATGGGGTCTTTGACCTGTGACACTACTGTGTGCAACCTCCGGCCCGGAAGCTGCACACAGCGTGCCTGAAAGTCACAAAGCATTCTTGCAATACGATCTGACAAGCCCAGATAGTAGGGAATATAAACTGTGGTGACTGGAACAGACGGTATTCCATGATTAGGCTCCACATCTGTATTATATTTATCAATGGCCCTCTGGGGGTAACCTAGGCGCCTCCGTAGCCAGGTGGGCAGGAGCAGCAGTGAGTAGCGCAGTGAGTTCTTGATTAGACCGGGATTCGGGCCCGTGACCACCCAAATACGGAGGATGCGGAAAGGTCAGGGAATGACCACCGCATATCCCCGGAGCAATATGGCCTTAGTTGCTAATGCTCCTAAACACCAAATAACAACAACAACTGGGGTAACCGCATTTCATAAGATCCACCCTAACTTGCCCAATTTCTCTCTCTCTCTCTCTCTCTCTCTCTCCTCAGAGGTACTACAATGTGTCCTAACCCTACCCAAAAGTGCCCTGGCAACACTATTTTTATGCTGGACACTCTGTGCTGGCTCATACACATTGGTTTCCTAAAAACTGTAGTACTAAGCCCGGAGCCTTCTCTGTACACCATTACGTCCAGGAATGGGAGGGAACCATTCACTTCTACCTCTGAGGTAAACTGTATAAAAGGAGAGAAATCATTGAGAAAACTAACTACATCTTCTTCTCTCCCCTTTTGTACCAAAGTGAACGTGTCATCCACGTATCTCTTCCACTTAGTAACACAGCCCATGTGTTTACCCAAATAAACACATGGGTTGTGTTAGGGTGGCTAAGAGGAAGAGCAGGTGCATGTATACTTGCGTGTACACCAATCCTAGGAGTCTAGTAAATAAATTTGATGAATTTGAGGTATTGCTCAAAACATCAGAGGCAGATATTGTTGGGATTTCAGAGATGTGGTGTCACACAGATATAAGGAATGCAGAACTGGAATTTGTGGAGTGCAATGTCTACAGAAAGGATAGACAGGATAGGAAGGGAGGAGGGGTTATGCTATTAGTTAAGAAACACATAAAATCCAAGGAAGTGAAGCCAGTCGACATCGCTGGACAGTGCAGTGTCGAGTCAGTTTGGTGTGACATAAGCATTGGGAGATCAAAATTGAGAGTAGGAGTGTGCTATAGGCCTAATGACTCTGATGAGTATAATAAGAAACTGTACAGAGAAATAGAGTGGGCCAGTAAATCAGAGTCTTATTATGGGGGATTTTAATTTCCCAGATATTGACTGGAATTTGGGGGCTGGTCACTCACACACTAGCAAGGCTTTTGTGGATTTATTGGATGATTGTTTTCTACATCAGCATGTTTGGGAGGCAACTAGAGGGAGTAATACTCTTGATTTGATTATGAGTAGTGATTCTTCATGCATTAAGAATCTGCAGATAAATGAACCACTAGGTGGCAGTGATCACAGTGTTCTGAAGTGGGATTTACTCAAAGAGGTAACTACCATTAGGGGTAAAGAGAAGGGGTATTACTTTCGTAAAGGCAACTATGGTGGACTGAGACAGTATTTAAATTCTATACAGTGGGATCAACTGATGATGTTACCAACAGCAAATTCAAAATGGGAAGCATTCAAAGAACTTATCTTGGAAGCTACTAGGCTTTACATACCAACTAAGAAATATTGTTCAAGGTTTAGGCCTAAATGGATGTCAGATGAACTAATGAGACATATGGCAGAGAAGAAAAATGCATGGGATACATACAAATTAACACGTGACACAGAAACTTATGATAGATACAAGTTGATCTGTAACCAAGTTACAAAGGAGGCTAGGCAGGCAAAGGCAGATTACGAGAAATCCTTGGCAAAGGATGCGAAGAAAAACAGCAAAGATTTCTTTACTTATGTAAACTCTAGAAGGAAGGGGATTAATCAGATTGGTCCACTTGATATCGATGGGTCAACTGTTGATGATCCTGCTCAGGTAGCTAACAAACTAAATGAATATTTTGCATCAACATTCACACATGAGGAGTTATTCAGCGAGGGGAGTGCCAGAGGTGTATTCAACTCTGGCAGTAAGCTAGAGAATCTTGTAATAACTGAGAGTAAAGTGGAGGAGAAATTGTTGAAGATAAACACAAGAAAGGTACCTGGGGTAGATGGAATCTATCCAGTTATATTAAAGGAGGCAGCAATGGAAGTAAGCAAACCCTTAGCCATAATTATGAGAGCTTCCTTGGACTCAGTGGAGGTACCCATGGACTGGAGATGTGCAAATGTGACCCCAATTCACAAAGGAGGATCAAAGGCTGACACAAGTAATTATAGACCTGTGAGTTTAACTTCTGTTCCCGGAAAATTAATGGAGGCACTGGTTGAAGAAGCACTGCAGGATCATCTAGACAAGACTTCAGTTATAGCTCGGACACAGCAAGGTTTTGTTAAGGGGAAGCCTTGCCTGACCAATTTGATTGGATACTATGGTGCAGTCACAAAAGAACTGGATGTAGGAAATAACTTTGATATTATATACTTGGATCTTAGAAAGGCTTTTGATACTGTTGCACATGGAAGACTGCTGCACAAATTGGAGCAGTGTGGCATTGGAGGCAAATTGCTGCTATGGATAAAGGGGTGGTTGAGAGGGAGAAGACAGAGAGTGGTAATCAATGGACACTGCTCATTGTGGACTAATGTTATTAGTGGAGTCCCTCAGGGTTCAGTATTGGGTCCTTTATTGTTTTTCTGTATTTATAAATGATATTGATGATGGTATATCAAGCTTAATGTCCAAGTTTGCAGATGATACGAAGGTTGGCAGGGTTGTCAAGGACACTATGCTGCTGCAACAGGATCTGGAAAGGTTGAGCAGATGGGCTGAGAGGTGGCAAATGAAGTTTAACATTGACAAATGTAAAGTACTACATATGGGAAACAGCAACCCCAGAGCAACGTATCAACTCTGTGGTACTACACTGACAGTGGTAGAGAATGAAAGGGACCTGGGGGTGGTTGTGCAGGCAGATATGAAGTTCTCTGAGCAGTGCAGATGTGCTGCAAGAGTAGCTCATGGTGTATTGTCAATGATATATAGGAATTTTTCTAGCAGGGATAAGGAGGTGATTATCCCTTGTATAAGGCAATGGTCAGGCCCCACCTAGAGTACTGTATACAGGCCTGGAGACCTCATTTCAAGAAGGATGTAGAGCTGCTGGAACGAGTACAGAGAAGGTCAACAAGATTAGTGAATGGAAACAAAGGGGTGCTCTTACAAAGAAAGGCTTAAGTTTTGCGAATTACAGTGTCTGGAGACTAGGCAGCAGCGAGGTGATCTGATAGAGGTGTACAAAGCCTTGAATGGTTTGAGCATGCTCAATGCTGATGGGATTCTTCCTCTTGCTCAGAATAATCACCTGAGAGGGCATAAATTCAAATTGAGGAAAGACAGATGTAGGATAGATGTGCGGAAATTTGCCTTTAGCCAGTGGGTGGTTGGTAGGTGGAACAGACTTCCATCCCTTGTCGTGGAAGTTGATAGCCTAAATAAGTTTAAGGCTCGGCTGGACAGGTATTTCGAACGAACAGAGGGGTGAAGTGGAAGTGGTTATTTTTTATTTATTTATTTTACGTTAATTTTTTTGGCTGATGCTGCATAAGCTTGCTTTCTTGCATCAAATGCTTCTACTAATGCTAATACTAATACTTGTGCATAGGGATCTCCAAACTTGTAAAAACTCTATTCTCTAACTCTTCCATTGCTAGGTTTGCGACAGTAGCGCTGATAGGAGAACCCATAGCTGTGCCGTGAACCTGCTTGTACATCACTCCTTTATCTACCAAAGTGGTACTCGAAAGACATAATTCTATGCCACAGCATATATCCTCCACACTTAGGTGTGATCTAGTATTTAGGGATCATCTTTTTGTACTGCCACCTTTGCACATTCCACCCCATGGGCTATGGGAATACAAGTAAATAATGACACTACATCTAGCAACATCATTATCTCATTCTCTCCTACATTTTGGTTTTTGACGAAGTTCACAAATTCCACACTATCTTTAATAACAAACATGGACCGTCCCACTATAGGGGAAATCAGCTGTGCCAGGAATTTTGACAAAGCATAGTAGGGCTTCCAATAAAAGAAACAACGGGTTGTAATGGGACCCCCACTATTTTTGGAAGGCCACGTTTTTGGAAGCCCGTAAAACCTGGGCAGCTGACACCCCATTGCATGCATAGACCAGTACCTCTCTTTGGAAATCTTACCCGTTTTTAACCAGAGCTGTAAAATCTTATTAACACGTTGTTCTAAACCGGCTAGAGGATTTCTGCGGGTGATCTTATATGTATTATCATCCTGTAATAAATCTAGAGCTTTTTTATGATAATCATCCCTGCTTAATACTACTGTGGATCTACCCTTATCTGCCTGTTGAACTGTCGGGGGGAGCACATGCGAGCCATACATGTGCTCATATGTGCTCATGTATGGCTTGAGTTTAATAAGTCTGCCATTGCTGAGTATTATTGGGAAAAACAACACCAGGTCACCCCAATGAATGCTGTCATCCTTGACCGGGCGCATAGGTTCTGGGACCGTAAAGTGGCTGGAGAATTTGTGGATTAGCTCGTCCGAAAACAATAGTATGAATAGGGACAGGGGTGTTCGGCTCCACCCCCTTCTAGAGGCTGTGGTCCTTGCAAAAGACGAGCATTTTGCGTTCCATGCTCCCAAGCCACTTCCAGTTCTGGTTCACATGGAAGAAATACCGAGTATGCACCTGGTCAGCCATGTGTGCTGTGAACCTGTTATTTAAGGATGTGTTGCCTAAACATCATTGTTGTTGAGAAAGGAGGCAGATGCCCCCAAAAGCTACAATCATTGTTTTATCGTTTTTAACCTTTATTATATTTTATTGTATTTTAAAATTTCATCATACATTTTATTTTGTAAGTTAGTTTTTGTAAATATTATTTTACAGTACTGTATCGTCTGGTACATTTTATAGTTTTCAGTATTAAACTATTATAGTTAAACGGTTGGTGTACTTAGAGGCCTTTTTGAAGATAACTTCAAAGAAATAGTTGATGGGACACAGTCCAGTGGCTTGAATGCTCGGGATTTCTCTGAAGTGCTTGGACATAGTTCACCTGTCTCAACAACATGTTGTCGAATATTTCTTCAGAATTTTTAAAGCACAAAATCAAATGTTAACTCTAGTTATTTACCTAGAGTCTAGTTACACTGCAGGTTGTTATCCAACGTAGTTTGTATGGGAACGAAAATAAAAACTTATGCTTATTGTTCCTTCATTTGACTTCACTCTTAAAAATTATACAGAAAGTATCTTTACGATTTTACGAAAAAAATTTATGCAAGTCCGAAGTTGCATAACTCGGGCTTGCTTGTCAGGGACTAATTTTATTATTATTATTAGTAGTAGTAGTAGTAGTACTGGGAAATGATGCAAGGAATCAAGCTTATATAGCATTAGTCAAAAAAAAAAAAAAATGCTACCCCACCTCGTCTGTTTATCCCTTCTAATAATATGTCTAATTCTTCCTTAAATTTATTCAAACTGCCCATTTTCACAGCACCATGTGATAATTTGTTCCAGCAATTGAATCCTGTCCAGCTGAAAGAGAAAAAATTTTTTGTTTGTTTTGCGGCAATACTTTTTTGTAGTTTAAGTTTATGTATCCTTATGTGCATTGTCTGGCAAAAGAGTAAGGATTCCATCAGCAATTAGTTTACTTAATTTATTTAAATCTTTAAGCACCTCAGTTAAGCCTCCTGAAAAGTGGCTAGTTTCCAAGCACTACAATTTGCAGCATCAAAGTCTTTTCAGTAAGAGTAGTTCTTTTGTTCTTGATTAATATGGTTGCTCATCTCTGTACCCATTCCAATGGATCCACATCTTAAAATGAGGCTTCCAGACCTGTATGCATGTAGCCTGACCATTGCCTTTTACCAGTGGTTTTTGCCCTTTTTTTAATAATGGCATCCTTAAGTAATTTATTTTATTTTGTGGCACCCCTACTCAATATTCTGTCTGTTAGATCTGATTCTCTCTGTCTATATATATATATATATATATATATATAATAATATTAAAAAATATATGTTATATGATAGTTATTTTAATAATATAATTATAAACAAAATTTGCAATTCATAATACATAATATACAGTAGAACCCGGATAAGAAGTTTTCCAAGGGACTGGAGTTTTAGAACTTCTTATGTGGGGAAAACTTCTTAGAAGTGAAAATAACCTAAGGATATTAAATATTAACTACACAAATAAAAATGAAAAGATACACATACATAAGTTAAAGATGATTTGTAAGTACTATTTCAGAATTTATAAATATTGTATTCTGCCCTTGGGAAACATTTTTAAACTGAGGATTTATAATTGCTTAACATTCTGTTCATCAAACTCGTTACCAAGTTGGAAGAATGAGCTCCTTTGGAGTTTCAACATACTTTAAAAGGTCACAATTACAATAAGACAGAGCAACGATCCACTAAGTAATTCAGAACTGTTCACAGCCATCAGAACTTAATGCTTAACATGGTATATGCATCCAATTATGAATATAGATGAAAACAATTACAATATGTCACTTCCATTACATCAAAATGGTTATACTAAAAAGGTTTTAGCGCTGACAGCCTCAGATTGCAGAAAATTCACTAATTGAACATGTTAGTTAGTGAATAGAATCATTTTAGTTTGTAGTAAATCACTGAAGTAGGTGAAATGGCATCGTTTCCGTTATATCTCATATTGTGAATGTATGTAAGTATGTATTTGTGTAGGGCAGCACCTGGAACGTTAGTTTGTTAGTTCATCTTTGCCTCATTTCACTTGACTCTGCAGAAATGAATTGTCTGTTTGGCTACCCAGAATCAGCAGTTCATAAAAGTGCTACCACCACCACGGGAAGGTAGACCAGGGCTACCAGCCAGCAGCAGTAGAAGAGAGGGACACTAAGAGCCAACAAAGTTCAAGCCAATCGCTTTAGCCAAAAATTGTTAAAAAAAAAAGTATCTTAACAACTATATGAAAATTAAATAATGTACACAAGATTAACCTCAATATATTAAGGTAATCAAATGGTACTTTGAGGTTTTCAAAGTAAACAAAGCAAGTAATCTCGCTGAATTTTAAAAATTAACATAAATATTTAAAATTAAAGGTTATATATAGATCAAAGAAAATAATTAAGGTTGATAATTCCCATCAAAAAAAAAAAAAAAAAAAATCCTACGCCAGTACTATTTAACCGACAAAACTTTAAACAAGCATTTTAGCCCAGAAGCAGGCACAAACCTTATAAACAGCTTAGGTTAAATATGACATCCAGTGTCCTGCAATCATCAGTAGCAAAGTCACAGTCAGTCAATCAATCACGAATAACAAAGTCACAGTCAGTTAACAGCCAGCCGAGCAATTTCAGGTGCACAGGAATTTTGATTCCAACAAAAAAAAAAAAAAAAAAAAAAAGCACAACTCCAAAATTGTAGATCTTTTTGAGAAAATGAATGTCATTATAGTGAAGAGACTTGAGCTGAATTTGAAACATTTATAGGTGCAGTCATTGCAGAAAGAATTGCAAGCCTTTTATTGAAGTCTGCCTTAGCAAAATCATGAAGGGCATGGTAATGTTCACATTTGATACAAAATTAGATTCTAATCCCGATGAAAAGTTGAGAATTGCATTCTGCAGAGTTACTCGAAATTCATTGTATGAGGAAAAAGAGTACAACACATGCTGCCAATCTTCCACACCACTGCAATGACAGAGTTCCGTAAGAGACAAGCGAAATTTAAACAGTTTCTGATTTAATGATCCAAGTCCTGATAACAAATAAGAGGTAACTTATATTGTGAATGCCTTCACAATGAGTTGCCCTGAAATTGAACTACCTCTAATGAGCAATGCTTCGACACTGGATTCTCGAATAGGCAACGCTTCACCAATGGATTCTCAGCAGATAGCACCTCCCCACAACTCCTGGGTGGTGGTATCTGCCAAGTATAAGTAATATTAGTCTTGTCCATTGGCAAAAGTGTTGCTTATTGGAGGTAGTGCAATATCAGAGAAACTCATTATGAAGGCATTCACAATATATGATACATGTATATCAAAAAAGATTCCATTTCACCTACTTTGGTGGTTTACTATGAATTAAAATGATGCTTGTACTAACTTGTTTGATTGTTCAGTATAAATTTTTATATTGTTTAATATTTTTAATATTAAAAATAAATAATTTCTATATTTAAAAAACGTATTAGGTGGGAAAACATCATTATAATAATACACTGTTTATTCTTTATCGTGAACTTTTTATGCCGGAAAACTTTTTACCTGGGAAACTTCTAATGGGGAAAAATAATACATTACAATATATAGAGTTGAAATTGGGACTTAAGAAACCAAACCTAGTACAGGGAAAAACTTCTTGTGTTGGAATTTCTTATCGGGGTTCTACTGTATATATTTATATAATAATTTTATTCTTTATATAGAGGTACTAAATATACATCTATATAAAGAATAAAATTATTATACGATGGAAGGTATTTAAACACTTGGTTTACGTTACTTTTCAATGAGATATTTGTGCCTGGTGTGATTTGTAGATCTTTTTGATATTAGGTGGAATATTGGAGAGAGATACTCTCATTTCTTCCTCAATTGTTTGTAGTCTAACTCTAGTTAATTTTTATAGTGGTAAGCACAGAAAATCCTAACTCACATAGATAAGATAAGGATGTACCTTTTTATAATGAAATTTAAATTTTTTTAAAAAATAAGTTTTAAACCTAAATTAAGTGACATGCCTGGAATGTTGTGGCACCCTAGGGTGCCCTAGCATTGCCTTATACAATGTATTATCACCTCCTTGTTCCTGCTTGTAAAGTTCCTATATATCATTGACAGAACTTCGTGTCAGACTGCATAATTACCCCTAGGTTTCTTTCATTTTCCACCAGCTTACATGTGGCATCTGATTGGTTTGTTATTATGGGATTACTGCTATTCATATGCAGTACCTTGCATTTATCAGTGCTAAACTTCAATTTATAGAAATAAACTCAACTGCCTAATTTATTTAGATCTTTCTGCAGTAGTAATCCTTAATTCCTGTCATTAACCACCCTGCCAACATTTGCGTCATCCTGCAGTCTTCTACAGTAAACTTTATATGTCTTCACAATATCATTAATATCACTAAGCACTGAACTCTGAGTGACTCCACTAATAACATTAGTCCAAGAAGAGAAGTGCCCATTTATAACCACAATCCCCTGTCTGCCTTTTGCCACTCAAACATCCCTTTTTATATAACAGTAAATTGCTCCCAAATGCACACTGCTCCAATTTGTACAGTGAAATGTCACTTTTTTTTTTTTTTTTTTTTTTTTTGGATTCTTTAAAGACAAATGTGCTGATACAATTCATGTTTCCTGTTTGTGAAATATTGATTTTTTTTTTTTTTTTTTTTGTAAAATGTGCCAGATTTCAGGGAGTTGTGGATCGTAAAAATGCCAGATTTTAGAGTTTACTATATAAAAATTAAAATAAATTTTTGATATTCAGGCATAATCCCAGAATAAAAATTCAGATCAACATAAAATTTTCAATGCATGTTTCTGTTTTTTTTCTGGTGCTTGAGGAAGTTTTTGTATTTATTTTAGTTTCAGCCACATTTCTCCCCTACAGAAACATTACTTAAATTTGGAATAACAGTTCCAATATTTTTTTTTTAAATTCATTGGTTCAGACTGTTCTAAAGGGTTATGTATGAGATAGAAACAGAGGTGGATTTAACGGCGGGCGCACCGGGCGTGCGCCCTGGGCCCAGACTTCTGAATATATATATACTAGTTAATACAAATACATTTATACATATATACTAGTTAATACATTTATACTAGTTAATACAAACTAGTATAAATGCCTTCAATCTGTTTATGTTAACTATATTTGAGACTTAGTCAAATAATCAAAGGACAGACATAGCTATAGGGATATTAACTAAACTAATTAATTTATAATTACAAAAATTACACTGAAACTCAAAATCAAGTCTGTATTATATTATACAGGTAGCCCTCTATTTATGCTGGGGTTAAGTTCCTGAGGCCACAGGCGCAATTGGTACCCTTTATATAATGGAGCCAATGGAAAATCACAGGGTTAGATTCTGGGAACCAAAAATTTTACCTCCATGTGGTATTTAAAACTCAGAAATAAACTTTTTTAATCTATATAAAAAGAATATTTTGCTTTTTCACGTGCTTTTTGCAAGGTGTAGCTAACTGCTGTTGCATCATACTACAACAAAGTGATTGACGATCTGTCTTTTATGCATACTCTTAATTTTTTAGTCTTTCAATTTTTCGATATATATATAAAAGAATATTTATAGTGCTTTTAATTTTTAGAATTCTATATGTCTCAAGGCAACAATTCCATTTTTTCAAAAGTTTATTCAGCTATTACCAATGTTATTAATAATGGCAGTAATAGAAAAGAGAAAGATCATATCAGAAAGGCTGAGAAGAAAAGAAAATATCTTTAGTATGAAGCAGCAGTTAAAAATCCTGATATCGAAGAAAACAAAGTGATTATTGAAAAATATGAAAATAATAAGTTAAGAAAGTTAACAAAAGGAAAGGTACGAAAAACAAAAGACTACTTTCATATCACAAAACTACATGTAAGAAAGATGTTTGGTTTGTGAATGTGACAGAGCTGGATTGAATGTATATATTCCATGGATTCATATGCATTCAAAGGAAGGGGAATATATCCCAGAGGGTTCCCATCTGGTGATTATGTGCTTGGCACACCCAGGGTCCTGAGCTGGATATCATCATTCTTCTCTTTCTTGGTGATTCCCTTCTATTTCTGACTCTCTCTCTCTCTCAAGGATAACTCAGAATTTTTTTTTTTTTTTTTGCTGGTGCAGCATAAGCCTCAGGCTTCCTTGCACCATATGGCTAATATTAATATAAATAACTTCATTTTTCAATGAACACAGTTTCCTGTGAAATTGGCTTTTTCTATGACAATAAACAAAAGTCAAGGTCAAACATTATCTAAGGTTGCTGTTGACTTAATATCACCATGTTTTTCACATGGACAATTGAAGGCAACTAAAAATCTCTTTGTAATACCGGAAAACGAATCAGTAATTCAGTTTTGTGTGACACAAGGCAGAAGGGAGCGAAGCGACCTTCTGACTTCTTAAAAAAAAATGTTTTATTTTTAACCTACATAAATACAGTACATATAATAAATTAATAATATCTAGTATATACATAAAATATTTTGACAGTGGCAGCTGAAGTTTTAGTTCGCTTTTGAATCCCCTGGTTGAGGATCTTCTGTTGATGGCCCTGGTTGAGAAGCTTGCCTTTTTTGAAGAAAGAAGCAAGTGTTGATTGCCTGGATTTTTTCCTCCTTTCTTTAAGAATTTCAAAATAAGGGCTCGGGGTTGATACGATACCCCTTTTAACTGTGGCACTCCTCTCCCAGTCATGATCAGTGTCACAGAGCTCATTAGTGAGGGACTCTACACATGCAAGAATCTGTTATAGATTACTGGTCTTCATAATTTTTATAGGACAGTCTTCTTTTTTCTCTTCTTCAAGGTCTTCATTTGAAAGAGTCTCTGCATGAGTTTTCAAGAGCTCAGTTACATCTTCATCCATAACTTTTTCTAACCCTGCCTCTTGTGCCAGCCTTCTATTGTCTTCTACAACATTCTGTTTTGGCTCGAATCCTCTGAAGTTATACATGAAATCTGGGAGACGTTTATGCCACATTTCATTTAGACAATTGACAGTCACTTCCTGCCAGGCTGTGCTAATGTGATTGATGCCCTTTAAGACATCAAACGCCGACCGGGCTAACCGAGTGGGTAAAGTACCTGCCTGGCAACCCAAAGGTCGCAGGTTCGATTCCCGCCTCGGGCTTGGATCAAAGTACTGCAAAAACCTTGGGAGGTGCAATATGGCCACAGAAGCCGATGCGCCAACAACTACCAAATCAAAAAAAAAAAAAAAAGACATCAAACGACTACCAATGTTCTCTGATGGTAATGTTGGATATGCCTTAAGCCTTTACCATCTTTGTAAATGTTTGCCATAGGTAATAAGCTTTAAAGGTGGCTGTTACCCACTGGTCCATGGGTTGCAAAACTGATGTATTGGGGAGCATATAGACAACATTAACTTTAAGAGGTGTACTGACTTCACCCAGATTTGTAGGACGTCCAGGGGCATTGTCCAAAAGAACGATAGCCTTGGTTGGTTAAATTTTTCATTGCAGAATTTGAGAACAGTAGGGCAAAAATAGTTGGTGTACCAATCCAAGAAGACGTCCTGTGTAACCCAAGCCTTCTTATTTGACTTCCAGTACACAGGCAACATGGCTTTGTTTAAGCCTTGCATAACATGTGGTGTTTCAGAATAGTACACCAACATTGGCTTCAATTTTAAATTGTCTGACACATTTGCTTCCAACGAAAGTGTCATCCTGTCTTTTGATGCTTTAAACCCAGGAGCCTACCTTTTCTTCATGGTCTATGAACGTTCTTGAGGGCAACTTTTTCCAATAAAGGCCTGTTTCATCAAAATCTGAAGGATATTCATCCTCCTCTACTATGGCCTGAAACTCTGCAAGGAATGTGGCAGCCTCCTCAACATCTGCACTTGCTGCCTCACCAGTAATTTCCATGCTTCTGCATTTAGTTCTTGCTTTAAATCTTGTGAACCAGCCCTTGCTAGCCAAAAATATTTCATTGCACTGACCTGACTTCCTTTCTTCTTTAAGTCTTCAAAAATTGACTTAGTCTTTTCAATTATTACAGCTTGAATCAAGAGAAAGTTTTTTGGTTCAGATCATTGACCCAAAGTGTCAGCAATTGCCCCATTTTTTTAAAAGCTTACTTCTGCTGTAACTAACTTGTGTAGCATTTACTCTGGTAACACTTTGCATTGATTGTTTTATTTTATCAGCATTCTTCGTAATTGTAGTAATAGCCGCTGGAGTCATATTCACAGCCTTACACACATTAGGGTGGCTTTCACCAGCTTCCATACTCCGAATAACCTCCATCTTATCTTCCAATGTGATAGATCAATGTGTCTTTTTCACGTTGATCTTTGGATTAATTCAACTTCTTTGACCAGATATGGTGTCTCTTTATTCTATTAAATTAAAAACTTTATTAATTATGTCACACACTGTCTAGTGGATTGGCAAAAACTGCACATGGCTATCACTAATAACACAATTAATAAAAAATGTTAGTGTAATAAATTTACAACATGTATAAATAGCACAAACAACAACCAACTGAGTGCTTCACCATATGGACCTTTACCACCACGAGAGTGAATCCACAAGTGGCTACTTTGAGGGTGGGTGAGTTTCTCATCTCTGTTTGGATGAAATTGTCCTTTGATCACTTGTACAGATCACATGAACAGTGCATGATACATAATACAGTATGATGCTGATAAATTTTTTTGATGATTTTAAACTTTCAATTTATAAAAAAATTGCAAAAATAAATATTCACGGCCTTGTGGTTAGTCACTGGTGCCATTGCAGATTGGCACAAATCGGACCAGCGCAAAATGAGAGCTACCTGTATTAACTCTGTATATATTATGTAATAGAGTAAGTGATGCTCATTTGCATATTTCTTTTTCTATGCAGGACTTATGGTATTACTAACTTAGCAGATGATTTAAAAGCACTATACAGATGGGCTGGCAAAGATGGAAGAGGGGTTACTTTTATTTTTACAGATAATGAAATTAAGGAGGAATCATTTTTAGAATATATGAATACAATATTGGGTTCTGGTGAGGTGAGGTTATTGCTGCTTATATTATAAATTCTCAAATTATAAATTCATACATAAAATTGCATCAAATATATAAGTATAGAATTTTAATCTTAATCTTTTAATTTGACCAAATACAAACTGAATTTTATTCTTGTATCATCAGTTGTGATTCTATATTTGCAAACATTTTCTTCTCCTGATGCCTCTGGATCTTAAGAATTGAACTTTTTGCAAAATATAGGATATGCTGGCTATAGTAACGTATTATATAATTCTGTACTCCTGTTTTGAGTATCATTTTTTGTGTTGGTTTAATTGTTTTTTTATATTTTACTTTCTAAAATTCATATTAAAGGATATTGCTTTTACTGTTCTGATCAAGCAATAGGTTTATTTTATAAAAGTTGACAAATAGCTCAAGAATTAAAGTTAAATTATAGAATGCAACCTTAAAATACATAGCATCATGGAACAGCAACTGAATCCTGAAATAGAGAAAGCAGTGTGAGTAATCAACCTTTTTAGAGGAGAAACTAATTATTTTGTGAGGATCAAGACTGTATTTATTAAAAAATCATTTTTTATTATCTCGGCATGTGTAACATTTAAGGAACATATCAGTCAACTCCCTGCATTAAATGGCATGTTCTTAACTTACCTCATGGAAGAAGATTGAACAATATGATGATGTAAATTTTCTCAGTAATTTGCAGTTATGAAGTGCACACTGGACAAAATAGTTTTTCCCCTCCCAACTTTCAGAACATTTTACTAAAGCATTTGAAAAGACATATAGTATGTCTTTAGACTAGATACTTTATAATTATCTTGTATAATATCATGACTACTTTTGTAAATTTGCATAAGGAATATTTAGTTTCTTTATTCTCTGAAATATGTGGATATGTTTGTAAAATCTATGCAATCAATAAAATCAGCATTTTACATCTTGTGCTAAAGGCAAGGTATAAGTTCCAATACTATATTTTTGTGTATAATAAATATAGTTCATCTTTTGAAAGTTTATGCATCTCTGAATTCATATGGTCACTTATCTTGTCACTTTACTTTACTGCCCTTCACCTTACTGCTCTGGTCCCACAAGGCCAACTCGTCCATCTAGATTTAGGCTTAAAAGTTAACATTAGAAAAGACACCGTTGGCCAAAAGTTTACCTAAATTGCTAACATTATTTTATACAAACAGATTATTTAATACAATCAATTTAATACAAATTTAATAAGATTATTTTATACAATCACAAAAAAAAATAATAAACTGATGTTTGTCTGAAATTCCGGATACCATCATGACAGCTATTTCCCAAATTACTGATCCGCATTACATATGGTTCTAGGAGCAAGTGTATGCCAATCTGTGAATAATTTATTAAATCTAAGTGCAATCAGCGTTTGGAAGAAAAACTTACATTTGATCAAATACAAAAGTTATACATAACTTTAACCCTTAATATTCAGACACATTTGCTCCTCACAGCAAAGCAGTAAATTTTGCAGGGTTTTATTTCAATGCATGCATGCATGCATTGAAATAATTTGAAAATTGTACACATATCTGCATTCAGTTTCCATCTTTGTCTACCAGTGACAAAAGATGCCTTTCAGCTTAGGATGAAGCTCATATCAGAGACAAAACATTTATGCACAAGTCAAACTGATATCATTTTATACAAATAGCATTACAAAAAAAAAAATATATATATATATATATATATATATATATATATGTCTGCTACCTGTCTATGATTAAAAGCACCATTGTAACAGCTGTTCTGAGACTATATTAGTGAATACATTCTGATCCCTGAATATTGTATCAGTCCTTAATGAGAAACCAAGGAGAACGTGGAGAGATCAACATGACTCCTAGAGGAAATTGAACACAGAGATGTGTTTATACAATTTCAGATATTTCATTGCCAGTATTGAAATAAAACTCTCTGCCTTTATTAGGGCAGCAAAGTAATAAAGACAGTGTTGTTGCAGCTTCACTTTTTTAAATTCTCAGTTCCACAGCTGTTTTTATTAGGAAGTTATATAATGAATGAATTTGTGGAACATGCTGAGCTCTGAAAAATAAACAGAAACTAACACACTGGTGAAATAAGTTGGTGGGCAAAAATCCCCTTCCCACATATTCTCACTAGTGGTGGTCATATTATATTTGATTCTTCCAAGGGAGTTTTTTTTTGTTTTCTTGTTCCTGTTACACACACACACACACACACACACACACACACACACACACACACACACACACACACACACACACACACACACAGTCCAGTGAAATATTGTGACTACCTCCATATTTTAGCAATCAGCCATTCCTCCCCACTAGTGGCATGCATTGCAGTGAGGACCATAAATGTGATACTGCAGGTTTAGGGCATGATTCCCATATGAAGTACTTGATCAAAATGGGCAAGAAATATGATCCAGGCACACCTACTCAGGTGGTCCATACGGAGGAGGGTTCATTGGATCACAGTCTTGGAAACATCACTGATTGTCCCCTTTTTAAAGTCCATGATCAGCTGTTCTACCAGTTTCAGTATATCAGCTTGTACAAGGCAGAATAGCCTATGTTCACCATAACTATTGATGAATCGTGGACACCTGCCAGTTGCCCAGAAACTGCAAATCTTGTAGCTGTTCACAGAATGCTGTAGTTAGGGTGTTCTGAGAGTGAATGGATGTGGATGCAGCAGTCACTGGGCAACTGGCAGGTGTCCACGATTCATCAATAGTTATGGTGAACATAGGCTATTCTGCCTTGTACAAGCTGATATACTGAAACTGGTAGAACAGCTGATCATGGACTTTAAAAAGGGGACAATCAGTGATGTTTCCAAGACTGTGATCCAATGAATCCTCCTCCGTATGGACCACCTGAGTAGGTGCCTGGTCAAGGTACCCATGTTTATGGCCACACATCACTAATGATGCCTAAAGATTGCATCTGAAGAGCATCATTGGACCATTGTTCAATACAAAAAGCAAGGAAAAAGCATGTTGTAGCAGGAAATTTGTTTTCTAATATAGAATGTTGAATCTGTATTAGTAAGAATCAACAGAGTAATATAGACTGTTAGAATTTACCATATTAGAGGATAAAAGTCTAAAGTTAAGGCTTTTATCAAAGTGAACTAGTAAAAGCCTGAAATCCGGTAATTAGGATTTAATGGATTTCAACTTTTATGTGATGAAATATATATAAAAATTCCCCTTCCGTGCTATCAATTGTTCAAAAAAAAAAATCCTATTATATGGTGAATTGTATCAATACAAAATGAATAACAAGAGATCAAAGAAGTCAAAGTTTTTTGGGGAAAGATAATCCTTCAATGCCTGCCTTGGCACAGTCAATACCATACTTGTTGAGCATGATAATTGCTGAATAGTAATAAAATTTATCCATGGATGAAAGTTTATATAAATGGGAATTAGAATAGACATGGCATGATCATTGGAACTTTGATCCCAAGATCCAATGATCATCAAACTGATGGAGCCCTTATGGTACCTGTGATGTGATGAGATATGTGATGAGGAATTTTCCTAAGGCACCAGATGCTGATAAATTAAAGTCGCATAACTTCATGGCTTTCACACAGATTATGTGCTGTATAAAACATAAATCTGTAAACTTTGAAATGAAACCACTTGAGATAAGAAATTCACAGCCAAGAATTAACCAGAAAAATGGTTGATTGGGTGACAGGTAACCCAGTTGATAGTGGCATACATTTAAGAAAGTGAAATAAATATAAATGAATATATAAAATTTTAAAATAAATAAATAAATAGAAACATAAATTATTGTTTTGATAGTATTTTACATAATTTATATATGTACACTAATTATAAAAAAAATTCAAGTAATTTTCTGTGTTAATGTATAATTATTAAAGATATATTGTCTATTGCACAAAGGTGTTTTTTTTTTTCTTAGAAAAAGGAGGACTGTCATAATGAAGGGTCAGTTAAACTTCCACATAAAAATTTTAGTGGGAGCCCACTACTGCTATTATTTATATGAACTGCAAAGCTGCATCTAACCATTCAGTTAGAATTGAACAATTTGGTCAAAGATTTGGAGCTCTCCAAAACCAAGACTCAATTACTAGGATCACGGCTTCAGTAGTGGAATCTTGAAAAGCATGTCAAGGTGTTTTTTATAGGAAGAGGCAATCTAACATAACAACCTATTACTCCATGGAGGGTGCATTAGTTTATTGTAACAGTGTCCAGGAATTAATGAAAGAGTTACATCTGGAACATGTCCCCGAGCAGTGGAGGCTTTTCATTGATTCATGCAAAGTCAATTTGAAAGCTGTTTTACTCCATAACGGAAATAAGTTTCTATCTATACCAGAGCGGTCTCCGTAGCTGAGTGGTCAGGAGTGGGAGTGCAGTAGCATGCACTCTTTAAGTAGATCAGGGTTCAAGCCCCTGTGGTGAATACAATCAATCTGCCAACCCACACTGGACCAGTGTGGTAGATTATGGTCCATTTCCCCTCAACTTGAATTGTTGAGGTGGCTTCCATCCTGCAGTGGATTGATAATGGCTGCAGTTTACTTTACTTTACCTTTTTTTTTTTTTTTTACTATACAGTTGGCCCATGCAGTTCACATGAAGGAAATGTATGAGAACCTACAGGTTCTTTTGCAAAAAATATGCTATCAAGAATTCAAATGGAATATCTGTGCCGACCTAAAAGTGGTAACTTTGCTGACTGTGTTACAAGGTGGATATGATAAATACCACTGCATTTTATATTTAGTGGGACAGGACAGGAGAACGACTGCCACTACAGAGTAAAAAATGGCCAGATTGTTCAGAAACTACACCAGGCCAGAAAAATTTAGCACATCCTCCTTTGGTGGATAAGTCAAAAATTTATTTACCTACATTGCACATCAAGCTAGGCTTGTTAAAAATATTTGTCAAAGCAATGGACAAAAAAGGAGGATTTTCCTGTTTGAGGCAAAAGTATTCCAAGATGAGGAATTCACTAAAAAATTAAATGCTATGGATATAAGTGCCTGGAAGGCATTTGAAAACGCCTGCAGGAAATTTTTAGACAGTGAGAAATCACAGAATTACAGTGAAATTGTGGATGAGCTAAATTAAGTGTCCAGAGAGTTGGGATGCAACATGTCATTAAAGCTTCATTTCCTATATTCCCATTTAGAATTTTTTTCCTGAAAACTTGGAAGCAGTCTGCAATAAACACAGCGAAAGGTTTCACCATGATATTTCTCAAGTGGAAAAAAGATAACAGGGAAAATGGAGTCCAAATATGGTGGCAGACACATTTGGACTCCAAATGAATGATTATAAAAGGCAAAAAATTACAAAATAAGTGTTTCTTAATCACATAAAATAAACATTTTTGTAAATATAATAAGGTTAATAGACCCATTGTTTAATATTTAGTACTGTATGTAACATTTTCTTAAAACATAAAATCTTTTTTACTAGAAACTTACTTTTTTGATTTAATCCCTTCTCCCTTAAAATTGGTGGGTGTTATAGCAATATGGTTGCCATATTTGAATTCAGCAATGTCAAATCTACTAGAATCACCCTGAATTTTAATGCGTGAAAAAAATGGGGGGTTTTTTACCGACCACTGTAATCCAAGGAGAAACTTATACACAGGAAAATTCTAGATGAATAAATGTTTGAAAGCATACTATACTGGTAAGCAATCCTATGTCTACACCTTAATATAAAGTGCAATATATTGTCAGTGAAATTTAATTTAAAGTCCAACGTTTGGATTTTAAAAAATCTTCTTTTCTTCCTTTTTCCTAAAAATATGGTGCTTGTCTCCTCTTAAAATTGAAATTATCCAGCTTTGCAAAAGTCAAGGTGTGCCAGCTGTGTTAGGGATACATTCAAGAACCCAACAATCCCTACTTGTGATCGGCCCAGCTCCTTCCTTCCAGTAGCTCTCCATCACTGGCAGTCATCTAGGAGTTATCCCCCTGTCACATTCTTTAGATAAATTCTCTCACCTAGCAGGAATTAACTACCAACAAACCATAAAAAATAAAATATCACTGAAAAATAAATAAAGTACAATATTATGGTAACTTTATAAAAAGAAAATGAAGCTAAAATAAAAATTATGCACAAAAGTACTGAAGGTGATAAAAGTATTAAAAGTTATAAAAACAAAATAAGCTTGGTAAGTGTTAAGCATGTATATATGGGGAAGCACACAAATTCACGCTCTCCCACATTTTTTTTAAAAATAAAATTTTACTTAAAATCTGTCAGCAGCGACAAAATTTATTTCACTATAAAATAATAAATATTATTATTTAAATCTATTTCTGGAAGGGATGTGAAATTTGCATGTTTTCAAATTTTATTTATACTTCATGAAAATTTTATGTGATATACATTTATCAGTTTTCATATATTGTCCTGAACAGTAAAAATATCTATCTTTAACAAGATGGTATTATTCTTCAGTTATTATAGTCTCTAATATTTTCTTTTAACATAAATTCTTCCTATTTAGAAAAATAATAGAAGTTGGCAGGTATTCGATAAAATAGTGTTTTTTTTAATTTTCTGAGATCAGAATACCATCTATTCATCAAAAAAAAGTTAGTGATTTCGAATTACCGTATTTCCCCATGAATAAGACGCACCTTAATTTTGGGGCCCAAAATTTGAAAAAAAAAAATGTATTACATAAAGTTATTGAACTCAAGTTTTATTCATCATAAATTTCATACAACTCATCACTGTCAAAACTCCCATCCATTAGCTTGTCCTCATCTGTGTCTGATGACGAATCACTGTCTTCATATAATGCCTCGTCCTCAGTTCCATCTATGGCATTTGAAATGCCACACTTCTTAAATGACTTGACAACGATCTTAATCTTGATATTATCCCAGGATCTTTTCACCCAGATACAAACTTCTCCTATAGTTGGTTTCTTCACTCTTCCTGCTGGTGTCAAATTGTCCCCAGAAGACTTCATCCATTGGTTCAATTTGTCTCTCATGGCAGCTTTGAGGAGTTTGTTAATGCTGACATCAAGTGGTTGGAGCTAGGATGTCAAGCCGCCAGGTATGACGGCAAGTTTTGTGTTTTGCTCTGCAGCAATCTTCTTTGTATTTTTTGTTATGTGTGCCCTTAACTGATCAAGCACCAATAGGGCAGGTTTGTGTAAGAGCCAACCTGGTCTCCTGCTCCAAACTTTCTCAAACCAGATCTTCATCCCATCCTGATCCATCCAACCCTCCTTGAGGAATGTCTTCTTTTGGCATTGTTTTGCATTTGAAAATCAGCATAGGAGGCAGCTTGGTTAGCACAAGTTAGAACAGCTGTATAATGGCTCTTTTCATGTCCACTTGTCTTCACAGTTACAGTTTTCACCCCCTTCTTATCAACAGTTCTGTTACTTGGGACTTCATCCATATTTGCAATCTGTCCCAACTCAAACTGATGTGTCTTCCGACACTGAATGACAAAACAATGAAATTCAAAGACCTTTTGCTCATAGTTTTCAGGCATCTTTTGGGCAAGTCTGGTGCGTGTACGCATGCTTAGTCCATTCCGTTTCATGAACCTGAAGCACCAATTGTGTCCTCCTTTGAAATCAGTAACTTCTTTTTCAGCAGCAATTCTTCTTGCCTCATGCTGAACCATCTTTGTGGACACAGAAATTCCAATTACCCTTTGCTCCTCAATCCATATCTTCAATTCCCTTTCTAAATCAGGCCATTTTGCTGACTTGCCTCTCATGGCCTTCTTTTGCCTTGGCATTTTCAGTAGGATTTCTTCTTCCCATAGCCAGTCTCAGATTGTTTTCTCAGTTGGAGGAAGACCAGCACGATTTCCATTCACTTTTGCAAACTGGATCACTTTTAACTTGAATTCAGCACTGTACGAAAATCTTTTCTGAGCCATTTCTGGACAGAACATGGTAAAACGTAACCTAATATACCAGTAACAAGTGCGAAACAATGAGCGCAGTGACAACAAGCGCGAAAAAGCGGGAAATGCAAGTAAAAAAAATCTACAACAACTGTATAAGATGCACCCGGTTTTTATACCCCAAATTTTTCGAAAAAAGGTGTCTTATACATGGGGAAATACGGTATTTCCCTAAAACAGTTTTAAATCTCATATCTGTATATTATCAGTTTTTATTAAATTTCTTTTTTTAAACAGGTAGCAAGTTTGTTTGCTCGAGATGAACTTCAAGAAATTATAGGATCACTTATACCTGTGATGAAAAAGGAATCCAAAAAAGCAATAACGCCAGAGAATTTATATGAATTCTTTATGACACGAGCAAGAAACAATCTTCATGTAGTGCTATGTTTTTCACCTGTAAGCATTTATTATAAATGCTATATCTTAATAATTTTACTTGGAAGTTTTGTAATTCATCAGTTTCTTTGACATTCCATGTTTCAAGCCATTTAACTTTTTCATCAATGGTGAATATTAGTTTCTAATTGCATTTGAAGCATTAATAAAGGCGCATTATGCAAGAAAGCAAACTTATATAGCATCAGCCAAAAAAAAATTCCTTCTAATTTCACCCATCCACTCGCACCAAATGTTTGTCTAGTTCTACCTTGAATCTATTTAAGCTATAAACTTCTACAACGACTGATGGAAGTTTGTACCACCATTCAACCACAGGCTGGCTAAAGGCATGTGATGTAGACCCGGCACTATTATTTACCAATTTGGTCAATCAATACAATAAAACATTAACCACGTATTGAAAAAACGACTACAAGATGACTAAAAAAAACATAAAATCCAAGGAAGTACAGCCAGTCAACATGGCTGGACAGTGCAGTTTCGAGTCAGCTTGGTGTACATAAGCACTGGGAAATCAAAATTGAGATGATGTGGTCACAAAGGAACCAAATGCAAGGAATAACTTTGATATCATATATTTGAAACTTAGAAAGGCTTTTGATACTGTTGCACATGGAAGACTGCTGCACAATAAATTAAATACTAATATTAGTATTTAATATCTAATTAGTATCTAATAGTATTTAGTATCTAATAGATTAACAGTAGCCACTGGCAGAGGTGGAAGTGATTCTTGCACTGCTTCTATTGAAATGAGCAGAAGCCTGAAAAACAAGTTGCAGGATATTTCAGAGACTGCTGGGAGTCATTGCGGTACAAGTAAACACATGGGTTGTGTTAGGGTAGCCAAGAATAGAAACAGGTGCATGTATACCTGCGTGTACACCAATGCTAGGAGTTTGGTAAATAAATTTGATGAATTTGAGGTATTGCTCAAAACATCAAAGGCAGATATTGTTGGGATATCAGAGACGTGGTGTCACACAGATATAAGGAATGCGGAACTGGAATTTGGGGAATACAATGTGTATAGAAAGGATAGACAGGACAGGAGGGGAGGAGGGGTTATGCTATTAGTTAAGAAAACATAAAGTCCAAGGAAGTGAAGCCAGTCGACATCGATGGACAGGGCAGTGTCGAGTCAGTTTGGTGTGACATAAACATAGGGAAATCAAAATTGAGAGTAGGAGTGTGCTATAGGCCTAATGACTCTGATGAGTACAATAAGATATTGTACAGGGAAATAGAGTGGGCCAGTAAATCAGAGAGTCTTATAATGGGGGATTTTAATTTCCCAGATATTGACTGGAATTTGTGGGTTGGTCACTCGTGCACTAGCAAGGCTTTTGTGGATTTAGTTTTCGTAAAGGCGACTATGATGGTCTGAGACAGTATTTAAATTCTATACAGTGGGACGAACTGATGATGTTACCAACAGCAAATTCAAAATGGGAAGCATTCAAGGAACTAATCTTGGAGGCTACCAGGCTTTACATACCAACTAAGAAATATTGTTCAAGGTTTAGGCCTAAATGGTTGTCAGATGAACTAATGAGACATGTGGCAGAGAAGAAAAATGCATGGGATACATACAAATTAATGGGTGACATGGAAGCCTATGATAGATATAAGTTGGTCTGTAACCAAGTCACAAAGGAGATTAGGCAGGCAAAGGCAGACTACGAAAAATCCTTGGCAAAGGATGCAAAGAAACACAGAAAAGAGTTCTTTAACTATTTAAACTCAAGAAGGAAAGGGATGAATCAGATTGGTCCACTGGATATTGATGGTTCAACGGTTGAGGATCCTGCTCAGGTGGCTAACAATCTACACAAGTATTTTGCATCTACATTCACGCATGAGGAGTTATTCAGGAAGGAGAATGATGTAGGTAAAGTAAACATTGGCAGTGAGCTGGATGATTTTGTAATAACTGAGAGGAAAGTGGAGGAGAGATTGTTGAGGATAAACATAAAAAAGGCACCCGGGTTGGATGGGATCTATCCAGTTATATTAAAGGAGGCAGCAAAGGAAGTAAGCAAACCCCTATCCATAATTATGAGAGCTTCTTTGGACTCAGGGGAGGTATCCATAGACTGGAGATGTGCAAATGTAACCCCAATTCACAAAGGAGGATCAAAGGCTGACACAAGTAATTATAGACCTGTTAGTTTAACTTCTGTTCCAGGTAAATTAATGGAGGCACTGGTTAAAGAAGCACTGCAGGATCATCTAGACAAGAATTCAGTTATAGCTCAGATGCAGCATGGGTCTGTTAAGGGCAGGTCTTGCCTGACCAATTTGATTGGATACTATGATGTAGTCACAAAAGAACTGGATGCAGGGAATAACTTTGATATTATATATTTGGATCTTAGAAAGGCTTTTGATACTGTTGCACATGGAAGACTGCTGCACAAATTGGAGCAGTGTGGCATTGGAGGCAAATTACTGCTATGGATAAGGGTATGGTTGAGTGGCAGAAGACGGAGAGTGGTAATCAATGGACACTGCTCAACGTGGACTAATGTTATTAGTGGAGTTCCTCAGGGTTCAGTGTTGGGTCCGTTGTTGTTTTCGGTGTTTATGAATGATATTGATGATGGGATATCAAGTTTAATGTCCAAGTTTGCAGATGATACAAAGGTTGGCAGGGTTATTAAGGACGCCACTGACGCTGTGCTGCTGCAACAGGATCTGGAAAGGTTGAACAGATGGGCTGAGAGGTGGCAAATGAAGTTTAACATTGACAAATGTAAAGTACTGCATATGGGAAACAGTAAACCCAGAGCAACGTATCAACTCTGCGGTACTACACTGACAGTGGTGGAGAATGAAAAGGACCTGGGGGTAATTATGCAGGCAGATATGAAGTTCTCTGAGCAGTGCAGACGGGCTGCAAGAGTAGCTCATGGTGTCTTGTCAATGATATACAGGAATTTTTCTAGCAGGGATAAGGAGGTGATTATTCCCTTGTATAAGGCAATGGTTAGGCCACATCTTGAGTACTGTATACAGGTCTGGAGGCCTCATTTCAAGAAGGATGTAGAGCTGCTGGAACGGGTAGAGAGAAGGGCAACAAGATTAGTGAATGGAACAAAGGGTTGCTCTTACGAAGAAAGGCTTAAGTTTTGCAAATTACAGAGTCTGGAGACTAGGCACCGGCGAGGTGATCTGATAGAGGTGTATAAGGCTTTGAATGGTTTGAGCATGCTCAATGCCAATGAGATTCTTCATCTTGCTCAGAATAATCATCTGAGAGGACATAAATTCAAATTGAGGAAAGACAGATGTCGGAAAGATGTGCGGAAATTTGCCTTTGGCCAGCGGGTGGTTGGTTGGTGGTACCGACTTCGATCCCTTGTCATGGAAGTTGATAGCCTAAATAAGTTTAAGGCTCAACTGGACAGGTATTTCGAGCGAACGGAGGGGTGAAATGGGAGTGTTTTTTTTTTTTTTTTGGCTGATGCTGAATAAGCTTGCTTTCTTGCATCATATGCCTCTGCTAATGCTAATGCTAATAGACTGCTGGAAGACTAATCCTGGGTATAAACTCCATGCACATGCACACTGTGGGTGACCACCCAGGTGTGAACCAGTGTAAGCAGAGGTCGAGGTGTGGCGGCCACACTACATGGAGGAATGTCACTCCTCTGTGTTACCAGCCAATACTAGGTGGTAGATGACTCTCATCAACCGGTGAAATACCACCACTTTGCTTATTGGAGGCTTGAAGTGGGGGAACCCATGTTTAGTCTCCAGAGTTAATTTCCGGTCAACCCTTGCCCATCTCTTCCATCATACAGTATGACTGATGACTTCTGAGGTTATGATGAACATCATGACGAGATCCAATCTTCCTTACATTTCGAGGCTACAGATCTAAAAAGGCCGGCCGCTAGTTAGCGGCCGGCCTTTTTAGATCTGTAGAAACTGATTGATGACTTTTGAGGTTATGATGAACATTGTGGCGAGATCCAATATTCCTTACATTTTGAGGGTACAGCTCTAAAACAGTGTTCGCTGGCTGGCCGCTAGTTAGTACACCGGACCACACCTATTGGTAACTCTCTGGGAGGCTTCAGGATCATGTTGTGTATAATCTTGCTACATCTACTCTGCAAGATAGTGACTGTAAGGAGTCCGAGTAGTGTGTATGTGGGGAGCATTGTCGAGGTCACATTATGTCAAGGATCTGGGTATATTCTTACCATGTGTATGCCATATCCAAAAATTTCATTACTTCATACTGCATGTCCCACCCACCATGAATTGTCAAACTAATAGAGCAAACTTAACTGCGAAAAGATCTAAACCTCCCTAGCACTTCCTAATTCATTTCACAAATATACGTGGTCTCAATTCTAATCTCAACGATATCCATTTCCACTTGCAGTCTGCCAAACGCCATGTACTTTTTCTGAAAGAATCTCAGTTATCGGTTGATTCAACTACTGCTCATCTCAGATGCCCAAATTATTTGCTGTATGATTCCTTTCACCACAAAGGTGAAAGGAATCATACAGCTGTGCATATGTCCATTCTGATATTCCCTGTCAGAGACTTGGCAATTTGGAATCTCCTCTCTTTGATCTTCTCTAGCTTAAAATCTCTCTCTACCTCATTGTGTCAAATTCATCTGTTGTCTCTACCGCTCTCCCAACTTCACTAATCACTTAGAGCTCTTTGACTTCCTCTCTTTGCAACTTGACTTTCTCCAGCTTTCCTAACAATGAGGTAATTTTTCTTGGTGATTTTAATGTTCACAACTCCAGTTGGCTTCCGTTTTCTAGTCACATTGACCCAGCTGGACGAGATGCAGAGATTTTGCGATTACTAATGACCTAGCACAGATTCTTCATTTATCTACAAGAATACCGGACCTAATCATACAGCCAACATGCTTGATCTTTTTCTCACAAACAACTCTTCTAAGTACATGGTCGAAGTGAGAGGTCCTTTAGGCACTTCAGTTCACAACTTGGTGATTGTCTCTTCTCCAATGGGGCCTTTATCTCATGGCTATTCCCAATCTTGTGTTGTTTGGCATTACAAGAATGCAAAATGGGATTACCTGCGAGATTTCTTTTCTTCTTTTCCTTGGTCGGATTACTGTTTCAAAACTTCTGATGTCAATGTTTGCTCAGATCGTGTCAGTAAATTATTCTTGCAGGAATTGAATCATTTATCCCAGACTCCACTTTAAAATCTCGTCCTTTTTCTAAACCATGGTTTTCTAATAAATGTGCTAAGGCTGTTCAAGAGAAGAATGTTGCATATCGTAATCACCTTGTTTCTAATTCTTCAGTTTCATTTTCTGCCTAAACCAAAGCTCGCAACAATTGTAAAGCAGTTATTAATCAGTCCAAACTAGAGTTTGAACAGTCTAAGAGTAGAAAACTTACTTCTTGCCCTAATGGTAGCCAAGAATTCTGGTCTCTTGCTAAAGCTATTGGCCGCAACTTTTGCCCATTTCTTCTTCCACCTCTGTCAAAACCAGATGGTTCTGTTGTCACTTCAGCCAAGGATAAAGCTGACCTGCTAGCATCCCATTTTTCTTCCAACTCGTGTATTAATGATCTTGGTAAAACACCTCCCACCATTCTCAACACGTTCCATTCAATGCCTCCTGTGGTCTTCCGTCAAAAGGATGTCAGAAGGATTTTGACGAATCTTGATGCTAAGAAAGCTCCAGGTCCCTATGGTATTTCTCCATTTGTTCTCAAAACCTGTGCTCCTGAACTTACTCCTATTCTTTGCCGCTTTTTTCACTTTGTTATTCCAAAGGTGTTTTTCCTCCTGCTTGGAAATTTGCTCATATCCTGCCAGTTTCCTAAAAAGGGTGAAATATCCCTCCCATGCAATTATCGTCCCATTGCAATTACTTCTACTCTATCTAAAGTAATAGAGAAATCAATTAACTGCCAACTCCTAAACTACCTAGAAACCTTCTGTCTGATCAATGATCGCCAATATGGATTCCGTCAGTGTCGATCCACTGATGATATTCTGGCTTATGTTACCCATTTATGGACTAATTCAATGGAAAGGTTCGGTGAAACACAAGTTGCTCTTGACATCTCCAAGGCTTTCAATCATGTTTGGCATAAAGGTCTTCTAAACAAGCTTCCAACTTATGGTTTGCCAACTGTTTTTAGTAATTGGTTATCCAGTTTTCTCTCTGATCCTCACTTTTGAGGGTGTGGGCTCTCTGTCATCTAACTTCTCCACTAATGCCGATGCCCCCCAAGGTTCAGTTCTTTCCCCCGCTCTTTTCCCTCTTGTATATTAATGACCTTCTTCCATTGACTAGAAATCCTATCGATAGTTTTGCCGATGATAGCACATTGCATTCCACTTTCCATTTTGAGAAGCCTTGCCCTGCTCAATCAGTTTCAATTTCTCGAAAATCTGCTACCAATTCCTTAAATGCCAATCTTAGTTGATTTCAAAGCTTCTAAAACTCAGTCTTGTCTTATATCTTACAAAAAAGTATTCTTCTGCTCCTATGCTTATCTTTAGTGACACTCCGATTTCTAGGCAAAATGATATATCTCTTTTGGGGATTACCCTGACTTCTAATCTCTCTTGGCACAAGCACATTACAAATATTGCTTCCTCTGCATCTAAAAAACTTCGTTTTTTCTTTAGCTCTCGGTGTTACTTTTATTCCAAACATCTTCTCACTCTGTATAAATCGCAAATCTGCCCTACCATGGAATATTGTTCCCACATCTGGTGTGGTGCCCCCAAAAGCTCTCTCAGGCTTCTCGATTCCATTCAGAAGAGGGCAGTTAGTTAATTAATGATTCATCTTTAACAAAGTCTCTCCAATCGCTGTCTAATAGATGTACTGTTTCTGCTGCATGCCTCTTCTACAGATACTTCCATGGGCACTGTTTTTCTGATTTGGCTTCTATAATTCCCGCTCTCTCTTTCAAAACAGTCCGAACACGTGCCGCCACCAGCCAACATCCATTTACTGTCCAACTTCAAACCCACAGAACCAACTTTTCATCTTCCTCGTTTATTCATTCAACTGCCGTTTTCTGGAACAACCTTCCTTCATACATATTTCCTGAAAATTACAGTCTACAGGAGTTCAATTCCAATGTCCACAAATATCTTCTTTCATCTTCTCAACCTCCAACCCAAACACGGTACTAAGTACTATAGGTTCTAATACCCTTTTTGTTTGGGATTGTACATAAAAAAAAAAAAAATTCTTTTGGGAGGCTTCCGGACCAGCTAGTGTATAACCTTGCTACCTGTACTCTGCCAGATAGTGACCGAGAGAATCCGAGTAATGTGTATGCAGGGAGTATTGTCGAGGCCATGTTATATCAAGGATCTGGGTATATTCTTACCATGTGTACACCATATCTAAAAATTTCATTTCCTCATACTGCATCTCGCCCTCCCAATTTTTTTACTGTCAAATACACCATGAATTATCAAACTAATAGAGTAAGCTTATCTGCGAAAAGATCTAAACCTCCACATTTCACAAAGATACGTGGTCTCAATTCTGATCTCAATGATGTCCATTTCCACTTGCAGTCGGCCAAACCCCATGTACTTTTTTCTAACAGAATCTCAGTTATCGTTTGATATGACTACTGCCTATCTCAGCTGCCCAAATTATTCGCTGTACGATTCCTTTCTCCTCAAAGGTGGTACTTGTGCATATGTCCGTTTTGATATTCCCTGTCAGAGACTTGGCAATTTGGAATCTCCTCTCTTTGATCTTCTCTTCTTTGGCTTTTTTCCAAATCTTCAGATTCATTTTCTGCCTACACCAAAGCACACAACAATTGTAAAGCAGTTGTTAATCAGTCAAAAGCTAAGAGTAGAAAACTTGCTTCTTGCCCTACAAGAATACCGGACAATCCTAACCATGCAGCTAGCCGCTTGTTTTTTTTTCTAACAAACAACCCTTCTAAGTACACAGTTGAAATTAGTGGTCCTTTAGGCCCTCTCAAATCACAACTTGGTGATTGTATCTTCTCTAATGGAGCCTTTATCTCATAGCTATTCCCAACCTCGTATTTTTTGGCATTACAAGAATGCAAAATGGTATGACTTGCGACATTACTTTTCCTTGGTCAGATTACTGTTTCAAAACTTCTGATGTCGTCGTTTGCTCAGATCGTGTCAGTGAAATTATTCTTGTAGGAATGGAATCCTTTATTCCACACTCAACTTTAAAATTTCATACTTTATCTAAACCTTGGTTTTCCATTAAATGTGCTAAGGCTGTTCAAGAGAAGAATGTTGCATATCTTAATTGGCTTGTTTCCAAATCTTCTGATTCATTTCCTGCCTACACCAAAGCTCGCAACAATTGTAAAGCAGTTATTAAACAGTCCAAAGTAGATTTTGAACAGGCTAAGAGTAGAAAACTTTCTTCTTGCCCTAATGGTAGCTGAGCATTCTGGTCTCTTGCCAAAGCTATTGGCCGCAACTTTTGCCCATCTGTTCTTCCACCTCTGTCAAAACCAGATGGTTCTGTTGTCACTTCAGCCAAGAATAAAGCTGACCTGCAAGCATCCCATTTTTCTTCCAACTCCTGTATTAATGATCTTGGTAAACCACTTTCCACCATTCCCAACATGCTCCATTCAATGCATCAGGTGGTCTTCCGTCAAAGGATGTCAGAAGGATTTTGACGAATCTTGATGCTAAGAAACCTCCAGGTCCCAATGGTATTTCTCCACTTGTTCTCAAAGCCTGTGCTCCTGAACTTACTATTCTGTGCTGCCTTTTTTCGCTTTCTTATTCCAAAGGTGTTTTTCCTAATGGTTGGAAATTTGCTCATATCCAGCCAGTTCCTAAAAAGGGTGACAAATCCGTCCCATCAAGTTATCGTCCCATTGCAATTACTTCTACCATTTCTAAAGTAATGGAGAAATTATTTAGCCTGCAACTCTTAAACTGCCTAGAAACCTTCTGTCTGATCAATGATCACCATAATGGTTCCGTCAGTTTCGATCCACTGGTGATATACTGGCATATGTTACCCATTTATCGACAAATTCAATGGAAAAGTTCAGGGAAACACAAGCAGTTGCTCTTGTCATCTCAAAGACTTTCCATCTTGTTTGGCATAAAGGTCTCATAAACATAAAGCTTCCATCTTATGGTTTGACAACTGTTTTTTGCAATTGGTTATCCTGTTTTCTCTCTGATCGCTTACTGAGGGTGATGGTAGATGGCTCTCTATCTTCTAACTTTTCCACTAATTCTAGTGTCCCCCAAGGTTCAGTTCTCTCCCCCACTCTTTTCCTCTTGTATATTAATGACCTTCTTCCATTGTCTAGAAATCCTATCCATAGTTTTGCCGATGATAGTACGTTGCATTCCACTTTTCATTTTAAGCAACCCTGTCCTGTTCAATCAACTTCAACTTCTCGAATATCTGCTACCAATTCTTTAAATGCCGATCTTCAGGTAATTCCCCAGTGGGACAAAGACAACTTAGTTGATTTCAACCCTTCTAAAACTCAGTCTTGTCATATATCTCGCAAAAAGGATTCTTCTGCTCCTATGTTTATCTTTGGTGACACTCCAATTGCTAGGCAAAATAGTATATCTCTTTTGGGGATAACCCTGACTTCTAATCTCTCTCTCTCTCTCTCTCTCTCTCTCTCTCTCTCTCTCTCTCTCTCTCTCTCTCTCTCTCTCTCTCTCTCTCTCTCTCTTGGCACAAGCATATTATTGCTTCCTCTGCATCTAAAAAACTTCGTTTTTCCTTTAGCTCTCGGTGTTACTTTTCTTCCAAACAGTTGTTCACTCTATACAAATCGCAAATCTGTCCTACCATGGAATACTGTTCCCATATCAGTGGTTGTGCCCCCAAAACCTCTCTCAGGCATCTAGATTCCATTCAGAAGAGGGCAGTTAGGTTAATTAATGACTCATCTCTACAGAATCTCTCCACTCGCTGTCTCATAGACGTACTGTTTCTGCTGCATGCCTTTTCTACAGATACTTTCATGGGCACTGTTTTTCTGAATTGGCTTCTATAATTCCTGCTCTCTCTTTCAAAATGGTTCAAACACGTGCCGCCACCAGCCAACTTCCATTTACTGCCCAACTTCACACTCACAGAACCAACTTTTCATCTTCGTTGTTTATTCATTCAACTACAGTTTTCTGGAACAAACTTCCTTCATACGTATTTCCTGAAAATTAGTCTACAGAAGTTCAAGTCTAATGTCTTTTAATATCTTGTTTTGTCTTCTCAACTTCCAACCCAATCACAGTACTAAGTACTATAGGTTCTAATACCTCTCGTGTTTGGGGTTATCATAAAAAAAAAAAAAAAAAATTAGAGCAGTGTGGCATTGGAGGCAAATTGTTGCAATGGATAAAGGGATGGTTGAGTACAAGAGACAGAGAGTGTTAATCAATGGACACTTCTCTTTGTGGACTAATGTTATTAGTGGAGTCCCTCAGAGTTCAGAATTCGGACCATTGTTTTCTGTATTTTTTAATGATATTGATGATGGTATATCAGTCTTAAGTCCAAGTTTGCAGATGATACGAAGGTGGGTAGGGTTTTTAATGACACTAATGACAGTATGCTGTTCCAACAGGATCTAGAAAAGTTGAAGAGATGGGCTGTGAGGTGGCAACTGAAGTTTTACATTGACAAATGTAAAGTACTGCCTATTTCCATTAGTAGAGGTATATGATGCAAGAAAGCAAGCCTATGCAGCATCAGCCAAAAAAAAACCCACTCCCATTTCACCCCTCCATTCATTCGAAATACCTGTCCAGCTGAGCTTAAATTCATTTAGTTTATCAATTTCCATAACAAGGGATGCAAGTCTGTTCCACCAACCAACTAGCCGCTGGCTAAAGCAAATTTCCACACATCTATCATACATCTGTCTTTCCTCAATTTGAATTTATGTCCTCTCAGATGATTATTCTGAGCAAGAGGCAGAATCCCATTAGCATTGAGCATGCTCAAACCATTCAAGGTTTTATACGCTTCAATCAGATCACCTCGCCGGTGACTAGTCTCCAGAAACTGTAATTTGCAATACTTAAGCCTTTCTTCGTAAGAGCAACCCTTCGTTCCATTCAGTAATCTTGTTGCCCTTCTCTATACTCGTTCCAGCAGCTCTACATCCTTCTTGAAATGAGGCCTCCAGACCTGTATACAGTACTCAAGGTGTGGCCTGACCATTGCCTTATACAAGAGAAAAATCACCTCCTTATCCCTGCTAGGAAAATTTATGTATATCATTTATAAGACACCATGAGCTACTCTGGCAGCCCATCTGCACTGCTCAGAGAACTGCATATCTCCCTGCACAATTACCCCCAGGTCCTTTTCTTTCTCTACCACTGTCCATGTAGTACCACAGAGTTCATATGTTGCTCTGGGGTTGCTGTTTCCCATATGTAGTAGTTTACATTTGTCAATGTTAAACTTCATTTGCAGCCTCTCAGCCCATCTGCTCAATCTGTACATATCCTGTTGCAGCAGCATAGCATGAGTAGTGTCCTTAACAACCCTGCCAACCTTTGTATCGTCTGCAAACTTGGACATTAAGCTTGATATACCATCATCAATATTATTTATAAATACAGAAAACAATAATGGACCCAACACTGAACCCTGAGGAACTCCACTAATAACATTAGGCCACGATGAGCAGTGTCCTTTGATTACCACTCTCTGTTTTCTCCCCCTCAACCATCCCTTTATCCATAGCAGCAATTTGCGGGCAATGCCAGACTTCTCCAATTTGTGCTGCAGTCTTCCATGTGCAACAGTATCAAAAGCCTTTCTAAGATCCAAGTATATAATATCGAAGTTATTCCCTGCATCCAGTTCTTTTGTGACTGCATCATAGTATCCAATCAAATTGGTCAGGAAAAACTTCCCCTTAATAAAATCATGCTGTGTCCGAGCTATAACTGAAGTCTTGTCTAGATGATCCTGCAGTGCTTCTTTAACCAGTGCCTCCATTAATTTTCCTGGAACAGAAGTTAAACTCACAGGTCTATAATTACTTGTGTCAGCCTTTGATCCTCCTTTGTGAATTGGGTCACATTTGCACATCTCCAGTCTATGGGTACCTCCCCTGAGTCCAAGGAAGCTCTTATAATTATGGCTAAGGGTTTGCTTACTTCCTTTGCTGCCTCCTTTAATATAACTGGATAGATCCCATCCACCCCAGCTGCCTTTCTTGTGTTTATCTTCAACAATTTCTCCTCCACTTTACTCTCAGTTATTACAAGATTATCTAGCTTACTGTCAGAGTTGAATACACCTCTGGCATTCCCCGTGCTGAATAACTCCTCAGTTGTGAATGTCGATGCAAAATATTCATTTAGTTTGTTAGCTACCTGAGCAGGATCATCAACAGTTGAACCTTCGATATCAAGTGGACCAATCTGATTCATCCCCTTCCTTCTAGAGTTTACATAAATAAAGAACTCTTTGCTGTTTTTCTTTGCATCCTTTGCCAAAGATTTCTCATAATCTGCCTTCGCCTGCCTAACCTCCTTTGTAACTTGGTTGCATATCAACTTGTATCTATCATAGGCTTCTGTGTCATGTGTTAATTTGTAAGTATCCCATGCATTTTTCTTCTCTGCCATATGTCTCATTAGTTCATCTGACATCCATTTAGTCCTAAACCTTGAACAATATTTTTTAGTTGGTATGTAAAGCCTAGTAGCTTCCAAGATAAGTTCTTTGAATGCTTTCCATTTTGCATATGCTGTTGGTAACATCATCAGTTGGTCCCACTGTATAGAATTTAAATACTGTCTCAGTCCATCGTAGTCGCCTTTACAAAAGCAATAACCGTTCCCTTTATCCCTGATTGTAGTTACCTCTTTGAGTAAATCCCACTTCAGCACACTATGATCACTGCCACCTAGTGGTTCCTCTATCTGCAGATTCTTATTTCATGAAGAATCACTACTGATAATCAAATCGAGAATATTACTCCCTCTATTTGCCTCCCGAACATGCTGATGTAGGAAACAATCACCCAATAAATCCACAAAAGCGTTGCTAGAGTGTGAGTGACCAACCCACAAATTCCAATCAATATCTGGGAAATTAAAATCTCCCATTATAAGACTCTCTGATTTACTGGCCCACTCTATTTCCCTGTACAGTTTCTTATTATACTAATCAGAGTCATTAGGCCTATAGCACACTCCTGCTCTCAATTTTGATCTCCCAATGCTTATGTCACATCAAACTGACTCAACACTGCACTGTCCAGCGATGTCGACTGGCTTCACTTCCTTGGATTTTATGTGTTTCATAACTAATAGCATAACCCCTCCTCCCTTCCTATCCTGTCTATCCTTTCTGTAGACATTGTACCCCCCAAATTGCAGTTCTGCATTCCTTATATCTGTGTGACACCATGTCTCTGATATCCCAAAAATATCTGCCTTTGATGCTTTGAGCAATACCTCAAATTCATCAAATTTATTTACCAAACTCCTAGCATTGGCGTACACGCAAGTATACATGCACCTGTTCTTTTTCTTAGCTACCCTAACACAACCCACGTGTTTACTTGTACTGCAATAACTCCCAGCAATCTCTGAAATATCCTGCACCCTGGTTTCCAGGAGCAGTGCAAGAATCACTTTCATCTCTGCCAGTGGCTACTGTTAATCTATTAGTCCTTGTATCCCCAAAAGCTACCAGTTTTCCGACCCACCTAACTGTCCCAATAGACATTAGCAAATTTCACAATAGACATTAGCAAAAATAAACTCTGTATCTCACAGAATGGAACAGCTACTGCAATGATTTCGAAAGTGTGGAGCACTCTGTTATTGTATTCATTTCTGCAGCATATTTCCTCAGTTGATTTATTTGATTAAATTTTTATAAACAGTACTTATCCAAAAGTAATTATCGTAGATGTTCAGTTTCTCCCATGTAATGCCTTAATTATTGATGAAATAAAAAATACCTTAATGAAATTTCATTAATTTCTCATGGGAGTCTTGCAAATAACCATTTTTCTTTGACAGCAGAACTAGCTACTATATTTGTTGTTTACAATATATTCAGTTATAATTTTTTGTAAACAACAGCACGTGACATTCTTTTTAAGGATGAAATCTGATTTCAAATAGCGAAAACTCTTGTTGACATAATGCAAGTTTTTTTGCACGAATTTGCAAAAAGTTTGCATATTTTTATAAGTATATAAAACTATACTTATAAAAATAATTAAAACATATTTTTATATGTATATAAAAATACACCCTCCATATTTTTATAAGTTTCTACTGAACTTTATAATACTGCAATACTGTAATATTCATGTGTTGCTTTTAACTGAAAACAGTATATACTGGAGAAGGGGGAGTCCCATACTCACTAGAATGTAACCCAGTTTGTTATGGAAAATGATTCCTGAGATGCTGGCTTTTCCTCCCTGATGATTTCCAGGAGTACCTTAATTGCATAACTCAATGGATGTATATTAGGGGAGGGGGGGCTTGTACCCTTGCATTTGACCATTCAGCTATGCTGGCTCTTAGGTTATGTGACGTGTTGTTCCTTATTTCCTATTTATTCACTATACTGTAAATGAATTTTCTGTAAACATATTAACATGTTTCAGTTGGAAGTGTGGGATCATTATAAGAAAATGACAGTTTTGAATTTTTTTTAAGTATATGAAACACTGCTATTTAATATTTTTATTTTAAAGTAGAACATTTAATAGGTTGTCTTTTGATCATCATGTATTTGTGTTAAAAATTTGGAAAAAAACATTGGGTAAATTTTATTTTCGGCTATACTGCATATAACATGGTGCTAAAGTTGTTCCCAACATCTGGATTATATCAAGAGTTTCAGTGTAATCATAAAATTATTATTCACTTGGTAATGCATGTTTTCATCATAATTCCCAGTGTGGCTAGCTACAAAATATGGGGGTGAGAGACTTTGTCATAATTTTTGACAAGTGTTAATAATACATATATTTTATGCAATAATAATTAGTTAAGAAAAAGAGGAATTACCTCTATGGTGTCTTGTAGAACACTTCTCTGCTGATACTCTACATTGTTGAATTAACTATGCAAATAATCAGTGGTCCGCAGACCCCAAACCCAACCCCATCCCCAAAATTACATCAAATCTTTGAGTGTGAGAAGACAATAAGTCCATACTTAAAAACAATTTAGATGCTTTGAACCAATTCAGATAATGAGTCTATCCTTTAAACACTTTAAAAACATGTTAAAACATAAAAAACATTAAGAATCCACTGAAACATTAAGGAATTAAAAGAATTTTGTTATTTCTCTGAAGTGGATGGGGATTTTCAACAAAGTCATGATCACAGGACATTGAAACTGCAAGTTGTGTGAAGGAATTTATAGCATGGAGATTAGTTGCTATCTTGGTGCATGTGTGTGAAGGATCATGAATCTGAGCTGGGGTAGGGGTGACTTACATTGACTGAATTTTGATGTAATTTAATTTCTAGAGTCTCAACAATTAATAATTTGGTGTAATCATGTTGAATGCTAAGTATTTTCGCTTCATTGAATAGAAAGGTGTGGCCTTCACTGATTGCATAGAATGCTAGTTCCGAAGCAGAGGAGCGGAACACAAGGATCAAATGGAACGTGGTAGAGGATTGAACTAAATGATTATTAAGGTCTGCATATAGTTTCTTTGTGGGTTTGGCCATGATTTTGAATTATGTCTCTTTGAAAATATTATTTAGTTGTTTGTACCATTATTCAATATATGGTAAAGAAATAAAATATTTTTTTATGTTATTATTATTGATGGCTGGTGTGGTATTATGTAATCGATTTTTTTGCTTGTGACCTTATTTCATTTATAATAGGCAGGGGGTAGCCTCTATTTTGAAATCTGCTTCTTGATGTTTGTATTTCTGTGTTTAGGGCTGCAACTAATCTCCATGCTATAAATTCCATCACACAACTCGTGGTTTCACTTTTCTGTGATCATGAATTTGTCGAAAAGCCTTGTCTGCTTCAAGGAAGCAACAAAATTCTTTTAATTCTTTAATGTTTTTTTTGTTTTAACATTTGTTCTTAAATTGTTTAAAGAATGAATTCATTGTTTACATTGGTTTTCAAAGCATTTAAATTGTTTTTAAAGTAGGGAATTATGGTCTTCTCGTACTCAAAGGTTTTGGCTGGTGCTTCGATGTAATTTAGGGTTTAGATTTGGGGTCCATGGGCCACTGATTCCATGGTGCATTGGATCATTAATTCTGTCTAAGAGTGTGACAAATTCATGTAAATTATTTACATAGGTAATTCAGCAATGGAGAGTATCAGCACAGAAGTGTTCTAAAAGACATCATAGAGGTAATTCCTCCCTTTTTTAAATAATCAATATTATTATTATTATTATTAGTTATATGGTGCAAGGAAGCCTGAGGCTTATGCTGCACCAACCAAAAAAAAATTCCCGAGTTACCCTAAAAGAGAGAGAGAGAGAGAGAGAGAGAAAGTCAAAAGTAGAAGAGAATCACTTCTCTCTCTCTCTCTCAGGGTAACTTGGGAACTTTTTTTTTTTTTTTCCTGGTGCAGCATAAGCCTCAGGCTTCCTTGCGCCATATGGCTATTAATAATAATATTAATATCATATCCTCGATATATATGTTAAACAGCATTGGGGACAAGCTACATCTCCATCCTTGATTTGTTATACTTTCTTCTGTTAATGTATTACATGTATCTATTACTATTTTTGTTCCTTGATATAAACTCTGTATTATTTTTGTAAGATGCTTTGGGTATCCTTTAATACTCAATATGTCCCATAGTTTTCATCTGTTTTTTTTTTTTTTTTTTCCTCTAACCAAGAAAGAGAAAAATTATGATATCCAGCTCGGGACCCTGCATGCACCAAGCCCATACTCACCAGATGTGAGCCCTTAGGGCTATATAACGTATTGAGCCATTGCAGCTCTCTCATCTATTAAATGCAATAACAATGTAATTGAATGCCATTTTAACCTGTTACAGACTTCTGGCAGTTTGGACAATCCGAATTTTCAACTGTTGGTGCTTTCATTGTCAGTATTTTAACTTTGTCTATTTTCATTGTTGCTGTTTTGGTTGGCAGTATTTTGATTTTTGTCATTTTGAATTTTGGTAATTTGATTGCCTCTAACACCCACCTGCTTATTGCACATTCTTGTCATTATTCATCCCTACTTTTTTATTAAGCACCTTAAGATATGAAAAGTTTTTGGTTTTGGTAATGCACATGAATCTACTCCATTTCTAGTTCCGCTGCTTTATGAAAATAACACGAGAATATGTTTTTCAGTCATTTTTCAATATCGCTGGTTAATTTTTCAGTTTTGTTTTTAATTGAAATCCTGAAGCTAATTGATGGTGCTTTATTTCTATAAAATGTACAGTATTGTTTGTTGCTGTTTTGGTTGTTTAATTCAGATTAAGAAATATATTTTCTGTAGTTCCCATTTATTTAAAAATAAATGAGAACTACAGAAAATAAAGCCATCCCTAATTAAACCATCTCATGTGAAACTTTGTTTGTATACAGGATCTTTTGAAAATTTATCAAACATGATGTTTCTAATAGCACTCAACTCTTGATGAGTTGAGTGCTATTGAAGCTTAACAGCAACATAGTAGTTGTTACATTAAGATCTGTTCATATACATTCTGCGATCCTTAATGTAACATTGAGATTATTATACATTCTAAGGACTTTTGTGTGGTTAGTTTGTGCAATATTATTATCATATGTCTTTCAGATTAATAGATATTAATTTAATTATTCTTGTTATATAAAGAAAGATATTTAAGATGTATAAATAATGTTATATATTTCTTCCTTTGTTTAGACTGGAGATAAATTTAGAAATCGTTCTCTGAAGTTTCCTGGTTTAATATCTGGCTGTACAATGGACTGGCTTACTTCATGGCCAGCTGATGCACTTATTGCAGTATCAACCCATTTCTTAAAAACCTTTAATATTGCTTGTATCCCAGAAGTCAAAATTCAGGTTATGCAAGCAATGGGTGTAATTCATGATCAAGTGGCCTTTTATTGTACAGAATATTTCCAGAGGTATCTTTCTTAATAATCTAGGTTTACATTGTTTACTGCTCAGTGTACATTGCTGCAGTAAATAATTTTCTTAATTATTTACAAATACTTTTAAATAATTGCAAATATATTTACTTGTAAGAATAAATTGTAATGCTATTCAGTTTCTTGGATTTATTTCTATTAACACAGATAATTATTTTTAATTTAATATGCCGAAATATGGTATGAAACAAGTAAAAGTCATCTGTATATAATTATTATTATTATAAAAAAATTGCTCACACTCACTCATACACTATTAAAAAACAATTGTGTGAGTCAGTTAGTCTCATAAAAATACATTAAAAATAATATCTGAAATACAAATGGAAGAATTTGAATTCTTTTGATCAGAGATGATGCTAAAGGTAGTTTGACAACATGAGCAAGGGTATATATATTATTTTTAAATTATTCCTCTAATTCAGATTAAGAATCAGAGGTGTAATTTAAAAATAATAATTGTAAGATATGGTGGTAGATGACTTCCATCAACTGGTGCAATACCACCACTTTTCTTATTAGAGGCTTGAAGTGGTGGAACCATGTTTAGTTTCCAGAGCAAGCTCCAGCAAACCTTCCCCCACCTCTTCCATCATGCACTATGATTTGTTTCTTTTGAGGTTATGATGAACATCTTTGCCAGATCCATTCTTCCTTACATTTCAAGAGTACAGCTCTAAAATGGATACTCCACTGGACCAAACCTATTGGTAATTCTCTAGTAGGCTTCCAGATCAGCTAGTGTATAATCTTGCTGCCTCTACTCTGCCAGATGGTGACTGGAGGGAGTCCAAGTAGTGCATATGCGGAGGGGGGGGGCATTTTTGAGGCACATTATGTCAAGGAGCTGGGTACATCTTGCCATGTGTATTCTATCCAAGAATTTCATTTCTTCATACAGCATGTCCTCACCACCTTATTTTACTACAGAATACATCATCATTTGTCAAGCTAATAGAACAAACTTATCTGCAAAAAGCTCTAAAACTCCCAAACACTTTCGTTCATTACACAACTATACATGGTCTCATTTCCAATCTCAGTGATGTCCGTTTCCACTTACAATCTTCCAAAATCCAGGTACTCTTTCTGACTGAATCCCAATTATCAGTTGATACTACCATCTTAGTTGTCCATGTTATTTGCTGTATGATTTCTTTCTCTTCAAAGGTGGTACTTCTGCACATGTCCACTTTTTTTTTTGTTTTGGTTGGTTTTTAGGAGCATTAGCAACTAAGGCCCTATTGCTCCGGGATATGCGGTGGTCATTCCCTGACCTTTCCGCATCCTCTGTATTTGGTGGTGACGGGCTCGAACCCCAGTCTAATCAAGAAGCGTGTGCTGCGCACTGCTGCTCCTTCCCACCTGGCTACGGAGGCGCCCACATGTCCACTCTGATATTCCCTGTCAGAGACAGTAATTTGGAATCTCCTCTGGCTTAAAAGCTCCCTACCACATTCTGTCAAATTCGCTTTACCTCTATCATTCTCCCAACTCCACTAATCACTTGGAACTCTTTGACTTTGACTTCCTCTCTCTGAAGCTTAACTTTCTCCAAACCAACTTTCCTAACAGTGAGGTTATTTTCCTTGGTGATTTTAGTGTTCACAACTCCAGTTGGATTCTGTTTTCTGGTCACATGGACCCAGCTGGTCAAGATGCTGAGACTTTTGCAATTTCTAATGACCTCGCACAAATTGTTCATTTCCCTACCAGAATACCAGACAATCCTAACCACACAGCAAACACACTTGATATTTTCTCACAAACACCCTTCTAAGTACTCGATTAAGAAAAGTGGTCATCTAGATACTTCAGGTCACAACTTCGTAATGGTCTCTTCCTCAATGCATCCTTTCTCTTGTAGCCATTCTCTACCTCACGTTTTTTGTCATTACAAGAATGCAAAATAGGCTGATCTGCAATATTTCTTTTCTTTTCCTTGGTCAGATTACTGTTTCAAACCTCCTGATGTCAACGTGTGCTCAAATCATGTCAGCAAAATTATTCTTGTAGGGATGGAATCCTTTATTCCCCACTCCACCTTAAAATCTCGTCCTTTTTCTAAACCTTGGTTGTCCAATATATCTGCTAAGGCTGTTAAAGATAAGACTGCAGCATATTGCAATTAGCTTGTATCCAAATCTCCAGGTTCATTTTTTGCCTATACGAAAGCTTGGACTGATTAATAACTGATCCTAATTTTCTTCAAACTCATGTATTGATGATTTTTGTAAACCAGCTCTTACCATTCCCAGTATACTCCATTCAATGCCTCCTGTGGACATACCAAAGGGTTTTGATTGTGTTTGGCATAAAGGTCCTCTAAATAAGCTTCCATCTTATGGTTTGCCAACTGTTTTTTTTTTTTTTTTTAATTGGATATCCTGTTCTCTCTCTCTCTCTGACTGCTTACTGCGGCTCTCTGTCTTTAACGTTTCTACTAATGCTGGTGTTCCTCAAGGTTCAGATCTTTCTTCCATACTTTTATTGTTATATTATTATTATAATTAGCCGTATGGTGCAAGGAAGCCTGAGGGTTTTTGCCACACCAGCCACAAAAATATTGAGTTACTCCAAGAGAGAGAGAGAGAAAACAAGTCAGAAGTAGAAGGGAATGACCAAGAAAGAGAAGAATGATGATGATATCCAGCTTAGGACACTGGGTGTGCCAAGCCCATACTCACCACATGTGAGCCCCTTCTATTGACAAGAAACTCTAACCATGTGAGCCCCTTCTATTGACAAGAAACCCTAACCACAGTTTTGCTGATGATGGCACATTGCATTCCACCTTCCAGTTTGAGAAACCTTGCCTTGAACTGACATCTTCAACTTCTCAAATATACACTATCAGTTTCCTAAATGCTGATATCCAGGTAATTCTCCTGTGGGGTAAAGACAACTTAATTGATATCAATCTTTCTAAAACTCAATCCTGCCTTATGTCTCTCAGAAAGGATCCTTCTGCTCTTGTGCTTATCTTTAATAACACTCTGCTTTCTAGACAAAATCATAAATCTCCATTTGGGATTATCCTCACTTAATCTCTCTTGGCATAAGCAAATTACAAATATTGCTTCCTGTGCATCTGAAAATCTGGGTTTTCTCTTTTTCTCTCAGCATTACTTTTCTTCCTAACAGCTGTTCACTCTGTATAAATCACAAATCTCCCCTACCATGGAATATTGTTTCCACATCTGGGGCTGTGCTCCCAAAATCTCTCTCAGCTTTCTGGATTCCATTCAAAAGATGGCAATTAGGTTAATTAATGACTCATCTTTAGTAGTCTAACAAACTACTAAATATGAGTCATAAAGATGATGAACTAACGCTGTCTCTCCACTCTGTCTCACAGACTTTCTGTTTCTGCTGCTTGCCTTTTCTATAGATACTTCCATGGGCACTGTTCTTCTGAATTGTCTTCTATAATTCATACTTTCTCTTCCAAACCTGTTCAAACATGTGCCGCAACCAGTGAACATCGTTTTACTCTTCTACTTCAAATTCACAGAACCACCTTTTGTTCTTCCTCGTTTATCCATTCAACTTCTGTTTTCTGAACAAGTTCCCTTCATTCATATTTCCTGAAAATTACAATCTGCAGAAATTAGTCTAATGTCAACAAGTATCTTCTTTCAACTTCTCACCCCTCAACCCATGCATGCTACTAAGTACTATAGGTTCTATCACTTCTCATACTCGGAGTTCTCATTAAAAAAAGAAAGAAAGAAAAAGTTATATCCAAGATTTCTCAGCATATTTAAAGTTTTTTTTTCTATTATTATCAATCTTTTTTCTATTATTATGAAACTAATTTCAGCATATTGCACTTACTGAAAATTGAAGTCAGACTTACTGTACATGTGAAAGTGGCTTTACTTGCATATACTATAATTCTGATGTGTACAGAATGCCAAAAGGAAATTTTTAATCATTTCTAAGCAAGAACATCCTGCATGTTGGTTTGATATTCGAAGCCATTATTTTCTGTGCGATGTTTTTTTTTTTTTTTTTTTTTTTTAATTATTTAATAGCAAGGTCATCTGCCTCACTTCAGAATATATGATTTTATTCTGAAGTGACCCATTCCTCTTTAGAATTTATTCAATTATTATAAAAGCAGCAGCAAAATTGAAATCTTTAGCTATAATGCATGAAGCATCCTTAGATTCAGATGAAATCCCTACCTATTGCAAATATGTAAACATATCACCTATTCACAATGATGGTTCAGAAGGTGAAGAATGGGTAACTTCAGACCTGTAAGTCTGACAAGAGTGAAGCTATATTGTGATCAGAGCATGGAGTTGTTAAAGGAAGATTATGCCAGACCACTCTGATTAGCTGCGCTGATGTTATCACAAATGAACTGGATATAGAGAACCATTTTGATACTGTGTAATTAGATTTCAATAAATTTTTTGATACTCCCCAATATGAATAAATGGGAGCAATGTGACATTAGGTGCAAATTACTATTGATAAAGGGATAGTTAAGTGGTAGGAGACAGACGCTAGTTATAAATTGACTTATTTTATGAGTATGATACCATGATTTTCGATGTTAACCCCTGCTTACTGTTTTATGAAGGCTGATCAATAAAGACTGATCATAATTTTTCATGAACAACTGTATTGTTATTTCTAGCTGAGATGCAGAATTTAAGAACAAACCAAACTTCATCACCTAACGACTGCACAGTTGACTCGTTCGCACGGTGTTACTTGGCAGTTAGTCAAGTTTAAGCCTGCATTTTTGCCTACATAAAATGAAGTGACATGTGAGGAACAGTATGCTGCTCTCAAATTTTGTTTCAGTCTCAAGAAAACATCAGTGCAAACATATGAAATGTTCTGAAAAGTATATGAAGAGGCTTATGGTGAATTTAAACTTCCATATAGCATAGCTCACAGATGGTTTAGAATGTTTAAAAATAGACGTCTTTCAATGACAAAAATTGGGAGTCCTAGAGATCCAACCACAGAAACTATAAGCACTGCTTCTGTAATCATGAGAGAAGATCATTGTATAACTGTTTATAAAAAGCCTTGAATTAGAGTTGAATTTGAAAGTGTCTGCAATTCTGCCCAGACACGATACGAGGGAGTATATGATGAGAGCCTTGTCGATCAATTCGGCCCTGGAAAGATTGTGCAAGGCTCAAGGGGTAGAATTTTTTTACAGCCTGGTCTGTACTTGTTAACAGGAGAGACTGCTTCTACAGGAATGGCATACACTTAAATAGAAAGGGTGCAAAAATATTTGCTGATGCTATCGACGCAGTGTTCTATGGGTCGGAAAACTGCTAGCTTGGGGGGATACAAGGAATAATAGATTGCCAGTAGCCACTTGCAGAGGAGAAAGTCATTCTTGCACTGCTTCTATTGGAATGAGCAGCAGCCTGGAAAACAAGATGCAGGGTATTTCAGAGACTGCTGGGAGTCATTGCGGTACAAGTAAACATATGGGTTGTGTTAGGGTAGCCAAGAATAGGAACAGGTGCATGTATACTTGCATGTACACCAATGCTAGGAGTTCAGTAAATAAATTTGATGAATTTGAGGTATTGCTCAAAACATCAAAGGCAGATATTGTTGGGATATCAGAGATGTGTTGTCACACAGATATAAGGAATGCAAAACTGGAATTTGGGAGTACAATGTGTAGGAAGGATAGACAGGATAGGAAGGGAGGAAGGTTTATGCTATTAGTTAAGAAACACATAAAATCCAAGGAAATGAAGCCAGTCGACATCACTGGACAGTACACTGTCGAGTCAGTTTGGTGTGACATAAGCATTGGGATATCAAAATTGAGAGTTGGAGTGTGTTATAGGCCTAATGACTCTGATGAGTATAATGAGAAACTGTACAGGGAAATAAAGTGGGCCAGTAAATCAGAGTCTTATAATGGGGGATTTTAATTTCCTTCATTATAAGAAGAGCAGCACCCATTGATTACCACCCTCTGTCTTCTCCCACTCAACCATCCTTTTATCCATTGTAGCAACTTACCCTTTATACCGTTCTGCTCTAATTTGTACAGTAGTCTTCCATGTGCAACAGTGTCAAAAGCTTTCCTGATATCCAAGTATATGATATCAAAATTATTTTTTGCATCCAGTTCCTTTGTAACCACATCATAATATCCTATCAAATTTGTCAGACAAGACTTTCCCTTAACAAACCCATGCTGTGTCTGAATTATTGCTGCAGTCTTGTCTAGATGATCCTGCAATGCATCTTTAACCAGTGATTCCATTATTTTACCCAGAACAGAAGTTAAACTAACTGGTCTGTAATTACTTTCGATCCCCTTTTGTGAATTGGGGATACATTTGCACATCTCCAATCCATGAGGACCTCCCCTGAGTCCAAGGATGCTCTCATAATTATGGTTAAGGGTTTGCTTACTTCCTTTGCCACCTCCTTTAATATAACTGGATAGATCCCATCCACCCCCAGTTGCCTTTCTTATGTTTAACTTCAACAATTTTTCTTCCACTTTGCTCTCAGTTATTATAAAATCATTAAGCACCCTGCCTCAATTTGTTAACCTTCTGTTATTTTCAAACTTAATAACTCCTCATATGTGATTGTAGATGCAAAATACTCATTCAGTTTGTTTGCTATCTGAGCAGCATCATTAACAGTTGAACCATTGATATCAAGTGGACCAATCAGATTCATTCCCCTTCCTTTTAGGGTTTATATAAGTAAAGAAATCCTTTCTGTTTTTGTTAGCATCCTTTGCCAAAGATTTCTCATAATCTGCTTTCGCTTTCCTAATCTCCTTTGTGACTTGATTACAGACTGGTTTATATCTGCCATAGGCTTCTGTGTCACCTGCTAGTTTATATGCATCTCAAGCATTTTGCTTCTCTGTCACGAGTCTCATTTAGTTCATTTGATAACCATTTAGGCCTAAACTTTGAATAATATTTCTTAATAGGTATGAAACTTTTAGTAGCTTCCGCGATTAATTCCTTGAATGCTTCCCACTTAGGATTTGCTGTTGGTAACATCATCAGTTGATCCCACTGTACAGAATTTAAAAACTGTCTGAGACAACTGTACTCACCTTGATGGAAGCAAAAACCCTTTCCTTTACCCCTGATGGTAATTATATCTTTAAGTAAATCCCACATCAGTACATTGTGATCACTGCCACCTAGTGGTTCCTATATCTGCAAATTATTAATTCATGAAGGATCACTGCTGATTACCAGATCAAGAGTATTGATCTGGTAAACCTCTGTTACGCCCTCTCTGGTTGCCTCTCAAATATGCTGCTGCTGCAGAAAACAATCATCCAATAAATCCACAAAAGTCTTACTAGTGTGCGAGTGACCAATCCACAAGTTCCAATCAATATCTGGGAAGTTAAAATCCCCCATTATAAGACATTCTGATCTACTAGCCCACTCTATTTCTCTATACAATTGTTCATTGTACTCATTCCAGTTATTAGTCCTATAATGCACTCCTACTCTTATTTTTGCTTTCACAGTGCTTATGTCACACCAAACTGACTCAACAGTGCACTAGTCATCTGTATCAACTGGATGCACTTCTTTTGATTTTATGTTTTTTTTAATTAACATAAAACCTCCTCCCTTCCTGTCCTTTCTGTACACATTGTACTCCCCAAATTTCAATTTTCCATTCCTAATATCTGTGTGACACCATGTCTCTAATATCCCAACAATATCTGCCTTTGATGTCTTGACCCACACTTCAAATTCTTCAAATTTATTTACTATACTTCTAGCATTGGTATACATGCACGTATTCTTATACTTTGTTACCCTAAGACATCCATATGCCTACCTGTTTCACGATGGCTACCATCAGTCCCTGAAACCCCTAGCAACCCTCGCTCCAGGCCACTGCTTATTCTAATAGAAGTAGTGCAAGATTCACCTTCACCTCTGCATGCAGCTACTTTTAACCTTTTAAGCTAGTAGTTTTCCAACCCACCTAACACTGCCTCAATAGCATCAGCAAATATTCTTGCACCCTTTCTATTTATGTATCCCATCCCTGTAGAAGCAGTCTCTCCTGTTAAAAAGCACGGACCACGCTGAAAAAAATTCTACTCCTTGAGCCTTGCACATTCTCTCCAGGGCCGTATTAATTGACAAGGCTCTCATCATAATGTCTTGTCAATGATATACAGGAATTTTTCTAGCAGGGATAAGGAGGTGATTATCCCCTTGTATAAAGCAATGGTCAGGCCACACTGTGTACTGTATACAGGTCTGGGGGCCTCATTTTTTAGAAGGATATAGAGCTGTTGGAACGAGTACAGAAAAAGGCAACAAGATTAGTGAATAGAACAAAGGGTTGCTATTACGAAGAAAGGCTTAAATTTTGCAAATTACAGTGTCTGGAGACTAGGCACCTGCGAGGTGTTCTGATTGAGGTGTATAAAGCCTTGAATGGTTTGAGCATGCTCAATGCTGATGGAATTCTTCCTCTTGCTCAGAATAATCTCCTGAGAGGGCATAAATTTAAATTGAGGAAAGACAGATGTAGGATAGATGTGCAGAAGTTTGCCTTTAGCCAGTGACTAGTTGGTTGATGGAACAGACTTCCATCCTTTTGTTGTGGAAGTTGATAGGTTAAATAAATTTAAGGCTGAGCTGGACAGGTATTTGGAATAAACGAAGGGGTGAAATGGGAGTGGTGTTTTTTTTTTTTTTTCGGCTGATTCTGCATAAACTTGCTTTCTTGCATCATATGCCTATGCTAATAACAGTAAGGCAAATGGCAGAGATGTTGAGAATATCAGTAGGAAGCATGCACAGTATTGTCCATCACCATTTAGATATGACGCTTGTTTGTACACTGTGTTCCAAGATTACTCACATCCGAACAACAGCAAGTTTGCAAGGAGGTTTGCAACAGATAGTTGCTGAAGATGATGAGTTTTTTTTTTTTGTTTGTTTTTTTTTTTAAGAGTTGGCAGTTAATTGATTTCTCCATTACTTTCAGTTCTTAATTTTTTCATATGATATTCATCAATATTGATATACCTTTATCAATGATATTGATGAAGGTATATCAGGCTTAATGTCGAAGTTTGCAGATGATACAAAGGTTAGCAGGGTTGTTAATGGCAGTCTGCTACTGCAACAGGATCTAGATAATTTGGGCAGATGGGCTAAGAAGTGGCAACTGAAGTTTAACCTTGACAAATGCAAAGTACTGCATATGGGTAGAAGTAACCCCAGAGAAACATACCAACTATGTGGTACTACACTTAAGGTGGTAGAAAATGAAAAAGACCTGGGAGTAATTGTGCAGTCAGATATGAAGTTTTCTGAGCAATGCAGACAGGCTGCCAGGGCAGGTCATGGGGTTTTGTCAATGATATATAGGAATTTTGCTAGCAGGGAGAAGGAGGTGATTGTCCCTCTGTATAAGGCAATGGTCAGGCCACACCTTGAGTACTGCGTACAGGTCTGGAGGCCTCATTTTAGGAAGGATGTAGATTTACTTGAGCGTGTACAGAGAAGGGCAACAAGATTGGTGAGGGGAATGAAGGGATCCTCTTACCAAGAGATGCTTAAGTTCTGCAAATTGCAGTAGCTGGAGACTAGGCACCTACGCAGTGATCTGATTGAGGTGTATAAGGCCTTAAATGGGTTGAGCACACTGAATTCTGATTGGATCCTTCCACTTGTTCAGATTACAAACCTAAGGGGGCATAAATTCAAATTAAGAAAAGACAGATGTAGAATAGATGTGCGGAAATTTGCCTTTAGCCAGCGGGTGGTTAATTGCTGGAACAAACTTCCATCTGTCATGGAAGTTAATAGGTTGAATAAATTTAAGGAGGAACTGGACAGGCATTTGGAGGGAATGGTTGTGTGATAATTTTTTTTTTTTTTTTTTTGGCTGATGCTGCATAAGCTCATATACTTGCTTTCTTGCATCACATGCCACTACTACTACTACTACATCATGTGTTGGATTTGCTTCCTTGCATCATTATGTTAATACTAAGTAGTAATCTGATATAGCCAAGGTGGCCAAATGGAAGTGCAGTAGCACATGCATTTAACTGTGCTTCAAGTCCATATGACTGCCAAATTCCATTATTGGTTGTATTCTTGTTAAAATGATTAGTTATAAACTCCTCTGATCTGTTTGGTTATGCCACACAGATGTATAAACAGAACAAATGTATAAACAGAACACTTTTATGCTAAGGGTTGTGCCATCATACTATCTTTAAACATTCTTCTAAATATTTCTCCCAACCTTTTCTTGGATGACACATGTTCCATCACCATTCTTAATATCCACAAAATTTCTTCTGCTTGAACATTTTCTCAAATGAAAAAATTATTCATAGATGAAAAATGTATACTATGTGAAGCATGAATTGGAAGGCCAACCTCTTCATTTTCTTTTCTTTAGCAGAATTTATAGTTTATCTGCATTAGCAGATGCATAAGTAGAAAAAGTAGGAACTAAAGTTTATCTAATGAATTTCTTTCTTCTGTAGCTAGAAGATAACCCCTTTTTACAGCCTACTCAGCATGGTGCCACTCATTTAGTCTAGATATGTAGCACTACTGGAGGGATTTCCAGTAGGATTTTTTTCTGTGAGTTATTTATCATTCCATATAACATACAATGTGGCCTGTGAATACACTTCTTCTGATGTATTTTGTAACTAGAAGTTTTGTTTTCTTCTTCCTCATTAACTGTTGCACCAAAACCAAATTAAATCTTCAGAAACACACAACTTCGTTCCACGTAATTCTTACCAGTTGCACTTTTCAAATGGGTAATAACTGCTTGACGACCCATATTACTAAGTTCAAACCCCTAAGAACAATATTTAGAAAAGTAACCAACAGCCTGAAAAGACTCTTTCTATAACTGTTATAGCAGCAGTAATTGACAGCCCTGAGTAGCAAGTGAATTCATTTTTACTGAACAATATATGTTGTGAGATTTTCACAGTATAGTGTTCTGTATCATTTTAAGAGAGACAAGAGACTTCAAAGACAAATCTCTTTCTGATAGCCAAAAGGAAAAGCAGCCAATGGTTCAGAAAGAAACTACCTTAATTTTTCTTTGTTTATTAACAATACTAAGCATTAAAAAATTAACTGCCATCATTTCTGTCTTCCAACCACAGGGAGACAGAAATGGTGGCACCATTTCTGTCTCTCTGTGGTGGGGGCCACAAAACTAGGAGTTAATTACCCCAAAGCCTAAAAGGAGCAAGCATAAACTACAATAGTGATTCAGTATCGTGTGGATCTCTTGATATCATGAAAGGGACAGAGAAAAAGATACTATGATATTCAATCCTAAAAGAAACTTGTTATAGGAGCTATTGTTATTATTTGGTTTTTAGGAGCATTAGCAACTAAGGCCATATTGCTCCGGGGATATACAGTGGTCATTCCCTGACCTTTCCACATCTTCCATATTTTTTTTATTTTTTTATTTTTTTTTTTTTTTATGAGAACCCCAAACACGAGAGGTATTAGAACCTATAGTACTTAGTACCGTGCTTGGGTTGGAGGTTGAGAAGACGAAAGAAGATATTTGTTGATATTGGACTTGAACTTCTGTAGATTGTAATTTTCAGGAAATACGTATGAAGGAAGGTTGTTCCAGAAAACAGCAGTTGAATGAATAAATGAGGAAGATGAAAAGTTGGTTCTGTGGGTTTGAAGTTGGACAGTAAATGGATGTTGGCTGGTGGCGGCACGTGTTCGGACTGTTTTGAAAGAGAGAGCGGGAATTATAGAAGCCAATTCAGAAGAACAGTGCCCATGGAAGTATCTGTAGAAGAGACATGCAGCAGAAACAGTGCGTCTATGAGAAAGCGAGTGGAGAGACTCTGTTAGAGATGAATCATTAATTAACCTAACTGCCCTCTTCTGAATGGAATCAAGAAGCCTGAGAGAGGTTTTGGGGGCACCACCCCAGATGTGGGAACAATATTCCATGGCAAGGCGGATTTGTGATTTATACAGAGTGAGCAGCTGTTTGGGAGAAAAGTAACGCCGAGAGCGAAAGAGAAAACCAAGTTTTTTAGATGCAGAGGAAGCAATATTTGTAATGTGCTTGTGCCAAGAGAGATTAGAAGTCAGGGTAATCCCCAAAAGAGATATATCATTTTGCCTAGAAATCGGAGTGTCACTAAAGATAAGCATAGGAGCAGAAGAATCCTTTTTGCGAGATATAAGACAAGATTGAGTTTTAGAAGGGTTGAAATCAACTAAGTTGTCTTTGCCCCACTGGAGAATTACCTGAAGATCGGCATTTAAGGAATTGGCAGCAGATTTTCGAGAACTTGAAGCTGATTGAGCTGGACAAGGTTTCTCAAAATGGAAAGTTGAATGCAATGTGCTATCATCGGCAAAACTATGGATAGGATTTCCAGTCAATGGAAGAAGGTCATTGATATACAAGAGGAAAAGAGTGGGGGAAAGAACTGAACCTTGGAGGACACCGGCATTAGTGGAGAAGTTAGAAGACAGAGAGCCATCTACCATCACCCTCAGTGAGCGATCAGAGAGAAAACTGGATAACCAATTACTAAAAACAGCTGGCAAACCATAAGATGGAAGCTTGTTTAGAAGACCTTTATGCCAAACACGATCAAAAGCCTTTGAGATGTCAAGAGCAACTACTTGTGTTTCACCGAACCTTTCCATTGAATTAGTCCATAAATGGGTAACATAAGCCAGAATATCACCAGTGGATCGACACTGAAGAAATCCATACTGGCGATCGTTGATCAGACGGAAGGTTTCTAGGTAGTTTAAGAGTTGGCGGTTAATTGATTTCTCCATTACTTTAGAAAGAGTAGAAGTAATTGCAATGGGACAATAATTGGATGGGAGGGATTTGTCACCCTTTTTGGGAACTGGCTGGATATGAGCAAATTTCCAAGCAGAAGGAAAAACACCTTTGGAATAAGAAAGTGAAAAAAGGCGGCAAAGAATAGGAGTAAGTTCAGGAGCACAGGTTTTGAGAACAAGTGGAGAAATACCATCAGGACCTGGAGCTTTCTTAGCATCAAGATTCATCAAAATCCTTCTGATATCCTTTTGACGGAAGACCACAGGAGGCATTGAATGGATTGAATGGAGCGTGTTAGGAATGGTGGGAGGTGTTTTACCAAGATCATTAATACATGAGCTCAAAGAAAAATGGGATGCTAGCAGGTCAGCTTTATCCTTGGCTGAAGTGACAACAGAACCATCTGGTTTGGACAGAGGTGGGAGCAGAGATGGGCAAAAGTTGCGGCCAATAGCTTTGGCAAGAGACCAGAATGCTCGGCTACCATTAGGGCAAGAAGCAAGTTTTCTACTCTTAGCCTGTTCAAACTCTAGTTTGGACTGATTAATAACTGCTTTACAATTGTTGCGAGCTTTGGTGTAGGCAGAAAATGAAACTGAAGAATTAGAAACAAGCCAATTACAATATGCAACGTTCTTCTCTTGGACAGCCTTAGCACATTTATTGGAAAACCAAGGTTTAGATAAAGGACGAGATTTTAAAGTGGAGTGTGGGATAAAGGATTCCATTCCTGCAAGAATAATTTCACTGACACGATCTGAGCAAATGTTGACATCAGAAGTTTTGAAACAGTAATCCGACCAAGGAAAAGAAGAAAAGAAATCTCGCAGGTAACCCCATTTTGCATTCTTGTAATGCCAAACAATACGAGGTTGGGAATAGCCATGAGATAAAGGTTCCATTGGAGAAGAGACAATCACCAAGTTGTGATCTGAAGTGCCTAAAGGACCTCTCATTTCAACCTTGTACTTAGAAGGGTTGTTTGTGAGAAAAAGATCAAGCGTATTGGCTGTATGATTAGGATTGTCCGGTATTCTTGTAGGTAAATGAACAATCTGTGCTAGGTCATTAGTAATTGCAAAAGTCTCAGCATCTCGACCTGCTGGGTCGGTGTGACTAGAAAACGGAAGCCAGCTGGAGTTGTGAGCGTTAAAATCACCAAGGAAAATTACCTCACTGTTAGGAAAGTTGGACTGGAGAAAGTCAAGTTGCAAAGAGAGGAAGTCAAAGAGCTCCAAGTGATTAGTGAGTTGGGAGAACGGTAGAGACAACAGATGAATTTTACACAATGAGGTAGAGAGATTTTAAGCCAGAGAAGATCAAAGAGAGGAGATTCCAAATTGCCAAGTCTGACAGGGAATATCAGAACGGACATATGCAAAAGTACCACCTTTGAGGCGAAAGGAATCATACAGCAAATAATTTGGACATCTGAGATGAGAAGTAGTTGAATCAATTGATAACTGAGATTCAGTCAGAAAAAGTACATGGGGTTTGGAAGACTGCAAGTGGAAATGGACATCGTTGAGATTAGAATTGAGACCACGTATATTTGTGAAATGAATTAGGAAGTCCTTGGGAGGTTTAGATCTTTTCGCAGATAAGCTTGGTCTATTATTTTGACAATTCATGGTGTATTCAATAGTAAGAAAAAGTGGGTGGGACATGCTGTATGAAGTAATGAAATTTTTGGATATGGCGTACACGTGGTAAGAATATACCCAGATCCTTGACATAACGTGGCCTCGACAATGCTCCCCGCATACACACTACTCGGACTCCCTCCAGTCACTATCTGGCAGAGTAGAGGTAGCAAGATTATACACTAGCTGATCCGGAAGCTTCCTAGAGAGTTACCAATAGGTTCAGTCCGGTGTACTAACTAGCGGCCGGCCTGCGAACACCGTTTTAGAGCTGTACCCTCGAAATGTAAGGAATATTGGATCTCGCCACAACATTCATCATAACCTCAAAAATCATCAATCATACTGCATGATGGAAGAGATAGGGAAGGGTTGGCCGGAACTTAGCTCTAGAGACTAAACATGGGTTCCACCACTTCAAGCCTCCAATAAGTAAAGTGGTGGTATTTCACCGGTTGATGAGAGTCATCTACCACCTAGTACTGCCTGGTAACATAGAGGGGCGGCGTTCCTCCATGTGGTGTGGGCGCCACACCTCGACCCCTGCTTACGTTGGTTCACACGGGCTCAAACCCCAGTCTAATCAAGAAGTGTGTGCTATGCACTGCTGCTCCTGCCCACCTGGCTATGGAGGCGCCCTAAAAGACAGGAAACAGATGCTACCAGTAATACCTTGTTTCCTCATTCTTCACTTATTAACTGACCATCTTTTGAATAAGGTTATCTACCTTCTTGATATAGAAATGTATAGAAAGTATTGCTGGTTCTCATCAAATGGTCCATAGTCCGTAGTGAGATGACATACTTGTTGAAATGAGCAAATATCAACTATAAAGAAATTCAGAAATTTTCTGCTTTTTTGGAGGGAATGTCACACTTCATGCAACTTTGAATACATCTAAAGATGTATTCGAAGACTAATTGTTTAGCATCCTTAATGGTCTGCAGTTAATTATAATCAGACATTTAACGAGAATGCCAGGGTGTGAAAATAAAACTTTGAAAATGAAACATTGTTACATTTAAAATGTAATGTTTCATCTTCAAAGGCAGAAAACTTGGAACAATACAAAAAAATAATTTAAAAAATACCAGTTAACATATAGAAAAATACATGCAGCAATAATTAAAAAAATACGTGTTGGCTAAATTTATAAAAAATTTAGCAAACATGGCAGCCTATCACTAAAGATTTCTTATGTCCTGCATGAAAGGAAAAAATATATTATACAGCATGATTATATGTTTTCCTTTCCCATCTGTCAGCAAATTTCACAATTTTAGTTGTTATAACATTTATAAGATACAGATAATATAACATATGGGCCACTCATAAGTACACTGCAGCAAATTTTGTGTTCTAATTCAAACTAGCTGACAAAAAATGTTGGTTGCATTCTTTCAAATGTAAACTAGCAGAAAGGAAATAAACTTACCAAACTCGGACAAATGCATATATATGCAGAAACAACTATCAGTACCTAAGTTAATAATGATCAACAGATAGAAATTTGGAAAACAAGGGAAACCAGACTAATGTTCACTTTACATAATAAGCATATGTCTAAAAAATAGCATACTTCAAATATCTGGTCAGTTGTTTACAAACTAACAGAAAAATGCAATTAGCTGTTTCAGTTATTTGGCTAGCTTCATATATAAAAGTGGTATACATTTTGAAGGATGCGGGGGGGGGGGTGAAAAGGTTTGTATGTGTGTACATGTTAAGAATGTAATCAAACTTTACACAACCCAAAAAAAATGTAATATATATATAGCTTCCAGTCACATAGCTCCCTGAGGAGCTGTTGTGGCCACCAACAAATTCCTCCAACTTCATCAATCATGTGCTATACGAGCAGCATCGCAAAGTGCCGTGCCCAGAAGTCCACTGATCCCATCCTTCCATCTAGTTGCAGGTCTTCTTCTGCACCTCTTCCCCTTGGTTTATTCTTCCATTATATTCTTCAACAGAAAGTTTTCCCTTCTTACTATATGACCAAAAAACTTGAGTTTTCTTTTGTTGGTGCTATGATGAAGAATTTTAGGCCTGCCAATTTTATTCAATACCCACTTATTTGCTCTTTTATCCAAGTAAGAAATACGCAGTATTCTCCGGTAACACCAAATTTCAAATGTCTCGATTTTCTTCCTGTTAACGTTTTTCAGATTCCATCCTTCACATCCATAAGTGGCAACTGGAAAAATTAATGAATCAATGATACTCCGCTTTGTATTTAGGGGCAGATCATGATCTCTCCATAATTTTATCAGATCAGCGACCATTTTAGCAATTGCCTGTCATCTCTTAATATTGTTTGAACAGTCACTATTTTTATTTATTCTTGACCCTAAGTAATCAAATTCCTCAACTTCTTTGATATCTTGCCCATTAACCTTCACTTTACTGGAACCGAGATTATTACCAATCACCATAATTTTAGTTTTACACACATTCAGAAACAATCCTTTTTGCTTACTTGCTTCACATACTCTCCTCAGAGTTTCTTTAAGATGATCCTTAGAATTACAAACTAGCACAGTATCATCTGCATAACAAAGGTTGTTTATCTTCAACCTCCAATTTTGATGCCAGTCTCTAAATCTTCCAAAGCTTCACGCATGATATCTTCAGCATAAAGATTAAAAACGTGAGGTGAAAAAAATTCAGCCCTACCTGACACCGTTACCTACTGTGAAAAAGTCCATGTTCATTCTCACAATTCCTTCCTGTTAAACAGCTGAATTATGTGGATTGGGAAACCCATAATAGTCATCGTTTCCCATAGTTTCTCATGTTGAACACAATCAAATTCTTTTGCATCATCTATAAAATACGAAACGACTGGAACATTGAATTCTTTGCATTTTTCAATAATCAATTGTAGGTTTAAGATCTGATCTCTGGTTCCATTACCCCTTCTGAAACCTGCTTGCTCTTCTGGCATTTCTTCTTCAAGTTTTCTTGAGATTCTATTCAATATGATTTTAAGAAGAATTTTGCTAATGTGAGAAATTAGGCTAATAGTCCTGTAATTTGAGCAAATTTTTAGATCTCCTTTTTTCAGTAAGGGGATGAAAATTGATTTCTTCCAATCTGATGGCCACTGTCCTGTTTCCCAAATTTTTAACATCATGTTAAGAAAAAACTCGGTTCCCTTCACACCTGTAGCTTTAATCAATTCCGCTGGGATTTCATCAATTCCAGGTGACTTGCCACACGTTAGTTCTCTGATGGCTTTTTCAACTTCTTCCTTCAGTGGAACTGGTTCATGATCACACTCATCCAAAGGGGGTGGCAGATCATTAGTGCCAGCAGGTGCTGAGAAGAGCTGCTCACAGTATTCTTTTCACCTTCCTTTGATTGTGTTCCCCTCTGTTAAAATTTCCAAAACTTAATTAAGTCCTTAAGGACTTAATTAAGTTTTGTCTTAAGGACTTAATTACATCATACATCTTAATGTTGTTTCATTTGTTTGGTATTCGATTTTTTTACACTTTTGATTGATATAATCCTGTTTGTCCTGGCTTAAACAGCGCTTGATGACTTCTTAGTTCCTGAAATATATATATATATATATATATATATATATATATACAGGCATACCTCGAATAACGAATAGGATGCGTTCCACGAAATTACTTCGTTAAGCGAAACTTCGTTTTCAGAGGTAAAAATACTATGGCCAGAATAGGGATACGTTCCCACTTAAAGAAAATGAAAAGCTTTTTTTTCAAACAAAGAAAAGTTTTATTAAATAAACAGTCAACTTACATACAAAGTGAAATCTCATTTTAAAATATGAGTCTAAAGTTGATTGCTTATGCTTTTTTTTTCTCTTTCATTTAACAATTGCCTATACGGAGTTATTGCATTTAACACTGATCGCTTAACAATAAAACTTCTTCCTAAATCAGGATCATTTTCACTAAAAAAATTTAAAACGTTTTCAATGTCATTTAAGCACCTTTTTAAATCTTTGGTTGTTAACACTTTTTCGGCAGGAACTTCTTTAACTTCGTCTTCATTATCTTTGTCTTCGTTGCTAACAAGGTTTTCTAAATCTTCCACTGAAAAACCATCATCTTCTGCATTCAATAAATTTCTAACATCCTCTTCATCGACATTTTCGAAACCTATTGATTGAGCCATCTGGATAACTTCATTTCTAATTTCTTGGATGTTATTTTCTTCTTCTAGTACAACTTCTGGCCATATTTTGCGCCAAACTCCATTTAAGCATTTCTTAGTGACTTCTTTCCAAGAATTATCAATGTTTTCAATTGCGTTTTTAATGGTGTAGTTTTTCCAAAAAGTTTTAACTGTCATTTCCTCTTTATCCTCTAGTTCAGTTAAATTGCTTAATGTTCGACGCAGATAATAAGCTTGAAATGATGCTATTACTCCCTGATCCAATGGCTGAATCAGGGAAGTTGTGTTTGCTGGAAGAAACACAACTTTGACAGGAATGCATGTGTCCAACGTGTGAAGATCAGTAGGATGTCCCGGAGCATTGTCTAACAACAAAAGAGCTTTTTCTTCAAAGCTGCTTTTTTGACAATACCGTTTTACTTCAGGACAAAAGTGGTTAACAAACCAATCAGTAAATAACTCTTGGTAACCCAAGCTTTTCTATTTGCTTTCCATATTACAGGTAAATTCATTTTTATGTTACCTTTTAACGCCCTTGGATTTTCTGAATGGTAAACTAATAACAATTTTAATTTATAATCGCCAGAGGCATTTGATCCAAAGAGTAACGTTAAATGGTCTTTGGCTGCTTTGAACCCAGCAGCTGATTTTTATTCAATAGAAATGAAGCTTTTTGTTGGTAGCCGTTTCCAGAACAAACCGTTTTCGTCAACACTGAACACCGAATTTGGTGGAAAATTTTCACGTTCAATTATTTCCTTTAGTTTTTCTGGAAACGTATTTGCAGCTTCTCCTGTTAATTTTACACTATGAATCCTGGCCCGTTTTTTAAATTTCTCGAACCAACCACGAGAAGCCCCAAAGGTTTCCGTAATTTCTTCAGTTTGTTTAGATTTCAGGTGATTAAACTGGAATTTTTTTTTTTATGTTAAATGGGGCTTGAAATTGCCGACTTCGTTATATCGAAGCTTCGTTATCAGAGGTAACGTTAACCGAGGTATGCCTGTATTTCAGGAACTAAGAAGTAAAAAAAAAAAAAAAAAATTATATATATATATATATATATATATATATAATTTTTTTTTTTTTTTTTTTGCTTAGGGTGTTACTTATTTTAATTGATGATTTTATATATTCACTTTTAATTCATCTCTTAAAAACAAGTTAAGTTTATTATTCTTTATTTTATTGCAGATTTCGCAGGCAGACATATGTTACTCCAAAGTCTTACCTTTCATTCATAGGAGGATACAAAGCAATATATCAGCTTAAAAAGAAAACAATTGATGATTTAGCTGAACGAATCAATAATGGCCTTGAAAAGCTTTTAGGTGCTACAGAATCAGTCAATATTCTGAAAGTAGACCTTGCAGTAAAAGAAAAAGAGCTTGCCATCACATCTGCAGAAGTGGATAAGGTTTGTTGTATTTGTAAGGTAGAATATAATCTGCATTTTATTTTTGTATATTTTTATTCTCTTACTCCTTCATGAAAATGTTTTTAGTTGGCATATGGATAAAATAATATCCATATATCTGTATAATGTTAGCATGATGAATACAAACATATACTTCAACCTTGTAGCAGGTGCCCTTGTATCCTGCTTTTTGCTTAAATTTAAATATTGAAACATCTGTTCTCCATAAACAATAGTATACACATACTAAAATTTATTATATGATAATAAATTTTAATGTGTCCAGTATTATCTTGATCTGCATCATTGATTATTTGGAGTTGGACAGCAAACAGGTGCTAACTGGTTGCACCACATTCAGACTGGTTTGGAAGTGAGTAGGAAAATTATAGATGCCAATTCAGAAGAACAGTGCCCATGGAAATATCTATAGTAAAGGCCTGTAGCAGAAACTGAATATCTAAGAGACAAAGAGTGGAGAGACAAGTCATAGATTAACCTGACTACCCTCTTTTGAATGGGGTCTATAAGCTTGAGAGCAGTTTTTGGAGTACCACCCCAGATGCGGGAACAGTATTGCATTGTAGGATGGATTTGAGATATGTACAAAGTATTTTAATAGAAGAATAATAACAAGAGCAAAATGTTTTTTTTTTTTTTTTTTTAAATGCAGTGTAATCATTACATATCAGTTGCTTGTGCCAAGAGACATTAGTATCACTTCATATCACTACAATCCTTGTAGTGATACGAAGTCAGGTTAATCCCTAATAATAATATGAAACCAGGTTAATCCTTAATAGTGATGACACTGAGAAATCTTGAGTGTCATCAAAAATGAGCCTAGGAGTAGTAACTCGTTTTTTTTTTTTCTTTTTTTTTTTTGTGAGAAATAAGACATGGCTGAGATTCAGGTTTGACGGTAACTAAGTTTTCTTTGCCACATTGGAGATCAGCATTTAAGTTGGTGGTGGATGATATTCAAGAAGTTGAAGCTGTTCATGTAGGACACATTTTCACATTCCGGTTTTTCAAACCGGAATGTGAAATGCAGTGTGCTGTCATCAGCAAGACTATGGATAGGTTTTCCAATCAGTGGGAGAAGGTCATTAAGATACAAGAGGAAAAGAGTGGGAGAAAGAACTAAACCTTGGAGAACACCAGCAGTAGTGAAGTTAAAAGACAGAGCTGTCTACCATCATACTTTGTTCAAGACCTTTCTGCTTTTTTTCTATCAAATTGGTCCAAAAATGAGTAACGCAAGCCAAAATATCACCAGTTGATCAATGCTGATGAAATCCAGATTGGTGATTATTGATCAACTGGATTGTTTTGAGATAATTTAAGAGTTGGTGGTTTATGGATTTCTGAATTAATTTGGAAAAAGTAGAAGATCAATGGTGTGATAATTTGATGGGAAGTATTTATCACCCTTTTTAGGAATTGATCAGATATGAGAAAATTTCAAGCAGAAGGAAAAACCCAAATGGAATAAGAAGTGTAAAAAGGCAAGATAATAGAAGCAAGCTCTGGAGCACAGGATTTCCTTAACAAGTGGAGAAATGCCTTCAGGGAGAGTTTTCTTGGGATCAAGATTGTTTAGAATTCTTCTAACAACCTGCTGTTGAAAGACCACAGGAGGCTGAGTGGAGTGTGCTGGATATGGTTGTTTACCACAATCATTGATACCTAGAGTTAGAAGAAAAGTAGGATGCTAGTAAATTGGTTTTAATTTTAGCTATGGATGTAATAAAACCATTAGGTTGTAAAGGAAGTAGGAGTATAGATTATTATTATTATCGTCACTCTTATATTATTTCTCCCTGATTGTAGGATTCCACTCCATGAAGGGTACTGCTACCAAGTACACAGGGTGGTTTTAATGTCTGGTGTTACTGTGGTCTCTGTTGGAGGAACTCTCTGACTATCCTACAGGTGTTCAGGATTGCAACTTTCTGGAGTTCCTTGTAGGTGTTCTCTGGGAAACCTATTGCTGCTATGTAGGGTCTTTGGCACCATACTGGTGGCTGACACGATGATTGGGATGGTCGTTACATCTTGCATATGCTACATCTCCTTGACCTCATGTCTCAGGTTTGTGTACTTCCTAATTTTTTCCTCATGGGTTTTCTGGACATTGCTAGTGTTGGGCACCGCTATGTCAATTAAGTAGGTAGCCTTTTCCATCTTGTCCACAAGGGTTTTGTCTGGTCTGTTGTGTGGGATGGTCTTATCCATTATTATGGCGTGGTCCCAGTACAGCTTGTGGTCTCTAGTACTGCCTGGGATTCGTATTTCTAGTATGGTACTCCTTCTTTGGTGAATTGGTATTTCCTCCTGGCTTCTGATGTATTATCCTGGCTACCTGGTCGTGTCTATGAGTGTACTCAGTCTGGGTGATCACCTTGCATCCTGCGGTGATGTGTTGGATCGTTTCTGAGGCCAGGTGGCATCATCGACATGTGTCGTCTGACATTCCGGGCTCATTTGCGATGTATTTTCTCTAGTTTCTGGTGTTGGATGGTCAGCATAAATCCTTCAGTTTCGGGGAAGAGCATCCCGCTTGTGAGCCATGCATTGGAAGCAGTGTTATCGATGTGATCCTGATGGAGGTCACTGTAGTGTCTACAAGAAGTATCTACTTTGCCCATCTTTCTAGCTTCATTTCTTGTGCCGTCTGTGTGGGAGGGAGATCCTCGCTTAGGTTAATTGGGGTATACCTCTTATCTGCCTTCCTTATGGCCTGGTGGAGTGGTTCTGTGTTGTTCTTGAAGTAATCCTTTAGGTTAACTATCGCTGTTTTCTGTTGCTCTGTCAGGTCCCTTCCTCGCTCTTTCCGAGCTATTGTTAGTCTCTCCACTGCTGACTCCAGGTGGTGCTGACAGCTCTTGGTCATCATTGTCCTTGTCTTTCACATGATATCCTTTAGCTCGGTGTTAGTCCAATCTATGACCCCAAAGGAGTATGTTAGTACTGGAACTGCATAGGTGTTTATGGCTTTAACTGTGTTCCCCCATTCAGTTTTACTTTCAGCAGTCTTCTGAGTCTCTGATAATATTCTTCAGTCAGGCACTTCATTTTCTTGTACTCTAACTGCTGAGCCTGCATCATCCTTAGGTATTTTCAGGTCTCCCCTTCTGTCATAGCTTCGATCTCTTTACCAGTCAGCAGCTGGTAGTTTCGGCCGACTAATTTTTCCTGGTGCAGTGTGTGGATCTTGCATTTGTCTGGACCAATTTCCATCCTGATGTCCTTGCTGAATTCTTCGGTGATCCGGAGTAGTTGCTGGAGTTACTTCTCAGTTGTCGTGTAGAGCTTGATGCCATCCATGTACATCAGGTGGGTGAGGGTGTACACATTCTGCCTTCCTTCTTTGAGGTTATATCCATACTTGTTGCCATTAAGCATGGTGGATAGCGGGTTGAGTGCCAGACACAACCACAGTGGGCTCAGAGCATATCCCTGAAAGATTCCTCTTCTGATAGGGATTGGTCTGGTTGTGATGTTCTCTACCTTAATGGTGGTACTCCATTTCGCCATTGTTACTCCTAGGAAGTTTTTTACTATCAGGTTGACCTTGTAGATCTTCAGTTTCTCTATTAGCCAGCTATGAGGTACAGACTCAAAGCCCTTGCAGTAATCTATGTAAGCTGTGTATAGGGTGTGGTGCTTCTTGTGTAGGCTTTCTCCATAATTGCGGCATCTATTGTTAATTGCTCCTTGCATCCTTTCTGCTATTCGGCCATTATGTTCTGACTCTCTTAGTGGTCTCATATCTTCTTGGTTATGTTGCTGGCCAGGATCTTGTACATTGTTGGAAGGCAGGTGATTGGCCTGTATTTCGCCAGGTTTCTTGTATCTTCATCTTTAGATATGTGACACTTTCAGTGAGAAACTTCGAGATTGTCTCCAGGTGCCTTATTGTTCAAGTGAACTGCTGTGCTAGGTGCTTGTGTGTGCAAGTGAGCTTCTTGTACATTAGTTGTGGATGTTATCAATTCCTGAGGTTCGCCAGTTGTGGGTGTTCCTGATAGACTGTTTTACTTCTTCTTCTTGAATCTCCCACTCTCTCTCATCTCTTGTACTTCCTTGGTTTTCTTTCGTTCTACTTCTATCCAGGGGGGGCTCGGCTGTTATGTCTTACTTCACCGCTTCAGAAATTTCCCCAGAACTGCTCGATCATCTTCTTCTCAGGTGGGCCATTTCTTGTTTTCTCATCTTCTCCCAGTTTTCTGTAGAAGGCTCTTTGGTCCTCATCGAAGATTCGGTTGTTTATTTTCCTCTTGGAGCTCTCTTTGTATCAATGTAGTATCTTGCTGAGTGCGAGGAGGTTCTGCTTCAGTGTCTCCAAGTATTCTCCTATTCTCCGACTTCTAGTCTCATGTTTGCTGTGGATGCTGTCTCTCTTCAGGATGCTCTTCACCTTTCCAATCAATTTTTTACTTCTATTACCCTGTTGGTACTGGGTGAACCAAACTGTCTCGACTCTTAATTCTTCTATCTTCTGCTGAAGTCTTCTTTACCAAGCTGGTGGTTCCTTCTATTTTTGGTTCTTCTGCTGCTGGTCTCTTGTTTTCTTTTCCATTAATCTTAGTGGCTGCTATGGCAGCACAGTGTACAGCTGTGTGGATAGCCTCCAACATTGCACCATTCTTGTCAAGGTAATTATTTGCCGATTGAGGTGGGCTGCTACTCTCCACAGGATTTTATTTGGCCTCTGCTTAGGTATCACATGGGTTCTTGTGGGGTCCATTCCTTCGAATTCTGTTAGGGCCTTCTTCCACTTGTCTTCTATTCTGGATATCGTTACTTGGAATGTCATGGAATCTGGATATCTGGATATTATGAAGTGGAAAGAGACTTTGTCTCTTTCCACTTCAGCTACTCTGTGTTGTATATCTTCTTGCTCTTCCTCCTCTGGTTCTGTATTGACCATATTCTTTGTTCTTTGTAGTTGATTGCTCACATCCTGCTTGATTTTTTCCAAGATGGCAGGAGCTGTTAGGTTCTTCGTATGATGGTCCTTCTTTGCTCCGCTAATCTCTGTTTGGTGACCTGAATATCTGGGAATCGTTCCAACCACTTGGTATGTATTCACAACCTGTACATTGTCATATCGGTCTCTAGCCTGGTTATTTCATAGTATGCTCACATGATTATTATTGCTCTTATATTATTTGTCCCTGATTGGGGGATTCCACTCCGTGACAGGTACTGCTACCAAGTACACAGGGTGGAGTTAATGTCTGGTGTTACTGTTGGTTGAGGAACTCTGATTATTGTTATTATTATTATTATTATTAGCCTTATGGTGCAAGGAAGCCTGAGGCTTATGCTGCACCAGCCAAAAAAAAATTGAGTACCCTGAGAGAGAGAGAGAAGCCGGTTCAGAATCAAGTTTGAGTTGATTAATGAATGTTTTATTTTTCTGAGCTTTAGCTTAGGAAGAAAATGAAGCTAAAGATTTGGATACAAGCTAATTTCAGTATGCAAAATTGTTATCTTGAACAGCCTTAGCACATTTATTAGAAAACTAAGTTTTAGGTAAAGTTTGAGATTTTATGGCAGAATCATGGAATAAAGGATTTCATGCTTACAAGAGTAATCACTGAAATAATTGGAGCTGACATTGGAATCAGAAGATTTAAAATAGTAATCCAACCAAAGAAAAGAAGTATATAAATTATATTCTTCTTTTCCTTGTGCTATTACTGAAGATATTATTTATTCTTAATTTATAATATAGTGTCAGAATAAGGAATGAAATGAAAATGCATCATATAACCTATGTTCACCTTTTTTGCCCTAAAAATATTGTTTTATATGCAATGCAAAATATGCCTGTTTTTTTTTTTTTTTTTTGTTTTTTTTTGCCTTGCCAGTTGCATTGTTAAAAAAGGAACAATTTTAAAAGGAACAAATTTACACTTGATAAAAAAAAAGTTTTAATTTAATTAGGTTTAATCAGTAGGAACAATTTTTCCTTGGGATAAAGTAATATATGATATTTTCAGGATTGTTGATCAGATCAGATTTATTGTCTTATAAACCTTGTGTGTTTATATGACAATAAATCTTATTTCTTCATACAAGTAGTTTTAGATCTGCATTCCTACTGAAGGGTATTATCTCTTGATGGCATACAGAATTTTGGAATCATGGGATAATAATGTTATAGCTTCACACTGAAAGTGATTATGACTGCCAAATATAGACTACAATAAAAGGCATAGCTAGTTGTGCATATTGGCCAATTAAATCAGTGGTAGCATACCAGAAATTTCCTAAAAATTTTTCAGATATCCTGTAGATGATTCTGATTTTGAGCTATCTGTGCTGACTTGCACATTTGGCTTGGTGCATTAAGTAGAATTGCAGGTAGGCATTGGGTGTGTTTGCCTCTCCTCAGTTCTCAAGGTAGTCAATTACATGTTAATACATGAACGTGCTTGGAAAACTTATATATACTGCAATCTATGATTAGTTTTAGGATAACTATAGTAAGGGGAAGGGGGTGCATAGTGTAGACATAACTGCTTCCATCAATGCAACAAGGATGTTTATTTACTTGCATATCGACTTTTACAGATGTGTAAAATGCTCCAGCAGCAATACAGATAGCCTGATGGTGGACTGGATTCAATCACTGAAGTATGCTACTTCCATCATATGTGTATAATTATGTCACCCTGTGTTCTAATTTAGATCATGCCAGTGCATGATGGAGAGAAAGTATGGTGTGTCAGTGTGCACTGATGCTCGACATATTAAATTCTCAATAGCTTGTAGAAGCTCCCATACAGTAATCATCATGTTTTATAACTTAGAAAATATATTAAAACTATCAACGTAGAGGACATTGGAAGAAGTTGTTCTGTAACAGATATAATTTTGATAGCCAAAAAAAAAATAATAAAATAACCCTTAAAACTGATCCTTGAAAATGACAGAGAGAGAGAGAAAGAGAGGGGTTGGAAGTTGTTCTGTAACAGATATCATTTTGATAGCAAAAAAAAAATAACACCTAAAATTGATCCTTCTAAATGGCAGCGAGAGAGAGAGACTCCACCTTGTGTCATATGCTTGTTTCCATATCAAAGAAAATTGAAACTAGATCTGTTTTAGGAAAGTATTCCGAATTGAAAACAGTAATTTGGTTTTAAGCCTGCTACACTGGAAAGTCCATTGTATCCTCAAGGGAGTTCATCACTTGCTCCTAAATACTGTGAGATGATCATTGACCATTTTCTCTGGGATCCTGCATAATCAGCTTATCAGAGCTTGTAGGATGATAACTGCTTGGAATTTTAGGATTTTTCCTGGCTGAGGAAAGGCAAGAACAATTGCTTTGTTCTTGCCCTTCAAAAAATATTCTGTTATATAGGAAGAGTAAGTAATCCATAAGTTATATTGAAATATGGTTAATCGTTTCATAATTAATGAAATGATTAATTAATTACCTAGTCTTACAGCACTTGCCTCATAAAGCAAAACTGATCTTTTCAACTTGTGTATTAATGGCATTACAAGTCAGATTTATAAGACAGCTTTATTGGCTGCTTTTCACTTTTCTATTTCATGACCAAGAACTCTAGCATAAGATGTCCTTGCAGAGATGCTGATAAATGTTTTTCCTAACAATTGTAGGTAAATCTGCAATTATGTTCTGGGATCAATGGAAAAAAAAATCTTATTCTAGAAAGCCTTGGAACTTACCAATCATTTAAGAAGGTGTGAAATGTATGGGAGGTTTCCTTTTTGGCTTTAATGCTGAATGTAACATGTAATGTGCATTTCACATTACTTGGTTTTTAGAGTGTCCATAAGTGCTTCTTGTCTTCACCATGCCTATCCGTCCATCCACATGTAACAACCCCAGGCTCACATCTGGTGAATATGGGCTTGGCATACACAGGGTCCTGAGCTGGATATCATCATTCTTCTCTTTCTTGGTGATTCCCTTCTATTTCTGACTCTCTCTCTCTCTCTCTCTCTCTCTCTCTCTCTCTCTCTCTCTCTCTCTCTCTCTCTCTCTCTCACACAGGGTAACTCAGGAATTTTTTTTGGCCTGGTGCAGCATAAGCCTCAGGCTTCCTTGCACCATATGGCTAATAATAATAATAACTCCCAATGGATGGATTTTCATGAAATTTTATACATGGACCTTTTAAAAATATTTGTCAATCCATTCATTATAATTAGAAAAATAGAAATCTGGCAGTTATTTCTTTTTTCTATACAATTTTTATGGAAATAGTAATTTATAGATTGAATGTACTTTTAATGCAGTATTTGTCAGCCTTGGACAGTGTGTATGCTGTGCATGGATTGTTTTGTAAGGCTCGGAAAAATGGTGCTGCTTGTGAAGATATATATATATAGAGAGAGAGAGAGAGGGGTGGGAACTGTACTGTTTTTTAAAAAAAAGAAAAAAAGAGTATTATGGGAGAAGAGTAATAAATATTATTTAGTCAAAAGCTAAGTTTACAGAACATAAAACTATAGTTTTATTAAGTGTGTTTTATAAAGTTGTAATCTTAGTAATTAATTGATAAAGGGATAACTATATTTACTTTTCACTTCTATTAATCACAGAAAAAGAGAAAAAAAATCAATTAATTAAGAAAAATTTAATTTTCTGTTATGTATGTAACTTCTGCATTAGTAGGTTTCTGGGTAACTGGGGGCCCCGAGTGCCAAGCGGTTTTCTCTGTGCGATTTACAGAGTACTCTTTGAAAAAAATAGTTTTATTTCTTTTCTTGTGTGATCTCCTCTTTTGTTCACATCAAGTGGTTCTGTGCTTGCGAAGTCAGAAGTAAGAACCCAGAAAGGGAATCAACCTTTCTTTTCGTAGTATACATATCAAATACTAACCACTCAACTAACTTCAATAACCGCTTGGTCACTGGTGGCACAACTCCTGCCTCCACATGGCGGGGCTGGTAACCTGTTGGGAAAATCCATCCCTCGGAGCTAAAAGGAGTAGAAATGGAAGCTGATGTATTTCCACGTTTAGAGCCAAAGAGCTCTGAAAACAACGACATCAACTATGACTTCTCTCTTTCAAAGAGACTTGAAAAGGACACAAGAAAGTGGAAATCTCCAGCTTTCCTCATAGTACATTCTTTGTCATCCCAACCTGTGAGTAAGCTCTCCCCATTCATCATCCAGAGATGCTTAGAAAATGCTGCAGGTTCACCAAAAATGGTTAAACATCTCCAATCAGTAGATTTACTAATAGAGATATCTCACTCAAGACATTCTGAGTTATTATTACAGCTAACTTCTTTAAATGGAATTCCAGTTCACCCCATGCAACACACTGAATTCATCCAATGGAGTGATCTCCGAATGGGATCTATAAACGTTTCTGAGGAAGAAATAAACCAGAAGCTAAAAGATCAAAATGTGTCTCATGCAAAGTGAATCATGATCAGAAAAGATTATAACTTGACTCCTACATGAAACATAATCTTAACTTTCAGTACTCCAAATCTACCGGCTTCTGTCAAAGCAGGTTACTTGAATTGCCGTGTTTGGCCATATGTTCCAAATCTGCTTATATGTTATAAATGTCAAAAGTTTGCCCATTCTTAGACAGCATGCCATGGAGATGCTACATGTCCAAACTGTGAATGCAAAACTCACACATAAGCAGAATGCAAGGCTCCAACACCACAGTGCCCTAATTGTAGTGGCAGTCATCTAGCTTACTCCAAAGATTGTGATCTGTGGAAGGTAGGAAATTAGTAAAATAATAAGAGGAGTTTACCTCAATATGGAAGTTAGGAAAGAAAATATAAAAATATAAAATTGAAAATAGTCTCTTACCAAGAAGCAAAAAAACAAGTCAACTTATGTATACCAAAATGCACTTATGCTTCTACCATTCACATACACAAATCAGTGGCATGTCAGACAGAAGTGTCTATCTCTCCAAAAATATCAATCTCAGACTGGGCTCGATCAGTACTCTCAGTCCACATCCATCTAAACCAATTCAGTTTGATAGTATGAACCAGAGCTGTAATGCTCAATATGTTCTATGTTGATATCAATATTTGTAAAATAATAAGAGCGGTTTACCTCAATATAATATGTACAACACTTCCATATGATACTCTCCAGCAATTAAAATGAAAAAATGGAAAATCTTACATTACAGTAAAAATAAAAAATAATTAAAAATCAATTGAACACAATTAAAAATAATTTTTAATTAATTTTAATTGCATTCAATTTATTTTTAATTATTTTTAATTGCATTCATTGATTTTTAATTGTGTTCAATTGATTTTTAATTATTTTTTATTTTTTATTGCAATGCAAGATTTTCAATTTTTTTCTTTTAATTGCTGGAGAGTATCATACAGAAGGGTTCTACATATTATATTGAGGTAAACTTCTCTTATTATTTTAAAAACCAATTAAGCAGACCAAATCAGTAATGCACCACTCACAATTCTATCCCAGAGACCTCTGCATTGTCAGGTAGCAGAAAATTTGCACAGATCGTATCCCTTTGAGGTGAAGCAATCATGCCTAACAAGTATGGATACAGTTGATACCATCGGTCAAGAAGAACTTCTTGAAATATACACAGAAGATAATATGTATGATAACGTTGAATCATAATGACCCACATTTCCCAGAAAATAAAAATTAAAACCGGACCGTCATAAACAATCAGCTTATAAAAAGCAGTGAGATTCACCTTCCACAAACAAAATTAAATACTGTAATGGAACACATCATTCAATGGAATTGTAGAGGTTTTTGCAGCAACATGGTTGATATCTATGAACTAATTCTCTGCTTCAAACCTGTTGCCGTGTGCTTACAAGAAATTGAATTGACACCCCAAGCTTCCCCTGCAGTCAAAAATTATACTATGTTTTCAGACAAGATAGATCTGACACTAATAGTGCTCATGGAGGAGTAGCCATCCTTTTGGATTCAAGAGTTCCCTCCAGATGCATTCCATTGCAAACCTCCTTAGAAGCTGTTGCCACATGTATAGTAATTGGAATCACTGTTACATTTCAATTTATCTTCCACCTAATAACCCATATTCTATTCAGGAAATTGAAAAAATCTTGTCTTGCAACTACCACCTCCCTTCTGTCTACTAGGTGATATTAATGCTCACCATCCATTATGGGGTTCCTCCAGCTTAGACGGGTGTGGAAAGCTTATTGAAATGTTGATAGACAGGTTGATTTAACATTATTGAATACTGGCTCTCCTACCTCTGTTCATCTTCTTACTGGATCAACTTCCACAATAGACCTTTTTCATTTGCTCTCCAGTGCTCTATCCAAGTATCGATTGGGTAAGTCTTAGCAATCCACAACAGCAATCATTTCCCAATAATATGCAAAATTCAAACTTCCTGTTCATTACCAAGAGATAATCCAGTAAAATGGAAATTTACAAAGGCTGGCTGGATAAAATACACCAGGCTTGTCTCATTCGACAACCATATCATACAGTGCTGTTCCATCAACCATGTTACTGAACAGGTGCCTTCGTAGCCAGGTGGGTGGGCAGGAGCAGCAGTGCGTAGCACATGCTTCTTGATTAGACTGGGGTTTGAGCCCATGACAACCAAATATGGAGGATGCAGAAAGGTCATTCCCTGATCTTTCCTCCGTATTATTCCCGGAGCAATATGGCCTTAGTTGCTAATACTCCTAAAAACCAAATGACATGTTAGTGAACACATAACAAACCAAATTCTAACAGCTGCAACCACTACCATTCCACAATACTAAGTCAGGAAAAGGCAAAAATTAGATTACTGGTGGAACCAAGAGTGCAACAATGCAAAAAAAAAGAGAAAAACAAAGCATGGAATCAATTCCACAAACATCCAACCAATTCCAATCTTATTAATCGACTTCGAGAAAGAGCCCATTATATCAGACGGAAAGCAAAAAAGGAATCTTGGATTAAATTCACTTCCTCAGTTAATAAAAATACAGACATCAGACTGATCTTGAGTAAGATAAAACTGTTAAATGGCAAATTTCCTCCAACATCTACTCCACTAATTAACTGGAATGGACAGGAACTCTCTACGCCTGCAGAAACACAAATGCACTAGGATCCGTATTTTCTCAATTGTCCTCTTCAACTGCTTATGACCAATCATTTCAAAAATTAAAGGTGTAACTGAAAAATCCAAATTGAATTTCACTGACAGATATGTATTAACATATAATCAGCCATTCACCATGATTTAACTGCAGCATGCTCTTACAAACACTAGGAACAGTGCTGCTGACCCTGGAATATTTTATGTGATGCTAAAAAATTTAGATCAAAAGTCACACTCATCACTGCTGATATTCTTCAATCGAACATACATTCCCAAGCTCCTGGCATTATTCATATGTACTAGCTATCCCAATACCTGGGGGGAGGCGCTCCGTAGCCAGGTGGGCAGGAGCAGTAGTGCATAGCACATGCTTCTTGATTAGACCGTGGTTCAAACCCGTCACCACCAAATACGGAGGATGCGGAAAGGTCAGGGAATGACCACCGCATATCCCGAAGCAATATGGCCTTAGTTGCTAATGCTCCTAAAAACCAAATAACAACCAATACATGGTAAAGACTCTGTTCCTCATAACTATAGACAAATTTAACTTACCAGCTGTCTGAGCAAAATCCTGAAAAAAATGATTCATCGCTGTCTGACTTGATTTTTTGAGTCGCAAAATTTGATTAATAACAATCAGTTTGGATTCAGAAAAAATTGATCATCATTGGACCTTATGATTAAAGCCGAAGCAAACATCAGAAATGCATTAATCAAAAATGAGCATCTCATTATGGTCTGTATTCCATACAGACCATAACGAGAAATCCCACAAGAGTCCGTTCTCTGCGCCACTCTATTCGCAATTATAATGAATCACCTAACTGAATTCATTCTGAAAACAGTGGACTCGTGCCTTTATGCCAATGATCTCACAATCTACTGTCATTCTCAAAACATGAATTATATTGAGAGACAATTGCAGATATCAATAAATCGGATCCAGATTTGGATGAAACAAAATGGTTACAGACTATCCAGCCAGAAATCTTCTGCCATTCAGTTTTGTATTATACATAAAACTCATCCTGATCCCAAACTCCAATTAGATAACCATCCTATTCCAATATCAAATAGTATTTGTCTGCTTGGGTTAATTTTTGACAGTAATTTAAATTATCAAAAACACATTGAACATCTTCAGACAGCTTGTCAAAAAAAAAATGTACATACTCAGAGCCTTATCAGCAACAACCTGGGGAGCAGATCGTTACACCTTGCTTCACTTATATAGATCCATAATCAGATCACACCTGGACTATAGTGCACCTGTCTTCGATTCTGTTAGAGAAAGTGCTTTATCTCGCCTCAACCCTATTCAACATTCAGCTCTTCGAATAGCTCTAGGTGCGTTCAAAATATCGCCAATGCAAAGTCTGTATGTACAAGCCTGTGAAGCTCCTCTAAAGATTAGAAAAAAGATGTTATAACCAAGATCCAAAGCTAGTCGACCCATCCTAATGACAACTCTTTATAGAAACAAACCACAACCAACTAGGCCTGCAGGTATTAGGTTAATGGAACTAGCAGAAAACTGAAATATACAACCAATAAAGTCCACCAAGAACCTATAAATCACGTTCTTCCATGGTCTGTCATCATGCCGTCTTGTGACAGTTATTTTCACCAATGGGGAAAACTTCTTTAACAGGTAACTAGAAACCTGAGAGAGGTTTTGGAGGCACTGCTCTGGTGTGGGAACAATATTCCATGTTAGAGCAGATTTGCGATTTGTACAGAGTGAACAGCTATTTGGGAGAAAAGTAATGCCAAGAGCGAAAGAGAAAACCAAGTTTTTTAAATGCAGAGGAAACAATATTTGTAATGTGCTTATGCCAAGAGAGATTAGAAGTCATGGTAATGCTCAAAAGAGATATATCATCTTGCCTAGAAATTGGAGTGTCACCAAAGATAAGCATAGGAGCAGACGAATCCTTTATGCGAGATATAAGACAGGGACTGAGTTTTAGAAGAATTGAAATCAACTAAGTTGTCTTTGCCCCATTGGAGAATTAAATGCAGATTGGCATTTAAGGAATTTTATAGCGGATATTCAAGAAGTTGAATTTGATTGAGCAGAGCAAAGTTTCTCAAACTATGGATAGGATTTCTGGTCAATGGAAGAAGGTCACTAATATACAAGAGAAAAAGAGTGGGGGAAAGAACTTAACCTTGGAGGGCACCAGCATGGTGGAGAAGTTAGAAGACAGAGTAATCTACCATCACCCTCAATGAACAATGAGAGAGAAAACTGGATAACCAATTACAAAAAACAGTTCGCAAACCATAAGATGGAAGCTTGTTTAGAAAACCTTTATGCCAAACAAGATCAAAAGCCTTTGAGATGTCAAGAGAAACTGCTTGTGTTTCACTGAACTTTTCCATTGAAATTGTCCATGAATGGGTAATATAAGCCAGGATATCACCAGTGGACTGACACTGACAGAATCCGTACTGGCAATCATTGATCAGACAGAAGATTTCTAGATAGTTTAAGAGTTGGCAGTTAATTGATTTCTCAATTACTTTAGAAAGAATAGAAGTAATCACAATGAGATCATAATTGGATGGGAGGGATTTTTCACCCCCGTTTTAGGAACTGGCTGGATATGAGCAAATTTCCAAGCAGAAGGAAAATCACCTTTTGAATAAGAAGAAAAAAGGTGGCAAAGAACAGGAGTAAGTTGCAGGTTTTCAGAACAAGTGGAGAAATACCATCAGGACCTGGAGCTTTCTTAGCATCAAGATTCGTCAAAATCCTTCTGACATCCTTTTGATGGAAGACCACAGGAAGCAATGAATGGAGCATGTTGGGAATGGTGGCAGGTGTTTTACCAAGATCATTAATACATGAGTTGGAAGAAAAATGGGATGCTAGCAGGTAAACTTTATCCCTGGCTGAAGTGACAATAGAACCATCTGGTTTTGACAGAGGTGAGTGCAGAGATGGGCAAAAGTTGCAGCCAATAGCTTTGGTAAGAGACCAGAATGCTCGGCTACCATTAGGGCAAGAAGCAAACTTTCTATGCTTAGCTGTTCAAAATCTAGTTTGGGCTGATTAATAACTGCTTTACAATTGTTGCAAGCTCTGATGTAGGCAGAAAATGAAACTGAAGAATTGGAAACAAGCCAATTACGATATGCAACATTCTTCTCTTGATGAACAGCCTTAGCACATTTACTGGAAACAAAGTTTAGATAAAGGATAAGATTTTAAAGTGGGGGTGTGCAGTAAAAGATTCCATTCCTACAAGAATAATTTCACTGACATTATCCGAACAAACATTGACATCAGAGGGCGCCTCCATAGCCAGGTGAACAGGAGCAGCCATGCATAGCACACGCTTCTTGATTAGACCGGGGTTCGAGCCCGTGACAACCAAATACAGAAGATGCGGAAAGGTCAGGGAATGACCACCACATATCCCTAGAGCAATATGGCCTTAGTTACTAATGCTCCTAAAAACCAAAATGTTGACCAAAAGGTTGACCAAAAAACAAACAAACATTGACATCAGAAGTTTTGAAACAGTAATCCAACTAAGGAAAAGAAGAAAAGAAACCTCGCAATTCATCCCATTTTGCGTTATTGTAATGCACAACACAATGTTGGGAATAGCCATGAGATAAAGGCTCCATTGGAGAAGAGACAATCACAGACTTCTGATCTGAAGTGCCTAAAGGACCACTCATCTCACCTATGAGATAAAAAGATCAAGCATGTTGGCTGTATGGTTAGGATTGCCTGGTATTCTCGTAAAAGAACAGTAAATGAACAATCTGTGTGAGGTCATTAGTAATTGCAAAATCCTCATCATCTCAACCAACTGGAGTTGTGAACATTAAAATCACCAAGGAAAATTACCTCACTATTAGGAAAGTTGGACTGGAGAAAGTCAAGTTGCAAAGAGAAGAAGTCAAAGAATTTTAAGTGATTAGTTGAGTTGGGAGAATGGTAGAGACAAGATGAATTTGACAGAATGATGTAGAGAGATTTTAAGCCAGAGAAGATTAGAAAGAGGAGATTCCAAATTCCCAAGTCTCTGTTCGGAATATCAGAATGGACATATGCACAACTACCGCCTTTGAAGTGAAAGGAATGATACAGCATATAATTTTGGCAACTGAGATGAGCAGTGTTTGAACCAACCGATAACTGAGATTCTGAAAGAAAAAGTATATGGGGTTTGGCAGACTGTAAGTGGAAATGGACAGCATTGATATTAGAACTGAGACTACTGATATTTGTAAAATGAACTAGGAAGTGTTTGGGAGGTTTAGATCTTCTCGCTGATAAGTTTGCTCTCTTAGTTTGACAATTCATGGTGTATTCAATAGTAAGAAAAAGTGGGGGTGGGTATGCTGTATGAAGTAATGAAATTATTGGATATGGCATGCACATGGTAAGAATATACCCATATCCTTGACATGTGTCCTTGACAATCCCCTCCCTCCCACATCCACACTACTCGGACCCCCTTCAGTTGCTATCCAGCAGAGTAGAGGCAACATGATTATACACTAGCTGATCTGGAAGCCTCCTAGAGAGTTATCAATAGGTTCGGTCCAGTGTACTAACTAGCGGCCGGCCTGCAAACACCATTTTAGAGCTGTATCCTCAAAATGTAAGAAACTTTGGATCTCGCCATGGTGTTTATCATAACCTCAAAAGACATCAGTCATACTGCATGATGGAAGAAATGGGGGGGGGGTTGACCGGAACTTAGCTCTGGAGACTAAACGTGGGTTCCAGAACTTCAAACCTCCAATAAGCAAAGTGGTTGTATTGCACTGGTATGAGAGTCATCTACCACCTAGTATTGCCTGGTAACACAGAGGAATGGCATTCCTCTGTGTGGTGTGGGCACCACACCTCGACCCCTGCTTACGTTGGTTCACACTTGGGTGGTCACCCACAGTGTGTTTGCACATGGGATTATACCCAGAATTACTAACAGTCCCACCATCGTAAAGGTACAAGCGGAGGATTTGGCTGTCGCAGACCCTCCGGACTTCTCTGAAATTGGGTCCACTTGATTTGAGTGTCACCTGAATATCAGTTCCATCAGTGTTTAGGTAGCAAGCACCGCTTGTCTGGCATATCTGAGAAAATGTCTGCGACAGATCTCAAGGGCCAAATCACGTTATCAGTTAACGACCCCTCTACAGTGTATAAATTACCACAGGCCACTCATAATAAAACACATACTCCTTGTATAACAACTCCCATCTAATTTTATTTGTTTCTCTCTGAAACTTACAGGAATTATCACTTAGCCATATCATAGGTGAAAATTCAAACCTTACAGAATTTTTCTTCTTTCGGAAATGAATGGTTTATATGACCGTTTCTAACTGTTCTAACTGTTCTAACCATTTCTAACATAGAAGCCAACAAAATTATTATTAACTACTTTGGTAGGTGCAATATGGCCTAAGTTGCCTTTGCACCAGAAAAATCCAAACAGACGGATTGGAATAAATATCTTCAACACTTAGGATATTTGACACCATTCCCATCAGCCTGATCATCCTTCTTATTCTACTGTAATAACCTCAGTGGATGACAAAATATCCTGTTATACAGGGTAGATATCACATCCAGCATATATGCCAGTATCTGCCACAGAGATGTTTTAAAGCTTTCATGTACATACTTAGAGGAGAGAAGGGAAGCAGATTTTCCCAAAGGAAAACACACTGGTGAACCAGTAGAATAAAATGTTTTCACTTTAACCACACATTGGTTTAGAATCTGTGTCATCTAATCAAACAGAGATTCAGGAAGTTACCACTGTAGTTGCACATTCTGCTGTGCCAATTCATTCCTGTTATTAACACAGATTCATTCCTGTACGTTAAATCTATTGAAATTGAAACACCTTTTCAGTGATCCTGTTATACTGCAAGTAGTTGCGGTTATTATTCCTACTGGCAGGATTTATGACAGGAAATACTGCCAGTGTGAGGATTTATGTCATAGGTCTAGCCACACACAGATCATCAGACTTGAGCAAGAACCACTGAGAAGAGGTTGCCCTTACCTGTCTTCACAATGATCACCATCTTTGTATACGTTGCTTTCTTCCAAGGGCTCTGGACTGCCTGTGTGCAACTGTGACACTACCTTAGCTATTCAGTATGTTAGTATTAACTGTGACAGTACTGTGACACTACCTTAGCTATTCAGTATGTTTTAATAATGCACAACATATGTTTTTGCTGCTTTTAGCCATCTGACTGTTCAGTCAGATTTTACCCAATGAGGAAGTTTATATGTGATAGTTTCAAATTTTTACAGATTGAAAATGTATAGAAATATAAATATAGTTAAATTAGGCCTTTTAATATTTATAGTGTACATATTCATACCTAATCTAATTAATAAATATCACTGTTTTCTGATTTCTTAACATTTTGATGTGGTGGCCTAAATTTGTAGGTTACCCAACATAATTAAATTATTTCATTCATGAACTTGGCATCTTACAGTCAAATTACGAGAACATCTTTAAAAACGATCTGATCAAATTATAATCCTGTAAGGTAGACAAAACATCAATGGAAGGGGTAGATTTTTTGTTTGTAATGACTCGCAGGAAAGTTTAAGAAAAAAAAAATTATGTTTCCTATGTGTCTGTAAAAGAGTTGAAATAAGTATAAGTTAATAAAGGTCTCTGGTGGATATAAACATTTATTGTTGTGTATTCAAATATTTCCTTGTCTTCACACCTAAGATATTAGGCAGCAGAAAGTTTTCATTATTTAATGTATCAAAAGTGTTCTGCTATTTAATATCTTAGATGCAAAATGGTTCCAATAATTTTTAAGGTGGTTGCTGATGTTACTGAGAAATCAGAAGCTGCTGGAAAAATAAAGAATGAGGTGTTGATAGTTAAAGAAAAAGCTCAATCAATTGTGGATCAGATTACAAAAGAGAAAGCAGTAGCTGAAGTAAAATTAGAAGCAGCAAAACCTGCTCTAGAAGAAGCAGAAAAAGCACTGCAGGTATATTTGTTTTCTGTTACCATCTTGTTTATATTTTTTTTTTTTTTTTATTAATATTAAAATTATATATATATTTTACATGTTTTAAAGATTATGTGTGTATGTGCATACATTGTGAACATAGGCAAGGTTGTTTTTATGGTGGATGGGGAATGTGCCAGAATGGCAATCTTGAAACAGACATCAGAAATGAGTTATATGTGCTATATAACAATGAGATTTAATATTCAAATAATAAAATATTATTTAGTTTAGATGCATAATTCATAAGCAAATTAACGTGATAAGAGGTTTGCTTTTGTCTTTTATTTGTACTTATGCTACCTAAAGAATGATTTCAAATTTCAATAAATCTACAGTCAGTGTTCGGCTTAGTGTTCAGCTGAACTACAGTTTTGAACAATAATGAGCAATGGTGCAAATTACATAGGCTAACAAGTATTTTTCAACAAAAAATTATATAAAAAATTTTTAAAAAATGAAAAATAGAATTTTAAAAAATGTATATTTGAATGCTGATTCCAAATCTGTTTTTGGTTTTCCTCTAGCACATTTGGTTTTTGTGATGAGACCAATTACATGAGCATGATGAAACTGATTATACCACTTGTATACCTATTTATTCAACCTACACAAATATAATTATTATATATTTATTATTATTATTGCTTATAGATTCATATTTATGAAATTGTTTGAATATATCTATATCCTTGTTATTTCATAATTTCAATATTTGATTAGTATAATATTAGTAAGGCTGAATGATGCAAGAAAGTAGACTTTTACTGCATCAAACAAATGATTATAAATTGTTTCAGGTAAGATCCAGTGTAAAAAAAAAAAAAAAAAAAAAAAAACCCAAAAAATTCTGCTGTGTGTGGATCTTTCCTATCTAAATCAAAAAGCTCTGAACATGTACTTCCTCCTGTCGTTTCTGGGCAAGATTGTAAATACTTTCAAATTTAATCCTAACGTCACTTTTTTCCCAACAGTGCCCTGTACTTGTTAATTAAATCCTCAGATCTCTTACTCTTAATATCATTAGTTCCCTTAATTGATGATGTCCCTTGTTCTCTTAATTGATCATGCCAATTAAGAGAGGCGCCTCCGTAGCCAGGTGGGAAGGAGCAGGAGCAGCAGCAGTAGCAGTGCGTAGCACGTGCTTCTTGATTAGACCGGGGTTCGAGCCCGTCACCACAAAATACGGAGGATGCGGAAAAAGTCAGGGAATGACCACCGCATATTCCCAGAGCAATATGGCCTTAGTTGATAATGCTCTTAAAAATCAAAATAACAAAAAAAATAACATAGCCAATTAAAAGAACATAATACAACATCATCTGCTTTTACTCTTACACAATATATTTCACATTTCCCTATCAATAGAGTTACTAACAGTTATTACCTCCCTTGGGAAGTAGTAAGTATCAGTAACCAGCCATACCTCAATTTTGCCTTGGAGATTGCTGCTCTATTGCCTGATGCACAAGTGAAGGCTGTGGCATTAAGTTGGGCAGCTTAGAACTTGATGGGCACCCCATTTTAATTACTTTGAGGGCATTTTACCCTGAAGAACGGCCATTGAAACTAACTGCCTGAGGCAGTCAAAAGAAGTGTACAAATCTATGTTCAAACCTAGGTAAAACGTACACGATCTGACGATTTGTTTGAAAAATATAGGACCATGCTGAGGAAATGCCGCGAGCTAGGCCACAATGTTAATGTCTGTAATTCTGCCCAGACAAGGATATGTTAAAAGCCTTGTAGATTAACTCAAGACTTGAAGGAATCTGCAAGGCTTTAGGGGGGGGAAATTTTTATCAGCATGGCTCACACTTGTAGGTAGAAGGAAATTGTTTTGTAGAGACGGGATACACTTAAACAAAGGTGGTGCAAAAGTTTTTGCCAGTATTATTGAGGATACCTTAAAGGTTCAGGGACACGGCTAGTTGGGGGTGGGGGGGGAAATGTGGGTAATACTGACACACACTTATCTGATAATATTGGTCAAAGTAACTCTTGCACATACCTCAAGAGTTCTTATGTTACTCCAACTGGACATATTATCTAGATTTCCTAATTCATTTCACAAATATACGTGGTCTCAATTCTAATCTCAACGATGTCCATTTCCACTTGCAGTCTTCCAAACCCCATGTACTTTTTCTGACTGAATCTCAGTTATCAGTTGATTCAACTACTGCTCATCTCAGATGTCCAAATTATTTGCTGTATGATTCCTTTCGCCTCAAAGGTGGTACTTGTGCATATGTCCGTTCTGATATTCCCTGTCAGAGACTTGGCAATTTGGAATCTCCTCTCTTTGATCTTCTCTGGCTTAAAATCTCTCTACCTCATTGTGTAAAATTCATCTGTTGTCTCTACCATTCTCCCAACTCCACTAATCACTTGGAGCTCTTTGACTTCCTCTCTTTGCAACTTGACTTTCTCCAGTCCAACTTTCCTAACAGTGAGGTAATTTTCCTTGGTGATTTTAACGCTCACAACTCCAGCTGGCTTCCGTTTTCTAGTCACACCGACCCAGCAGGTCGAGATGCTGAGACTTTTGCAATTACTAATGACCTAGCACAGATTGTTCATTTACCTACAAGAATACCGGACAATCCTAATCATACAGCCAATACGCTTGATCTTTTTCTCACAAACAACCCTTCTAAGTACAAGGTTGAAATGAGAGGTCCTTTAGGCACTTCAGATCACAACTTGGTGATTGTCTCTTCTCCAATGGAACCTTTATCTCATGGCTATTCCCAACCTCGTATTGTTTGGCATTACAAGAATGCAAAATGGGGTTACCTGCGAGATTTCTTTTCTTCTTTTCCTTGGTCGGATTACTGTTTCAAAACTTCTGATGTCAACATTTGCTCAGATCGTGTCAGTGAAATTATTCTTGCAGGAATGGAATCCTTTATCCCACACTCCACTTTAAAATCTCGTCCTTTATCTAAACCTTGGTTTTCCAATAAATGTGCTAAGGCTGTCCAAGAGAAGAACGTTGCATATTGTAATTGGCTTGTTTCTAATTCTTCAGTTTCATTTTCTGCCTACACCAAAGCTCGCAACAATTGTAAAGCAGTTATTAATCAGTCCAAACTAGAGTTTGAACAGGCTAAGAGTACAAAACTTGCTTCTTGCCCTAATGGTAGCCGAGCATTCTGGTCTCTTGCCAAAGCTATTGGCCGCAACTTTTTCCCATCTCTGCTCCCACCTCTGTCCAAACCAGATGGTTCTGTTGTCACTTCAGCCAAGGATAAAGCTGACCTGCTAGCATCCCATTTTTCTTCCAACTCATGTATTAATGATCTTGGTAAAACACCTCCCACCATTCCTAACACGCTCCATTCAATGCCTCCTGTGGTCTTCCGTCAAAAGGATATCAGAAGGATTTTGATGAATCTTGATGCTAAGAAAGCTCCAGGTCCTGATGGTATTTCTCCACTTGTTCTCAAAACCTGTGCTCCTGAACTTACTCCTATTCTTTGCTGCCTTTTTTCACTTTCTTATTCCAAAGGTGTTTTTCCTTCTGCTTGGAAATTTGCTCATATCCAGCCAGTTCCTAAAAAGGGTGACAAATCCCTCCCATCCAATTATCGTCCCATTGCAATTACTTCTACTCTTTCTAAAGTAATGGAGAAATCAATTAACCGCCAACTCTTAAACTACCTAGAAACCTTCCGTCTGATCAACGATCGCCAGTATTGATTCCGTCAGTGTCGATCCACTGGTGATATTCTGGCTTATGTTACCCATTTATGGACTAATTCAATGGAAAGGTTCGGCGAAACACAAGTAGTTGCTCTTGACATCTCAAAGGCTTTTGATCGTGTTTGGCATAAAGGTCTTCTAAACAAGCTTTCATCTTATGGTTTGCCAACTGTTTTTAGTAATTGGTTATCCAGTTTTCTCTCTGATCGCTCACTGAGGGTGATGGTAGATGGCTCTCTGTCTTCTAACTTCTCCACTAATGCCGGTGTCCCCCAAGGTTCAGTTCTTTCCCCCACTCTTTTCCTCTTGTATATCAATGACCTTCTCCCATTGACTGGAAATCCTATCCATAGTTTTGCTGATGATAGCACATTGCATTCAACTTTCCATTTTGAGAAACCTTGTCCAGCTCAGTCAGCTTCAAGTTCTGGAATATCTGCTGCCAATTCCTTAAATGCCGACCTTCAGGTAATTCTCCAGTGGGGCAAAGACAACTTAGTTGATTTCAACCCTTCTAAAACTGAATCTTGTCTTATATCTCGCAAAAAGGATTCTTCTGCTCCTATGCTTATCTTTAGTGACACTCCGATTTCTAGGCAAAATGATATATCTCTTTTGGGGATTACTCTGACTTCTAATCTCTCTTGGCACAAGCACATTACAAATATTGCTTCCTCTGCATCTAAAAAACTTGGTTTTCTCTTTCGCTCTCGGTGTTACTTTTCTCCCAAACAGCTGCTCACTCTGTATAAATCGCAAATCCGCCCTGCCATGGAATAGTGTTCCCACATCTGGGATGGTGCCCCCAAAACCTCTCTCAGGCTGCTTGATTCCATTCAGAAGAGGGCAGTTAGGTTAATTAATGATTCATCTCTAACAGAGTCTCTCCACTCGCTTTCTCATAGACGCACTGTTTCTGCTGCATGCCTCTTCTACAGATACTTCCATGGGCACTGTTCTTCTGAATTGGCTTCTATAATTCCCGCTCTCTCTTTCAAAACAGTCCGAACACGTGCCGCCACCAGCCAACATCCATTTACTGTCCAACTTCAAACCCACAGAACCAACTTTTCATCTTCCTCATTTATTCATTCAACTGCTGTTTTCTGGAACAACCTTCCTTCATACGTATTTCCTGAAAATTACAATCTACAGAAGTTCAAGACCAATATCAACAAATATCTTCTTTCGTCTTCTCAACCTCCAACCCAAGCACGGTACTAAGTACTATAGGTTATAATACCTCTCGTGTTTGGGGTTCTCATAAAAAAAAAAAAAAAAAAGATGTTCTGGGGGCAGAAACGTTTCAAGGGAGCGGGTAGCTAATGCCAGGGAAGAGAGCCTAAAAAACTTCAAGATTTGTCTTACGGTTGTTAAATATACAAGAACAGTAAGTCTTAATTGTTTATATAGTAATGGTGAAGTGTCGTCAATAAAATGGGCGAATTCGAACTTCCGGTTAAAACAAGTAACGCAGACATAATAGGGCTTACGGAGATGTGGTGCCATCCGGAAATTGGAGATGATGAGTTTCAGTACAGCTTGTATAATATATTTAGGAAGGATAGTATAGATAGAAGGGGTGGTGGGGTAATGGTTCTTATCAGAAGCAGCCTGAGTCCGATGATAGCTTTCCCGGATTCAGACGTTTCACATGCTAGTATAGAATCTGTATGGTGTGAGGTAGTTAGAAACAAAGGTATAATGCAAGTAGGAGTAATCTACAGACCAGGTTGTTGTGAAGATTATGATGAAAGCCTCTACATGCAAATGGAATGAGCAAGTAAGTCTCAATGTCTTATTATGGGAGATTTCAATTTGCCTTTAATTGATTGGAGTAAGACGGAAGGCAACTCGACATGGGGAACAAAATCTTTAAATCAACTAGATGACTGTTATTTGTATCAACATGTCAAGGAAAGTACCAGAGAAAAGAATATCCTAGACCTCATCATTACCCATGAATCAGATGACATAACAGGGCTGACAGTAGAGGAACCAGTAGTAGGAAGTGATCATGAAGTTCTGCGGTGGATGATGATGATAGAGGTAGCAGCAGTAAAAGGCAAAGGAATGGATTTCAATTTCAGAAAAGGAAATTACGATTCCTTAAGGTACTACATGGCCTCTATTATTTAGGTATATATCGCACAGAGAACGAATACAATTGAACTGTGGTATGCTTTTAAAACATTAATCCCAGATGCCTTGAATGCATATTTACCATTAAAAATATACTCCATGAGGAGGGTTCCTAGTAGGATGAATAGTGAAATTGCCACATTACTTGAGCAGAAAAAGGTGGCATGGAAAGGTTGCAGAGCAATAAAACGTACTGAAGCCTATAACAGCTACAAGATGATCTGTAATAGAGCCACAGAAAAGGTTCGACAGGCAAAGGAAGTGACGCCTCCGTAGCCAGGTGGGAGGGAGCAGCAGTGCACACGCTTCTTGATTAGACAGGGGTTCGAGCCCATCACCACCAAATACAAAGGATGCGGAAAGGTCAGGGAATGACCACCACCACATATTTCCAGAGGAATATGGCCTTAGTTGCTAATACTCCTAAAAATCAAATAACAAACAAACAAACAAGCAAAGGCAGTTTATGAGAAATCACTAGCAAACAGAGCAAAGAGGGTGGGGGGGCATAAGGAATTCTTCACATATATATATATGCCAAGAAGAGCAGGACAAACCAGATCGGACCTTTACGTAAGGGAAAGGGGATAATATTAAATACAGCAGCTGCCATTGCAGATGAACTCAACAGTTATTTTGCATTGATATTTATAAATGAAAAACCTTTTGTGGCAATGGAAAATTGTGGGAGCCAAGTTGAAAAATATGTAATTAATGATATTGAAATTTCGCGATTATTTAATGAAAAAACTTTCGAGCCTACAGGCCAGTAAGGCTCCAGTATACCCTATAATCTTAAGGGAGGCGACAGGTGAGTGCATTGAACCATTGAGGCTAATTCTGCGAGCATCACTAGACTCTGGGGAGATTCCGTTGGATTGGAAAAGTGCAAATGTATCTCCCATACATAAGGGTGACTCTAAGAGTGTAATGGGAAATTATCGACCTGTCAGTCTGACTTCAGTGGTAGCGAAAATCATGGAGGCAGTGATCAAGGGTGGAATTCAGAAACATTTGGATCGAATTTAAATTCTCAAGGATACTCAGCATGGTTTTGTAAAGGGAAAATCATGTTTAACAAATCTGGTTCGCTATTTTGAAAGGGTCACTCACGAGCTGGATTTAGAGAATAATTTTGACATTGTTTATTTAGATTTCAGCAAAACTTTTGACTCAGTCCAACATGAGCAGTTGCTTTATAAGCTGGAACAGGTTGGAATCACTGGGAAAATCCTTAGATGGATAGCAGGATGGCGTCAGGGCAGGAGGCAGAGCATTGTGATAAATGGCTATTCCTCAGATTTTTTTTTTTTATGTAAACCCCAAACACAAGAGGTATTAGAACCTATAGTACTTATTACCGTGCTTGGATTGGAGGTTGAGAAGATGAAAGAAAATATGTGTTGACATTGGACTTGAACTTCTGTAGACTGTAATTTCAGGAAATACGTATGAAGGAAGGTTTTTCCAGAAAACGGCAGTTGAATGAATAAATTACGAAGATGAAAAGTTGGTTCTGTGAGTTTAAAGTTGGACAGTAAATGTATGTTGGCTGGTGGCGGCACATGTTCGGACTGTTCTGAAAGAGAGAGCGGGAATTATAGAAGCGAATTCAGAAGAACAGTGCCCATGGAAGTATCTGTAGAAGAGGCATGCAGCAGAAACAGTACGTATATATGAGACAGCGAGTGGAGAGAGATTGTTAGAGATAAAGCATTAATTAACCTAACTGCCCTCTTCTGAATAGAATCTAGATGCCTGAGAGAGGTTTTGGGGGCACCACCCCAGATGTGCAAACAATATTCCGTGGCAGGGTGGATTTGCGATTTATATAGAGTGAGCAGCTGTTTGGAAGAAAAGTAACGCCGAGAGCAAAAGAGAAAACCAAGTTTTTTAGATGCAGAGGAAGCAATATTTGTGATGTGCTTGTGCCAAGAGAGATTAGAAGTCAGGGTAATCCCCAAAAGAGATATATCATTTTGCCTAGAAATCGGAGTTTTTGCAAGATATAAGACAAGACTGAGTTTTAGAAGGGTTGAAATAAACTAAGTTGTCTTTGTCCCACTGGAGAATTACCTGAAGATCGGCATTTAAGGAATTGGTAGCAGATTTTCGAGAAGTTGAAGCTGATTGAACAGGGCAAGGTTTCTCAAAATGGAAAGTTGAATGCAATGTGCTATCATCAGCAAAACTATGGATAGGATTTCAAGTCAATGGAAGAAGGTCATTAATATACAAGAGGGAAAAGAGTGGGGGAAAGAACTGAACCTTGGGGGACACTGGCATTAGTGGAGAAGTTAGAAGGCAGAGAGCCATCTACCATCACCCTCAGTAAGCGATCAGAGAGGAAACTGGACAACCAATTACTAAAAACAGTTGGCAAACCATAAGATGGAAGCTTGTTTAGAAGACCTTTATGCCAAACATGATCGAAAGCCTTTGAGATGTCAAGAGCAACTACTTGTGTTTCACCGAACCTTTCCATTGAATTAGTCCATTTTCCATGGGTAACATAAACCAGAACATCACCAGTGGATCGACACTGACGGAATCCATACTGGCGATCGTTGATCAGACGGAAGGTTTCTAGGTAGTTTAAGAGTTGGCGGTTAATTGATTTCTCCATTACTTTAGAAAGAGTAGAAGTAATTGCAATGGGGCGATAATTGGATAGGAGGGATTTGTCACCCTTTTTGGGAACTGGCTGGATATGAGCAAATTTCCAAGCAGAAGGAAAACCACCTTTGGAATAAGAAAGTGAAGAAAGGCGGCAAAGAATAGGAGTAAGTTCAGGAGCACAGGTTTTGAGAACAAGTGGAGAAATACCATCGGGACCTGGAGCTTTCTTAGCATCAAGAATCGTCAAAATCGTTCTGACATCCTTTTGACGAAAGACCACAGGGGCCATTGAATGGAACATGTTGGGAATGGTGGAAAGTGGTTTACCAAGATCATTAATACATGAGTTGGAAGAAAAATGGGATCCCAGCAGGTCAGCTTTATCCTTGGATGAAGTGACAACGGAACCATCTGGTTTGGACAGAGGTAGGAGCAGAGATTGGAAAAAGTTGCGGCCAATAGCTTTGGCAAGGGACCAGAATGCTCGGCTACCATTAGGGCAAGAAGTAAGTTTTCTACTCTTAGGATGTTTAAACCCTAGTTTGGGCTGATTAATAACTGCTTTACAATTGTTGCGAGCTTTGGTGTAGACAGAAAATGAAACTGAAGAATTAGAAACAAGCCAATTACGATATCCAACATTCTTCTGTTGAAAGACTTAGAACTTTTATTGGAAAACTAAGGTTTAGATAAAGGACGAGATTTTAAAGTGGAGTTTGGGATAAAGGATTCCATTCCTGAAAGAATAATTTCACTGACACGATCTGAGCAAATGTTGACATCAGAAGTTTTGAAACAGTAATCCGACCAAATAAAAGAAGAAAAGAAATCTCGCAGGTCATCCCATTTTGCATTTTTGTAATGCCAAACAACATGAGGTTGGGAATAGCCATGAGGTAAAGGCTCCATTGGAGAACAGACAATCACCAAGTTGTGATCTGAAGTGCCTAAAGGACCTCTCAGTTTGACCCTGTACTTAGAAGGGTTGTTTGTGAGAAAAAGATCAATCGTGTTGGCTGTATCATTAGGATTGTCCGGTATTCTTGTAGGTAAATGAACAATCTGTGCAAGGTCATTAGTAATTTTAAAAGCCTCAGCATCGCGACCAGCTGGGTCGGTGTGACTAGAAAACGGAAGCCAGCTGGAGTTGTGAACATTAAAATCACCAAGGAAAATTACCTCATTGTTAGGAAAGTTCGCCTGGAGAAAGTCAAGTTGCAAAGAGAGGAACTCAAAAAGCTCCAAGTGATTAGTACAGTTGGAAGAATGGTATAGAGACAACAGATGAATTTTACACAATGAGGTAGAGAGATTTTAAGCCAGAGAAGATCAAAGAGAGTAGATTCCAAATTGCCAAGTCTCTGACAGGAAATATCAGAACGGACATATGCACATTGGGACATATGTAGATTGGGTTGATGTAAGAAGCGGTTTTCCCCAAGCATCAGTATTAGGACCACTGTTTTTTTTAATTTTCATAAACGACATTGATGAAGGGATAGAGGGCGTGATGTCTAAATTTGCAGATAATGTTAAAATTGGTAGAGTAGTTAATGATCACTGTCAAGCTGAGCTTCTTCAGAGAGACCTAGATAGACTTCAAGAATGGCAGCTATGCTTTAATCCAACAAAGTGTAAGGTTACACCTGGAAAACAGTAATCCCAAAATAACTTATTCACTTTGTGGAGTTCAACTAAACCCAGTACTGGAGGAAAGGGACTTGTGTGTTACGATACGGTCAGACATGAAATTCTCTGAGCATCGTAAACAGGTTGCAAGGAAAGCCCATGGTGTCCTTTCGATGATCTATCGAACTTTTGCAAGTAGAGATAGGGACGTGATAATCCCATTATATAAGGCTTTTGTTAGACCACACTTGGAAAACTGTGTTCAAGTATGGAGACCACACCTAAAGAAAGACATCGAGCTTCTTGAAAGGGTGAAAAGACGGTAACTCGCCTGGCAAGATCGGCAAAAGGGTGTCCTTATGAAGAATGACTTTGAATATGTGGGTTGCAGAGTTTGAAAACTAGACACCTTATGGGAGATTTGATTGAGGTGTTTAAGGCTCTGAGAGGCATCAGTAAAATGAATGAGGATGAAATTTTCAAGATTATAAATGATGCTAGAACTAGGGGACATAAATTCATGTTATGGTGGGAAATGTTTAGATTGGACTGCAGGAAGTTTGATTTTAGCCAGCGAGTTATAAATCGTAGAAAATGAAAAAGACCTGGGAGTAAATGTGCAGCCAATTATGAAGTTTTCTGAACAGCGCAGACAGGCTGCCAGAGCAGGTCATGGGATCTTGTCAATGATATACAAGAATTTAGCAAGCAGAGATGAGGTGTTACCCCCCCCCTGTATAAGACAGTGGTCAGGCCACACCTTGAGTACTGCATACACGTCTGGAGACCGCAATTTAGGAAGGACATAGAGCTGTTGGAGCAAGCACAGAAAAGGGCAACAAGATTGGTGAGGGGAACGAAGGGGTTGTCTCTCTTACAAAGAAAGGCTCAAGTACTGCAAATTGCAGCTTCTGGAGAATAGGCACTTACGGGGGGGGGGGGGGGGATGATCTGATTTAGGCATATAAGACCTTGAATGGGTTGAGCAGGCTTAATTCTGATGGGATTAAGAGCTTCATATTGTTCAGATTACGAGCCTGACGGAGTATAAATTCAAATTGAGAAAGACAGTTATAGAATAAATGTGTGGAAATTTGCCTTAGCCACCAGGTAGGATTGCTGGAACAGATTTCCATCTGTTGTTATAGAAATTGATAGCTTAAATAAATTCAAGGAGGAATTCGACAAACTTTTAGAGGGAATGGATGTGTGAAATAGGTTTTTTTTTTTTTTTTTTGGCTGATGTTACATAAGCTTGCTTTCTTGTATCACATACCTCTACTACTACAAACTGAGAAGTCAAGCTGGTCAACTACTTTCTGTGTGTCCATAGCCAGTGGGCAAGAGTATTCCACATTTCAACAATAGGCTCTGATAAATCTTCTAATGTAAGCACCCTGTTAGAGTTTTATGAGAGAGTGGTTTTCCTGTACCCCACAAAGGGTGATCTGTTGTTTTGCTGAAGTGAATATCTGAATCGTGTGCAAACTTAGACATTAAGCCTGCTATACCTTCATCAATATCATTAATAAATACAGAAAACAACAATGGAACCAACACTGAACCCTGGGGGACTCTACTAATAACAATAGTCCACAAAGAGCATTGTTTATTACCACTCTATCTTCTCCCACTCAAACATCCCTTTATCCATTCTAGCAACTTGCCCTTAATGTCACACTGCTCCAATTTGTACAGTTGTCTTCCCTGTGCAACAGTATCAAAAGCTTTCCTAAGATCCGAGTATATGATATCAAAATAATTTTTTGCATCCAATCAAATTGGTGAGACGAGACTTCCCCTTAACAAACCCATGCTGTCTCTGAATTATAACTGAAGTCTTGTCTAGATGATCCTGCAGTGCTTCTTTAACCAGTGCCTCCATTGATTTCCCTGGAACAGAAGTTAAACTAATAGGTCTAATTACTTGTGTCACCCTTTTATCCTCCTTTGTGAATTGGGGTCACATTTGCACATCCCCAGTCCATGGGTACCTCCCCTGAGTTCAAGGAACCTGTCATAATTATGGCTAGTGGTTTGCTTACTTCCTTTGCTGTCTCCTTCAATATAACTGGATAGATCCGATCCATCCCAAGTGCCTTTCTTATGTTTATCTTCAACAATTTCTGCTCCATTTGGCCCTCATTTATTAAGAAATCATTTAGCTCATTGCCAGGGTTTAATACACCTCTGGCATTCCCCTCCCAGAATAACTCCTCATTTGTAAATGTAGATGCAAAATACTGATTCAGTTTGTTAGCTACCTAAGCAGGATCATCAACAAGTGAACCTTCAAAATGAAGTGGACCAATCTGATTCATCCCCTTCCTTCTAGAGTTTACATTAGTTACTCTTTGCATCTTTTGCCAATGATTTCTCATAATCTGCCTTTGCCTACCTAACCTTCCTTTTGACTTGATTACAGACCAGCATAAATCTACCATAGGCTTCTGTATCACTTAAATTAAAAATCGCAATATTCATGATCATCTGTTTACATAGAACAAAAACAGTATATACACGTTATTTATAACTTCAAACTTATTCAGTGTCTCAGAACGTACAGTTCTTGAATGGCGAATTGTTGTGCATTTGAGCAGGTACCGATGAAGTGGTCGCCTGATTGGTAAATTAAATGTTGCATTCTGGACAACACAGATATGTATGCTGCTGCTATGCAGTATGTACTCAGATTTAAGGAAGCATGCAGGCTTGAATTGTCCTCTGAAAACATGCCGTGTGGCAAAAATTAATTTTCAACCCACCCTCTGCTCTCATCCTGATGCGACATACAGGAGTGCAATTTTGTCATCTAGCCTCGGGTGTTGAAACAGCTTGACACAGAACTGATATGGTCTATCAGTGGCATCCCTAGGATACCAGTACCCTTGGCACCTGCCCCAATGCCAAGGCATTCCTATGCCACTGCATGTTTATCTGATGATATTTGGCAAAATAATGCTGACACCTACTTGAAGAAGTCTTGTTTATTGCTGCAACAGTAGCAACATTTCAAATGAGAGGGAAGATAAAGCTAAGGAAATAAGCCTAAATAACTTCAAGGGGATGTGACAGGGTAGTAAACTATACAAGAAAGCTTAATCTTAATTGTGTCTATAGTAATGTCAAGAGTTTTTTCAATAAAATGGCTGAATTTGAACTCCTGGTCACAACTAATGTTGACATAATAGGGCTAACTGAAACATGATGCCTTCAGGAAATTGGGGATGACAAGTTCCACTACAGTACATGAACTCCCCAACTTATGCAAATTCGACTTTATGTAAGTTTTTTCCAGCCAGTGCAAACTGAAAAAAATATGGAAACATATTTTGTATCTGTAGGGATAAATAGAGGTATTGTGAAAATATCATAATGCAAACACAATAACACTTTTTTTTTCTTTTTTTTTTAAATTCATTCCAAGTTTTTGGAAGTTGAAAATTTCGCTATATTACTAAACTATTTATCTCTCTAAAAGGTCATATTTATAATGGAACTTGCACTACCCTTTCATCATTATCATATGTTCCTGTTATAAGAATCAATTTTGAATGCCTTTCTGATATTTTTCTAAACCACATTTCTGGAGGTCATGACCATAAAACAAAAACAATTTGCACTTTCTGGTTTATTAATCTTTTCTATTAGTACGTCTAATTATAAACGGGTAGTAAACTTGCTCTTATTGCATTTGCACTAATACTGATGACTGCAACTGTGTGGGTTTTTTACGTTATTATGGTGAAATGTGTTTCCCCTTCACTGAAATCTTCAATCAAAAAAAAAAGCAAATTTTCAGAAACTTCTCTTCGTTCCTATTTACGTATTACAGTAATGAAGGGAAAGTGACCAATGGAAAGTGCAAGTAGTGATAGTGCCAGGAAATGAAACAAAATTGATTTAGAAATGAAGATGAAAATGTTTAAGAAGTACGAAGCAGGACAAAGTTTGTCATCTATTGAAAAGGAATTTGGTCTCACTGCTTCAACAGTGAATACTCTTTTAAAGGACAGTATGCTTATAAAAGAACATGTCAAAGGATTAACTGTGATCACAAAACAGTGTTCAGGTGCTATATCGAAGATGGAACAGCTATTAATAATATGGATGGAAAATCAGATTCAGAAGCGAGTGCCCCTGAATCTAATGACCATTCAAACAAAAGCAACAAGTACTTATGAAGATATTAAGGATAAGTACGGCTAACCCCAAGCCAAGTTCATGGCAAGCAATGGGAGGTTTAATAGGTTCAAGCATTGCCGTTGGTTTCCACAACGTTAAAGTATGCAGTGAAGTTGCCAGTGCCAATTCTGCAGCTGGAGAGAAATTTTGTGATGTGTTGGAAAAAATTATTGACGAAGGCAACCATTTAACGCAGCAAACTTTTAATGTTGACGAAACTGCTCTGCTTTGGAAAAAAATAACGGATTGAACTTGTATTACCAAAGAGGAAAAGACAATGCCAGGTTTCAAGGCTTCAAAAGATAGGACTACACGACTACACTCTTGCTTGGGGCTAATGAGCGGGAGATTACAGATAAAACCACTGCTTGCATATTCTGGAAATCCTCGTGCATTTTCAATCAAACTAAGAGCATGGATAACAATATCTCTCTTTGAGGATTGGTTTAAATGCTGCTTCATTCCCGAGATTGAAAAATATTGTAAAGACAATGACATTCCTTTCAAGATTTTGCTTCTATTAGATAATGCTCCTGGACATCCTAAGCATCTAGATCATTTCAATTCAAATGTGAGAGTCATATTTCTACTGCAAAACACAGACTTCACTCATCCAACCTATGGATCAGGGTGTTATTTCAGTTTAAAGGCATACTATTATGCATGACATTTGCTCAATCATTGTCTGTGGTAGACGATGAGAAAAATTTTACGTTAAGAGACTTTTGGAAATCTTACAATATTTACCACACCATGTTCAACATTAATAAGACCCGGGTGGAAATTACTAAAAGTTGTTTAAATGGTGCATGGAAGAAAATATGCCCACAGCACATAAAAGGCTTCAAAAGATTTGAAAAAAACAAATCATATGAAGAGGTTACAGATAAGATTGTAATGATTGCAGAGCTACTTCAGTTGGAGGTTTATGCCAAGGATGTGGAAGAGAAGAAATTATCTAATGAAGAACTTATTGACTTGCAGGCAGTGATATTGAAAGAAGAAAATGCTGACGAAGCTGAAGATGAACCAAATGAGGAGCCAAGACGCTTCATCACCAGAGAGATGGCAATGGCATTTCATGAAATTATATCGGCAATGGCAAAGTTTGAGAAGATGGATCCTGACAGCGAACAATTCTTAAAAGTTAACAGAGGGGTGAATGATATGCTTTCTTGCTGCAAATAAATCTACAATAAAAAAAAAATAAAAATAAGCCACTGTCCAGTCATCCATATTAATATGTTCTTTCATAAGGTTGAGCAGCCGACCCCCTTCTAAATCTCCACAGCCACCTCCGCAGCGCTGTACTTATCAGCTGAAGACATCAGTTCTGGCAACAATGCTCAAAAGCTTACTGATGTTATGCCTGTCTCCTCTCTTTTTTTGTAATTTTATATTTTTGAAATTTTTTAAATTGCTCGCTTTTGTAATTTTTCCTGCACGTGAGATAAAATATTGAATAAATACAATAAATAATTCTTTTTATATGTTCATCGAACATTTCTTTTTTGATTCAGTCAATTCAGCAAACACAGTTGTGAGTGCTGCACAAGCATGGGAGAAATTCCGATTTACATAAGAGTTCTGCAGAATGCAACCCTTACATAAGTCAGGGAGTGGCTGTATGAATAAAATGTATTTAGGAAGGATAGGGAAGATAGAACAAGTGGTACTAGTGGCATGCTTCTTATCCAAAGCGCCCTGAGTGCTAAAAGAGCTTTTGCTGAGTCTGAACTTATGTCTGCCAGCATAGAATGTGTGGTGAGTTAGTTGGAAGCAAAGGTATAACTAGAGTAGGAGTAATCTACAGACCAGACAATTTTGAAGCATATGATGAGAGTCTCTACATGTAGATGGAATGGGCAAGCAAGCATGGATGTCTTATTATGGGTGACTTCAATCTGCCACAGATTGATTGGTATAAGTAGGAAGGAAACTCACCTTGGATAAAACATTTTTTAAGTAAACTTGATGATTGTTATTTGTACCAGCATGTTAGAGAAAATTCTAGGGGTTTAGAACATTCTTTACCTCATTATTACTCACAAATCCGATGAAATAACAGGGATTAAAATACAGGAAAAATGTTACGATAATTAAATGCAAAGGCGCAGTTTCAGAAGAGGAACTTTGACAGTTTAAGGTGCTATATGGCATTTTTTAATTGGTGGGCATTGCAGAGTGAGAGTAAAAACACTTGAATTATGGCATACCGTTAAAGAAAAAATCACAGAAGCCACGAATGCATACATACCATTAAGAAAATATTTCAGAAGGATGGATGACTGATACAACTAAGCCAAAAAAGATAGCATGGGACAATTACAAAGTGATGAAAAGTAGTGAAACCTACAACAGCTACAAGTTGATTTGTAATAGTATGGCAAATAAGGTTAGAGAAACCAAGACAGCGTACGAGAAAGCAATGGTTAAAAGAAAAGAATAGTGACAAGGAATTTTTCATGTATGTGAACACAAGGAAGAAAAAAGTGAACCAGATCGGACACCTTGTGCACTGGGTGTAGGAACTTAGTCAACCTAGCCAATGTATCATCAATACATAAAGGCAGTTAGTATTAGTAATAGTAATAGTAATGGCCACATGGTACAAGAAAGCCTATGGCTTATGCTGCACCAGCCAAAAAAAAAAAACAAATAAAACAATGATAAAAAAATTAATAATAATAAATAAATAAATAATAATAATTAATAAAAGAAAAGGAAATTAAATCTATCATCCTATGCACTTCCCTGACCCGAAGGTACCATCCAGATGACCTTTGAATTTCCCCAAGCTGTCAGCCTCTACCACCCATGTAGGCAACTTATTCCAGTAATTTATAACTCGCTGGCTAAAATAAAACTTCTTACAGGCCAATCTAAACATTTCCCCCCCCCCCCGTAACTTGAATTTATGTCCCCTAGTTCTAGCATCATTTATAATCTTGAAACTTTCGTCCTCATTCATTTTACTGATGCCTCTCAGAGCCTTAAACACCTCAATCAAATCTCCTCTAAGGTGTCTAGTTTCCAAACTCTTCTCACATATTCGAAGTCTTTCTTCATAAGGATGCCCTTTTGCCGATCTCACCAGGCGAGTTACCCGTCTTTGCACCCTTTGAAGAAGCTCGATGTCTTTCTTTAGGTGCGGTATCCATACTTGAACACAGTATTCCAAGTGTGGTCTAACAAAAACCTTATATAATGGGATTATCACGTCCCTATCTCTACTTGCAAAAGTTCGATAGATCATCGATAGGACACCATGGGCTTTCCTTGCAACCTGTTTACAATGCTCAGAGAATTTCATGTCTGACCATATCGTAACACCCAAGTTCTAAGAGCAAAGCCTGTAACTACACACTGATTAGCCTTACTCAGTAGTAAAAAAAGCTTAGAGGCAATGATTAAGAGTGCAATGCAGGGATATTTATGACATCTGAATAACACACAACATGATTTTGTTAAGGGAAAATCATGATTAATTAACTTTAACTATTTTGAAACAGTTATTCTTGAACTGGATGTAGGAACAGTTACAATATAGTTTATTTGGATTTTAGCAAGGCATTTGAATTAGTCCCTCATGACAGATTACTGTGTAAGCTGTAACATTACTGGAAAATTTCTAAGTTGGATTGTCAGGTGGCTGCAGGGCAGAAGGCAGAGGGTTGTGATTAATGGATATTCTTCAGATTGGTGTAAAATCAGAAGTGGGGAACTCCAAGCATTGCTTCTTGGACCACTGTTGTTTCTGATTTTCATAAATGACATTTATGAATGGATAGAAGGCATGATGTCCAAATTTGCAGATGATATATAGATTGGTAGAGTAGTTAATGATTAGTACCAAGCAGTGCTCCTTCAGGAAGATTAAACAGGCTGCAAGAATGGTTAGAAAAGTGGAAGCTGTGTTTTAATGCAGCAAAATGCATGGTCTTACACTTGGGGAATAGCACCCTAAATTAATGATATACTTGGTGGGATTGACTTAAAAAAAAAAAAAAACTAGAGGAAGAAAGGGATCTAGGAGTTATGATACCATCAGATATGAAGTTTTCTGAGCAGTGTAATCAAGCAGCCAGGAAGGTCCATGGTGTCCTATCAGTGATTTATCGAACGTTATCTTGTAAAGATAGGGAGTTCATAATCCCATTTTAGAATTTGGAATACTGTGTTCAAGTATGGTGACCTTATTTGAACTTTTATGGCTTTATGCACAAAGTTTGAAATTCTGCGAAAAACTTTCTCTGCAGAGTCCACCCCTATCAGAAACTTGCTCCAAAGAGCCCACTACTATCAGAAACTCACCATATAGAGCATGCATACCACAAACATTTGGAAAACTACTCATGCATGGATTAAAGCTGTTAACAGAGCCTAAAACCAACTTGTATTAAAATGTGCTGAGAAATATGTGAGACATCATAATGAGTCTAATCAAAATTCTGTAAGTGAAAAGCAAAGCAGTATTCTGTTTTTTTGAATAATCTTAATATGCATGATATATATATATATTTTTCTTTTCAGACTCTACAAGCTTCAGATATTGCTACTGTACGTAAATTGGGTAAGCCTCCACATTTGATTATGAGAATAATGGATTGTGTTTTGTTGTTGTTTCGTAGTCGCATGGAAGCTTCAGCACCTGACCCAGAAAGACCATGTCCAAAGCCATCATGGGCAGATTCCCTAAAAGTGAGTAATACATTATTTTTTGTTAGAAACATAGTTAACTGAATTGCAGTCTATATCTCAAAAGTTTCATGATTGGATTGCATAAAAAGCATGAGATATTTACAAACTGCTGGTTTTTGTTTCCTGTCAGCATTTCTGCATTTAATTGAAGCTGCTTGAAAATATTTTCTGGAATGCTCATCATCAGATATATCACACCTTTTTGAATATTATCAATATCTGTTTAGTGAACTCTTAATTTCTTATTTAAGCAGGGTGAACAAGAAAGATAAAAAAAAAAAAAAAAAAAAAAAGAAACAAACAAAACAAAATAAAAAAAATGTAGTAGGAACAAAAATTGATGTATACTTGCCAGCCTTTATTGTTTTGCTATGATTTCTGATATTCATATCTTATTTTCTAGTAAATTTACTTTTCTTTCAGGTTTGACGTCAACTTCTTGTTATTTATTTTTAATGTTTTTCATTTTTAATTTATGTTAGATGTGCTGTTTTATTTATTAATATGGACTTCAAAAAACCATTAGGAAACTCTGCTCTTGTGAAACTGTAGAGATTATATTCTAACATCTATATTGTTTACAGCCAAAAATATCTATCACATTCTTAGTATATACTTTAGTTTTCTGTCTTAGGCAGTACCAATAACAGTACCAATAATAACAATAACTTTGGGAGATAACCATAGCTGTTGTAAATGGTTATCTCCCAATTATTTAATAATAATTTTAAAAGTATATTTTAAAACATATATCTTATCTGAGAATTGATTTTTTTTTTTTTTTTTTTTTTTTTGCTAATATTGTTTTCTCCACTTGTATCAGGTGTCAGATACTTATGGGAGATAAAAATGAAAAAAAGTAAACAAAAAAGCTTTCTCTTTTATAGGTGAAGAAAGTGTTGTTTTTCATTTAAAGCATTCTTTGCTGCATAATACTGTACAAATTGTTCATTAAGTTATACGTTATCAGATGGCGTTCTGTTTCTGTGCTTGTGAACATTTAACTGTTACGTTTAATATCAGTTGATATATATACAAAATGGAATAACTCAACTTATTCTGACCCTGGATGCCAAGTGAATGTTATCAACCATTTTCTCTGTGCTTAAAGTGCGATTGTCTAAAAGCGATTTATAATTCTTTTAAGTTCCTATCCATAAGAAATTTATTTATATAATAACAGCTCCTGTTACAAAAGTACTTGTACAGAGCAAGAAAGGAAAGCCACCTTTCTTTATTTTTCATATTTCTATTACTAACACTTACTGCTTTACGCTTGGTCACACCAGGCTCTGCTTTTGCCTCCCCCCTTTGGAGGGCTGGACACTTTGGCAGAACAGTTAATCTGCCAAGGGCCAAAAGGAGCAAATATGGATCACAATGTGTTTCCGCTTCTAGAGCCAAGAAGCTCTCGGCCAGAGTTAGATATTGAACATGATACGTTGCAACCCAAGAGGTTTAAAACCAATTCCTCGGTGACAGATTTTCCTGCATTTCTCATAATGCACTCTCTTTCAAATCAGCCTCTCAGTAAGCTGTCTCTGATCCTTATCCAGAAACACCCTGAAGTCTGGCAGGATCTCCTAAGACAGTCAAGAAACTGCAATCGGGACCTACTAGTGGAAATAACGAACTGCAAACATTCTGAGAAACTGCTGGAATTCCAATAAAAGTTTCTTCCCATTCAACCCTAAATACATCTAAGGGTGTTATATTCAGCTGGAATCTAATGAATGTCAAGGAGGAGGGGATAACTCAAGAGTTTCAAGATCAAAATATCATTGCCGTGAAAAGAATTATGGTTAAAAGAGACAATACACTCACACCTACAAGGAATATTATTCTAACCTTTAACACATCAAATCTACCATCATCAATAAAAGCAGGCTATCTACTTTGCCGCATCCCTACATTCCTAGTATGGCCACTCTCAAATGGCTTGCAGAGGAAACCAAGTTTGTCGTCACAACTGTGGGTCCTCTGATCACACTCGAAGTGACTGCCTGGCAAAAAAAAATTAACCTGCCCCAACTGTAAAGGCAACCATCCTGCTTATTCAAGGACATGTGACAGATGGAAAATTGTGAAATATAAGATTGAATATAAAGTAAGTTTTCAAGAAGCAAGGAAATCAATTGTTCCCAGTATGATTAAACGTACATATTGCACAAAAATATCATTCAGTGGCCACCCAAACTGATGTTACAGTCCCTTCAAACACTTCAATCTCTGACTGGGCTCAGACTGTTCTTTCTCAGCAACAATCCAATATCCCAAAGCAGTTGAACCAGGCAAGCAGTACTGCACTAACAGTACCAGCTACATCTCCTTCTCCTCCCCCAGTGATTGCTTCTACATTGAATAATCAAAGCTCAAATTTAAAAAAGAATATCCAAGAAACACCTATGGATACAATTGACTCGTGTAGACAAGAAGACCCGATTCTAGAAATATATGTGGAAGAAAATGTGGACACTGGTCAGCCATTCTTTTCAAAAAAAAAGACAAACCAAAGCTTGAACGCCATAAGCCAGACACATTAAAAAAACAGTCAGATACAGATTTTTCTACTAAACACCAGTAATGCCTTATATTCTACAATGTAATTGTAGAGGATTTCATAGCAACCTTAATGATATTCAAGTCTTAATTAACTGCTACTCTCCTGTTGGTTTCTGTCTACAGGAAACCTATCTAACTTCTCAAATTTCTACCAACATAAAGAACTGTTCTATCTATCGACAAAATCGTATTTCTCGTATTCTGTACCTTGTGAACTCCTCTGACCATTTGGTCATCTCAGAGTATAAACAGAAATTTTAGAAATTTTTAATACTTCCAATGCCAGCCGTGGGGGTGGACCACCTTGGTCATTACGAAGATCCCTACCAAACAAATTGTTTTGCAAACTGAAATTGAAGTTTTTGCCGTACGTTTAATAACCCAGATTGCATTAACACTAATATCAATAAAGCTTGCACACAGTTATACCTTCTCTTGCCAAGATCTTGAAATCCTGCTAATGCAGTTACCTTCCCCTGTCTGTCTCTTGAGGATTTCAATGGCCACCACCCCTTATGTGATCGACTAAATTAGATAGACATGGCCAACTAATTGAAACCTTTCTGTATAGGGAAAAGCTTACTGGTGCACCCACTCACATACAATTGCCAACTGGACAAACTTCTGCAATCGATCTATCAATATGCTCCCCAATTTTGTTTCCAATCATGGAATGGTCCGCTATGGATGATCCCATGGGAAGTGACTATTTTCCAATCATTTGTGTTCTGTGCAGTACGCAACCACCATTAGCCCAACCCTGCAGGAAATGGATATTTTCTCAAGCCAACTGGGTCAAATTTCAATCAGCTGTCAGCGTGAATGAGAAAATTATACAAACACAGCCAATAGATGAAGCCACAGATTATATCATGTCACACCAATTATCTGCAGCTAAATGCTCAATTCCATTGTCGAATTTCCCTTCCCAATGGCACCATAACTGTTGGTGGAATGAAGAAATCACAAAAGCAAAGAAGCGAAAAAATAAAGCATGGAATTCATTTAATAGATCCCCAACCACAGTTAATCTTATTAACTATAAGAAGCTAAGGCAAAAAGTATGTCTCACACAAAGACAGACCAAGAAGAATTCCTGGATTCGGTTCACCTCTATCTTAAACAAAATCAGTAACTCCAGGTTAATATGGAAGAAAATTAGGCAGATTTCCAGAAAATTTCCAGCCATCCTTTCCCCAATTCTTTCGTGGAATGGGCAAGAACTCTCTCTCTGCTCCTGAGGACATTGCAAATGCCTTGGGCACAACCTTTGCCCAAGTTTCAGCAGCACCAACTTACTCTCTGGATTTCCAGAAAAATTTAGCCCACAATTGAACAGTGATCCATTAACTTTCGAACCTCTGTACTCTTTCCATATAATCAGCCTCTTCAATATTCTGAATTTCTACATGCTATCAAAACAACATGCAACAGTACCTATGGGCCAGACTGAATATATTATATCATGTTGCAACATCTTGAAGAAAAAAATTTGCAAATACTGCTTGTCTTTTATTACCGAATCTTTCTGGAAAACCATTACCCCCACCTCTTAGCACCATGCCACAGTTCTGGCCTTTTTAAAACCTAGGTAAAGATCCTACCAGTCCATACAGTTAGAGACAAATTTCCCTCTCCAGTTGCTTCAGTAAGTTACTAAGTTACTTGAAAAAATAATCCATAATTGATTTGTTTGGATCGTATAAATGCAACATCTACTGAGTAATAATCAGCATGGTTTTTGCCAGAACATGAAAGCTGAGTCTGCAATTTGTCAGGGGCATATTCAGGGGTGGGCAGAGAGGGCATATGCCCCCTTAACCAAAATTTTGAAATTAAAGAAACAGAACGCAGATTCTGTTTATCTTACGATGTTACCTGGACCTGGTTGCCATGGCCTCCCCCCCCTTACGATGCTACCTGGATACGCCACTGAAATTTGTAATGCCTTTGTAAAAAATTAACATCTTGTTATGGTTTCCATAGACATAGAGAAGACACTTGATACTATCTGGCATTGTGACATTCTCAGTGACCTTCATGCTCTTAGTCTATGAGGCAACTTGCCTATATTCATTAAGAACTTCCTCCAGAATCGTTCGATATCACAACTCACTTTCTGCAACATTTTTACAGGAAGGAGGAGTAGCACAAGGGTCTGTACTGAGTGCAACCCTTTTCCCCTTAGAATTGATTCCATCACGAAGGAACTTGCAAATTTTTTGCCTTTAGCCAGCGGGTAGTTGGTTGGTGGAACAGACTTCTATCCTTTGCTGTGGAAGTCAATAGCCTAAATAAATTTAAGGCTGAGCTGGGCAGGTATTTGGATCGAATGGAGAGATGAAATGGGAGCTTTTTTTTTTTTTTTTTGCTGATGCTACATGGCTGATGCTGCATAAGCTAGAGGCATATGATGCATTCTTGCATTATATGCCTCTATTAATGCTAAATACTGTTCAGACCTACCTTTAAGCTGATGATCTCTCTATTTCTTGCCATTCTCAGAAAATGAGATCCATTGAATGGCAATTGCAGATATCCTTGAATAAAGTCCAAAGGTGGGCAGTGCACAATGGCTATCGTCTGTCACAGTAGGAAACCGTTGCAATCCACTTTTTCAATCAACAAAAATTACTTACAGATCCTGAACTTCAGATGTCAAACTTTACCATTCCAGTGACCAAGAAAATCAGATTCTTGGAATTAATCCTTGACAGGAAGTTAAATTTCTTTGTGTGTACTACCTGCCTCAAAAAGCTGAACATACTAAAGGCTTTATCTGCTCTGTCTTGGGGAGCAGACCATACATCTTTGCTGCTCTTATACAGGGTCTTTCAAAAATGATGCTCAATAATTTAAAGGTGAAAAGTACAAACTTAAATAAGCAAAAACAGACCCAGTGAACATCAGGCCAAATGAACCATTTTTGAATTAATGCACATTTTCTGTTAAGATCCGCCACTGACTATGGGAGCACTAGTTTAGCAAAAAGCTATGAATCCTTTGCTAGGGGTGGTTTTATTTAACTTAATATAATACATTTTTAATTTTTGGTTTCAACACCTCAGGATTTTATAGATGTTACATGTTACAGGATTTTCTTTCTAACACCCTTTCCTCAACATCAGGTGTTATGCTTCTGGACCTCCCTGCTTGTACTCCATATGCGAAGCTCCCATGTTCTCTAAGGCATTGATGTACCCTGATGAATGTGCACCTGTTGGGCTGCCTTCAGGAGGGAAATTCTTCTTGGTACAAACGTGCAGCCTCAAGTGCACTACCATTGGCTTTACCATACATGAAGTGCATATTCGCGTACTCGTCGTTGCTGTAACCTCTTTCCACGTTTACTATCCTTTGACAAGTACTAGTATGCCTGCTATGTCTCAGAGCATTGAGACAGGGGAAACAGAGAGAATGAGCATAACTTACAAACAAACAAGTCAGTGGTGGATCCTAACTCTGTACAGTTCACCTTGTCAGTGATGGATCCCAACTAGAAATGTGCAATATCTTGAAAACGATTCACTTAAGGACCCATGTTTACTAGGCTTTTATGCATATTGTAGTCTGTACAGTTCACCGTTAAATTATTGACCATCATTTTTGAAACACCCTATATAGAGCATTGATTAGATCCCATTTGGATTATGGTGCTCCAATCTATGATCCTGCCCGAAAGAGTACACTATGTTGGCTGGTTCCTATACAGCAAAGTGCATTGTGGATTGCCCTTGGTGCTTTCAGGACATCTCCAACCCATAGTTTATATATTGAAGCTCATGAGTCCTCTCTTTGTCTGTGCAGGAAAACACTACTACTTCTTAAATATTCAGCCAAAATACAAAGTTGCTGTCAGCATCCTATTGAGCCATACCTCTTTAATCCACAACTGCAAAATCTCTATAGAAATAAACCCAGTGAAATAAGACCAGCAGGTTTATTCCTTATTGAATTAATACAGAGTTAGAATGTTTCTATTTTCAACAGACAACAAGTAATGAATTACTCTCAACCACCTTGGACACCCCTCCTCAATTAACCTATGATACTTATCTTCATAAATGGGGAAATAATCACCTTCTGATAATCAATGTGAAACAACTCCATGCAAGCCATATTCAGAAATATGCTGACTTTTGCCAGTATATACTGATGGCTGCAAATTGCATTCAGCCGTTGGAGCAGCAGCAGTATTTCCTTCTAATATCATTTTGGCTGCCCTTCCCCCTGAGTATAGCAGCTTCTCAGCAGAACTCCATACATTAAAATTAGCTTTAGAACATTCGAATCACATCCCATTTCTAAAATACATAGTACAGTGGTGCCTCGCAATTCGACTATAATCTGTTACCGAATTAGAGTCGAATTGCGAATTTGTTGAATTGTGGGTCAATATTTTCCATATAAGTTTATGGAAAATTGATTAATTCGTTGTCGGAGAGAAATACACAGTATTATTGACTTTACTATATTCTACCATATAACAAACGAAATTACAAAACACATAATGAGCGCATACATTTCATTGAGCCTTAGATGTTGGAAGGATGTTTTATTTATCTTGTTCTACTCTTTCTCTTCTCCTCTTGGCTTGATCAAGAGTGGACTGTCTCTCCCTCTTTTTCAAGATAGCCTTGAAGTGATGCATAGTAGTGTTGTTAAACAAGTCTGTCATTCTAGTTACAACGGCAGTGTTGGGGTGTCATTTTAAACAAGCAGACTGCACCTTCTCCCAATGGAATAAAATTTATTTAATGGCAGCTGTTGGCATCGGCCCTTTTTCCCTGTCTTCTTCTTCTTCTTCTTCAAGTGAAATTTCCTTTTCTCTCTCTTTTGCTTCCTGTTCGCTGAGTGTTTTGAGTTCTTCCACGATTGGTTCGTCATCGTGATCCTCCACAAGCTCTTCCACATCAGCCTCATCAACTTCTCCTATGTCGAGGTTCTCCCCCGTCGAAATGATTTCTCGCATGGCTGCAGTTGCTTCTGATTCTTCAGTGGCTTGGACTGCATTGTTGTCATCCCGAAAAAAGGAAGGAACGAGTTTCTTCCATGATGCACAAAGGGTCCTCTGTGTCACTCCCTCCCAGGCAGTTTTAATAAAGGAAATGGCGTGAAGAATATTGAACTCAGTCTTCCAGAACTCCTTCAGTGTCTTATCAGAAGAATGAGTCACGTCAAAAAGCTGTGAAAACAAAGCCTTGGTGTAAAGTTTTTTAAAACAGGCAATTACTTCTTGATCCATGGGTTGGATCAGTGATGTTGTGTTTGGAGGCAAAAACTGGACTTTGATGAAATCAAAGTCAATTTCAAGAATGTTTGCCAAGTCTTGGGGGTGGGCACTAGCACTTTCAAGAATCAGCAGTGCTTTCAAAGGTAAATTGTTGTTAATGAGAATTTTTTTTACGCTCGGGGAAAACTCCTCAAAAATCCAATCTTTGAAGACTTTCTGAACTACCCAGGCTTTTGCATTGAATCTCCACATCACTGGTAGTTTGGACTTGATGATTTTCTTCCTAAAGCAGCGAGGATTTTTAGAGTGGTAAACGAGAAGTGGCTTTCCTTTAAAGTCTCCGCTTGCATTTGCTGCCAATAACAAGGTAAGCCTATCTTTCGTAGGCTTATGTCCTGGGAGCATCACTTCTTCTTGCGTGATGTATGTAAGATTTGGGGCTTTAAGCGCTTCCAAAATAACCCAGTTTCATCCCCGTTAAAAATTTGCTGCGGCAAGTAGCCTTCCTTCATGATTAAATCTTCAAATTTTTTCACAAACTCTTCTGCAGCCTTTTTATCTGCACTAGCTGCTTCCCCATGTCTGAGAACACTATGGATACCTGTTCTACCTTTAAATCTGTGAAACCACCCACAACTTGCCTTGAATTCATCAGTTTGATCTGAGATACGTCCTGGAATTTTCTTCTGCAATTCTTCAAAAATTAACCTAGCCTTCTCACAGATCATTGCCTGAGTTACTGGATCTCCTTTCATCTGTCTTTCTCTAATCCAGGTAAGAAGCAGCTTTTCCATTTCTTCGTTGATTAAAGATCTGTTTCTGTCAGAAATTTTCATTGCTCCAACGAACACCCTAGCACCTATAATCTTGTCTCTTTGTTGCCAAAAAGTTGCCATGGTTGACCTAGGGATGCCATACTCTTGAGCTACATCTGTAATTGTTCTACCTTTCTGCACTTTTTCTATAATTTCTTTCTTCTTTTCTATGCTCAACCAAGTGTGTTTCTTTCCTGAATTATTCTGCTGTTCACTTCTCTTTGGACCCATTATCAAATTTCACTCAAAAAATAAATAACTGCCAAAGCACAAAATTTTTTACTTTATGAGAAATGCAGAATTATAAATTAGCACAAACAACTAGAGCAAACTTGAAGTCAGACTACGATTATTAACGAGATAATGTTGTCTCATAACTGAGGAAGAATTGACCTGTAGCTATCTTTGAGGGTGGCAAACGTAGCTGAACGAATTGAGGGATCTATTCCCGCTTTATCTATCATTGGTTAAATGTTACTCACGCTCTTTAATACCATTGGTTAAAATGTATGAAGCAGCCGTCACTATTTAGTGCTATTTAGTAACGTTAAACACAGTTATGTAGTCCAGCAAAGAATTCTGTCGTGCAATATCATGTACCGTTTTCGCTGGCCAGTGAAATCTGACTGTCGAATTGTGAGGCACCACCTGTATACACAGACTCCCTCAGCTCAATTACAGCAATGCAAAACCCCTCCTACAAGGTTCATCCTGTGATAAATCAAATCAGAAGTCTCCTATTGAAAATTGAAGAACGTCATCAATCAGTGACTTTTGCTGGATCCCAGCACATTTGTGAATAAAGGGGAATGAACTCACTGACAAAACTGCTAAAAAACCATCAACTTTTGATTTAACCTCCATCCGTGTTCCTGCATCTGACTACGATCACATCGTACAAAGAGCATGTCTAGTGCATTGGAAAGAGCTATGGCACACCCAAACCAATAATAAACTCTACCAGTCAAACCAATAATGAACTCTACCAGTACAGGACCCAAACCTTTTAACACTCTAGTATCAAAACAGTGCGAAGAGAAGTGCGACTTGCACAGGCACAAATACGATATACGTATCTGACTCGCCTCCATCTATTCACAGGTGAGGCTCCTCCTCAGTGTCCATGCTGCTCAGCACATTTATCAGTGAAACATATCCTGATTGACTGCCAACAGGAGAGAATATCCATCCTGTTTTCCCTGACAAATATGGAGGAACCTATGACATTAAAAAATATTATTGGTAATGAAGCAAATATCAATGAATTTTTCTCTTTTATGAAAAAAATTGAATGCATCATAAATTCTGAAAGATCTCGTTATAAAAACGAACTCGTTACAACTGAATTTTGTTTTTTAGCATTTCACTACGAATAGACGCACTATAGCCCCAGCAGCATCATCAGCCATTTTCAATCCACTGCAGGATGAAGGCCTCTCCAGCATCTTTCCAGTTCCTTCTGTTTTGAGCACTGGCCATCCATTTACTACCAAAAAACTCATGAATTTCATCTATCCGTCTCCGCCTTTGTCTTCCAGGTTTTCTTCTAGCTCCTCTTGGGTACCATTCTGTTATTTTCTTAGTCCATCTGTCATCATGTCTTCGAGCTATGTGTCCTGCCCAAGACCATTTTAATTCTTTAGTTTTGATAAGAATGTCCTTTACTTGAGTTTGCTACCTAATCCATGTGTTTCTCTTCTTATCTAACAGTCTGATTCCCAATATAATTCGTTCCATTCTTCGCTGTGTAGTTCTCAGCTTCTCTTCCATTCTTTTGGTGAGTGCCCAAGTTTCACTTCCATAAGTCATTGTGGGAAGTATACATTGGTTCATTATTTTACGTTTCAGACAAACTGGGATATTGCTCTTCAGTATGTGACTATATTTCCTGAATGCCATCCATCAAAATTTATTCTTCTCTTGACTTCCAGCCATTTGTCATTATTACAGCTAATAACTTGTCCCAGATAAGTATATGACTCCACCTTTTCAATTACTGCTCCTTCAATCATTATTTCCCTTTCCGTGGCATACTTGTTCATCATTACTTTTGTTTTAGCCATACTCATCTTTAGTCTAAAATCCTTACTAACTGTGCATAACTGATTAAGATTTTCCTCTAATTCTTTGGGATCGTGGCTTATGACCACAATGTCATCTGCAAATCGTAAATGGTTTAGGTACTCTCCGTTCACATTGACTCCTTTCTGCAACCCGTCTAATCTTCTGAAAGCTTCCTCAAGGTAAACAGCTTCGGAGATATTGTGTCTCCTTGTCGAACTCCTTTCTTGATTTTAAATTTCCTACTGTCTTTGTCTAGTCTGATAAAGGAGGTAGCACTCTCATATATTTTCTTCAAAATCATAATATATGGGCCCAGCAGCATATGCACCATTAAACCTCCATGACACACACACTCAACTTATTCTAGAGGTAGAAGGGATCGAGAGAGAGAGAGAGAGAGAGAGAGAGAGAGAGAGAGAGAGAGAGAGAGAAACAAACCCTAGGGGATCTGGTAAGTATAGGCTTGGCATACCCAGGGTCCTGAGCTCAATATCATCATTCTTCTCTTCCTTGGTGATTCCCTTCTACTTCTCTCTCTCTCATTTGGCTGGTGCAGCAAAAGCCTTAGGCTTCCTTGCACTATATGGCTAATGATAATAATAAATAATAATAATTTTTTGAGTTTCACTATGAAACTCATAAAATTGTTTCTTTAGAATTCTAACTCAAAAGCATTTCAGCTATGAGTGCATGTTAAACTGGAGTTTGAAGTGATCTACCATTAGAATTTGATAAGCTGTAATAATATTAATCAGGTTCCTGATGTGGGTTTAATATTATCAACATTAAATTCTGCAGACAAGTATCAGCCATTAAATTATCCGTATTTCCAATTGTTTTTAAATTTCACTAAAGGGAACAATATGGTAATATCACTAAGATTTGTGAAATAAGTAAATACTAAAGCACATAACAAATATAGCACATTACTGCAGTTACAGTTCAACTTGACAAGGTGTGATTTTGCTCCTATGTACCACACCACTTAATATTCAAGAAAAATGGGAGAAACGGGTTACTACCACATTGGGCAATATTTTTGCAGCGAACACTAAGTTTTCATTTATATTTAGTTGTTTTATTGACTTAACCGTTAGACTAAATTATTTTCTATAAGCAGATTTATAATTCTAGCCAAGCTCAGTGGTTTAAGAAAAATATATACATACAATGATAACCCAGTAAACTGGGTTATCATTGTATGTATATATTTTTCTTAACCATGGACCCCAGTACACTAGGCCCATTCATTACAACTCAGTGGTTTATTTTGAATTTAGATAGCGATTTTGAAAGTTAATCCTTAGTGTGCGTAACTTTTACATTCGTAACTTGGCACCATTGTTATACAATACGGAATACCATAAAGTTTCCATATCATATAAAACTAGATAGCAAAATACGTAAGAGTTTATTAGAAATCTGTTAGATTAGTATAATATTATCAAAAAGATTTATTAATTTTATTAAATTTCATTTTTAATTAAAAGAGCAGCAAAGCAGCGTTCACAGAATAGATAGAGTGGTGTGGCTTGTGGGAAAACCGGAGGAGGTGATGCTCGCACGCATAACAGTCTAAAACAATGCGTGAAATGTTTGCAGCTATCTAGAAGAGGACATGATCTAGCAAGGAGGATGTCTTTGTGCATGCTAGATGCAGAGACCGTGAAGAAATTAGGTGCCAACTAAGCGTTCTGATGGGCATCTATGAGAGTTTGAGGTGTAAGATAAATGCCCTAGAAGAAATTAGTATGAGGGTCCCATCAAGCTCTCAGCTGCCCAACTCAACGCCACAGCTCACTCTTATGCATCAGGCAACACAGCGGCAATCTCCAAGGCAGAATGCGCTGGTTGCACAGGAACTAGTTATTCTCAGTGACTCTATTGTGAGGGAAATGGGGAATATAGTTGAAGAATGAAGATGTAGGGAATACCCCCATAAAACTCCAAACTCTTCACATGGTGTCATATCAGAGCGGGACTTACTTCGTGTCTCTGAAATGAGAGACCCAAGGAGTGACAGCTGTCAAGAGAATATCGATGCAAAAGGATGGGAATCTCATCCCTAACCGAGTTCTCATCCTAACATTCAACACCCCCACAGCCTCCAACTTCCATAAAGGCAGGCTACTTAAACTTCCCAGTGAGGATCTACATCCTGAACCCACTGACGTGTTTTAAATGCTAAAAGTACACTCACTCCCAAACATCTTGTCACGGCTCCCCTCGCTGTGGTGCTAAAGATCATGAGAGCAAGGAATGTTTAGCTTCTAAGCCAAATTGTACTAATGCCGGAGTGCACCCTGCATACTCTTGAGTATGCCAGCAGTGGAAGGACGAAAAAGAAATTCAAAAAATAAAAACAGAGCTGAACATATCTTATCAGGAGGCCAGAAAATGCATCCAGCCAATAAATAGAGCCAAGCCTCATACACCCAGATAGCTTCTGGGAAGAGTACCATTGGAACCCAGACTGATATGACAGTTCCACCAAGGGTATCACTTACTCCCATTGTGTGCTATTTATTAAGTTCCCAAAAATCACAGTCAGCTGTTACCTATATCCATACATCCTAATGCTCCAGCACTTCCAAAACACAGTACTAAAGAAACTCCAAAGAAATTGGAGCAGCCACCTATAATCCAAGAAACAATGGATGTGGAAGATAAGGAGGTACAGGAAGAATCAGTCCTGGAACTCTTTGTAGAATAAGAAGAGATAGATACGGGCCAATGCCCAATCTTTCCAAAGAAAGAAAAATCCAGGACTGAGAAAACAAAGCCCTCAGCCCTTTAGAAGCCACCAGACGGACCAAATAAATCTAAATAACGTGTACATTTAAATTTATACAATAGAATTGCCATGGATTCCATAGAAATAGTGATGACATCAAAGCTCTCCTGAGTAAGCACGAGCCAACTTGCTTTTGCTTACAGGAGATGTATTTTAAGGCAAACAAGGATTCTTACTTGCTTAACTGTTCGGTTATTTGCAAAGACAGAGCTGGGGATGGACCTGCCCATGGAGGAGTTGCCATCCTTGTGGGTAACCACACCCCCTTTCAAGCTATGCCACTTACCACCAACCTAGAGGCTGTTAGCAGTTCATCTTACAGTAGGGTTCCTCTTAACAGTTTGTTCCATTTATTTACCACCTGGGAACGACATCCCCCAGGCTTGATGATCTCATTAAGCAACTGCCACCCCGTTTTGTATTATTAGGGGATTTCAGTTGACATAATACTTTGTGGGGTAGTTCTGATATCAATAGAAGAGGTTGGATTATCGAGCGATTGCCTGAAAATAATGATCTAGCCCTTCTAAATGTGGGAATATTTCGTCGGTACCCCACCAGATATAATTTAATACCCTTCAAATGTGCCTGTGCCAAAGCATGTTACAATAGACATCAAAGCCAAAAGGAATCTTGGATCCAGTATGCATGTTCCCTCACATGGCCTGCCAATCCCAAAGCTATCTGGGAAGAGTACCATCAGAAAATAAAGGGCAAATACACATTACACCCTTCATTGATCCTTGAACACATAATGGATGTACAATTGCAGACCTAACTGCAATTGCAAACACTGTTAGGGAGACATTTGCTAAAGTGTCTTCAGAAGCATCACCCCCCCACCCCCGAGTTCCTGGCCCTTAAGCAAAGATCAGAAAAACAGCAACTGAAGCTGTCTTCATATGGCAGGGAGGAATACAATCAGCTTTTACACAATGGGAGCCTTTTACACAAAGCAGCACTCTCCATATCCAAAGCAAGTGTTTTGGGCCAGATAGTGTCCATTATGAGATGACTAAACATCTTTCACCAGAATCCATGAATCTCATGCTCCGTCTCTATAATAGAATCTATGCTGAAGAGCACTTTCTGGACTAATGACGTACGGAAAGGCAACTGTCATTACCTTTCCGAAACCAGGAAAGGATCCAAAAATACAGAAAGATTACCATCCTAGTTATGTTTGTTATTTGATTTTTAGGAGCATTAGCAACTAAGGCCATATTGCTCTGGGAAATGTGTTAGTCATTCCCTCACCTTTCCACATCCTCTGTATTGGTGGTGACGGGCTCAAATCCCTGTCTAATCAAGAAACGTGTGCTACGCACTGCTGCTTCTTCCCACCTGGCTACGGAGGCACCCATCCTAGTTCTCTGACCAGCAGCTTGGGCAAGGTCCGGGAAAGAATGGTCAGAGCAAAAAGGAATCTTGGATCTGATTTGGTATTTAGAAGCCTTATGTGGTATTTAAAAGCTATCAACTTCCTTTCCAGGACACAGTGTGGCTTCCGATGGAACAGGTCATCACTTGACCATTTAATTCTATTGGAAACATCTATATGTGATGCTTTCCTGAAACATGAGCACCAAGTGTCAGTTTTCTTTGATATGGAAAAAGCCCATGATATGGCTTGGAGATAAAGAATCTTAAAAGTCATATATAACTTTGGTCTTAGGGGACACATTGCCATCTTTATTAAAAACTTCCTCTCTAATCGGTCTTTCCAAGTTCGTGTAGGATCCACACTCTCTCAGCCATTTTGTCAAGAAGAGGGAGTTCCACAAGGATCAGTTCTAACCAGTGGTGTATTCCAGTCAGAGCGATATTCTGGTACTCTTTTCTAAATGTCATAATAGAAAATCATTAAATTTATACACCTAATATTATGAAACAATAGCATAATCAATGGGGAGGGAGAAATATCTATTTTTTACCCATTGCTACTAAAAATATATATTAATAGTAATCTTTAAAATTAATAGATTTCTTTAAAAATTTATTTAAAAACAAAAATATAAATTTTGCAATGAAACTTGAACGTTTCTTACTAAAGTACAATGTGTTAGATAAAGAGATCCAACGAATGAGATATACTGTGATGTGTGCGAAAGCTGCATTTTGATTTGCCATGAGCTGAACACTAGAACTGGTTGTTCTATGAACCGTGAGTCTGAAATCTGATTCAGTTACTCTGCAGTCAATGTGGAATTGTCATATAGTCTTAGGGAGAACGAGCGTTCTGGTACTATTTTTTTTACGAAAAGTGTTTCAGTACTATTTTTTTTACAAGAAGCATTCTGGTACTATTTTTTTTAGCAGTACACCTCTGGTTCTAAGTGTTATGCTTTTTTGCCATCAAAATAAACTCTATTACTGAACAACTTCCTCCAACCATAAACAGTGACTCCTTTGTACACGACTTTAGCATCTTTCTGCAGTCATGCAATATGATGGTCATTGAAAGACAATTGCAGCATGCCATTAACCACATCAACTCTTGGGCAATGGGTAATGGTTTCAAGTTCTCTCCACAGATGACCATCTGCAAAAAGATACACTTTTTTCATAAATGGAATCTTTACCCTGAACCAAAACTCAAGCTTGCACAAAATATCATTCCAGTAGCATCCGACACAAAGTTGGATAAGAAGTTGACATTTCTACCACATATCCATTAACTATAGACAAAGTACACAAGGGGATTAAAGAATATATTGACATCTTCAACTACCTCAACCATAATAACAGTATATACAATATTCATAGTTTTGTCATTGCACTCTTTTTGTTCTCCACCACATAAAAAAACTTCCCTTGCCACCATTGCCCCCTTTTTTCCCCCTATTTGATGAAAGGGAACATAAGAGCCTTTTATAGATAGAAACAGCTTATTCGGTAAAACCCAGAAGAATCAACAATTTACAGAAAATCCATTCTGTAAACTTGGATTTTTCTAAATAAAGTTCTGTAAAGAGGAATGAATTGCACACAGGTCTAGGAAGATAATACTGCACCTTTTTCTGATCAAAGCTATTTGAAAACTGTTAATGGATACAGAGATAGAAACGTATGTACACTGAGTGATCACTGAATTATGACCACCCCCTATGAAAACTGAATGCGACCCGTTGACCACGTGAGGTACGAGAGTGCAGAGTTAGTCAACCTACGTAGCCTAGATAAGGTGTCAGTGATTCAGTAGGTCGTAAAATTCTGACCGTGATGGGTAAAAGGAAGGATTTATCAGATTTTGATAAAGGACAAATTGTGGGTGCTTGACGAGCTGGTACCTCAATTTCCCCAAACAGCTGAACTCGTGGGGGTGTTCGAGAGCCGCCATAGTTGAAGTGTACCGGGACTGCCGTCAAAATGGTCAAACAACGACCCAACAGCAAAACTGCAAAGGTAAACAAAAGGTTGATGTTAGAGGTGAGCGCCGGGTCTGACAACTCATACAGGTGAACAGGTGCAGCACTGTTGAAGACTTGACTACCCAATACAACATGGGCCAACCCAGAACAATATCTGGCATGACCATGCATCGCACACTGGCAAGTATGGGCTATACCAGCAGACGACCCCTATGGCATTCTTTCCTAACCAAGGTTCATCGTCATAAAAGACTCACCTGGTGCAAAGAGCATGCAAGTTGGACATTAGAAAACCGGAATAAGGTGTTTGTTTGTTGTTGTTGTTATTTGGTTTTTAGGAGCATTAGCAGCTAAGGCCATATTGCTCCGGGATATGCGGTGGTCATTCTCTGACCTTTCCGCATCCTCCATATTTAGTGGTGACGGGCTCGAACCCCGGTCTTGGAATAAGGTGTGCTGGTTGGATGAGTAATGTTATTTAATCCACACCATGGATGGTTGTGTACGGATTTGGCTTCAACAACATGAGACTTGATCATCATGCATGGTATCAAAAGTGCAGGCTGGTGGAGGTGGTTGTATGGTGTGGGGCATGTTTCACTGGCAGGAACTTGGACCACTGGTGCATGTGTAATAATGTATCAGTGGTCTCCACTATCACCAACTGCTTGCTGACTGTACATCCTGCTCTAAGTTACACTTTTTCCCGAATAGCGATGGTGTCTTCCAAGATGACAATGCGCTGAGTCATCGGGCATTTGTTGTGCAGGAATGGTTTGAGGAACACAGTTCTGACTTCCAGCTTATCGATTGGCCTCCAAACTCCCCTGATATCAATCCCATAGAGCACTTGTGGGACACTATGGAAAGGCATATCAGGTGTCTGGATACTCCAACCACCTCCATACCTACACTGCTGACTGCATTACATGCAGGTTGGTTGGCCATACCTTCCAAACGCTTCCAACATCTTGTTAAATCAATGCTGCATCAGATAGCTGCTGTACTGAGGGCAGAAGGAGGACCTATGAAGCATTAGGTAGCTGGACATAATTATGTGATCACTCAGTTTTTATCATATTGTGTTTTTGTATAAGAAGAATAATTAAATCGGTTTATACATTAATATTCTAAAATTTGTAAAACAGGTAATGAGCAACACTGCTTTTCTGTCTCAATTACAAGTATTCCCCAAAGATACCATAAATGAAGAAACAGTAGAACTTATGGAACCATATTTACGAATGGAAGATTATACCCTTGAAACTGCTAAGAAAGTTTGTGGTAATGTGGCTGGTTTGTTAGCTTGGACCAGAGCTATGGCTTTTTTCTATGGTGTTAACAAAGAAGTGTTACCACTAAAGGTGAATTCTTTGTTTTTAGTTTTATTTCTTTTGTTATTTATGCTTTAGTTTTTGTTTCTTTATTTTTCAAATTTAAAATACAGACAAAAATAGACATTAAAGAAAAAAAAAAGAAAATAGTAAGATGAGTAAAGAAACAAAATAAATCACAATGTGTCTGTGTGTGTGTGTGTGTGTATATATATATATATATATATATATATATATATGTGTGTGTGTATATGTGTATATTAATTATACACAAACGTATAATTTAATTTATATTTAAAAAATTAAAAATAAAAATATATAAATATATTGTCATATAATACATAACCCTTGTGTTGTAATAGTGAGTCAGCCATCAGAATTGCAGAAAAAGACGACAATACAGAGCCTCTATTTCTAATGTAAAGCACATGTCAAAGCAAAGTACAGTTAAAAAAATGGTGAAATACGGAGAATTTAATAAAATTAAGAATTTAAAATATAAAAGGTAAAGGCCTTTTGATCTTTACCCTTTATGTGAAAGCAGATAAATATGAGTGAGGACACATAATGCAGGCATGTGGTTCACAGTTGACTTTGTGATGTGTATAATTTAATTTTATATATATATGTCCTGAGCTAGATATCATCATTCTTCTCTTTCTTGGTGATATTCTCTCTCTCTCTCTCTCTCTCTCTCTCTCTCTCTCGGTAATTCAGAAATCTTTTTTTTTGACTGGTGTAGTATAAGCCTCAGGCTTCTTTGCATCATAAGGCTAATAATATATAATTTCTTCCTTTCACTCTCTCTCTCTCTCTCTCTCTCTCTCTCTCTCCTTACTCTTTTCTTATAGTTCTATTTATATAGGTGGCCTAGTAGTCAAAGGTGAGAGTGCATTAGAACAAGCTCTTTGAGTGGACTGTGGTTCAAGCTTGCATGACTACTAAATATGATTAATGATTGAATTCATAGTTTATTTATCCCCAAGGGCTCACACCTAGGGTCCTGAGCTGGATATAATCATTCTTCTCTTTCTTGGTGATTCCCTTTTGACTCTCTATCTCTCTCTCTCTCTTAGAGTAACTCGGGAATTTCTTTTTTTTTTTGTCTGGTGCAGCATAAGCCTCAAGCTTCCTTGCACCATATAGCTAATAATAATAAATAATAATAATAATATTTATTTGCTCTTTTTCTATCTTTACTTGTTTTTTCTATATTACTTTGCTCTTTTTTGATAACTCTTATATTCACTTATACAGGGTGTTTCAAAAGTGATGATCAATAATTTAAAGGTGAACTGTAAAAAAAGCCTAGTAAACATGGGTCCTTAAGTGAATCGTTTTCAAGATATTGCACATTTCTAGTTGGGATCCACCACTGACTTGTTTGTTTAGGTTAGGTTATGCTCATTCTCTCCCTTTCCCCTCTCTCAATTCTCTCAGACATAGCAGGCATACTAGTACTTGTCAAAGGATCATCAACATGGAAACAGGTTACAGCAATGAAGAGTATGCGGACATGCACTTCATGTATAGTAAAGCCAATGGCAGTGCACTTCGGGCTGCACGTTTGTACCAAGAAGAATTTCCTTGCCAACGGCAGCCCAACAGGCACACATTCATCAGGATACACAGCACCTTAGAGAACATGGGCGCTTCACACATGGAGTACGAGCAGGTAGACCCAGAGAATAACCCCTAATGTTGAGGAAAGGGTGTTAGAAAGAATAGAACAAAATCCAGGAATTTCGACGAGGAGGGTTGCTCTACAAGAGTGAGTCATAGCAGTGTGTGGCAAATTTTAAATCACCAGTTACTGTACCCTTACCATATCCAGTGTGTACAAAGTCTCAGCAATGCAGACTACTTTCCCAGAGTGAACTTCTGCCAGTGGATGCAATAACAGTGTGTCCTGAATCCCCAATTTTTAAATATTTTTTTCACTGACATTTGGTCCAACGAAAATCCTAATGCAATTCACGAGTCACGACATCGGCAACATTTCTCGTTGAATGTCTGGGCAGGACTACTAGGAGACGGTCTAATTGGACCATACTTTCTGCCAAACAGGCGAGCCGTACTTTCAATTCCTGTAGAATGTTCTTCCAGAACTCCTTGATGATTTCTGAGGACGAGGTTGCCGGTGTGGACGTGCCTTTCTGCTGCTCTTGAACAGAGAAGTTTTTTCTGATTTATTTTCTGCTTTATTAGTTTAAATTGACATATTAACTTATTTTCTAGAGTAGATTTATATTCCTATTACGGTACTTAAGTTTAAAGTAACTTAGATAGAGATTTTGTAGGTATTACTTAGTATCGGAAAGGGTATCAAATACACGTGTTTACCATTTGTAAATATCCGCCATTGTTACGGGAAAATTAATCAGTAAAATCTATTAATCTTGTCGAACTTCATTGGCAATTAAATTGTACTTTTAACTATACATATAACCACTTAGGTTATGTAACATAAATAATTAGTAAAAATAAATAATTAATACATAACTTGATACGGAAGTTATATAAAGGGATTTCGTAGATAACACTCGTTACTCAAACATAAATATTTCGTAGATAACACTCGTTACTGAAACGTAAATATTCCGTAGATAACACTCGTTACTGAAACATAAATATAGCGTTATAACTGTGTTTGGATACAAGTTTAGGATTTAATTTTGTACAGAAATTGAAATTTTATTGAAAGTAAATCTAAATCATGACTCAAACCAGAGCAGCAAAGCAAAAGGCTCAAGCTAATGGGAATACTGTGGCCCAGGGGAGAACTGAGGGGGGGCAGTTGTCCTCTGAATCACAGCCTTTTAAGATGCACTATTTGCTTGATGTTTGCGGAGCAGTCAAGTATGGGACATGATACTGCCATGGGGGATGTCTTTGTATGTGTGCGATGCAAGGAGTGTAAGGAGATCAGGCGACAACTCAGCGTTGTTATGGGCCTATATGAGAGCTTGAAGGACAGGGTGGATGCCCTTGAAGGATTACAAGTGAGGGGCCCATCAAGCTCTCAGCTGCCCACACCAATGCCAGAGCTTGCACTTGGTCATCGCGCAACACAGCGGCAACCCCCAAGGCAGAATGCGCTGGTCCCAAAGGAACTAGTAGTTGTTGGTTACTCTATTGTCAGGGAAACGGGAAACATGCTTTGTAAAAAGGATAGGTGGAACAGGACCAGGGTATGTCTGCCAGGGGCAAAGGTTGATGACGTTGTAGAGCGGATATCATCTTTTAAGGACACAAAAGGTGATATAGTTGTACACGTTGGCACTAATGATATTAAGAGGAGGAGACCGGTAGAATTACTTAACAAGTACAGGTCACTGATGAAAAAAAGCCGTGAATTGGGGTTGAATTTGAAAGTGTCTGCAATTCTGCCCAGACACGATAGGAGGGAGTATATGATGAGAGCCCTGTCAATCAATTCAGCTCTGGAAAGATTGTGCAGGGCTCAAGGGGTAGGTTTTGTTAAGGGGAAGTCTTGCCTGACCAATTTGATTGGATACTATGATGCAGTCACAAAAGAACTGGATGCAGGGAATAACTTTGATATTATATACTTGGATCTTAGAAAGGCTTTTGATACTGTTGCACATGGAAGACTGCTGCACAAATTGGAGCAGTGTGGCATTGGAGGCAAATTGCTGCTATGGATAAAGGGGTGGTTGAGGGGGAGAAGACAGAGAGTGGTAATCAATGGACACTGCTCATCGTGGACCAATGTTATTAGTGGAGTCCCTCAGGGCTCAGTATTGGGTCCTTTATTGTTTTCTGTATTTATAAATGATATTGATGATGGTATATCAGGCTTAATGTCCAAGTTTGCAGACGATACGAAGGTTGGCAGGGTTGTCAAGGACACTACTGACACTATGCTACTGCAACAGGATTTGGAAAGGTTGAGCAGATGGGCTTCGAGGTGGCAAATGAAGTTTAACATTGACAAATGTAAAGTACTACATATGGGAAACAGCAACCCCAGAGCAACGTATCAACTCTGTGGTACTACACTGACAGTGGTAGAGAATGAAAGGGACCTGGGGGTGGTTGTGCAGGCAGATATGAAGTTCTCTGAGCAGTGCAGACGGGCTGCAAGAGTAGCTCATGGTGTATTGTCAATGATATATAGGAATTTTTCTAGCAGGGATAAGGAGGTGATTATTCCCTTGTATAAAGCAATGGTCAGGCCACACCTAGAGTACTGTATACAGGCCTGGAGGCCTCATTTCAAGAAGGATGTAGAGCTGTTTGAACGAGTACAGAGAAGGGCAACTAGATTGGTGAATGGGACAAAGGGGTGCTCTTACGAAGAAAGGCTTAAGTTTTGCGAATTACAGTGTCTGGAAACTAGGCACCAGCGAGGTGATCTGATAGAGGTGTACAAAGCCTTGAATGGTTTAAGCATGCTCAATGCTGATGGGATTCTTCCTCTTGCTCAGAATAATCACCTGAGAGGGCATAAATTCAAATTGAGGAAAGACAGATGTAGGATAGATGTGCAGAAATTTGCCTTTAGCCAGCGGGTGGTTGGTAGGTGGAACAGACTTCCATCCCTTGTCGTGGAAGTTGATAGCCTAAATAAGTTTAAGGCTCAGCTGGACAGGTATTTCGAACGAACAGAGGGGTGAAGTGGAAGTGGTTATTTTTATTTATGTTACTTTCTTGTTTTTTTTTTGGCTGATGCTGCATAAGCTTGCTTTCTTGCATCAAATGCCTCTACTAATGCTAATTCTAATGATGATAATCTTCAGCAATGCCAGAACATGTGGTTTATGCATGATGGTGCATCAGCACACGTTGGGACTAGTATCTAACTAGAAGGTATGGTCAACGGTGGATAGATAAAGGTGGGCCTGTGATGTGGCCTCTCAGATCACCAGACTTAAATCCTATGGATTTTTGTATCTGGGGTCATGTAAAAAGCTTGTTGTACACTTGTGACATTAACACAGTTGAGGAATTGCAGCTCTGGTTGAAGGAGCTTTTTAGCAAATCAGAAATGACCCAGGAATGCCTGAGAGGATTTGCAACTCGATGCAGAGAAGACTACAAAGCTGCATACGCATGCAAGGACAGCATTTTGAACACATTTTGTAACATCCTGTAACATATAACATCTGTAAAATTCTGTAGCTTTGAAACCAAAAATTAAAAATGTATTATCTTATGTTTAATAAAACCACCCTTAGAAAAGGATTCACAGCTTTTTACTAAACTACTGCTCCCATAGTCAGTGGCTAATCTTAGCAGAAAATGTGCATTATCTCAAACAGTTAATTTGCGGAACAATGTTCATTAGGACTTTTTTGCTTATTGCAGTTTGTGCTTTTCACCTTTAAATTATTGACCATCATTTTTGAAACACCCTGTATATACTCAGTGTTCACTCAGTTATGACCACTACATTCATATTGGACTATGCCGCATAGCTCATAGCATAAAACGCCGAACAGCTTTATACACTAGAGCAGTGGTATTTTGCATCTGGTCATGCAAATCAAAGTGATAAAGTAACAGTTGTGGGATGCGGCAAAGATATCACGGAGTTTCAAAAGGGGATGATTGCAGAAGCTAGTGCGTCGGGAGTTTCCATATTGAAATGGCATATCTTATTGGTTGCCCATATCTCAGTGTGGTCATGGTGTACAAAGAATGGTGTCAAACTACCTCCTGCCACAGAACGTTCAAGGAATATGCAAGCTGGATGTTCCTGGTGAGCAAAAGGTGCAGAACATTGTATGGGCTCAACAGCAGATCACTATGCAACAGTTGACATCACAATACTATATAGAGAATACAAGAACAGTATTCCAAATGAAGATTTGCTGCACACTCAGATGTATAGGGTTTCATAGCAGATAACCCCAAGACACTGATTAGTGTCACTGGCAAATGTTGTGGTGCCTACAATACACTGGTTGGACACTGGAGAACTGGAAATGAGGGTCCTGGTCGAATGAGTCCAAATACCTGGTGCAAAATGCCAACAGATGCCTTCATGTGGTGCAAGCAACACGAGTCCATGAACCCGTCATGCGTGGTGCCCACTATCCAAGCAGGTGATGGCAGTTTCTTACTATGTGGCATGTTTTACTGGAAAGAACTAGGACCCCTAGTGCATATGGATTAATGTTTCACTGGTGGGGTCTACTTTTAGAAGACCATGTACAGCCTGCCATGTTGCATTGTTTTCCTGACAGAAATGGAATCTTCCAAGAGAATAATGCAGCATGTCATCAGGTTGTTGTTTTTATTTGGTTTTTAGGAGCATTAGCAACTAAGGCGGCGCCTCCATAGCCAGGTGAGCAGGAGCAGCAGTGCATAGCACACGCTTCTTGATTAGACTGGGGTTCGAGCCCATGAGCCACCAAATATGGAGGATGTGGAAAGGTCAGGGAATGACCACCGCATATCCCCGGAGCAATATGGCCTTAGTTGCTAATGCTCCTAAAAACCAAATAACAACAACAACAGCAACTAAGGCCATATTGCTCCGGGGATATGCGGTGGTCATTCTCTGACCTTTCCACATCCTCCGTATTTGGTGGATGAGTGGTTCGAGAACACAGTGAAGATATCACCTATCTTGATTAGCCTCCAGATTCACATAATCTCGATCCAATTGAACACCTGTGGTATGTTTAGGAATGGAAAGTGAGGCATATGGACACACAACTGTCGTTTGTTCCATTAACCCCAGGGGCTCACATCTGGTGAGTATGGGCTTGGCACAGCCAGGGCCTTGAAAAAAAAAAAAAAAAAAAAATCAGATTTTTTTTTTTTTTTTTTTTTGGCTGGTGCAATATAAGCCTCAGACTTCCTTGCACCATATGGCTAATAATAATAATAATAACACTTTGGAAAGTCTTGCAGGCAGCTTAGCTGTAGATATCTATCAATATGTCCTCAGACATCTAGTGGAGTCATTGCATAGGCAAATTGCAGCTGTTATCCACACATACAGTGGCCCAACATGGTATTAGGTAGGTGGTCATAACTCAGTGATCACTGAGTGCATATCAGTTATATTCTTTATGGTCATCAAGTACTTTCTGTCTGTCAGTCACCCCTCTCTATAAATAATTTTCTCTTTTCCTTTTTTCATTTTCTTCCATTTTGCTTTATATAATATTTTCTTTATATACAAACATAAAATATACCCTAAGTATGGAAAAAAATGCGTGAACTGCTTAGTGTTTGCATATTTTTTCAGGAAGTGACTAAGCAAAAAATATTGTTTAGAATTAGAAAAATTTAGAATTGCATTTAACATAATCTATATGCATTTTGTCCCATTAAAGAAATGATCTCTCATCATTTGTCTCATCACTTGAACTCATTCACTAGCCTATTTTTGGCAGATAAAATATACTTGGTGTATTTCATATTCAAAAACAGTAAAAGTTGTAAAACTTAAACTAAAATTCGTACTGATGTATAATTACATCAGTATGAATTGTAGTATTATTTCTACAGTATAATATTCACTTTCGGTACCAACATTATTTTTTAATTAGAAAAGCTTAGCCATAAAAAAATTCTTTACAGCACCATATACATAATATAACACCCGTTGCTATGGTAAATAAAGACTGAAATGAGTGGTTCTTATACAGCTTCTGTTAGAACATGAGAGACCTGGAAAACAAGGTGTTATGGATTACAAGGTCTCTTAGGGCCCTCATAAGACAGGCACATAGGCTGTGTTAGAATTACCAATAACAGGAACAGATGCATATATACATGGATATACACTAGAGCTAGGAGTGTAATAAACAAATTTGAAAAATTTCAGTACCCGTTAACTCACCAAATGTGGACTTTGTAAGGATATCAGAGACATCATTGCAACATAGACATAAGGGATATAAATATGGCAAATAAGTGTACAGAAAGGATAGACAGTGCAGGGGAGGGATGTACTTTTGGTTAAGAAGCACAATATGAGGGTGACCAGTGCAGTGATGGATCAATTTGGTATGACATAATCACTAGCGAAACAAAAATAAGATTAGGAGTGGGTTATGAGCTAAATGACTTTGATAACTATAATAAAAAACTAAACAGACAAATAGAGTAGGTTCCGAATATCTTATAATGTGGGATTTTAACTTTCCAGATATTGACTGAACTTGTGGGTTGGTCACTCACACAGCAGCTGTAGATTTATTGGATAACTGTTTTCTTCACCAGCATGTTAGAGAAGCAACAAGAAAAAGCAGTACTCTTGATCTGATTTTTAGCAGTGACTCTTCATGCATTAAGAATCAGCAGATAAAAGAACCTTAGGTGACATTGATCACATTTTATTGATATAGGATTTACTTTAAGATGTAACTACTACTGAAGGTAAAAGGAAGGAATTTTAAAACATTGGTAGTAGACAAATTTTAAATTTCCTTCAGGGACCAACTGATATTATTAATAACTGCAAATTCTAAATGGGAAGCCTTCATGGATTCTTTGCTTTTGCTAACACAAGAAGAAAAGGGATGGTCTGCATTCACACATGAAGAATTGTTTAGGAATCGAAATACTGGAAGTATACCAAGTTATAACTATAAATGATAAATGGTTTTTTGATAACTGAGAAAAAATGGAAAAGTGGTTTTGATGGGATCTATCCAATTATATTAAAAGAAGCAGCAAAACAGTTAAGCAAAAACCCTTAGCCATAAAGTTATCCTTGGGTTCATGGAAGGTTCTTATGGATTAAAGATGTGCAAATGGCTGTCAATTCACAAAAGGTTATCAAAGGGTGAATTGAGTAATTACAGACCTATAAGTGTGACTTCTGTTTCAAGGGAAATAATGGAATCACTGGTTAAAGAAGTAATGTAGGACCATCTAGAGAGGAATGCAGCTATACATAGGAATCATAGCATGAATTTTTTAAGAGGCAGTCTTGTCTGACCAATCTGATTCGATACTGTGAAATGGTAACAAAGGAACTGGATGCAAAAAATTATTTTGACATGACATAGGTTTCAGAAAAGTTTTTAATATTGTTTCACATGAAAAACTGCTATGCAAATAGCAGTTTGGCACTGGAGCAAGTTGCTGTTATGGGTAAGGGGATGTTTGAGTTTAAGAAGGCTGTGGTTATCAATAGGCACTGTTCTTCTCAGATGAATGTTATTAGTAGAGTGTCGCAGGGTTCAGTGCTAGGCATATTATATATCAAGCTTAATGTCTAATTCTGTAGATAATACAAAAGTTGACAGAGTGGTTAATAAGAGTAATCACAGTGTGCTACTACAATAAGATTTGTCAAATGGGCAGAGACATAGCAATTAAAGTTTGAATTAAGGAGTAAAATTGGGAAAAGAATGTGAAGAACCTAAAAGAAGCATCAAATTATTTGAAATGGAAGTCTGAATTAATGAGCCAATCTAAAAGGAAAGAAGCTATAACTGAGAAAAAGAAAAATAATGATTAATAATTTACAAAGAAATAGCATGGATCACATTGAAGGCGGAAAATAATTTGATGATATAAAAGCATAATAATAAGAGAAAGAAAAATGGTTAAATTATAAATTTTGAAATATTTGATGCAATGTACCAACAGACTGCATTTCTATGCATACATAAAGTTATGGAAGAAAAAAAAAATAATAATGAAAGGAAACTCTATAGTAAACTAAAGAGAGTGAAGTAAGGTAAAATAAAAAAATAATAAATTAAAAGTGCAAAGAAGAGGTAAAATATGAAGTAATAGTAGGTTGGCGATTATAAGTAATTTTCAAGTGGAAATTTTGTATTTCAAAAATATAACATGGAATAAAACATGGTAAGGAAAGGGAAAAAAGATGAATAAAAAGTGGCGAAGTTAGCATAGCAGAAGGAAAGTAAGAGTGTTCACATTCTCCTCAGGTTGCACTAATAGCTCAGTGGACATGTGTGTGTGTGTGTGTATATACTGGTTCAGGGTGGTTCCCAGGCAAATGCCCATCTCCACCTAAATCATTTAAAACAGAAAATCTGTAAAGTGGACCTGATAAATAAAAAGATAGCTAAGAAATAAGAAGACAAAACATATTTTTGAAAAGAGAAGTAAAGTAAAAAAAAAAAAAAAAAAAATTTTAAGTTAAGTTAAGTTCATAATCTAAGCTAAGTTAAGTGTATAAACAAGAAATTTTGAATAGGAAAGAATAAAAGTAAATATAAGAGAGATGTTTGTGAGTGTAGTATGTTGTTTATGTCAGGTCACTTTGCCATCAGAAAGCAGCTGAACTCTTCAACTGCAATCTGATGCCCGTCCCTGGCACGTGGAGCCGGACCTGGTTCTGTCTTTAAAAGCTGAAGCACCAAAGCGCAATTAAACACTCAACAGAAAGAGTGCTAGACTGTTGAGTGCCAGCTGAAAAAAAAAAAAAAAAAAAACCACTTAAGTGGTCCATGCTCAGGAGCACCAGACCCGACCAAAAGCTTCCAGGTCTGAAGGTCCCAAGCCCTGATGCAATCAATGAAGATTCTCGTTGTAGACGGCCAATTCAATGTCCGTGAGGTTTCGTATGATAGATCTTTTAGGGAACACAGCATTTGCATACTCTTGTAAGGCCTGAAAGTTGTTAACTCCTTGCACCAATCTATGTACGTTATCTTCATTAAAATTAGCTATCTGTTTTCCCAAAAGACACCGTTCAGCATTATAATAAGGACAAGAGAACAAAATATGCTGCCACGTCTCTGCCGCTCCACAAGAACACCATGGATCCGGCTCCAACCCTCGAGAATACAGTTTATCTCTGATCGACCCATGACCTGTTAGCAAAAAACTGGTATACATAGACGGACAGAACCACGACGACACCGGTTTAGTAATGGCAAAATCTGCCACAGGAATGATCTTCCTGGTTATCTCTCCCACCTCTGAAGAACTCCACCGTGCTCTCCATATTCCGAACAACCCAGTCCAAATTCGAAGTTTCTCCTCCTTAACTATAGCTGTAAGATTCAATGACATCCCTAGATATTGTGCAGGAATACCCTTCCGCATCGCATACATCATTCCTCTATAGACCACATATAAATCCAGAGGTAACAATCCAGCAATCACCTGAAGTGCCACCGTAGACACAGTCCGTGGTGCAACGACATTAACTTACATTGGATTCTGGCCTTGAACACATCCGCAATCCATACACCGGCAGCATAAGCAATAATTGGTAAAAAGATCGTCTTGTAATATAAACTCAGTTTTTTTACTAAGACCCCATTCTCTTCTTGAAATTCGTACAACTGAGTAAATAAACTTCTTTATTTTGTCATTCAAATGTGCAACATGTAAATGGAACCTCATCCTATCATCCAGTATCACCCCCAAGTACTTAATGTTGGACACAAAAGGAATTTGCCTTCCGTTTAACACTACTCTAGGTGGGCGGTTATAACTAAAATGATTTTTAAATACCATGAATTTAGTTTTTGTGGATGAAATTTTCAACTTGTTCAAGGCAGCCCAATCAGCAAGGTCCACCAAAACTTCCTGTATTCTATGCTCCAACACAATTCTGGATCCACCCGGGACCCCCACAATCAAATCATCCGCGTACGCCACACGGAAACAACTTATAGCTAGAGACTACTGCAACCACTGATCCAGTACGGCATTCCAAAAAATTGGACCCAGCACTGATCCCTGTGGACATCCTCGGCCTACATAATAGCTATACATTAGGTGCTTCGCACATACCTTTACCAATCTATCTCTAAAATATGAACGTATTACTCCATATAAATATCGGTCACAGCCAGACCTCCTCAAAACACTCAGAAAACGAAGAGTAGAAAGCAAAGAGAAAAGTTATTATTAGCCATATGGTGCAAGGAAGCCTGAGGCTTTTGCTGCACCAGCCAAAAAAAAAAATAAATAATAATAAATAAATAAAAAAATTTCTAAGTTACCCTAAGAGAGATGTGGAAGAAAAGAATGATGATATCCAGCTCAGGACCTTGGGTGTTCCAAGCCCATACTCACCAGATGTGAGCCCCTGGGTTATACTTAGTCAAGCTATGGGGGTAAAAACTCAACCTCTTAAAGACGACCTTGGCTAAGAGAGTGTTAGTAGAAAAAGAAGCTAATACTATGTTCCTGAAATATATAATGTTTTAGGGAAAAAAATTTATATCATTTGGAATGTTGAAAAATATAAGGCCAAAAATATAAAACTAAGGAATTAAAAGTCTACAGGGATGCATTACACTTAAATAGAAAGGGTGCAAGAATATTTGCTACTGCTATCGAGGCAGTGTTAGGGAGGTCGGAAAACTGCTGTATTTGGGAGATACATAGACTAATAAATTAACAGTAGCCGCTGGCAGAGGTAAAAGTGATTCTTGTACTGCTTCTATTGGAATGAGCAGCAGACTGGAAAACAAGATGCAGAGTACATCAGAGACTGCTGGGAGTCATTGCAGTACAAGTAAACATATGGGTTATGTTAGGGTACCTAAGAATAGGAACAGGTGCATGTATACTTGCGTGTACACCAATGCTAGGAGTTTGGTAAATAAATTTGATGAATTTGAGGTATTGCTCAAAACATCAAAGGCAGATATTGTTGGGATATCAGAGACGTGGTTTTACACAGATATAAGGAATGCAGAACTGGAATTTGGGGAGTGCAATATGTACAGGAAGGATAGGAAGGGAGGAGGGGTTATGCTATTAGTTAAGTAACATAAAATCCTAGGAAGTGCAGCCAGTCGACATCGCTGGCCAGTACAATGTCGAGTCGGTTTGGTGTTTGGTAAATAAATTTGATGAATTTGAGGTATTGCTCAAAACATCAAGGCAGATATTGTTGGGATATCAGAGACGTGGTTTTACACAGATATAAGGAATGCAGAACTGGAATTTGGGGAATGCAATATGTACAGGAAGGATAGACAGGATAGGAAGGGAGGAGGGGTTATGCTATTAGTTAAGAAACATAAAATCCCAGGAAGTGCAGCCAGTCGACATCGCTGGCCAGTACAATGTCCAGTCGGTTTGGTGTAACATAGGCACTGGTGAATCAAAATTAAGAGTAGAAGTGTGTTATAGGCCTAATGAATCTGATGAGTATAATGAGCAATTGTGCAGAAAAATAGAGTGGGCCAGTAAATCAGAGTATCTTATAATGGGGGATTTTAATTTCCCAGATATTGACTGGAATTTGTGGGTTGGTCACACACACTAGCAAGGCTTTTGTGGATTTATTGGATGATTGTTTACTAGAGCAGCATGTTTGGGAGGCAACTAGAGGGCTCTTGATTTGATTATCAGTAGTGATTCTTCGTGCATCAAGAATCTGCAGGTAAAGCAAACACTAGGTGGCCGTGAACACAGCATGCTGAAGTGGGATTTACTCAAAGAGGTAACTACCATCAGAGGTAAAGGGAAGGGTTTTTGCTTTCGTAAAGGCGATTACGGAGTTCTGAGAAACTATTTAAATTCTATATGGTGGAACAAACTGATGATGTTACCAACAGCAAATTCAAAATGGGAGGCATTCAAAGAATTAATCTTGGAAGCTACTAGGCTATACTTACCAACTAAGAAATCTTGTTCAAGGTTTAGGCCTAAATGGATGTCAGATGAACTAATGAGACATGTGGCAGAGAAGAAAAATGCATGGGATACATATAAATTAATGGGTGACATGGAAACCTACGATAGATATAAGCTGGTCTGTAACAAAGTTACAAAGGAGGTTAGGCAGGCGAAGGCAGATTACGAGAAATCTTTGGAAAAGGATGCAAATGCAAAGAAAAACAGCAAAGAATTCTTTACTTATGTAAACACTAGAAGGAAGGGGATGAATCAGATTGGTCCACTTGATATTGATGGTTCAACAGTTAATGATCCTGCCCAGGTAGCTAACAAACTAAATGAGTATTTTTCATCTACATTCGGACGTAAGCTGATAATCAAATTAAGGAGTTATTCAGGGAGGGGAATTAAACTCTGGCAGTGAGCTAGATGATTTTGTAATAACTGAGAGGAAAGTGGAAGGAAAAATTGTTGAAGATAAACATTAGAAAGGCACCAGGGGTGGATGGGATCTGTCCAGTTATATTAAAGGAGGTAGTAAAGGAAGTAAGCAAACCTTTTGCCATAATTATGAGAGTTTCTTGGACTCAGGGGAGGTACCCATGGACTGGAGTTGTGCAAATGTGACCCCAATTCACAAAGGAGGATCAAAGGGTGACAAAAGTAATTATAGACCTGTTAGTTTAACTTCTGTTCCAGGGGAATTAATGGAGGCAGTGGTTAAACAACCACTGCAGGATCATCTAGACAAGACTTCAGTTATAGCTCAGACACAGCATGGTTTTGTAAAGAGGAAGTCTTGTCTGACCAAATTTATTGGATACTATGGTGTGGTCACAAAGGAACTGGATGCAGGGAATAACTTTGCAGATATTTGGATTTTATTTTAATTTACCTCTTTAATTCACATATTCACCTCTGGCATTCCCATCCCTGAATAACTCCTCATATGTGAATGTGGATGCAAAATACTCATTTAATGTGTTAACTACCTGAGCAGGATCATCAACAGTTGAACCATTCATATCCAGTGGACGAATCTGATTCCTCCCCTTCCTTTGAGAATTTATATAAGTCAAGAACTCTTGCTGTTTTTCTTTGCATCCTTTCCCAAAGATTTCTCGTAATCTGCCTTTGACTCCCTAACCTCCTTTGTGACTGGTGCCTCTGTAACCAGGTGGGCAGAAGCAGCAGTGCGTAGCACATGTTTCTTGATTAGCCCACGGTTCGAGCCCGTGACCACCAAATACAGAGGATGCGGAAAGATCAGGGAATGATCACCACATGTCTCCCAAGCAATATGGCCTTAGTTGCAAATGCTCCTGAAAACCAAATAACAAATCCTTTGTGACTTGGTTACAGACCAGCTTATATCTACATAGGCTTCTGTGTCTCCTATTAATTTATATGTATCCTGCATTTTTCTTCTCTGCCACATATCTCATTAGTTCATCTGACATCCATTTAGGCCTAAATCTTGAACAATAATACTTAGTTGGTATGAAAATCCTAGTAGCTTATAATTCTTGGAATGCTTCCCATTTTGAGTTTGCTGTTGGCAACACCATCAGTTGGTTCCACTGTATAGAATTGAAAAACTGTCTCAGACCACCATAGTCACCTTTATGAAAGCAAAAAACCTTCCCCTTACTCCTGATGGTAAAAGGAAGGTTTTGATAATAGGTCACTTCAGCACACTGTGATCACTTCCACCTAGTGGTTCCTTTATCTGCAGATTCTTAATGCATGGAGAATCACTACTGATAATCAGATCAAAAGTATTACTCCCTCTAGTTGTCTCCTTTACGGAAGCAATATCGTAGTCGCCTTTACGGAAGCAATAACCCTTCCCTTTACCCCTAATGGTAGTTACCTTTTTGAGTAAATCCCACTTCAGCACACTGTGATCACTGCCACCTAGTGGTTCGTTTATCTGCAGATTCTTAATGCATGAAGAATCACTGCTGATAATCAAATCAAGAGTATTACTCCCTCTAGTTGCCTCTCGAACATGCTGATGTAGAAAACAATCATCCAATAAATCCACAAAAGCCCTGCTAGTGTGTGAGTAACCAGCCCCCAAATTCCAGTCAATATCTGGAAAATTAAAATCTCCCATTATAAGACTATCTGATTTACCAGTCCACTCTATTTCCCTGTACAGTTTCTTATTATACTCATAGAGCTATTAGACCTATAACACATACTACTCCCAATTTTGATTTCCCAGTGCTTATGTCACACCAAACTGATTCAACACTGCACTGTCCAGCCATGTCGACTTGTTGTACTTGTTTTGGAATTTATGTGTTTCTTAATTAATAGCATAACCACTCGTACCTTCCTATCCTATCTATCCTTCCTCTACACATTGTACTCCCCAAATTCCATTTCTGCATTCCTTATATCTGTGTGACACCATGTCTCTGATATCCCAAAAATATCTGGCTTTGATGTTTTGAGCAATACCTCTAATTTATCAAATTTAATTACCAAACTCCTAGCATTTGTGTACACGCAAGTATACATACAGCTGTGCCTATTCTTAGCTACCTTAATACAGCCCATGTGTTTACTTGTACCGCAATAGCTCCCAGCAGTCTCTGAAATCCCCTGCATCTTGTTTTCAGGCTGCTGCTCATTCCAATTGAAGCAGTACAAGAATCACTTTCACCTCTGCCAGCAGCTACTGTTAATCTATTAGTCCAAGTATACCCCCCCCAAGCTAACAGTTTTCTGACCCACCTAACACTGCCTCCATAGCGTCAGCAAATATTCTTGCACCCTTTCTATTTAAGTGTATCCCATCCCTGTAGAAGCAGTCTCTCCTGTTAAGGAGCACAGACCAGGCTGAGAAAAATTCTACCCCTTGAACTTTGCACAATCTCTCCAGCGTTGAATTGATCGACAAGGCTCTCTCATCATATACGGCTTTTTTTCAATGGTGACCTGTACTTGTTAAGTAATTCTGCCGGTCTCCTACTATTAATATTATTAGTGCCAACGTGTACAACAATATCACTTTTTGTGTCCCTAAAAGATGATATCTGCTCTACGACATCATCAACCTTTTGCCCTGGCAGACTTACCCATATTTTAAGTCCTCTTTGTGTATCATAGCTGAAACAGTGATTGATATTAAATTTATAATTCCTATGCGAAGGAAGTAATCTATTATGTTTATTGAGTAGAGAAGACCAGGGTATTCTATCAAAACAACTATGTGCAAACTTAATATTACGGTATTCATTGCTGTGTGCTGTGCATATGTATATATATATATACATTGTTGCCAAAAAACGGAATCGCCTTAAAAAAAATAATATTTGCAGTGAAACATATAAGATGTTATCTGATTACAGTTGTTTTGTTTTTTGCAAAGCAAAGGTGTTGATTCAGCTGTTTCTATAAATACAGAATGGGAAGGGTATACACACTCATGAGGAGTCTGCATTTTTTTTTTTTTATATGTGAACCCCAATCAATCACGGGAGGTATTAGGACCTATAGTACTTAGTACTGTGCTTGGGTTGGAGGTTGAGAAGACGAAAGAAGATATTTGTTGACATCGGACTTGAACTTCTGTAGATTGTAATTTTCAGGAAATACGTATGAAGGAAGGTTGTTCCAGAAAATGGCAGTTGAATGAATAAATGAGGACGACGAAAAGTTGGTTCTGTGGGTTTGAAGTTGGACTGTAAATGGGTGTTGGCTGGTGGAGGCATGTGTTAGGACTGTTTTGAAAGATAGAGAGTGGGAATTATAGAAGCCAATTCAGAAGAACAGTGCCCATGGAAGTATCTTTAGAAGAGGCATGCAGCAGAAACAGTACGAATATGAGAAAGGGAGTGGACAGACTCTGTTAGAGTTCTATCATTAATTAACCTAACTGCCCTCTTCTGAATGGAATCAAGAAGCCTGAGAGAGGTTTTGGGGGCACCACACCAGATGTGGGAACAATATTCCATGGCAGGGCAGATTTGCGATTTATACAGAGTGAAGAGCTGTTTGGAAGAAAAGTAACGCCGAGAGCGAAAGTGAAAACCAAGTTTTTTAGATGCAGAGGAAGCAATATTTGTGATGTGCTTGTGCCAAGAGAGATTAGAAGTCGGGGTAATCCCCAAAAGAGATATATCATTTTGCCTAGAAATCGGAGTGTCACTAAAGATAAGCATAGGAATGGAAGAATCCTTTTTGCGAGATATAAGACAAGACTGAGTTTTAGAAGTGTTGAAATCAACTAAGTTGTCTTTGCCCGACTGTAGAATTACCTGAAGATCGGCATTTAAGGAATTGGTAGCAGATTTTCGAGAACTTGAAGCTGATTGAGCAGGACAAGGTTTCTCAAAATGGAAAGTGGAATACAATGTGCTGTCATCGGCAAAACTATGGATAGGATTTCCAGTCAATGGAAGAAGGTCATTAATATACAGGAAGAAAAGAGTGGGGGAAAGAACTGAACCTTGGAGGACACCGGCATTAGTGGAGAAGTTAGAAGACAGAGAGCCATCTACCATCACCCTCAGAGAGAAAACTGGATAACCAATTACTAAAAACAGTTGGCAGCTTGGAAGCTAAGATGGAAGCTTGTTTAGAAGACCTTTATGCCCAACATGATCAAAAGCATTTGAGATGTCAAGAGCAACTACTTGTGTTTCACCGAACTTTTACATTGAATTAGGCCATAAATGGGTAACATAAGCCAGAATATCACAAGTGGATTGACACTGGCGATTGTTGATCAGACGGAAGGTTTCTAGGTAGTTTAAGAGTTGGCGGTTAATTGATTTCTCCATTACTTTAGAAAGAGTAGAAGTAATTGCAATGGGACGATAATTGGATGGGAGGGATTTGTCACCCTTTTTAGGAACTGGCTGGATATGAACAAATTTCCAAGCAGAAGGAAAAACACCTTTGGAATAAGAAAGTGAAAAAACACAGCAAAGAATAGGAGTAAATTCAGGAGCACAGGTTTTGAGAACAAGTGGAGAAATACCATCAGAACCTGGAGCTTTCTTAGCATCAAGATTCATCAAAATCCTTCTGATATCCTTTTGACGGAAGACCACAGGAGGCATTGAATGGAGCGTGTTGGGAATGGTGAGAGGTGTTTTACCAAGATCATTAATACATGAGTTGGAAGAAAAATGGGATGCTAGCAGGTCAGCTTTATCCTTGGCTGAAGTGACAACAGAACCATCTGGTTTTGACCGAGGTGGAAGAAGAGATGGGCAAAAGTTGCGGCCAATAGCTTTGGCAAGAGACCAGAATTCTCGGCTACCATTAAGTCAAGAAGTAAGTTTTCTACTCTTAGGATGTTCAAACTCTAGTTTGGACTGATTAATAACTGCTTTACAATTGTTGCGAGCTTTGGTGTAGGCAGAAAATTAAACTGAAGAATTAGAAACAAGCCAATTACAATGTGCAACATTCTTCTCTTGAACAGCCCTAGCACATTTATTAGAAAACCAAAGTTTAGATAAAGTACGAGATTTTAAAGTGGAGTGTGTGATAAATGATTCATTTCCTGCAAGAATAATTTCACTGACACGATCTGAGCAAATGTTGACATCAGAAGTTTTGAAACAGTAATCCGACCAAGGAAAAGAAGAAAAGAAATCTCACAGGTAACCCCATTTTGCATTCTTGTAATGCCAAACAACACGAGGTTGGGAATAGCTATGAGATAAAGGCCCCATTGGAGAAGAGACAATCACCAAGTTGTGATCTGAAGTGCCTAAAGGACCTCTCACTTCGACCATGTACTTAGAAGAGTTGTTTGTGAGAAAAAGATCAATGGAAGAAGGTCATTAATATACAGGAAGAAAAGAGTGGGGGAAAGAACTGAACCATGGAGCACACCGGCATTAGTGGAGAAGTTAGAAGACAGAGAGCCATCTACCATCACCCTCAGAGAGAAAACTGGAGTTGGCTGTATGATTAGGATTGTCCGGTATTCTTTTAGGTAAATGAACAATCTGTGCAAGATCATTAGTAATTGCAAAAGTCTCTGCATCTCGACCAGCTGGGTCAGTGTGACTAGAAAACGGAAGCCAGCTGGAGTTGTGAACATTAAAATCACCAAGGAAAATTACTTCACTGTTAGGAAAGCTGGACTGGAGAAAGTCAAGTTACAAAGAGAGGAAGTCAAAGAGCTCCAAGTGATTAGTGAAGTTGGGAGAGCAGTAGAGACAATAGATGAATTTGACACAATGAAGTAGAGAGATTTTAAGCTAGAGAAGATCAAAGAGAAGAGATTCCAAATTGCCAAGTCTCTGACAGGGAATATCAGAATGGACATATGCACAAGTACCACCTTTGAGGCGAAAGGAATCATACAGCGAATAATTTGGGCATCTGAGATGAGCAGTAGTTGAATCAACCGATAACTGAGATTCTGTCAGAAAAAGTACATGGCGTTTGGCAGACTGCAAGTGGAAATGGACATCATTGAGATTAGAATTGAGACCACGTATATTTGTGAAATGAAATAGGAAGTGCTTGATAGGTTTAGATCTTTTCGCAGATAAGTTTGCTCTATTTGTTTGACAATTCATGGTGGGTGGGACATGCTGTATGAAGTAATGAAATTTTTGGATATGGCATACACATGGTAAGAATATACCCAGATCCTTGACATAATGTGACCTCGACAATGCTCCCCACATACACACTACTCGGACTCCTTCCAGTCACTATCTGGCAGAGTAGAGGTAGCAAGATTATACACTAGCTGATCCGGAAGCCTCCCAGAGAGTTACCAATAGGTGCGGTCTGGTGTACTAACTAGCGGCCGGCCTGCGAACACCGTTTTAGAGCTGTACCCTCGAAATGTAAGGAATATTGGATCCCGTCACGACATTCATCATAACCTCAAAAGTCATCAATCATACTGCATGATGGAAGAGATAGGGAAGGGTTGACCGGAACTTAGCTCTAGAGACTAAACATGGGTTCCACCCCTTCAAGCCTCCAATAAGCAAAGTGGTAGTATTTCACCGGTTGATGAGAGTCATCTACCACCTGGTACTGCCTGGTATCATAGAGGGTCGGCGTTCCTCCATGTGGTGTGGGCGCCACACCTCGACCCCTGCTTACATTGGTTCACACCTGGGTGGTCACCCACCATGTACTTGTGCATGGAGGTTATACCCAGGATTACTAACAGTCCCACCATCGTGAAGGTGCAAGCAGAGGATTTGGCTGTCATAGACCGTCCGGACTTTGGCGAAATTGGGTCCACTTGACTTGAGCGTCACCCAAATATCAGTTCGATCAGCGTTTTAGACTCCCAGGTAGCAAGTACAGCTTGTCTGGTGTATCTGAGAGAATGTCTGTGACAAAACTCAAGGACTAAGTGCAGCTGTTGCTCTGTCCCAGGAAGGGCTTTTTTACGCATGCTATCACTGATAAAATAGGCTCCCACCAGTCAACAGTATCCCGGGTGCTAAAATTAAAGCGTGAAGCCGGTGATGTGAAGAGAAGGCCTGGATCAGACTATAAGAGAGTGACTATGCCTTCCCGAGGTCGATATTTGAAATGGCTGTGCCTTCGTAATCACCATGCTAGTGATCCTGATCTAAAATTGGACTTTGAGATGGCCTCTGGTATTGAAACAAGTGCCCGAACTATCCCAAGACGGCTTTCGGAATGTGGTCTGCATGCTTAGCGGCCCAAGAAGAAACCTTTGTTGACCCAACAAATGCGGAAGAAGCGACTTGCTTGGGCTAAAACGCATGTTTCATGGACAAAAGAGCAGTGGGACACAATCATCTTTTCTGACAAATCGAAATTCAACCTGCATGGCTTGGATGGGAAGTGATATGTCAGAAGATGAACATCGGAGGCATACAATCCTGACTGCATAACACCGATGGTAAAATTCGCCGCCAGTCAGATGGACTGGGGATGCATAACAGGTAAAGGGGTGGGGCAAATTAAGTTTATTAACGGAACGGTGAATGCAGAAACCTACACTGCTATCTTGGAAGAGTGCCTGAAACTCGTTATTTGGGAATCGCCACACAGACATCCAAAACTGGATTTTTCAACGGGACCTTGCCACACAGCAAAATTGGTAAGTTTTATGCTATTTAGATTTAATGATGAGTTTGTCTTCTTGTCTCACAAGTCCTAAAAGATACTTACACCAGTGTTTTCCCTTTTTTTTTTTTCTCTGTTAAAGTGCAGTCATACCTCAGAAATACTGGCATTACAGCAATGGACTGGCCTAACAACAGCACAGATTTGAACCCTATTGAAAATTGCTGGTACATAATGTCATCTAAAATTGCTCAGAAGAAGCAAATAAGATTCAGCTGCAGGAGAGCATTATAAAGGCGTGGTACCACAAAATTGGGCAGCTGTATATCCATAAGTTGATTAACTCTATGCCAGATCGTTGCAAGTCTGTAATTGCAGCTCAAAGAAGAACAAAAAAATATTGAGGACTTATTTTGCTGATTTACAATATATATAATACTATTACGTTAACTTGTACATGTAATATCATTTCAGTTTGTACACGTAAATGCAATAAAATGTATGTTTGGTTGTCATGATTGCCATTATGATTTCTCATATTTCCATTAATTACGCATTTTACCTTTGAGAAGAAGATAATTATGGCAATTAGGTATATCAGGTGGAGTCCTTTTATTGTATTTCATTCACAGAGATATATATCCCATCTACAAATGTATTTCAAACATTTCTGCAACTCACAATGCAGTACAAAACACATTATTTGCAAAATTCACAAGTGATGTCATTTTTTTGTCCACCACTGTATGTAAATTCAAACATAGAAATTTGTTTCCGCAGGCAAATCTTGCTGAACAGGAAAAAAAGGCTGCAGTTGCTAACAAAGAATTGAGTCAAGCTGAAAAAATTCTATTTGAGAAGGAATCAGAAGTGAATGAGGTTCAAGCAAAGCTTGATGCTGCTCTTGCAGAAAAAAAGGTATGTTTAAAATAAAATGTTAAAATATACAAATTTCTCTCTCTCTCTCTCTCTCTCTCTCTCTCTCTCTCTCTCTCTCTCTCTCTCTCTCTCTATGTATACATATTTAACAATTTTTTATTTAATTATAATGCCAACTAGATAAATTGGAGAATTTAGCATAAAAGTATTAGGCGTGAAAACTATACTCATTAGTTCAAAGGGCCAAGTATTTGGGTAACCTAAGTTGGACTTCTTTGTTGTACCCTTAGGTTACCTAAATACTTGGCCCTTTGAACTAGTTAGTATAGTTTTCACCCCTAATACTTTTATGCTAAATTCTACAATTTATCTAGTTGGTATTATAATTAACTAAAAAACTGTTATATATAGACAGATGTAATCTACCATCATAAATTTGATGGCATTAATCTGTTCTGCCACTCTTTCTCCTTTTCTATTTCTTATATTCTTCTACATAACTTCATATATATATGAAGTTATATATATATATATATAATAGTTGGTTGTATTTTTTTCTGATTACAACCAATTATATAATAATTGCTTATAATCAGAAACTGAGAAAAAGTATTTTTAATAAAAGTTATCATTCAACTTTTGCTATGTATTTTTATAAAAACATTTGTTTTCTTAATGTTGATCACATTTATGGTAATGTAAGTTTGCCTTAATTTTAATAGTTAACAAATGGAAATAAGTTATAATGATTGGATTTGATTTAAAATTAGAAATTTATTCTCAGCATCCTCCTTCTTCAGTAGAACAAATCCTGACAAAATTTGGCTGCTACAGGGTAGTGCAGAAATATTGTTACATTTAAATGTTTCCTGAGAAACTCATTTATTCAATCATTTGCTTCTCAAGTCCACAAGTATAGCAGGTTTCTTGCACAATAACTCTTTCAAGAAATCTCACATGAAAAGTCACAATTGTGTTCAAGTCTGAACTCAGAGGTAGACTCCAGTCTGGACTCAAAAATACCTGCAGTATTGTAATGATTATAACATGTGAATACATGTGACCAGTATAACATGTGAATGCTAAAGACAGTGTGCAAAAAATCCAGCACTGCATTAGCTATATGTGGCATGGCACCATGCTGCACAAACCACTGGATGTCTGTAGAAACCTGAGTTGTCATGGGCTTTAGTAGAAAGTCATTCTGAAGAATATGAATTGAGATGACAGATTCATTGAAGAACAAGTACAGGTCAATGTTAAAAAAAAGTCGTGAGCTAGAGTTGAATTTGAAAGTGTCTGCAATTCTGCACAGACACGATAGGACAGAGTATATGATGAGAGCCTTGTCAATCAATTTGGCCCTGGAGAGACTGTGCAAGGCTCATTGGGTAGAATTGTTTTCATTGTGGTCTGTGCTTACCAACAGGAGAGACTGCTTCTACAGGGATGGGATACACTTAAATAGAAAGGGTGCAAGAATATTTCCTGATGCTATCGAGGCAGTGTTAGGTGTGTCGGAAAACTGCTAGTTTGGGAGGGGATTCACGGACTAAAAGATTAGCAGTAGCCTCAGGCAGAGGCGAAAGCGATTCTTGCATTGCTTCTGTTGTAATGGGCAGCAGCCTAGAGAGCAGGTTGCTGGGGATTTCAAGAGCTGGGAGTCATCATGGAACAAGTAAATACATGGGCTGTGTTAGCGTGAGTAAGAACAGGTGCATGTATACTTGCATGTACACCAATGGTAGAAGTATAGTAAATTAATTTGATGAATTTGAAGTTCTGGCCAAGATATCAAAGGCAGATATTGTTGGAATATCAGAGCCATGGTGTCACACAGATATAAGCAGTGCAGAATTGGAATTTAGGGAGTACAATGTGCAAAGACTGGATAGGATGGGAAGGGAGGAAGGGTTATGCTGTTAGATAAGAAACACAAATAGAAAGGGTGCAAGAATTTTCAAACAAATTTCTATGTTTGAAATTTGTGTGTTTCTTATCTAACAGCATAACCCTTCCTCCCTTCCCATCCTATCCAGTCTTTGCACATTGTACTCCCTAAATCCAGTTGACATGGGTGGACAGTGCAATATTGAGTCAGTTTGGTGTGACATAAACACTGGGAAAAGAGAAAATGAGAGGAGTGGGTTTATAGGTCTAATGATTCTGATCAGTACAATTGCGCAGAGAAATAGAGTGGGCTGGAAAATCAGAATGTCTTATAATAGGGATTTTAACTTTCCAGATTTGACTGGAACTTGGGGATTGGTCACTTGCATGCTAGCAATGCTTTTGTGGATTTATTGGAGGATTGTTTTTTACATTAACACGTTCGAGGGGCAACCAGAGGGAGTAATACTCTTGATCTGATTACCAGCAGTGGTGACTCATGTATTAGGAATTTGCAGATAAAGGAACTACTATGTGACAGTGATCACAATCTACTGATGTGGTATTTCCTTAAAGATGTAACTATAATCAAGGGTAAAGGAAAGAGTTTTTGTTTTTGTAAAGGTGGTCTACAGTGGTCTCAGACAGTTTTTGAATTCTGTGCAGTGGGATCAGCTGATGATGTTAAAAACAGGAATCTAAATGGGAGGCCTTTGGGGAATTAATCTTGGCTTTTCATACAAACTAAGAAATACTGTTCAAAATTTAGGCCAAAATGGATGTCAAATGAATTAATGAGGCTCGTGACAGAGAAGAAAAATGCGTGGGATGCATATAAACTAGCAGGTGACACAGAAGCTGTTTGTTGTTTGTTATTTGGTTTTTAGGAGCATGAGCAACTAAGGCCATATTGCTCCGGGAATATGCGGTGGTCATTCCCTGACCTTTCCGCATCCTCCGTATTTGGACACAGAAGCCTATGGCAGATAAAAGCAAGTCACAAAGGAGGTTAAGAAAGCGAAGGCTGATTATGAGAAATTCATAGCAAAGAAGGTAAAGGAAAACCACAAAGACTTCTTTGCTTATGTAAACTCTAGAAGAAAGGAGATGAATCAGATTGATCCACTTGATGTTGGTGGATCGACTGTTGATGATTCTGCTCAGATAGTTGATAAATTCAATGAGTATTTTGCATCTAGATTCACACCTGAGGAATTCTGTAAGGAAAGGGAGGACAGAGTTTACTAAACTCTAACAGGGAGCTAAATGATTTTGTAATAACAGGGAGCAGAGTGAAGGTGTAATTGATGAAGTTAAACATAAAAAAGACACCACCTGGTGACTTTTCAGTTATATTAAAGGAGGCAGCAAAAGAAGTAAGCAAACCCTTAGCCATAATTATGAGAGCATCCTTAGTTTCAGGAGTGGTACCCATGAACTGGAGATGTGCAAATGTATCCCCAATTCACAAAGGGTAATTAATGCAAATAATTTTAAACCTGTTAGTGTATTTACTTCTGTTTGGGGGGAAATAATGGAGTCACTGGTTAAAGAAGTGATTCAGGATCACCTAGACAAGACTGCAGTAATAGTTCAGACACAGCATGGATTTGGTAAGAGGAAGTCTTGTCTGACCAATTTGATTGGATACTACAATGTGGGCAGAAAGGAACTGGATCAAAAAATAATTTTGATATTAGCATTAGTAAAGGCACATAATGCAAAAAAGCAAGCTCATATAGCATCAGCCAAAAAAAAAAAAAAAAAAAAAAAATCCAATTTCACCCATCCACTCGCTCCAAATGTTTGTACTAATTGGAGCAGTATGGCATTAAGGACAAGTTGCTGCAATGGATAATGAGATGGAGGAGTGGGAGACGGCAAAGAGTGGTAATAAATGGACACTGCTCTTCATGGACTAATGTTATTAGTGGAGTCCCCAAGGGTTCAGTGCTTGACCCATTGTTGTTTTGTGTATTTCTTAATGATATATCTTCTTATTTTGAATTTTGAAAGTGTGGTTAATGAGAGAAATTAGGGTATGCTATGGCAACAAGATATATCAAAATTAAACAGATGGACTGAGGAATGGCTGTTGAATTTAACATTCACAAATACAAGGTACTGTGTATGGTTAGCAATAATCCCAGAATAACATACCAACCATGTGCTACTACACTCAGAATAGTGGAGAAGAAAGAGATCTGAAGTTTTCTGAGCAGTGCAGATGGGCTGTTAGGACAGCTCATGGAGTTTTGTCAATGATATCAGGAATTTTGCCAATAGGGATAAGGAGGTGATTATACCATTGTATAAGGCAATTGTTAGGCCACATGTGAGTACTGCATACAAGTCTGGAGACCTCATTTTAGGAAGGATGTGGATCTGTTGGAATGGGCATAGACAATAGCAACTTGATTAGTGAGGTGAACAAAAGGGTGCTCTGAAGTTGCAACATGTAGCAGCATCACAATTTTGGATTTTATTAAAAATAATATTATTATTGAAAGGTAATGATAATATGATCTTGACTCTCCAAGTTCTCTGTTTGTTCCTTTTTTGTTTTTTTATGAATATATAAACAAAGTTTGTTCATAATTTCATTATGATTATATAGTTTACTTTGATTATTTTAAATGGCAATTTTTCCCTTCAAATCTATTTCTTATGGTATCACTGATGTCCTCAGTTTTCAGCATATTAGCATACAGCTATTCTTGTTTTTATTCTAGGAACTCATGGATGATGCTGAAAGTTGCAAAAACAAAATGCTTGCTGCTGAAGCATTAATTTCTGGCCTTGGTGGTGAAAGAGTCAGATGGACAAATGACAGCAAAATGTTCCAGAGTCAAATTGAAAGGTTAATTGTTGTTTTTATTACTTTTTTTTTTAGTAGTGAATGCAATAATAGTTTACACATTGCAATGTGTTTAATATGATCCTAAGGTTTGAGAGAAATCCCACATAACAGAACTGCCGTAACAAAAGTATTTTGGGCCAAATGCACTGTTCTAGGAACTCGTGGATGATGCTGAAAGTTGCAAAAACAAGATGCTTGCTGCTGAAGCATTAATTTCTGGCCTTGGTGGTGAAAGAGTCAGATGGACTAATGACAGCAAAATGTTCCAGAATCAAATTGAAAGGTTAATTGTTGTTTTTATTACTTTTTTTTTTTTTGTAGTGAATGCAATAATAGTTTACACATTGCAAAGTGTTTAATATTATCATAAGGTTTGAGAGAAATCCCACATAAAAGAACTACTGTAACAAAAGTATTTTGGGCCAAATGCACTGTATGGCAAGTTTTCATGTATCCATGGCAATATTCCAAAAGGTGACAGATTTCTCCCCACAATAAACTAATTTAAGATATATTGTTTTCCTTCAAATAGACCTCTGGGGTCTATTTGAAGGAAATTGAATATTCATAATAACTGCACAATCATACACCAACCGTTATTAAAATTATAAATAGTGTTATGTTATATTAAAATAATGATGTAGATAAATGAAATAAATAGAATGATAAAATTCCACAGGATAAAACTAATAAAAAGGTAACTGTCTGTACAATAAAATATGAAATTTTAAACTGCAAAGAATTATTTACAATAAAACAATGTAGATAAAACAAAGAATGATAAAAGTGCTAAAACACTGTAGCTTTCAGAGGCATCTGCCTCCTTTTCAACAGTTTTTCACTGTTGAAAAACTGTTGAAATGTTCATGCTACATTCTGTATGAAGTAATGAAATTTTGGATATGGCATACATATGGTAAGAATATACCCACATCCTTGACATAACGTGGCCTCGACAATGCTCCCCGCATACACACTACTCGGACTCCCTCCAGTCACTATCTGGCAGAGTAGAGGTAGCAAGATTATACACTAGCTGATCCGGAAGCCTCCTAGAGAATTACCAATAGGTTTGGTCCGGTGTACTAACTAGCGGCCGGCCTGCGAATACTGTTTTATAGTTGTACCCTCGAAATGTAAGGAATATTGGATCTCACCAAGACGTTCATCATAACCTCAAAAGTCATCAATCATACTGCATGATGGAAGAGATAGGGAAGGGTTGACCGGAACTTAGCTCTAGAGACTAAACATAGGTTCCACCACTTCAAGCCTCCAATAAGCAAAGTGGTGGTATTTGAAGACACAGATAAGAAATGGCTGTCATAAGTGGACACATTATTTGAATTGTACTTGAAACAACCTTGAAAAACATATATACTTGCATAGGTACTCCAGAAAAGGTTAAAATCCAAAATGACTTTTCATTGAGTAATTTTAATTGTGTGTGTGTGTGTGTGTGTGTGTGTGTGTGTGTGTGTGTGTGTGTGTGTGTGTGTGTGTGTGTGTGTGTGTGTGTGTGTGTGTGTGTGTGTGTGTGTAACACAATTGATTGGTTGCAGCATGTGTTTGGACTGGTTTGAAAGAGAGTGGGAGAATTCCAGTTGCTAATTCAGAACAACAATGCCCATAAAAGTATCTGTAGAAAAGACAGAAAAAATATCCAGCAGAAACTGAATGTTTATGAGACAGAGATTAGATATACTTTGTAAGAGATAGATCACGAATTAACTTAATTACCTTCTTTTGAATGAAGTCTAAATGTTTGAGAGAGGGTTTTGGGGGCAGCACCCCAGATGTGAGAACAATATTCCATGGTAGGGCAGATTTGAGATTAGTGCAGAGTGAGTAGTTGTTTAGAAGAAAAGTAATGCCAAGGGATGAAAAAGAACCCCCCCCCTTTTTTTTAATCTAGGGGAAGCAATATTTGTGATGTACTTATGCCTAATGAGATTAAGAGTCAGGGTAATCCCTAATAGAGATGTGATCTTGCCTAGAAATCTGAGTATCATTGAAGATGAGCATAGGAGCAGTAAATTCCATTTGCGAAAAATGAGACAGAACTTAGTTTCAGAAGGATTGACATTAAGTTTTATTTGCTGTAGAATTACCTGATCTGTATTTAATTAGTATTTTAATTAGTGCATTTAATTTTATAGTCATTGACATTTCAAAATTATAATATAAATGCCCATTGTCATAATGACTGAATAGAACAATAGCAGACCATGTGACTGGGGAGATGATGGAAATTGGAACACTGAAAAAGTTGATGGTCAGTTCCTCTTTCATGAGCATAAGATATAAATAATATTGACAAAAGATATGAACATTACATTTGTTCTTGTTTTAGAGACTGTGCACTGGTTTGCATGTTGCCAGTTGCCTTACTGTTTGGAAGCATAGATTCACCATACACGTCTTTAACATTTTGTATGCTTCACGAATGAAACCTGAAGATGCTGTATTATGCTGCTGTAAAGAATTCTCGAAAGAAATTAAAAAAAATACATGCAGCTCACATGGTTCATGAAGCTGATTTCTATCTCCACTGCTTCTATAACCCCACTATGTTAAGCTTCATGTGGTCATTTTTGGATTATTAATAAGTTAAAAATACCTGCCTATATTTATATGTATAATTTAAATTGCTATTTTTTCATATTTATATTGTTTAAACATGACATTTCTTTTATTTTCCAACTTGCCTGGAATGTTACTATCCCTCCTTTTCCATTACTTTAAGTATTTGTTGATTGTAGAACCTGAAAACATTTTCTTTTGTAAATAACAATCTGTCCCTGCATATGAATGAAATCACTAGAAAATTCATGGCTAATTTGCCTGTCTAGTGCAAGATAAGTAATATATAGAAAATAGCAATTGTGCATTGGATCACTCTCTGGATTACATGTAGTAAATGGAAATACAGAAAAACTTGAAAGGGATGGTTAGGTTGTGTTATCTATACTTAAAGATGCAGTACAGGTATACAACCAGTCATTTGAATCATTAACAACTAGAGGTAACCAACTCTTATTGCCATCCCTTGCCACTCAAATAATTATCAATATTTGAAATAATGAGAGATTACTAAGGTATTATAAAATTTACAGCCTTCTTTAAAAAAAAGAAAAAAACAAATTCCAGGTTTAAGTCCATCATAGTTATTAAGAATTTTTTTTCTTTTTCTTAATAATCAAAATTATTAAGAAAACGAACAAAAGAAGGAAGAAACAAAGAAAGATTTCTCAATAAAAGAGGTCTAGTAATAAGTAAAATTTATTCTGTAATAGCCAAGTAGTCAGGAGCGGGAGTGCTGTAGCACACGCTCTTTGAGTAGACCGGGGTTCAAGCCCCTGACTGCTAAATACTGTCAATCTGCCAACCCACAGATTGACAGATTGACAATCTGCCAACCCGCACTGGACCAGTGTGACAGATTATAATCCATTTCCCTCAATATGAATCACTGAGGAGGTGGCTTCCACCCTGCAGTGGGTTGATAATGGTTGCTTTTACCTTTTACCTTTATGTAATGTATTAAAATTGAAAATAAAATTACAGAACTAGAGAAAAAAGAATAACTAACTAAAAATAAAAAGTTCTGAGGTAATGACAGAACAACAATTTCTGAGATAAGACACAACAATGTGTTATTAATTTAATTTATTAAGTTATTTTATTTGAAACTGAACTGCTATTATGAAAATTTGAGTATTATATGGAGGCCTGTTCAATAAAGAATGATCATAATTTTTTTTTCAAAGCATATCTTTATTAATCATCCCTATTTTGATGGTCCTTTTCAATGTAGACCCCATTTAATGAAATGCATTTACTCCAACATTTCTGCCATTCTTTAAAGACATGGTTGAAGCCATTTTTTGACATGAGTTTCAGAATCACCTCCAATGTCTTTACAACTTCTGACAATTGCAAATGTTTTCCTTGAAGTTCCTTTAACTTTGGAAATAAAAAATAAAAAATAAAATAAAAATTTACAGGGAGCAAAGTCAGGGCTGTAGGGCTGCAAATGTGTTCCTCATCCACCCTACAGTGGATGAGGAACACATTTGACATTAATGTTTTGACAACAGTGTGAGTTCTTGCATTGTTGTAATGCAGAATCCGCCCACCTGCATTCAGTTGTGTTTGATTGTGATGAATGTAATTTGCAAAGTGTGCAGTACTGTTCTATAGTAAGCTTTCGTAATAGTCATATGATGTGGCACAATGTGCTGATAAGCCATTCCTTGAATGTCAAAAAAAGAGATGACCATAACCTTTCCTGCCACAGCTACAACCTTTGATTTTTTTCAGTGTTGTGCCATAGACATAGAAATATTTGTTGCTTATGTGCTGTGTCAAAATGAAGCCATGTCTCATCTGTCATTATTACCTTGTGCGAAACCTCACCATCTTTAGTAACCTTCCATTACAGCTCCCGACAAACAACCACTGTGCGAACTTGTTGTTGCATAGGTGTGAGTAGCCTTGGAACTCATTGTGCACAGACATGGGTCATGTGCAAATGGTCATGGAGAATACTGTGCATGCTTCCTACCTATATTCTCAACATCTCTACCAGTTTCCTTACCGTTATGGAAGCATAGATTCACCATACACGTCTTTTAACATTTCATATGCTTCACCTGAAGTTTTCCTGAAGTAGAAACAAAATTTGAGAGTGGCATACTGTTCCTTGTATATCATGTCCATTGTTACATAGGTGAAACTGAACAGGCATAAACTTTATCAACATCCAAGGTCACTCCCTGCACATGAATGAATTGCACAGTTGCTATGTGATGGAGCTTGGTTTGATCTAAATTCTGCAGCTCAGCTAGAAATAGCAAGCAATACAGTTGTTCGTGAAAAAATATGACCATTCATTATTGAACAGCTCTCATATTTACAATTACAATATATATAAAAAATAAGACAAAAAATAAATAAAATTCATGTATAAATGTTCATACACAGCTGCATTATACATTATAGCGGTTGAGATATGAAAATCTCCCAGTGCAACTACTTGAAAAGTGTTTTCATACATTAAAAGTGTCTACTTGTGATATAAAATCTAACACTCAGTTTATAGCCTCTTGTAGGAGGGAGATGTATTTTGGTACATATACAGTGAAAATTCTCTTAACGGACATCTCTCTACAACGAACATTTTCAAATTCCCCAACTCTCCTCTATTGGTTTTAACGTGTTTTCAGCTTCTGTCTAGCGGACATTCTCTGTAACGAATGTGGACAGGCAGTCTGCACTGTTTCGTTTAGATTAGCACTTAATTTGATCTCCCCATAACGGACAGCGGGCGAGCTCACGGCCCTTTTTCTAGGAACGTTTCTTCCACGTATTGCCTCAATCGTGTGTTTATTTTCTATTTCCAATTCTCTGAATTTTATCAAGGTTTACATCGTGGTTCTAAACCCTTTTTCAAGAATTTTAAGGCACGTGTAAAACTGCTGATGAATTTGGTGTGTGCAGGGGGGGGGGGGGGTGTCAGCCTTTCGTCTTTTGAGTTTCAGTTTTCAGTTTTGTTCAGTGTCTTGTGAAGTGCACAGTGTCTTCTCGTAAACATTTAACTTTAAAAGATAAAGTCGAACTCATTAATGTGTATGATCGGCAAAAAAATAGTGTTCGCAATCTCGCTGCAAAATTCAAAATCGGGAAGACGCAGGTAAGCGACATCCTAAAGAAAAAAAAAATGAACTGCTCAAACAATTTTGGCAACACGTAAATGATCAGGTTCAAAAATCATTCCCGAAAACTGTTGGACTTCAAATTGACAATGTTACGTATGAGTGGTTTTGTTGCGCATGTGCTAAAAAAATTCCCATTAATGGGCCTATTATTAGGGAAAAGGCTTTGGAGGTTGCGAAATCTATGGGAGTAAATGAGTTCAAAGCTTCTGTGGGATAGCTAGTCAAGTTCAAAACTCGGCATAAAATTTCTTGGAAAACCGTAAGTGGTGAAGGTGGATCTGTTGATACTGGGATTGTAACAGAGTGGACCGTCAAATTGGAAGATTTATGTCGTGATTTTGAAGCTAAGGATATTTACAACTGTGACGAAACGGTTGTCTTTTAAAGCTCTTCCTGAAAAAACAATGAGTCTAAAAAATGAAAAGTGCCAGGGTGGAAAAATTTCTAAGGAACGCTTGACTGTACTATTGTGTACAAATATGCTGGGAGATTTTGAACAACCTCTTGTTATAGGAAAATCACAAAATCCTCATTGTTTCAAGGGCATAAAGTTGAATCTTTTGAATGTTGACTGAAAGTCTAATAAAAAAGCGTGGATGACACGAGATATCATGAGCGAATGGATAAGTCACTTTAGCCGAAACATGATTCGTCAAAACAGAAAAATTATTCTTTTCATGGTTTCTCACACGCACATTGAATTGTCCAACATTCAAATCGTTTTTCTGCCACCAAACACATCTGCAGAGTGTCAGCCCTTGGATCAAGGGATAATAAAAAATTTTAAACTTCACTACAGAAAACGTGTTTTAAGACATCTCATTGCAAACATGAACGATGTAACATGTGCGAGTGACCTTGCAAAGGAACTCAGCATCCTAGATGCGATTCAATGGATTTCCTCTTCAGTAAACACAATTAGAAAACAAACTGTCGTGAACTGTTTTGTAAAGTCTGGCTTCTGAAATGCAAAAATTGAAGTTGTGAACAGCAATGTGGAGCACCAAGAAGAACAAGAACTTCAACATTTATTGATAATGTACGATACTTCTGCAACAAGTGACCCTGGCTACAAAGATATAGGCTCGAACCTCACTACAGAAGATGGTGCTCTAGATATCAACGACATTATCATCAATATTTTTCAAGAAGTTCCTCATGAGGATGAAGAAATGGAAGGAGGTCATTCTGTCGAAGAACATATTAACGAAGAACCACCGATGAAAATAGAAGGAAGCGCTCATACAAATCAGTTGTTTAAAAATGTTTTTCGCCACTGAAGAAGATACTGAAGGACTTTCGATGGTTTCTTCACTCCAAACAAATGTTGAAAACAAAATTATCAGCCGGAAGAAGGTGCAGAAGAAAATAAGTGATTACTGTATGTATTTTTCTTAAGATATCTCTTTTGTATGTAATTGTATATTATTTACAAAAATATTGTTCAAAATCTGTATATATATTTTAATTTAATTTTACATTAAACGTTTAACGATTTTTCTTTCTTTCTTTTTTTTTTTTTCTTCCTCAGACTTCTTGTTAGTGGACATTTCTCTCTAATGGACACATTCTCGTTCCCCATGGCTGTCCGTTAAGGGGAAGTTTCACTGTATTTATTTTTAATAATTTGAAGCATTATAAGAATGCATGCCAAGTTAAAGTTCATGAGAAATATTTTTTTAGATCATTGAGGTTCAAGCGTGCATAAATGGAAAACATTGAATGATAATAAAATACCTTTATATAAAAAAAAAAAAAAAAAAAAGGATTATTGCACAAGGATATTCATAGTAAATACATTAGGGGAGTCTACCTCCTCGCTAGCAAAAATTGTCAGTGGCAGGACCAGCACTGAAGATGAACAGCACATTGGACATTAATAAAGTTCATGGTATTATTATTATTAGCTATATGGTGCAAGGAAGCCTGAGGCTTATGCTGCACCAGCCAAAAAAAAAAAAAAATTCCCAAGTTACCCGGAAAGAGAGAGAGAGAGAGAGTCAAAAGTAGAAGGAAATCACCAAGAAAGAGAAGAATGATGATATCCAGCTCAAGACCCTGGATGTGCCAAGCCCTGGGGATACGATGAATGATTGGCAAGTAACTGTTACAGAAATAGTAGAGGCTAGTAGCAACTTAACAGGCATATCAATTGATTATGTGCAAAACATTGTTAAATAAATTAATTAGGTGTGATACAAACTTTCCGGACAGATATGTAACTGTCGATGAAAATGGCTTCATTGTTACCAGTAGTTTGTGATGAAGCCATTTCTTTTGGAAGTATGCTGATTCACCACCTCCAAAGAAGGCCAAGTCAGTCCTATTAGCAAGGACTGACAATTCTGCAGTCTGGCTATGAATTGTCCAACCCACCCCCATACCCACTAGCTGCATACTCCAGCTGCAGCTAGTGACTACTCCATACTCTAGCTTCATCTGATTGTCACATATTTTTGAAACCAATGACCAATTTGTTTGGAAGCAAATTTGGGTAGGATCATGAAGATCATAAGAAAACAACTGCAAAACTTGGATTGCAAATCTGAAGTATCGTGGTAAAATGCGCATTGAGTTGCTATGAGACTATAGCAAAAAATTGTATAAAGTCACCATTAGATAATACAGTCAGTCCTCGTATAACACATGTTTATACTACACAAATTCGATCATACACAGTTTATAAATAGGGGAATGATATCGTATATAACACGAACCGAATTCGCTTATGCACGATTTGCCTTTGTGTTTACAAGAAATGGCAGTCAGATGCAGAATCACCCAACTAAACACAACACGATAGGAATGAAGAGAAGATTCTGAAAATATATTTATGTTTTTTATATCAGTGAAGGGGGAAACACATTTCACCATAATAACGTAAAATTCCAGCTATCGATATTGCAAATGCAATTAGATCAAGTTTACTACCAGTTTATAACAGATTCCACTAGCAGGAATGCAACAGGAAATTGTTTTTATTGTTTTATGGTAGTAGCCCCCAGAAATGCGCTTTAGTAAAATGTGAGCTAGTGTGGTGTTAATAGAGTTGTCTATGCCTTTACGGTGTTGTTTATTCAGCTGCTACACGTGCACAGCTTTGTTTATGTGAATCAAGCATGCCTAATCATTTTGTAATTGTGCTTTATTCCCTAAAAATGAGTAAAATATTTAAAAGGTTTGAAAAGGAAGCATCCTGGTGAAGACACTACAGATTCAGAGAGAAAAAGAAAAGTAATATCGATAAACAGAGGCGGACTGGGTCCAAAATCTTACCCGGGAAAATTTGTAGTGGCCTCACATTAGCATTTATGGCCAGAATCATACCGGCCCACCGGGGTTTCCCTGATAAGGCTTATGGCCAGTCTGCCTCTGTCGATAGAGAAAAAAAAATATGCAATTGTGAAACACTTTGAGCAAAATGAAAGACCATGTGATATTGCACGTGCTACAGGCCTAAATGAGGCAACGCCAAGAATTACAAAGAATGCAGAGAAATTAAAAAATTTCATAGCAGGAACAACTCAAAGTATAATTAAAATCCATTAGATTAAGATACAAAGAATTGGAAGAGATGGGATGGCTGTCATCTGTTTGGATAGAAAATCAAACAAAAAACAAGTTTGCTTACGATAGAAGCAAAAGCATTAGCAATGTTTTATTAAGTAATAGTCGTAATAAAATACTTACGTATTTTATATAATATAATAAAATACTTACGTATTTTATTACGCTTATTTATTGTGTTTGGTAATATTTTGGTTACAAATGTGTGTTTAATCTTGGGTGATCGGCACCTAACCCTATTTTTCCCATAGGGCCTGTTGTTTATATTGCACGATTTTGCATTGCACGAGAGTTTCTAGGAACACAACTATCGTGCTATATGAGGACTGACTGTAACTCCTTCTGAGCTAGGCTAGAAACTTATCAAACAATCGTGTAAATGTCTGATATATTCTTGCTGATATTGTTTTCCTCTAATGTGACATAGAAAACTCTAATATGATATAGTCACTTAGCGAATCTAGAAAAGTTCACCTACTGAGTGGGTGACCACCCACAAGTTCTAGTTACTAACTGGAAAATTTAAATTTCTCTATAACATTTTGGTCTATAAGCAGATGTAATCAACTTTCTGTATAGATGTTGATTATATCTGCTTTGATTTGATTTTAGTATTACAATTGTTAATACTAAAATTAAATGAAATTGAGAACAGTAAACATCAAAGATGTTTACTGTTCTCAATTTAATAGACTTTTTTTACAATAAAAGTTGTCTATTTTAAGCATAGATTTAGTATTCAAGAATTAAACAATCATAACTATTATAGGCTTGTAGGAGATGCTCTATTATGTACTGGATTTCTTTCTTACGCTGGACCATTTAATCAGGAATTCCGAAATATATTGTTTTCTTCCTGGCAAAATGAACTTGAAACTCGTGGCATTCCATATAGCACAGATTTGAAAATTGTTGAATCTTTGACAGATGCCCCAACGGTAAGATATATTGTTTTTAAAGTATTTGTAAGGATATTTATTACTTGTACATCGCTTGTAAGAGTTGCAAAGAGGAGAACCGAGATTAGTAAAGAACAAGGAGGTATTCTTACCACAAGAGGCTTCGGTTCTGCAAATTACACCTCTTCAAAACTAGGTATTTGGGAGCAGATTTGATTGAAGTGTTTAAGGCTTCAAATGAATTGAGTAAACTTAATGATTACAGTAGTCTAACTATATCTAGACAATCTACACAAGGGGCTATAAACATAAAATGAAAAAGGATGGCTGCAGAATAGATGTGAGAAAATTTTCTTTTGACCAGAGAGTAATTGATTGTAGGAACAAACTACCATGTGGTGTTGTGGAAGTGGGTAGATTTTGAATAAATTTAAAGAAGAATTAGATATATTAGGGGGGGGGGAGATGGACTGATAAGATATGGTAGTGTGTTTTTTTTTTTTTTTTTTGCTGCTTACTTACTTTCTTGCATCATTTTCCAATACTACTACTAATAATAATAACTATATTAACTTTTGTTAGCTATACTAACCAACTCCTATATAAACTTTCTTTTGGAATTTTATATAATTTTTAATGGTGATTTTAGGAGTACTTACAAAATTAACTTAGACGTACCTTTTTGAGAAATATGAAAATTCGTACTCCCTAAAAATACATAAATTTATATACAACGCTCATTGGCTCTACCTAGATAAACAAGTAACTTCCTGTATATAAAGAAGGGCATGTGAGTTGCATTAGCTTGGTGTTCTTGTCACAGGCACATAGAACCAATCTGACTGATTTAAAGAAGGGAGTGTTACTGTCTGATATCACATTGCTGACTTCTCAATTTATGTAGTTGCCAACAGCCTAAACCATCCAGACTCAGTTACTGCTGATATTATCATCAAAAATGATAATATCAGCAGCAGTAGTGGAAACATGATGAATTTCACTACCAATCCAGTAACTGAAATGAAGACCATGGAAGCAAAATCTTCATGACGAAGATACTTAGCATTAGTAGAGGCATATGATGCAAGAAAGCAAGCTTATGCAGCATCAGCCAAAAAAAAAAAAAAAAAAATTGCTCCTATTTCATCCCTCTGTTCATTCCAAATACCTATCCAGCTCTGCCTTAAATTTATTTAGGCATTCTATCAACTTCCACAACAAAGGATGGAGGTCTGTTCCACCAACCAACTACCCTCTCTGGCTAAAGGCAAACTTCCCCACATCTATCCTACAACTGTCTTACCTCAATTTGTATTTATGCCCTCTCATGAGATTATTCTGAGCAAGAGGAAGAATCCAATCAGCATTGAGCATGCTCAAACCATTCAAGGCTTCATACACCTCAATCAAATCACTTCACAGGTGCCTAGTCTCCAGACACTGTAATTTGCAAAACTTAAGCCTTTCTTCGTAAGAGCAACCCTTTGTTCCATTCACTAATCTTGTTGCCCTTCTCTGTACTCGTTCCAGCAGCTCTACATCCCTCTTGAAATGAGGCTTTCTTCGTAAGAGCAACCCTTTGTTCCATTCACTAATCTTGTTGCCCTTCTCCGTACTCGTTCCAGCAGCTCTACATCCTTCTTGAAATGAGGCCGCCAGACCTGTATACAGTACTCAAGGTGTGGTCTGACCATTGCCTTATACAAGGGAATAATCACCTCCTTATCCCTGCTAGAAAAATTCCTGTATATCATTGACAAGACACCATGAGCTACTCTTGCAGCCCATCTGCACTGTTCAGAAAATTTCATATCTGCCAGCACAATTACCCCCAGGGCCTTTTCATTCTCTACCACTGTCAGTGTAGTACCACAGAGTTGATATGTTACTATGGGGTTACTGCTTTCCATATGTAGACACTTCCGTAGCCAGGTGGGAAGAAGCAGCAGTGTGTAGCACACGCTTCTCGATTAGACCGGGGTTCGAGCCCGTCACCACCAAATACGGAGGATGTAGAAAGGTCAGGGAATGATCACTGCATATCCCAGAGCAATATGGCCTTAGTTTCTAATCCTCCTAAAAACCAAATAACAAACAAAGCTTCCCATATGTAGTACTTTACATTTGTCAATGTTAAACTTCATTTGCCACCTCTCAGCCCATCTGCTCAACTTTTCTAGATCCTCTTGCAGCAGTGTACTGTCATCAGTGTCCTTAACAACCCTGCCAACCTTCGTATCGTCTGCAAACTTGGACATTAAGCTTGATATACCATCATCAATATCTTTTATAAATACAGAAAACAACAATGGACCCAACACTGAACCCTGAGGGACTCCACTAATAACGTTAGTCCACGTTGAACAGTGTCCATTGATTACCACTCTCTGTCTTCTCCCCCTCGACCATCCCTTTATCCATAGCAGCAATTTGCCTCCAATGCCACACTGCTCCAATTTGTTCAGCAATCTTCCATGTGCAACAGTATCAAAAGCCTTTGTAAGACCCAAATATATAATATCAAAGTTATTCCCTGCAACCAGTTCCTTTGTGACCACATCATAGAATCGAACCAGATTCGTCACGCAAGACTTTCCCTTAACAAAACAATGCTGTGTCCGAGCTATAACTGAAGTCTTGTCTAGGTGATCCTGCAGTGCTTCTTTAACCAGTTCCTCCATTAATTTTCCTGGAACATAAGTTAAACTAACAGGTCTATAATTACTTTTGTCGCCCTGTGATCATCCTTTGTGAATTGGGGTCACATTTGCACATATCCAGTCCATGGGTAGCTCCCCTGTGTCCAGAGAAGTTCTCAATATTATGGCTAAGGGTTTGCTGATTCCTTTAATATAACTGGATAGATCCCATTCACCCCGGGTGTCTTTTTTATGTTTATCTTCAACAATGTCTCCTCCACTTTCCTCTCAGTTTTTACCAAATCATCTAACTCACTGCCAGACTTTAATTCACCTCTGGTATTCCCCTCCCTGAATGACTCCTTATGTGTGAATGTAGATGCAAAATACTCATTTAGTTTGTTATTCACCTGAGCAGGATCATCAACAGTTGAACCATCAATATCCAGTGGACCAATCTGATTCATTTCTTTCATTCTTGAGTTTAAATAGGTAAAGAACTCTTTTCTGTTTTTCTTTGCATCTTTTGCCAGGGATTTCTCATAATCTGCCTTTGCCTGCCTAATCTCCTTTGTGACTTGGTTACAGACCAGCTTATATCTATCATAGGCTTCCATGTCACCCATTAATTTGTATGTATCCCATGCATTTTTCTTCTCTGCCATATGTCTCATTAGTTCATCTGACATCCATTTAGGTCTTGAACAATATTTCTTAGTTGGTATGTAAAGTCTAGTAGCTTCCAAGAAAAATTCTTTGAATGCTTCCCATTTTAAATTTTTTTGGTTGGTAACATCATCAGTTGGTCCCACTGCATAGAATTTAAATACTGTCTTAGATCATTGTAGTCGCCTTTACGAAAGCAAAAAAATCTTCCATTTACCCGCGATGGTAGTTACCTCTTTGAGTAAATCCCACTTGAACACACTGTGATCATTGCCACCTAGTGGTTCCTTTATCTGCATATTCTTAATGCATGAATAATCACTACTGATAATGAGATCATGAGTATTACTCCCTCTAGTTGACTCCCAAACATGCTGATGTAGAAAACATTCATCCAATAAATCCACAAAAGCCTTGCTAATGTGTGAGTGACCAACCCACAAATTCCAGTCAATATCTGGGAAATTAAAATCTTCCATTATAAGACTCTCTGATTTACTGGTGCACTCTATTTCCCTGTACAGTTTCTTTTTATACTCATTAGGCTTATAACACACTCCTACTCTCAATTTTGATCTCCCAATGCTTATGTCACACCAAAATGACTCGATACTGCATTGTTCAGCGATGTCGACTGGCTTCATTTCTTTAGATTTTATGTGTTTCTTAACTAATAGCATAACTCCTTCTTCCCTTCCTATCCTGTCTATCTTACCTGTACACATTGTACTCCCCAAATTCCAGTTCTGCATTCCTTATATCTGTGTGACACCACGTCTCTGATATCCCAAAAATATCTGGCTTTGATGTTTTGAGCAATACCTCTAATTCATCAAATTTATTTACCAAATTCCTAGCATTGGTGTATACGCACGTATACATGCACCTGTTCCTATTCTTAGCTACCCTAACACAACCCGTGTTTACTTTTACTGTAATGACTCCCAGCAGTCTCTGAAATACCCTGCATATTGTTTTCCAGTCTGCTGCTCATTCCAATAGAAGCAGTGCAAGAATCACTTTCACCCCTGCCAGTGGCTACTCTTAATCTCTTAATCCTTGTATCCTCCCCCAAGCTACTTGGAAGGGTAGTATAACAATTTCATCAGATATCTCAGCAAAGCATCAACAGGAATTGGGATCTGTACAAACGTACATATTTTCATAGCATCAGTTTTTATGGAAGAGAGTGGTGGTAGAGAAAGTGAACATTGCCTATTGTAATCAGCAGTCTTGCCCTGCATGGCACAAGGAATGCTGTAATCGATCCGTAGTGTAATGAAAGTCAGTATGGAGTGACAAATCTCACTGTAGTATTAGTAGTGGTAAATTTTTCAAGAATTCAAGTGTATTATTAGCATTAGTAGAGGCATATAATGCAAGAAAGCAAGCTTATGCAGCATCAGCCAAAAAAAAAAATCCTCCCATTTCATCCCTCCATTTGTTCCAAATGCCTGTCCAGCCCAGACTTAAATTTATTTAGGCTATTAGCTTCCACAAAAAAAGATGGAAGCCTGTTCCACCAATCAACTACCCGCTGGCTTAAGGCAAATTTTCGCACATCTATTCTACAACTATCTTTCCTCAATTTGAAACTGTGCCCCCCTCAGGTTCTTAGTCTGAACAAGACGAAGAATCCCATCAGCATTCAGCTTGCTCAACCCATTCAAGGCCTTATACACCTCAATCAGATCACCTTGCAGGTGCCTACTCTCCAGGTGCTGCAATTTGCAGATAGTATCAAGCAAAAAATAAATAATAAAAAACACTGCCACAGCTCATCTTTCCATCCCCTCCAATAATTTGGTTAATTCTTCCATAAATTTATTCAAACTTATCACTTCCACAACACCAGATGAAAGTTTGTTCCAACAATCATTCTCTGGGTGAAAGAAATTTTTACATATATCTCTCCTACAATCATCTTTCCAGTAAAATTTTTGTTCCCTTATGGTTGTTGTCTGAGAGTCAGTCTGACTCTTTCGTGACATTTACTTTTCTAAATTCATTTCAAACTTTAAACACTTTGATCAAGTCTTCCTTGCAGGTTCCTAGTTTCCAAGCACTACGACTTGCAGAATGGAAGTCATTTACGTTGAGTATTCTTTTGTGCCCTTGACTACTATTGTTGCTGTTTTCTGAACCTGTTCCAACAGATCCACTTCATTCTTAAAATTAGACTTCCAGACCTTTCTGAAGTACTTACAATGTGGCTTAATCTTCCTTATACAATGGGATATTCACCTCCTTGTCTCTGCTCGCAAAATTCCTATAAATCATCAAGCGAACCCCGTAAGTTGTCCACGAGCCTATCTAAACTGTTCAGAGAACTTAATGTTGGATTATACACTTGCTCTGAGGTCTTTTTCATTCTCCACAGCCTTGTGCATTAACACCCAAATGCTATGTTATGCTGGCATTACTGCTGCCCTATGCACTACCTTGAATTTATCAGTGTTAAGCTTCTCTGCTTCTCAACTCATCTGTCTAATTTTCTTTGATCTTGCAGTAGTACTCCTTTATTCCTTTCGTTAACTCCCCTGCCAAACTTTGTATCGCCTACAGATTAAGATGATATAAGTTTTATATACATTCATCAATATAGTTCATAAATATTGAAAACAGTAAGTGGCCACCTAGTACCAAATGCTGAATGATGCCATTATAATATTAGCCAAAGAAGGGCAGAGAAGGGTCCATTTAATAACCACTCTCTATCTTCTGCTGCTCTCCTTTACTTTATCCATAGCAGTAACTTCCTCAGTTTGTGCAGCCGTTTTTAATACAGAACAGTGTCAAAAGATTTAATGAAGTTTAAGTAAGCAGTATTACAATTATAATTTTTTGTATCCAGTTCCAGGTTGGTTAGCCATGATCCCCCGTTAACCAACCCTGCTTTGTTTCTGTATAATTCTATTCCTGTTAGGATAATCCTGCAATATCAATATTTTTTCACAACTAACTACATTAATTTCCCTAGAGCAGAAATCAAGCTTACAGGTCTAATTATGGCACATTATGGCCATAGATGCGGCCCCAAGTGATAGTGACAAGCGATTTTCTTCCTGCGAATATATAGTGCTCTCCTGAAGTGTTATAGTTTTGTTTCTTTTCTAGCATCACCTGTTCTTTTGTTTTTGTTTACTTAAAGAAGTTCTGTACTTTAAAGGACAAAAGTAAGAACCGAGAGAGGAAATCTATCTTTCTTTTTTATTCTATATATTCATTACTGACCCTTTACTTACTTCAACAACCGCTTGGTCACTGGTGGCACCACTCCTGCCTCCACGTGGCAGGGCCAGTAACCTGGGGGATAAGACAACTGGGGCTAAAAGGAGCAGAGATGGAAACAAGTGACTTTCCACGCTTAGAGCCGAAGATCTCTCAAGCAAATGACATTCACGACACTGACCATGACTTCTCTCTCTCTTGAAGAGAATGAAGAAAGACATTGGCAGACAGGAATTACCAGCATTCCTGATAATACATTCTCTGTCAACACAACCTGTGGGCAAGCTCTCCCCCTTTAACATTCAGAAATGCCTCGAACATGTCGCAGGTTCACCAAAAATGGTGAAATGTCTCCAATCTGGAGATTTATTAATTGAGACCACCAATTCTCAACACTCTGAACTATTATTAAGTCTGACATCCTTGAGTGGAATCCCAGTTCAATTCACACCACATACCACCCTCAATTCTTCAAAGGGAGTGATCACTGAATGGGATCTATTAAATGTTCCTGAAGATGAAATAGCCCAGGAACTTAAAGAACAAAAAGTCACTCAGCAAAGAGGATCATGATCCGAAAAGATGGCAGTTTAGTTCCCACCCGGAGAGTAATTTTAACTTTCAGTTCTCCAAACCTACCAGCTTTAGTCAAGGCAGGATATTTAAACTGTCGCATTCGGCCATATATTCCGAACCCCCTAAGATGTTTTTAATGCCAGAAATTTGGCCATTCCCAGACAGCATGCCGTGGAGACGCAACATGTGCAAACTGTGGGTGTAAAACTCGCACACAAACAGAATGTAAGGCACCAACCCCACAGTGTCCAAATTGCAAGGGCAGCCATCCGGCATACTCCAAAGACTGCGACCTCTGGAAGTTGGGAAAAAAGATACAAAAGTATAAAGTTGAAAATAAAGTTTCCTTCCAAGAGGCAAGAAAACAAGTAAGATTAAATAATCAAAATGCACTTATGCCTCTGCTACTTATAATCACCAGTCAGTAGCATGTCAGACAGAAGTGTCCATCCCTCCAGATACATCGATCTTAGACTGGGCTCGATCACTTGGTCCAACATCCATCAAAGGCAGTCGATCTATGGTGTAATATGCCACTGACAGTTCCATCCCAGAGACTTCCCCATTGTCAAGCAGCGGAAAATTTGCAAAAATTAGATCCAGTTGAGTGAAGCAATCTCACCCCTCAAGCATGGACACCAATGATACCACCAACTCAGAAGATCTGCTCGAAATATATGCATATGATGATATGGAAGAAGGCAATGACTCAAGACGCCCAAATTTTTCAAGAAAAGAAAAATCAAAACACGACAGATATAAACAAGCCACACACAAAAAGCAAACAGACTCCTGTTTGCTTTCTCACAAAACCAAATAATGGAACAAATCGTACAATGGAATTGCAGAGGTTTTCGCAGCAATATTGATGATATCTATGAACTTATTAATCATTACAATCCTGCTGCCATATGCTTGCAAGAGACAAATCTAACAACAAAAATATCCATTTCAGTCAAAAACTATACTATCTTCAGAAAAGATCGATCTGAAACTAACAGCCCCCCATGGAGGAGTAGCTATACTAGTGGAATCACAAGTCCCCTCCAGGCAGATTCCATTGCAAACACCATTAGAAGTTGTTGCTACCCATATAATAATCGGTATCACACTGACACTAGCCTCAATTTATCTTCCGCCGAATCAGTCATGTACAATTCAGAAACTGTTAAATCTAATTTCTCAATTACCACCTCCTATTTGTTTACTAGGAGATTTTAATGGCCATCATCCATTATGGGAATCTCGGGTTTCAGACGGACGTGGTGAACTCATTGAAATGTTACTTGACCCAGAGAATTTGACACTATTGAATAATGGCTTACCAACATATATATCCATTTTCCTGCTGGGGTCAACCATTGCAATAGATCTCTCAATTTGTTCTCTGATCCTCTTCCCAACTATAGAGTGGGCAGTACATGACAATCCTCTAAATAGTGACCACTATCTGCTGATCTGTAGTATTCAAACCACTCATTCCAAACAAACTGAAACAAAAACAAAATGGAAATTTTCCAAAGCAAACTGGTCGAAATTTACCAGTCATGTATCTTTTGATGATGACACTATAGAGTCTTCTGCTATTGACACTGTCACCGATCATATCACAATGCAGATACTAACAGCTGCAAAAGCCGCCATCCCACAGTCTCAAATAAGAAACTATCGGCATACCAATCACTGGTGGAATGGTGATTGTAATAAAGTGAAGAGAGAAAAAAACAAAGCATGGAACACCTTCCTCAAACATCCCACCACTGCCAACCTTATTAACTTCAAGAGACTGTGAGTCAAAGCTCGTTATATCCAGCAGAAGGCAAAAAAAGACTCTTGGATAAAATTTGCCTCCTCAATCAACAAGGATACTGATACCCGAATAATCTGGGATAAAATAAAGAAACTGAATGGTAAATATCATAAGTTGCCTTCTTCTATTATTAATTGGAATGGGAAGGAGATCTCATATGCTGATGAAATTGCCAATGCCCTAGGAACGGTGTTCTGTGAATTGTCCGCCTCAACTGCATATCAACTATCTTTTCAAAAAATTAAAGCTGAAGCTGAGAAAAGGAAACTAAACTTCAAAACTACATGTCCTTTTACCTATAACCAACCACTCACAATATCTGAACTGAAAGAATCTATATATACCTCAAGAAACAGCTCTCCTAGCCCTGATGGAATCTACAATATAATGATTCGACACCTCAATCAGAAATCACTAATTTTATTGCTAAACTTTTACAATAGAATATTCTCAGAACATATATTCCCTACTTCTTGGTGACATTCTTATGTAATAGCCATACCTAAACCTGGAAAAGACCATTCGATTCCTAACAACTATAGACCAGTTTCTCTAAGAAGCTGCCTGAGTAACACTTTGTTCACCATCGACTCACCTGGTACCTTGAATCCGAAAACATAATCAGTAATAATCAGTTTGGCTTTCGGAAGAATAGATCTTCCCTAGACCTCATAACCAAAGCCAAATCCAACATAAGAAATGCATTCATTAGAAATCAACATCTCATCATGATATGCCTTGATATAGAGAAGGCCTTTGATACCACATGGCGCTACGGTATCCTAAGAGATCTCCATTCTATTCATATGAGAGGCCATTTACCATATTTTATTCAAAGCTTCCTTCAGCACAGATCTTTGCAAGTGAGATACCGGCAGGTTTTATTTCAAACGTACATTCAAGAAGAAGGAGTCCCGCAAGGCTCTGTTCTTAGTGCCACTCTGTTTGCAATACGAATAAACAACATCACAAACAGCATTCCAAATACCGTGGACTTGTATCTCTATGCAGATGATCTTACCATATCCTGCCATTCCCAGAATATGAATTATATTGAGAAGCATCTACAAATATCCATTAATAACATTGAATTATGATTGCGCAAAATGGATACAAACTGTCAAGCCACAAATCTACCGCTATACATTTCTGCACCAAGCGTGCAATGCATCCCGAACCTGAGTTGCACTTGGCCGATAATCTACTACCAATTGTGAACAGTATTCGCCTCCTAAGGCTAATTTTTGATAAGAAGTTAAACTTCCAGGTATCTAAGAACCACTTGCACAAAGAAAATGAATATACTCCCGGTCATCTCCAGTACATCTTGGGGTGCCGATCGTTATAGCCTGCTCCACTTATCTAATTATATCTCGGTTAGACTACGGAGCATCTGTTTATGACTCAGCTAAGGAGAGCACCTTGGCCCATCTTGCACCCATCCAACATTCTTCTCTTAGGATAGCCCTAGGTGCATATAGAACATCACCAGTTCAAAGTCTTTATGTTCAGGCTCACGAACCTCCACTTAGCATCAGAAGAAAGATGTTGCTGATGAACTACTCAGCTAAAATTAAAAGCCTGCCTACTCATCCGGTTTGGCCACTGTTGCATAATCCTCAATTGAAAACCCATTATGCAAATAAACCTAGAACAATTCGACCTTCTGGTATCAGACTACAGAATCTAACAAAAAGCTGGAATATTCAGCTTGATAATATCATCAGAGAAAAAAAAGATCCGGATCCCCCGTGGACCAACTTCACACTTTCTTCTGATGAATACTTTGAGCAATGGGGTAAAGGCTCTATAGCAGATATTAACATCCAACAACTACATGTTGCTCACTCACAAAAGTATCCCCAACTTTACCAAAATCTATACTGATAGTTCAAAGTCAGACTATCGAGTGGGTGCAGCTGCCGTCTTCCCTAATACAACTGTTTCAATATCACTTCCAACCGAATGCAGCAGCTACACTGCTGAGCTCCATGCCATTAAGCTTGCTCTGGAAAACATCTCGCTAATGTAAATAAATAAAAGTATAATATATACTGATTCACAGAGTGCTCTTTTAGCTTTGAAAAGGACTTCCCCACCTAAAAATCCTTTATTGAAGTTCATAAAACATAAACTGATGCGTCTTCATGAGCATCAGAAAACATCTTTTCATGGATCCCTGGCTGCAGTAGTATTTCAGGAAACGAATGTGCAAACAGTGCTGCTAAGTATCCTTCCATCATATCCTCAACAAATGACCTAGTCCCATATCCTGATTATAGACATAATATACGAAGGACATCTATGGAACAACGGACATTTCTGTGGAAAATGCAAACAAATAACAAGCTATTCCAAATAAAACCTGAACCACAATTATGGACTTCTAGCCTTTGTAAAAATAGAAAAGAAGAAGTAATCTTAGCCAGAACTTGTATAGGTCACACTCACCTTACACATCTCTATTTGCTTACAGGAAACGATCCTCCGCAGTGTGTGCACTGCTCGCAACCACTTACAGTAAAACATGTACTCCTTGAATGTAACTTGTTCAGCAATGCCCGACGAATGTCTTAGTTTCATTTCAGATCTACAGCAACCTCTCTCTCTCTCTCTCTCTCTCTCTCTCTCTCTCTCTCTCTCTCTCTCTCTCTCTCTGAATAGCATAATAGGTAAAGAAGCCAGTCTCTCTGAATTCTTTTTCTATATAAAACCAATAAAAATGTATGACCATTTCTAACTGCTCACCCTGCAGTTATCATAAGTAACTCAATTAATTTGGGAGGCGCAATATGTCCTAAGTAGCTCTTGCGCCAGAAAACACCACCACAACAACAACAACCACAACAGCCATAGATGCCGATGTGCCTAATAAATCCCCAAACAAACAAGTAGGTCTAACTGCTCATGTCACCTTTTGATCTCCCCTTCTGCATAGGAGATACATTGCACACCTCCAATCTGTAGGAACCTCCCTGAATCCATGGATGCTCTCATAATTATGGCCACAGGTTTGCTAATTTCTTTTGCTGCTTTTTTTAATATAACTGGATCACATTGGCTCAGATGCCTTATTCATTTTATTTCAGCAGTTAGTCAGGGAAATGGGAAATGTATTGTGCAAAAAGGATACATAAAATAGAACCAAGGTATGTCTGCAAGGGGTAAAAATATATGACTTTCTGGAGAAGATATCACCTTTCATGTTAGTTAATCTGAAGACTTAATTAACAAATACAGTGCAATGTTGGGAAAAAGTTTCAAGTTAGGATTTAATTTGAAAGTGTCTGCAATTCTGCCCAGACACAATAGGAGGGAGTACATAATAATTAAGTGACAAGGTTCTCAACAAATAATTAGAGTCTTGTCAATCAATTCAGCAATGGAGAGACCGTGCAAGGCTCATGAAGTAGAATTTTTCTCAACATAGTCTATGCTTGTTAACAAGAGACACTTTTTCCAGGCATGGAATGCACTCAAATAAAAGGGGTGCAAAAATATTTGCTGATGCTATTGAGGAAGTGTTAGTAGGTCGGAAGACTGCTAGCTTTGAAAGATACAAAGACAAATAGATTATCTAAAGCCACAGTCAGAAGTGAAAGTGATCCTTGAACTGCTTCTATTGGAACATGCAGCAGCCTGGAAAGCATGGTGTTGGGGATTTCAAACCCTGCTGTGGGTCATCATGGAACAAGTAGATGGTAAGGGCTGTGTTATGGTAACTAAGAGTAAGAACAGTACATGTACACTAATGCTAGGAGCATAGTAAATAAATTTGATGAATTTGAAGTACTAATTAAGTCAGCAAATGCAGAGCGTCATAGGGATATCAGGGACATGGTTTCAGCAGACTTAAGGGATGCAGAATTTGAACGTGGGGAGCACAATGCATACAGAAAGAATAGACATTGGGTGGAGGTTAAGGGTTATGCCCTTAGTTAAGAAGCATGTCAAATCTAAGGTAGTGCATCCAGTCAACATGGGTGGCCAGTACAATGTTGAATCACTTTGTGCATCTTAATCACCACGAAAAGGAAAATGAGAGTAGTAGGAATGTGCTATAGGCCTAATGACTGTGATAACAAACAACTGTCAGAATGTCTTACAATGGAGGATTTTAACTTTCCAAATATTGATTGGAAATGGTGGAAATTGGAAATCCCCCAAAGTCATTCTTACACATTAGAATGACTTTGGTGGATTTATTGAATGATTGTTTTCTACAACAGCAGCATTTTAGAAAGACAAGGTGAGACAGCAATACTCTTGATCTGATTATCAGTAATGATCCTTCATGCATTAAGAATCTGTAAGTAAAAGACCCATTAGGTAGCAGTAATCACAGTGTACTGATATGCAATTTACTTAATGATGGAAAAAACTCTTCCCTTTACCCTTGAAATATACCACCTCAAGGGTAAAGGGAAGGGTTTTTGCTTTCATAGGGGTGACTAAAGTGGTCTCAGACAATTTTTAAATTCTGTGCAGTGGGACCAACTGATAATGTTACCAACAGCAAATTCTAAATGAGAAGCATTCACAGAAATAATCATAGAAGCTACTAGGCTTTTCATACTAATGAAGAATACTGATAATCAGATCAAGGCTTAGACCTAAATGGATGTCACATGAGCTGATGATATTTTTGGCAGAGGAGAAAGCATTACTATAAATTATCAGAAGCCTAGGGTAGATATAAACTAATCTGTAATCAAGTCACAAAAGAGGTTATGCAAACTAAGGCAATTTACAAGAAATCTCTAGCAAAGAATAAAGGAAAGCAGCAAAGATTTATTTACTTATATTAACAGTAGAAGGAAGGGATTTAATCACATTGATCCACTTGATCCCGATCTTGAACTGTTAATGATCCTACTCAGGTTGCTAACAAACTGAATAGGTATTTTGCATCTGCATTCACACTTAAGGAATTATTTGGGAAAGGCAGTTCCAGAATTTTATCACACTCTAATGGGGAGCTAAATTATTTTATGATAACTGAGAGGAAAGTGAAAGAGAAATTGTTGAAGCTAAGCATTCAAAAAAGACACCTGGGGTTGTTGACATCTATCCAATTGTAATAAGGGAGGCAGCAAAGTAGGTAAACAAACCCTTACCATAATTAAGATCATCTTTGATTCAGAGGAGGTCCCAATTCACCGGAGATGTGTGTATGTATCCCCAATTCACAAAGGGGATTTAAAAGGTGACACGAGTAATTATAGACCTGTTAGCTTAGCTTCAATTTCAGGGGAAATAATGCAGTTATACTGCAGTCACAGAATGGATTTAAGGGGTGTTCTTGTCTGACTAATCTGATTGGATTCTATGATGCAGCAACAAAGGAACTGGATGCAAAAAAAATTTTTGATGCAATATACTTGGATTTCAGGAAAGCTTTTGATACCATTGGATATAAAAGATGGTTGTACAAATTGGAGCAGTGTTGGCATTAAGGACAAGTTAGTGCTGTGGATAAAGGGATGGTTGAGTGGGAGAAAACAGCGGTTATCAATGGACACTGCTCTCTGTGTACTGTTATTAGTGTTCAGTGTTGGGTCCATTGTTGCTTTCTGTATTTATTATATTGATGATATTGTTGAAGATATATATCAGGCTTAATGTCTATGTTTGCAGGTGTTACAATGGTCGGTAGGGTGGTTACCAACAGTAATCAAGATCTAGAAAAATTAGTTATCTTGAGAAATGGCATTTGAACTTTAAAATTGTCAAATGCAAGGTACTACATATAGTAAACAGTAATCTCAGATTGATGTACGAACTGTGTGGTACTATGCTCGGTAGTGGAAAATGAAAAAGACATGGGTGTAATTGTGCAGTCAGATATGTAGTATTCTGAACAGTGCAGACAGGATTACAGGTTAATTCATAAAGTTTTGTCAATGATATACAGGAAAATTCCTGTATATATCATTGACAAAGGCATTGGCCTAACCACTGATAGGTGATTATCCCATCAATGGTTAGACTTCATCTTGAGGAGTACTGCATCTCTGGAAGTCTCATTTTAGGAAGGATGTAGATCTGCTGGAATGAGTGCAGAAAAGCATGAGATTAGTGAAGGGAACAAAAAGGAGGGGGTGGAGGTATGAAGAAAGCTACAGTTCTGCAAATTGCAGCATCTGGAGACTAGACAGCTATGTGAGATAATCTGATTCAAGTGTTTAATGCTTTGAATGGATTGAGCAAGCTCAATGCTGATGGAATTCTTCCTCTTGTTCAGACTGCACATGTGAGGGGGCATAATTTCAAATTGAGGGGAAGGGTGATTGCAGGACATACGAGGTGCTTCCCAAAAGTTCCCAAAATGTATTTATAAAATAAATTAGACTCGCCCTGTCTTATTTGTTACCTTTGAAGTAGTCTCCTTGAGGGCGGAAACACTGATCCCAGCGCTTCTCCAATGATTTGAATGCATCCTGAAAGTCCTTCTTCATCTTTGTGTTCAGCACTGCCTGTGATTCTGTTTGGATATCCTCTACACTGCCAGATCTTTGACCCTTCAGCTTGATTTTCATTCTTGGGAAGAGGAAGAAGTCATAGGGGGCTAAGTCTGGTGAAAAAGGGGGATTGGGAATGATTGTCATGCTGTTGGATGCCAAAAGCACATTGTCGTGATGAGCGACTCAGTTCTTTGTGCACCACTTCTCTGGACGTTTCCTCCTGACAGCTTCCTTTAACCACCTCAGGACGTTGCAGTAGAACTTTGCGTTGACAATCTGGCCAGGGGGAAATGAAATCCTTATGAATAATCCCATCAATGTCCAAAAAACAGATCAGCATGGATATCACAATGCACCTCACTTCTCGGGCTTTCTTCGGTCTGGGCAAAGATGGGCTCTTCCACTGGGATGATTGTTGCATGGTTTCTGGGTCATACCCATATACCCAACTCTCGTCACCAGCGACGACCGTAGAAAGGAAGTTGTGATCACTCCTGGCCCATTCTTGAAGATCTCTGCTAACTTCCATGCGATACTGCTTTTGGTCTTCACTCAGTAACTGTGGCACAAATTTGGTTGCAATCCTTCCCATGTTCAACTTGTCTAACAAAATCTGCTGACACATCCCATACGATAGCCCTATAATGCCACAAATGTCGTGGATGGTCCACCTGTGGTCTTCATGGATCGCTGCTGGAACTTTTGCGAGATTTTCCAGGGTGGTGCTCGATGATGGACGCCCAGAGCGATTGTCATCGTCAACGGACATTCAACTGTTTTTAAAACAGTTAAACCAGTAGTAGGTCTGCGTCTGGCCTGAAGCATTGTCACCAAAAGCTTGTTTCAACGTCTTATGGGTTTCTGCTGCTGTATTGTTAAGAAGGAAATAAAACTTGATGCGAGCACATTGCTCTCTCACATCAGTCATTGCAACACACCGCCAAAGAACTGAGCATAAATATTCAATGACTCTATCTAGTCCGACACCACGTGGAACACTGATTCACAACGGATGCATGCAGTGTCACCTAGTGCCACAAGTCCATACTAGATGTAATTCCCTTGCAACATTCAAATTTCGGGAACATTTGGGTAGCACCTCGTATGTGCCTTCAGACAGCAGATGGTTGATTGTGGGAACAAACTCTCATCTGTTGTTGTGGAAGTGATGTTTAATAAACTTAAGGAAGAACTACCTGTGCAACCTGTATTGTGATCATTGATACAGAATGTCTTAACTATAAATTTAGGTCTTGTTGCCCTCAGAAGGTTGGATATTATCTGTTTTTTTTTTTGTTTTTTTTTTAACTTTTGGAAGAGAATCTACATATTTGTTATGTAGATTCTTTCTTTTCATCTTAATCATATGGGCAGATAATGATAGTTCTGTCAGTTTACATAAGTCTCACACTTGGTCTGGCCCCAAGTGCCAAGCGAATTTTCCTGAGCAATATATAGTGATTTTCCCATTGATTATGTTCTGTTTTATTTCTAGTTCCTTTCATACTCTTAGTTCTTTGTAAGTGGTTCTGGTTCTCTACTTAAGTCTGCCGTAGCCTAGTGGTCAGGGGCGGGGGTGCATAAGTACACGTGCCTTGAGTGACCGGGGTTCAAGCCCATGACTGCTGAATATGGCGCTGTTTCTTGTATTCAATCTATCATGCGAACTCCTCTGACCATTTGTTGTCCCGGAGTATGAACAGAAAATTTATAATTTATTAACAGACTTTCAGTAAGAACCTGGAAAGGAAAATCACCTTTCTTTTCTTAGTATATTTATAAATCTGTTCACTAACAAACTAACTTCTCCAGCCACTTGGTCACTAGGTGGCACTGAGGTGGCTACATGGCTGGGCCGGTAACCTGGGGGAAAAGTTGTCCTCCAGGGCAAAAAGGAGCAATGATGGATATAAATGACTATCCACCACTAGAGCCTTCAAGCTCAAGGCCAGAGACATCACCCGATAATGACCTGAACCAACATAAACATCTTCGAAGTGAAGCACAGTGCCATAACTTTCAATGTGTATCACCAATATTTTTGGTAATACACTCTCTATCCACCCAGCCTGTGGGCAAGTTATCACCATTTCTAATTCAAAGATATCTGGAATCCATCGCCAGAATACCAAAAATGGTGAAACGACTGCAATCGGGAGACCTGATCGAAACAGCTTCCTCAAAACATTCTGAATGGCTGTTAAAAACAAAGACTTTTTGGTGGGCTACCAGTATCTGTAACCTGTCACAATGCCATAAATTCATCTAAAGGCGTTATCACAGAGTGGGACCTGCTTAGAGTCTCTGAGTAAGAATTAGTTCAGGAACTCAGCAATCAAAAAGTCATCAGTGCCAAATGCATAATGACAAAAAAGATGAGAATCTCATTCCTACTAGATCCATCATCTTAACATTCAGCACTCCAGAATTGCCATCCACATTAAAAGCTAGCCATTTAAATTGCTGAATTCGCCCTTACATCCCAAACCCAATTCGTTGCTTTAAATGCCAGAAATATGGGCACTCTCAGCATGCATGCAGAGGGGATGCCATCTGCCCAATTTGTGGATCAAAAGACCATACACTGAACAATCTGTTGAGGCTGAACAGATTGTTCAGCCTCAACTCCCATTTGCCCCAACTGCAAAGGCAACCACCCTGCTTTTCCAAATGTGGAAAAAGCAGGGTGGTTTCCTATGCTTTCCTGCTTTTTTCCTGAAATGTGGAAAACTGGGAAAAAAATTCAAAAATACAAAATTAAACATAAAGTCACATATCCTGAGGCACGAAAGCAGATCATGTTGACCATGTCTAGTTGATCCTATGCGTCTCACCCGGAGCTATTCCACAACTGCAGTTCAAACAGATGTGTCAATTCCTCTTGCTAACTGGGTTAAAGCAACCCTATCAACATCTGGAAAAGATTCTCCTAAAACTAAAACCAGTGAAGCCACTAACACTCCAATCAGTATTCCAACTGACACTCCAATGGTCTCGAAAGACAATGAAAAATTGAAAACTCCTAAAGACTCTAAGAAAGCTGAAGCACCGACTAAAGGCGCCTCCGGAAGCCAGGTGGGAAGGAGTAGCAGTGCGTAGCACACGCTTCTTGATTAGACTGGGGTTCGAGCCCGTCACCACCAAATACGGAGGATGCGGAAAGGTCAGGGAATGACCACCGCATATCCCGGAGCAATATAGCCTTAGTTGCTAATGCTCCTAAAAACCAAATAACAAACAAACAGCACCGACTAACAGTATGGAAGTGGATGAACACCAAAGTTATGAGGAACCCGTCCTGGAACTTCATGCCAACGACATAATGGATACTGGATGCCCCATGTTCCTAAAAAAAGACCAGAAGAAATGCTCCATACAAAAAAAAAAAAAAAACAATCAGATGAATCTTCCTCAACTCAACCCAAATAATGCAAAACATCATACAATGGAACTGCAGAGGACTAAGAAGCCATTCAGATGACTTGAAGGATTTACTCACGCAATTTAATCCCGTAGGCATATGCCTGCAGGAAATGTTCCTGTCACCACAAAGCTCACCAAAATTTTCAAATTACATCATGTACAGACAAGATAGAATATCAGAATCTCCTGCAGTAGAGGAGTAGCTATTCTTATTAATTCCAATATTCCATCGAGGCTCATCCAGCTACAAACCTCCCTAGAAGTTGTGGCAGCTCATATTGAAATTGGTAATTCAGTTACCCTTGTTTCTATTTACATTCCACCATCTCTGCTATTACCTCATTTAGAACTGGATAATCTCCTCACACAATTCTCAACACCAATTTACCTTTTTGGCGATTTTAATGGCCACCATTCATTGTGGGGATCCACCACAATGTACGCAAGAGGCAAATTGATTGAGGAGTTTTTGAATAACAATGAACTAAATTTACTAAACTCTGGATCTCCCACATACATCCACCTACCTACAGGATCCACTTCTGTAATTGACTTGTAAATTTGCTCACCATCAATTTTTCCAATCATGACATGGTCGGTGTTTGCCAATCCCTTTAATAGCATTCATTTTCCGATTATTTGCAAATTACAAACAGAGGTAACTGTAAATCCAGACCAACGATCCACTTGGAAGTTTAGAAAGGCGAATTGGGATAGCTATCCTGACTAAATATATCTAAACAGACTTTATGTTCAAAAACAACCCATTAATGAAGTAACTGCATACATAACCAATCAGATTCTGACAGCATCCGATGGATGTATTCCAAAATCCAAGGCATGTCGCATTCACCGGAGTCACTGGTGGAATACAGACTGCCTTCATGCCAAAAAGGAGAAAAGCCGTGCATGGAATAATTTCCAAAAGTATCCTACCACAACTAACTTAATCACTTATAAGAGACCTAAAGCTAAAGCAAGGCAGATTAGACGAATAGCGAAATGTGATTCATGGATTGCCTTTGCCTCAACCATCACCAAAGACACTGACACCCGGCTCATCTGGAGAAAGATACAGGCTCTAAATGGCAAATTTGCTCGAATGCCCTCTCCAATACTCAATTGGAAAGGAAAAAAAGTGTCTAGTCCTGAAGAAGTTGCTAATGCACTAGCAGAATCGTTTGCCACAATCTCTGCCTATGCTTCCACCTTCCAAAAAAAACATCAGTCTGCTGACGAGGCTACTAGAGACGGTCGTGTTCAAAGCCGCTAAGTGGATTTTTCTTATTTATTGATTTTAAATTATTGTTTTCTAAAACTTTTGATTTAAATTTAGTAGTATAACATTATTTTGTGATTTTCTGATTAATTTGGTGTATTTATTCTTTACTCGGCCTTGTAATTGCATAAAAGTATCAGTAAAGGTTTCCACGTGTTTCAACTCCGGTACCGTTCGTAATTTTCCCGCCTTTGTGATACGATAGTTATATACCGTACTAGATAGCGTTAGTTGAACTTCATTAGCAGTTAAATTGTACGTTTAAATAAATACATATAACGACTTAGATTACAAACGTAATATAATTAATTATATTTAACATAATTAATAACATAACATAATTAATTATAATTAATTAAATAAATTAATAGAATCATGACTCAGACCAGAGCGGCAAAGCAAAAGGCTCAAGCTAATGGAAGTGCTGTGGCTCAGAGCAGCTTCCTTGGACTCAGGGGAGGTACCCATAGACTGGAAATGTGCAAATGTGACCCCATTTCACAAAGGAGGATCAAAGGCTGATCAAGTAATTATAGACCTGTGAGCTTAACTTCTGTTCCAGGAAAAATAATGGAGGCACTGGTTAAAGAAGCACTGCAGGATCATCTGGATAAGACTTCAGTTATAGCTCAGACACAGCATGGTTTTGTTAAGGGGAAGTCTTGCCTGACCAACATGATTGGATATTATGATGCAGTCACAAAAGAACTGGATGCAGGGAATAACTTTGATATTATATACTTGGATCTTAGAAAGGCTTTTGATACTGTTGCACATGGAAGACTGCTACACAAATTGGAGCAGTGTGACATTGGAGGCAAATTGCTGCTATGGATAAAGGGGGTGGTTGAGGGGGAGAAGACAGAGAGTGGTAATCAATGGACACTGCTCATCGTGGACTAATGTTATTAGTGGAGTCCCTCAGGGCTCAGTGTTGGGTCCATTATTGTTTTCTGTATTTATAAATGATATTGATGATGGTATATCAAGCTTAATGTCCAAGTTTGCAGATGATACAAAGGTTGGCAGGGTTGTCAAGGACACTACTGACACTATGCTGCTGCAACAGGATCTGGAAAGGTTGAGCAGATGGGCTGAGAGGTGTCAAATGAAGTTTAACATTGACAAATGTAAAGTACTACACATGGGAAACAGCAACCCCAGAGCAACGTATCAACTCTGTGGTACTACACTGACAGTGGTAGAAAATGAAAGGGACTTGGGGGTGGTTGTGCAGGCAGATATGAAGTTCTCTGAGCAGTGCAGACGGGCTGCAAGAGTAGCTCATGGTGTATTGTCAATGATATATAGGAATTTTTCCAGCAGGGATAAATAGGTGATTATTCCATTGTATAAGGCAATGGTCAGGCCACACCTAGAGTACTGTATACAGGTCTGGAGGCCTCATTTCAAGAAGGATGTAGAGCTGCTGGAACGAGTACAGAGAAGGGCAACAAGATTAGTGAATGGAACAAAGGGGTGCTCTTACGAAGAAAGGCTTAAGTTTTGCAAATTACAGTGTCTGGAGACTAGGCACCAGCGAGGTGATCTGATAGAGGTGTATAAAGCCTTGAATGGTTTAAGCATGCTCAATGCTGATGGGATTCTTCCTCTAGCTCAGAAAAATCACCTGAGAGGGCATAAATTCAAATTGAGGAAAGACAGATGTAGGATAGACGTGCGGAAATTTGCCTTTAGCCAGCGGGTGGTTGGTTGGTGGAACAGACTGCCATCCCTTGTGGTGGAGGTTGATAGCCTAAATAAGTTTAAGGCTCAGCTGGACAGGTATTTGGAACGAACAGAGGGGTGAAGTGGAAGTGGTTTTTTTTTTTTTTTTTTTTTTTGGCTGATGCTGCATAAGCTTGCTTTCTTGCATCAAATGCCTCTACTAATGCTAAACATCAAAGTAGCTGCAGAATGGCGTAAAATCAACTTCTTCACACACCGCAGTTTCCCGTACAACCAACCTTTTACATTAACAGAACTCAAAGAATCATTAAATAGATCATCCAATAGTGTCGCAGGCCCGGATGGTATTCATTACATTATGCTGAAGCATTTACCTGAAAAGGACTTGCTTACTTTGTTGATCTTCTACAATAGAATTTTCTATGAAAATGCTTATCCTTCTTCCTGGCAGCATGCTTTTATCATTGCCATACCAAAACCAGGAAAAGATCGTACCCTGGTTCAAAATTATTGGCCCATATCTGTCACAAAATGCTTGGGTAAAATTTTCAAAAGGATGGTTCATAGTAGGCTCACCTACATCATGGAGTCACAGAATCTCCTAGATCATCAGTATGGCTTTCAGAAAAATAGATCAACCCTGGATGTGCTCATCAAAGCCGAATGTCATATCCGCAATGCCTTTGTCAGGAACAGCATCTAGTTATAGTCAACTTAGATCTTGAAAAGGCATTTGATACTACATGATGCCAGGTAGTATCAAAGGCATTTGATACTACCTGGCATCATGGTATTCTTATGGATCTTTACCATCTGGGATTTAGAGGCCATTTGCCTGAAATAATTAAAAATTTCCTGCAATTGTGCACTTAGAATTAGAAGAGGCATATCATGCAAGAAAGCAAGCTTATGCAGCATCAGCCAAAAGAAACCACTCCCATTTCACACCTCTCCATTCATTCCAAATACCTGTCCAGTTCAACCTTAAATTTATTTAGGCTATCAACTTCCACAGCAACGGATGGAAGTCTGTTCCACCAACCAACTACCCGCTGGCTAAAGGCAAACTACCGCACATCTATCCTACATCTGTCTTTCCTCAATTTGAATTTATACCCTTTGAGGTGATTATTCTGAGCAAGAGGAAGAATCCCATCAGCATTGAGCTTGCTCAAACCATTCAAGACTTTATACACCTCAATCAGATCACTTCACAGGTGTCTAGTCTCCAGACACTGCAATTTGCAAAATTTAAGCCTTTCTTCGTAAGTGCAACCCTTCATTCCATTCATTGATCTTGTTGCTTCTCTGTACTCATTCCAAAAGCTCTACATCCTTCTTAAAATGAGGCCGCCAGACCTGTATATAGTACTCAAGGGGTGGCCTGACCATTGCCTTATACAAGGGGATAATCACCTCCTGTATATAACTGCTAGAAAAATTCCTGTATATTATTGACAAGACACCATGCGCTACTCTTGTAGACCGTCTGCACTGCTCAGAAAACTTCATATCTGGTCCTTTTCGTTCTCTACCACTGTCAGTGTAGTAGTTGATACACAGAGTTGATACATTACTCTGGGGTTACTGTTTCCCATATGAAGTACTTTACATTTTTTTTTTTTTTTATATATATATATATAAACCCCAAACACGAGAGATATTAGAACCTATAGTACTTAGTACCATGCTTGGGTTGGAGGTTGAGAAGACGAAAGAAGATATTTGTTGGCATTTGACTTCTGTAGACTGTAATTTTCAGGAAATATGTATGAAGGAAGGTTGTTCCAGAAAACGTCAGTTGAATGAATTAACGAGGAAGATGAAAAGTTGGTCCCGTGAATTTGAAGTTGGACGTAAATGGATGTTGGCTTGTGGCGGCATGAGTTCGAACTGTTTTGAAAGAGAGAGCGAGAATTATAGAAGCCAATTCAGAAGAACAGTGCCCATGGAAGTATCTGTAGAAGAGGCATGCAGGAGAAACAGTGCATCTATGAGACAGCGAGTGGAAAGACTCTGTTAGAGATGAATAATAAATTAACCTAACTGCCCTCTTCTGAATGGAATCCAGAAGCCTGAGAGAGGTGTTTTGGGGGCACCACCCCAGATGTGGGAACAATATTCCATGGAAGGGCGGATTTGCGATTTATACAGAGTGAGCAGCTGTTTGGAAGAAAAGTAACGCTGAGAGCAAAAGAGAAAACCAAGTTTTTCAGATGCAGAAGAAGCAATATTTGTAATGTGCTTGTGCCAAGAGAGATTAAAAGTCAGGGTAATCCCCAAAAGAGATATATAATCTTGCCTAGAAATTGGAGTGTCACAAAAGATAAGCATAGGAACTGAAGAATCCTTTTTGCGAGATATAAGACAAGACTCGATTTTAGAAGGATTGAAATCAACTAAGTTGTCTTTGCCCCACTGGAGAATTACTTGGAGATCAGCATTTAAAGAACTGGTAGCAGATAGTGTTGTTGTTGGTATAGAGCTTAATGACACAAGGGCTACTGATGCCAAAATGTGTCTGTTCCTGTTTATTTTCAGGCAACATATAGTTATAGATGTTAAATTATATGCTCCTGTATTGATCAATATATTTTAGGAACATCAAAAGCTCTTCTATGTTTGCTTAATTTCCTATGAAGTGCGATAAATCATGCGAGATGTTCAATGTGGAGAGAGATTTGAAAGTGTTAGGGTGGATGGTTGAATGTAAAGGACAATCAACCAGAAAATGACAGACCGTAAATTGCATCTGATAGGATGAACACTGAGGTGCGTTTTCTCCAAATAATAGGAAGAGATGTGTACAATGAGTGTGTCCAATTCTGAGTCGTGCCAATATCACTTCCTCTCTTCTGTTTGGTTGGAAGCTAGAGAGCCACAGCTCTGGACCTTGTTTTATCTAGCAAAGTTTATTGTTCGTGTTACTTTTCCAGATCTGTGACCAGTTGTCGTAGCATGCTTTGTGAATGCTTATAGTCGCTATAAGGAACCTGAGGGTGTTGTGAGAGAGAGAGGGTTCGGGATGTTTAGTGGCAAAGTCAGCACTTTCATTTCCTGGAATGCCAGAATGACCAAGTATCCAGCAAAAACTGACTGGACATGTTGCAGGAGATTAACTGGAAATGGATGTATTTCAAGACTGGATGGGAAGATGGGAAATACTTTTTTTTTTTTATTTATTATTTATTTTTTTATGAAAACCCCAAACACGAAAGGTATCAAACCTGTAGTACTTATAGTACTTAGTACCATGCATGGGTTGAAGGAGAAGTATTGGAGTTGGGGGAGGGGGAATGCCAGAAACTTTGCTCTAGAGACTAAACATGGATTTCACTTCCTTATGGCAGCACTGAGGGAGTCTGTGTAAATTATGCCAGGTGATATCGATAGCTCAATAATTTTACCAAGTGCTAATTTGATAGCATATAATTCAACAGTGAAGATGTTGCAGGCTAATGGTAGTGAGGCTGTAGCAGTGAATAAAGCAAAAACTGCAATAGCACCTACCGTACTTACAGTTTTCGATCCATCAGATGAATGCATTCGATCATGAGATGAATGCAACAGCCTGATATTGCAGTGTAGTATGACATTTTTCCCCCACTGAAGAAAATGTACATCGTAAGAGGCAGAAACATATGTCCAAGGTGGAACAGGAGCAGTTGTGTCTTGAAAGATATCACTTAAATAAATATTCCAATTCTGAAAAAGCTCTTTAATTCTGAGTGAAGCAGGTCTATTTTCATTTGGTTTGCTCTCGTAGAAAAAATCCCATGGAGTATTGTAAAGATACTCCCAAGTGGAGTGAGATGGTAATCTCTGGATTTTAGCAGCGTATTGGAGCAACGTTTTCCTACAAAGATGTAATGGAGGATCATGTGCTTCGATATAAAGACTTTGGATTGGAGAAGTCCTGAAAGTGCCCAACACAGTCCTCAGAGCACTGTGCTGAATGATATTTAGACGTTATAAAGTAGTGCTTCTAGGTAGTCTTTAGCACTTTACATTACTCTCCCAATGGAAACCGTGGGCACTTTACATTACTCTCCCAATGGCAACCTTGGGCACTTTACATTACTCTCCTAATGACAACAACCTTGGCATGGGCAGATCACAAACAAGCTGTATCAGATAAAGCCTATAATCCAACACTGGCAGTCTAGTCTGCACAGGAACTGTAGAGAGGAAGTTGTTCTAGCTCACCTCCGCATGGGTGGACACATAGCAGATGTGTCTCCTATGTGTGAGAATTGCAGCACCTTTTTAATCGTTTTGTCATATATTATCTGAGCATCTACATTAATAGACATGACCATGTTTTATATTTCTGCTTTTTAGTCATCTAGCTGAGCCTTATACATTCAATCAGATTTTTTCTGATAATAACTGTCTTCTGTTTTTAGTTATGAAATCTATTAATCTTTTTACTTGTATTTAAGATTTAACTTTTTATTGCTATACCTTTATTGTTATATTTTATAACAATAAATAAAATATAACAATAAAGGTATTAATGTTATATTTTATGCCTCCGTAGCCAAGTGGGCGGGAGTGCAGTAGCACACGCTCTTTGAGTAGAGACCGGGATTCAAGCCCCTGACTGCTGAATATGATCGATCTGCCAACCTACACTGGACCAGCGTGGCAGATTATGGTCCATTTCCCTCAACATGAATTGTTGAGGAGGCTTCCATCCTGCAGTGGGTTGATAATGGCTGCACTTTACTTTTTTTTTTAATGCATTTTTTGTTATATATTTTGACATAGTGACCTAATTCTTTAGGTCATTGAAAAATTTAATTCAGTACTTCTATATGACATGGTTTTGGTGCTTTATATCTTCAGTTGCTGATGTGCCAATAAAACCCAAACCAAGCATTTCTAGCTTGCTATGATGTTATCCTAGTAAATTAGTATAGTAATTGCACTCTTGATTCTTCTGAGCAGCCAAAGTATGATCAGAAAGTAATCTCATACTTTGAGATTAATGAGATTAGCAGCTAATGTGCCTTATAAATTGAAATTGAAATTAAAGTAAAGGTTTTGGTTTTGTTACTGGTTCAGCCATCTCAAGGATGTTGTTTTGGCTTCCCAGTTTTTATAGTTTTAATGGAACATTAATGTGTAAAAGTGCATTTTACTGTGTGTGATTCATTTTCCTATGTCAAACAAATGAAAAAAAAAACACAGAGTGAGGGATACCCCTGGAACAGGTGGAGGTGAGAAGGAAAAGTCTGTGATAAAAGGGTCATTTTCACCCCTAAACAATATGGGCTGAGTTATGATGCTTCTCAAATAATACTGCTTAAAGGTGAAAATGACTCCCTTTGATCTATAGGCCTTTCTTTTTCAGCCCACCAGTTCCAGGAGCATCTTCACTTTGTTTTCTCATTAAGAAAACTTTGTCCATGACTATGAAGATTCCCAAAAAATGCAAGACAATGTCACAAAGGAAATTTTAGACATGCAAAACACCTGGAAATGGATATCAATGATATGAATGAGTTGCTGGAGTCCCATTGAGAAGGCCTCATGACTAGCACTTTTAAGTTACAGGCATAAACACAAATTAAAGAAAGGGATGATAGTAATGATTAAGTCATATTCTAATGTAGGATTCTGATACCAATGTTGAAAGAATCAGTAATGTCAGATTCACCTTTGTAATTCACTGTTTGCTATTAGATTCTTTATGATGAAAAGAAGAAGGAAATGATGAAAAGAAGGGAACATTTTAGTCTTTGAATGAAAATTTTCAACGGGTTTAGTTTCAGGTATATACAGTAATTATATTTATACATATTTCATTTTAAAAATATCAAATTATTCACAAATCTTTGGGAATATATTTTGGCAAGCTAGGCAAGTGTACATTAATTTAATGTGTGGTTTTTCAAGAATACACTACACATTAACTGAGCATTAGGTGTAATCATTTCACCGTAGGATGTCACCCTCTCATAGTATGCTGGCTCACTTGGATACTTATATAAAGGCAATTTCCCACCTCGTGTGTGGATATCTTCAACATCATCTGCTTATTCAAGAGCAAATAGGAACCAACAAGGTCCCCACAGAAGAAGTACCTGATCAAGTACCAGAGAGAGAAAGAGAGGAAACACACATCTCTTCAGCGGAAGAAAAGTTGACAAACCCACCTACAAGTCAAAATCAGTAACACCAAACAATTATATTTATATTTTTGTTAGATGCTGCAAATGCTCCTCCCTCATTGAATGAAGGATGTAAGTAAAATCACCTGATACTAAAACCCTTGATTTCCTTATTTGGGAAAATAAAGAGTTTTAAATGCAGCTTTAATAATTTGTACTATGTCAAGCTGATGGGAGAATTTACTATTAAAAATGATTTCAAGGTTAATGATATCGGATAAAGGAATAAATAAAAAATAGTGTTTAGATTAAATTCCAGATTCAAAACAACTTTTAAATGAGATTCAGAGAAATTATATACAGGCATACCTCAAATAACGAATAGGATGCGTTCCACGAAATTACTTCGTTAAGCGAAACTTCGTTTTCAGAGGTAAAAATACTATGGTCAGAATAGGGATACGTTCCTACGTAAAGAAAATGAAAAGCTTTTTTTTCAAACAAAGGAAAGTTTTATTAAATAAACAGTCAACTTACATACAAAGTGAAATCACATTTTAAAATATGAGTCTAAAGTTGATTACTTATGCTTTTCTCTTTCATTTAACAATTGCCTATACGGAGTTATTGCATTTAACACTGATCGCTTAACAATAACACTTCTTCCTAAATCAGGATCATTTTCACTAAAAAAATTTAAAACGTTTTCAATGTCATTTAAGCACCTTTTTAAATCTTTGGTTGTTAACACTTTTTCGGCAGGAACTTCTTTAACTTCGTCTTCATTATCTTTGTCTTCGTTGCTAACAAGGTTTTCTAAATCTTCCACTGAAAAACCATCATCTTCTGCATTCAATAAATTTCTAACATCCTCTTCATCGACATTTTCGAAACCTATTGATTGAGCCATCTGGATAACTTCATTTCTAATTTCTTGGATGTTATTTTCTTCTTCTAGTACAACTTCTGGCCATATTTTGCGCTAAACTCCATTTAAGCATTTCTTAGTGACTTCTTTCCAAGAACTATCAATGTTTTCAATTGCGTTTTTAATGGTGTAGTTTTTCCAAAAAGTTTTAACTGTCATTTCCTCTTTATCCTCTAGTTCAGTTAAATTGCTTAATGTTCGACGCAGATAATAAGCTTTAAATGATGCTATTACTCCCTGATCCAATGGTTGAATCAGGGAAGTTGTGTTTGCTGGAAGAAACACAACTTTGACAGGAATGCATGTGTCCAATGTGTTAAGATCAGTAGAATGTCCCAGAGCATTGTCTAACAACAAAAGAGCTTTTTCTTTAAAGTTGTTTTTTTGACAATACCGTTTTACTTCAGGACAAAAACGGTTAACAAACCAATCAGTAAATAACTCCTTGGTAACCCACGCTTTTCTATTTGCTTTTCATATTACAGGTAAATTCATTTTTATGTTACCTTTTAACGCCCTCGGATTTTCTGAATGGTAAACTAATAACAATTTTAATTTATAATCGCCAGAGTCATTTGATCCAAAGAGTAACGTTAAATGGTCTTTGGCTGCTTTGAACCCAGCAGCTGATTTTTATTCAATAGAAATGAAGCTTTTTGTTGGTAGCCGTCTCCAGAACAAACCGCTTTCGTCAACACTGAACACCAAATTTGGTGGAAAATTTTCACGTTCAATTATTTCCTTTAGTTTTTCTGGAAACTTATTTGCAGCTTCTCCTGTTAATTTTACATTATGAATCCTGGCCCGTTTTTTTAAATTTCTCGAACCAACCACGAGAAGCCCAAAAGGTTTCCGTAATTTCTTCAGTTTGTTTAGATTTCAGGTGATTAAACTGGAATATTTTTTTTTATGTTAAATGGGGCTTGAAATTGCGGACTTCGTTATATCGAAGCTTCGTTATCAGAGGTAACGTTAACCGAGGTATGCCTGTACTTATTTTAAATATAATAAAATTATGAAGTTTTAAAAATATTTTTGTCTTTGTTAAGGATCAGTTATGTAATAAAAATGTTTCAATTTTCAATGCTATTTTGAATTATAGATAGCTGAATGGGGTGTTCAAGGACTGCCAAATGATGAATTGTCTTTACAGAATGGAATAATTGCTACACAATCAGCACGTTATCCTCTGTTAATTGATCCACAAGGACAAGGAAAAAATTGGATAAAAAAGAAAGAAAAAGATTTCAGTTTAAAGGTTACCACATATATATATATATATATGTATATATTGACAATATTTATACTTTTCTATGACATGGCATAAAAGACTGTATGTAGTAGAGCCTTAGTTTTGAAACAGTTATCAAAGGATTCAATGCCTAGGTGCATCTTTGTGTACGCAATCATGTTGATACATGCAAACACATATATGATGACCGAAAGTATTCAGATGCACATAAGATAGTTGCAAAAAATAACTTTTAATTCAAAACATAATACATAGTAGAGACACCTTTGGCCTTAACAGCCTCAGTCCTTCTGGGCTTTCTTTCTACCGACTTCTGATAGCTGTTGGCTGCAATTTATTTCCATTCCTTTTGAAAAATTGCTGCCACAGATGGAGGAAAACCATTTTGAAAGCTTATGGTATCTTTTCACACCTTGATAGAGTTAGTTTCAATCTTGGGCACGTGTTTCCTGATTTTATCTCCAGGACTCTCAAGTTTTTTTGCCCAGAAAACAAGAATACTGAAAAAGAATATACTGTACATAATTACAGGCACAGTTTGCAGATGCTTTAAAGCACTAGCTGGCTTACCACTTAACACCACACACACAAAACCAGTATTGTGTAAATGATTTCTACAAGTTCTGAAATTTTTAAATTCTACTACATATTGTGTGTGAATTATATGCAAGAGTATTTTTAATGTTTAATAACTCTCGAAGCAAGAATAACACAACACTTTATTTTCTTTTTAAATTTAATATTATCCTTTTAATGAAATTGCAATTAACATAGTAAGTGATATGGAATTATATTTTGATGATTTTTCTGTATCGTTAGCACTAGCATTAGTAGAGGCCTATGATACAAGAAATCAAGCTTATATAGCATCAGCCAAAAAGAGAAAAAAAAAAAAAAAACCTTCCAATTTCACCCATCTATTTACTCCAAATGCTTGTCTGATTCTGCCTTGAACTTATTTAATTGTCGACCCCCACTACGAAAGATGGAAGTTTGTTCCAACTATCAACCACCCGCTGGCTAAAGGCAAATTTCTGCACATCTATTCTACAATTGCCATTCCTCAATTTCAATTTATATCCCCTCAGGTGAGTAATCTGAGAAAGAGGAAGAATCTCATCAGCATTGAGCTTGCTTAAACTATTCAAAGCCTTATACATCTGAATTAGATCACCTTGCAGATGCCTAGTCTCCAGATTCTGCAGTTTGCAGAAATTAAGCCTTTCTTGGTAACAGCAATTCTTTGTTGCATTCAACAATCTCATTGCCCTTCTCTATACTCTTTCCAGCAGCTCTTCATCCTTCCTAAAATGAGGCCTCCAGACCTGTATGCAGTACTCAAGGTGTGGCCCGACCATTGCCTTATACAAGGGGACAATCACCTCCTTATCCCTGCTAGCAAAATTCCTGTATATCATTGAAGAGACACCATGAGCTACCCTTGCAGCATGTCCACTGCTCAGAAAACTTCATATCTGACTGAACAATAATCCCCTAGTCCTTTTCATTCTCCACTACCCTGAGTATAGTACCACACAATTGGTACGTTACTCTGGGGTTATTGCTAACCATTATGCAGTACTTTAGATTAGTCAATGTTAAACTTCAGTTTCCTCCTCTTAGCCCATCTGCTCAACTTTTCTAGATCCTATTGCAGTAGCATACTATCATTACTGTCATTAACAACCCTGCCAACCTTCATATCACTTGCAAACATGGAAATTAATCCTGATATTCCTTCTTCAATATCATTGATAAATACAGAAAACAACAATGGGCCCAACACCGAACTCTGGGGTACTCCACTAATAACATTAGTCCACGATGAGCACTGTCCATTGATTAGCACTCTCTGTCTTCTCCCACTAAACCATCCCTTTATCCATAGCAGCAACTTGCCCTGAATGCCATACTGCTCCAATTTGTACAGTAGTCTGCCATGTGTTACAGTATCAAAAGCTTTACTAAAATCCAAACATATGATATTAAAATTATTTTTTGCATCCATTCCTTTGTAACCACATAATAGTATCCAATCAAATTTGTCAGACAAGACTTTCCCTTAACAACCCATGCTGTGTCTGAATTATAACTGCAGTGCATCTTTAACCAGTGACTCCATTATTTTCTCCGGAAGAGAAGTTAAACTTACAGGTCTGTAATTTCCCATGTCACCCATTGATCCCCTGTTTTGAATTGAGAACACGTTTGCCCATCTCCAGTCTCTGGGAACCTCCCAAGGAAGTTTTTTTTAAAATAATTATGGCTAGTGGTTTGCTAACTTTCTTTCCTGCTTCCTTTAATATAACTGGATAGATCCCATCCACCCCAGGTGCCTATCTTATGTTCACCTTTAACAATTTCTCCTCCACTTTGCTCGCAGTTATTACAAAATCATTTAGCTCCCTGCTAGAGTTTGATAAGCTTTTTTCCTCCACTTCCCTACAGACTTCCTCATCTGTGAATTAGGTACAAAATACTCTTTCAGTTTGTCAGCGACCACAGCAGGATCATCAACAATTGAGCCATTGATATCAAGTAGACCAATCTGATTCATTTCTTCCTTATAGAGTTTACATAAGTAAAGAAGTCTTTGCTGTTTTTCTTTTGCATCATTTGCCAAAGGTTCCTCATAATCAGCCTTTGCTTGTGTAACCTCTTTTGTGACTTGATTACAGACTAGGTTATATCTAGCATAGTCTTCTTTATCACCTGATAATTTATATATATCCCATGCATTTTTGTTCTCTGCCACAAGTCTCATTAGTTCATCTGACATCCATTTAGGGTTAAACTTTGAACAGTATTTCTTAGTTGGGACAAAAAGTTTAGTAGCTTCCAAGATTCCTTCCTTGAATGCTTCCCAAGAAAAAGTAAATTATGTAAATTCGAAATAATTTCAAAACTTTAAAAGCAAATTCTGAACTATAACTGCAGTCTTGTCTAGGTGATCCTGCATTGCTTTAACCAATGACGCCATTATTTTCCCAGGAACACAACTTAAACTAACATGTCCTGTAATTACTCGTGTTACCCTTTGATCCCCACCCCTTTGTGAGTTTGAAACATATATGTTGTGCTTCCTTAGATTTTATGTATTTCTTAACAACAGCATAACCTCTCCTCCCTTCCTATCCTGTCTATCTTTTCTGTACACATTGTAGACAAAACTGCAGTTATAGTTCTGAATTTTCATTTATAGTTCTGAATTTGCATTTATAGTTTTGAATTTATAGAATTTGCTTTTTTTATAGTTTTGAATTTATAGAATTTGCTTTTTTTATAGTTTAGAATTTGCTGTTGGTAGCATCATCAGTTGGACAGAATTTAGAAACTCTGAGACCACTGTAGTCACCTTTACAAAAGCAAAACCCTTCCCTTTACTCCTGATGGCAATTACATCTTTTAGTAAATCCCACATCAGTACACTATGATCACTACCACCTACTGGTTCCTTTATCTGTAAATTCTTAATGCATGAATAATCACTGCTAATAATCAGATCAAGAGTATCACTCCCTCTGGTTGCTTCTTGAACATGCTGCTGTAGAAAATCATCCAGTAAATCCACAAAAGTCAAGGGACCAACCTACAAGTTCCAGTCAATATCTGGGAAGTTAAAAATCTCCCATTATAAGACATTCCACAGGTACACTCTGTTTCTCTGTATAGTTGTTCATTGTACTCATCAGAGTCACCTGTCCTATAACACACTCCTACCCTCATTTTGCTTTTCCAGTGTTATTTCACATCAAACTGACTCAACATTGCATTGTCCACCAGTGTCAACTAGATGCACTGCCTTAGATTTTGTGTTTCTTAACTAATAGCATAACCCCTCCTCCCTTCCTATCCTGTATCCTTTCTGTACACATTATATTCCCCAAATTCCAATTCTGCATTCCTTATATCTGTGTGACACCACGTCTCTGATACCCTAGCAATATCTGCCTTTGATGTGCCTTTTTACTGTAAACATTACTCTTGACAATGTAATTATAGTATTTTCAAGAATGCATTGCATATATTTTTAAGATATTAACACCCAGAGCTCAGTTTCTAACTTTATTCAATAATGTCATATGTTCATGTGACATCTCCTGTAATGGCCATTTCAAAGATAAGCCTGAATTTAATATTAATGCAAGTGCTGTTTGCAGTTGTGTTAAAAGAGTAACAATAGTTTTCTTCATAGGTAAAGTGTTACTTATTTTTATTTATTTTTTTTTTTTGATTTGGTAGTTGTTGGCGCATCGGCTTCTGTGGCCATATTGCACCTCCCAAGGTTTTTACAGTACTTTGATCCAAGCCCGAGGCGGGAATCGAACCCGCGACCTTTGGGTTGCCGGGCAGGTACTTTACCCACTCGGCTAGCCCGGTCGGCCGTGTTACTTATTTGAGGTAGTGCAATACCATTGCAACCTGTCATGAAGGTATTCACAATATGAGATATAATTTAAAACGACGCATTAAAACTATGTTGGTAGCATAAATGATGTGCATTCATTACTCCATGCATAAGTAAACTCCTTCAAAAAGAGTAAGTTTATAAATAAGAATAATGATATTAATAACATTCATTATGCATTACTTCAGAATGAAGATTTCTGCCAGAATATAGATAAAAATAGTATAATTAGCTTTGGTGTTCATGTATATCAAAAAAACTAAAAAGTAGAATTGCAAATGAGAGAATAGGTCATTTCAAGTAATTTTACCTTGTTTTTTTTTTTTTTTATTTATTTCAGATAGTGTTGCTATATTTCTTCAAACATCCCCTTTCTTATCAGGAAACTAAATATAAGATAATTACCTCACTAGGTACCTGAGACTGTTTTTTACTACTCATCCTTCAAACCTGAAAAAAAATGAAGCAAAAATTACTATTTACATTAGAATATGTATAAATTTCTGTGTAATTACCTATGAGTTTCATGGTAACCTCTTAATTAATCCTAAATGAAATTGACATTCATTTTAAAATTGGTACTTCAAAAAAAAAAGAAATTGGCATTCATTGGTGTTGGTACTATCCATCTTCTTTCTCAAAAGGTGAAACTTGTTCCATCTATTCCAAATGAAAGTAATTTTTAAAAATTTTATTATTTTTTTTTTTATATTTCAGAGAAATTACATTTGCATTCACAGAATGTGTCCAAACTCATATAAACATGTTTTTTTAACCATTTGGTGGGTACACTGAAAAACTTATATCAGCAGGCATTTGGTGCATTTTTGGTTCTTAAAAAATTAATTGTAAAAAATTGTAAAATATAGTGACGAATGCCCTAGTAATGAAACACTTATCATGTTTTTCTACTGTCATGCTTCTCCACTTCTGTAAAAATCAGTGGTTCAGATAGAAAATCAAAAACCATACTGAAGGAACACTAAAATTTATATTGATGTCACTTGACTAGATTTTAATTTTTCATAAATAGATTTGATTTGGGTTTTATTGGTGCATTAGCAACTAAGACTATAATGTGCCAACATAAATATACTCTAATTGAGTATTAGTATTATAGAACACTGATTACACTACATTGTTAAGCTGATGTGTTGGCTTATGCTGTGCACCAGAATGACTTAAATTTAAAATTGCAATGTTGTTTACAGTGATGCCAATGAGAATTGTAGTTTTCCTTCATTATTGGTGTGACTTTTCATTTGTATCATTAATTTTTTTTATTGAAGTTTGGCCATAAAAAATAAAATAAAATGGTTTTATAGGCTTTTTGTGCCTATTCTTGCATATAGAATTGAAATTTTAATTTTAAACTTGAATTTAAAAGTAGCAGTATCTCTGGTTTCCAGTCACCAAACTTGCTGGCTTTACATTTGATCATAGCATATCACAACTGCTTACACTTGTTTCAGCTGTTTAAATGTCTGGTAGACAATGAATCACTGAAGGATGCAGATTGATTTTTTTTTTTTTTTTTCCTCTCTCTTTTTTTTTTTTTTTTTTTTTTTTTTTTAAGTTTTGCTCAAGTGTAATGCAGGCATTAAAAAACATGTTTGAAAACATGTTTTTTAATGTCTAAAGTGCATGCCTAAAGCATTTCTGGGAGTTTTATTTCAAAACAAATTAATAATTATTTTTTAAAATAAAACCCCACTTTATATTAAAAAATATAAATAAAATATGTTTTCAATATAGAAATTTGATTTTTTAGAGGTGTGTTCAAAAAAGATTGAAGCAGTTACTTTTTTTCAGATGTGCATATGCAGATGAAAAATAAATGGATCTTAATAGTATGCATAAAATTTATACCATGTTGTTGAAAAGCAACATTTTATCACTCACAGTTTTGGAAATAAATGGTTCACTTTGTATGCAAATATGTTAATTGGTGCTGGAGGGATTTAATTAAAATCTTAAACTTGCATATGATATTATGAATTATTATATAGTATGGATCAGAGCTGTGCTACTCAATAATTCATAATTCATATTTTACTAATATGAATTATTATGAAACAACAGGGATTACTTTTATTTTAGATATAGAAAGCTTCTTTTCCAGCCAACTCTCCTGGTGCAACGCGCTAATAATTCTTTGTGAAGGCGATATCAATTTTACAAAACATGTGGGACATCTTCTCCACTGTCAGAACCATAGTGTTGAGACCAAGGGGTCTGAACACTACGGTTCCGACAGTGGGGAAAATGTCCCACATGCTTTTTAAAATTTGATATCGCCTTCCCAAAGAATTATTAGCACGTTGGACCAGGAGAGTTGGTTGGAAAAGAAGCTTCCTATATCTAAAATAAAGGTAATTCATGTTGTTTCATAATATAATAGAATATAGGAATTATCAAGCATTTAATAGCTCTCTATTATCAAAGATATTATGAATGAATGTCCTTTTTTTTTTTTTTTTTTTTTTAAGGTGTCATCACTTAATCATAAGTATTTTAGAACTTTCTTGGAAGATGCACTTTCATTGGGACTACCATTGTTAATTGAAGATGTTGGTGAAGTATTAGATCCTGTTCTAGATAATGTGCTTGATAAAAATTTCATTAAATCTGGAAGTACTTATAAAGTAAGTTAAAAAAAAAAACTTGACCATCAGTATTTCTTATTCTTAACTATTTATGAATATATAATTGTAATTCAATAAAATATAATGAAAGGAGTTAAACATTGGTACAGAATGTGTGGATTAAGAATATGGCAATGTAAATTAAATACATTTCTTGAGTTGTCATTCATGTTCATAAGTATTTTTTGTGTGTTAGAATTGTGTGTCCTTCGTCAAATTTGCATGCAGTGCAGACTGAAAACTCCAGAATAACTTATGGAGAAAACCCTGTTCCATCTGCATGAAATCAGTTAGCTACAATCTGATTGAAAAGAACTTTAAAAATTCTTCTGGTCATTGATGAGGTGTCTGGAATTGAACCCAGACACCTCATCAAAAAAGTGGCAGATAGTAATGTAGAGAGGGTAATAGCAAAAAGGAACAGGAATGAGAGAGAGAGAGAGAGAGAGAGAGAGAGAGAGAGAGAATAAACTATTACATTCATAAAGTCATCAGAAGTATCTAAATTATAAAGATGTTAAATTAAATTAAAAATAATACAGGCTAATTGTAGAGTAGAGGTGGCCAGATTAACTCTCTGATTGACACTTCAAATAAAGCTTTCATTGAAATATGAGAATGTCATCACTATGGCATTCTTTAGGCTTATGTAAGAGATGTAATGCAACTGCCCAATGCCCATAATACAGGTAGAATGTCTAAAATCTGGCTGTCCAAAAACTTGAATTATCCAAATTCATTTGGATAATTCAAGAATTCTTCCAAAAATTCATTTGGCAGTGCTTCTCCATTATACATTTAATGATTCTGGATGTGGTGACCAGAAGACTTTCAACTGCAGTAAGCAAACACTATGATCTTAAAATTAATGTACATTTCTTTGCATACTATATTTGCCAAAGTTCATTTGCCTTGTTTTTCTTTATACATCATCCCTATGCTAACAACACCAGGCAAAAATTATATTGTTAATTCACACCAAATTTTATCAGAAGATATGTCTTGTAGCTTAATTACCCTTACATAATGCCTAAAATGGAGTGTAGTATATGCAAATGAAATTAAACTGAATGAAGGTTAAAATTTTAAAAAACAAAATTAAATTGGAAATGTATGTAAGTAAAAACAATTGTAATAAAGTAATAAATATGATTTTGGAATGCTTGCCTACATCTTTCTTTATCTTTTACTTTATTTAACAGTTTTGTTCTCTTCTTTGCTGCAGTTTAACTGATTTAACTTTGTAGTATTTTTCCCCTCTAAATTTTTGATATTTTCTCTATCATTTATTTATCATTTTCCCCCCTGTGTATTTGGATAAATTAAGCTTGTATTACAAGCTTCATTTATCCATTTTTTTTTCTAACCAGATGCTTTTTTATTTAGTGGCCCAATACTATGTTGGAGAATAGTCTATATAGTGACGTTTGTAAAAAATATATATACATGCCTAGTAAAATACTGTGAGTCCATAATTTCTTTCAGCTATACAAATTTATTATGGAAGATAGCAATTATGGATCTGATTTCTGAATTCAAACTTCAAATATAACTGTATCCAAAACACACACAAATATATTCTGAAAATGGATAAAATGCCATACAGTTTTTTTTAAGTGAAACAAAATATATATTGCATTACTGTTTATTTATTAGCTTTCTGAATTTAAATTATTCAGAATTCAATAAATATATAGAATATATTTATTGAAATTATATTAATTTTCTTGTATTCATAATTTTTTTTTGTTTTATAGATCAGTATATGCAAATATACAGATCTATAAAATATACTGGCTAGTAAAATAGTAACTACACTGTGCAAACTCTGATCTTTAACAGGTAAAAGTTGGTGACAAAGAGGTGGATGTGATGAATACCTTTCGCTTATACATCACTACTAAATTGCCTAATCCATTGTTTTCTCCCGAGGTAAACATATATTATTTAGTGATTGACTAATATACACTCAGATGACTTTGCATTAGCAGCAACACTTTTGCTAGCATTGGAATGTCTGTGACACTGGTGAAGACTCAAAGTCAGGAATGGCTGCTGTAAGATTATAGTTCGCACGTGGCAATCAATTTTCAAGTGTCTGCGAGAAAGAATGGGTCAGCATTGAGATCTTTCCAACTTCAGTGAAATGATTGTAGGGGCAACATAAGCAGGTTCCAGTATCTTAACAATAGCCAACATGGTTAAGTACTCCCATTCTGTGGTGTCACACATTTACTGTGACTGGCTTAACAACAGTCAAACAACCAACAAAGGTCACACGTGAGACAGCCACATGTGGTCAGTGCCCGTAATGAGCATCATATGACTTAACACAGCAGCTGTGTAGCACAATAGCCTAGCTAACCACTCATTACAACACTGGAATAGCAAAACCAATATCTACATGGACTACTTTATATAGGCTGTAGCAGTCATCGGCTGACACAGGTACACATGTGTACATCACCGCAAGACACGCAAAATTGTACTTTGTATGGGCATGTCAGCACCGACACTAGACCACCAACATGTGGAAATTTGTTGCCTGTTCTGATGAATTCCATTTCCAATTCTCTTATGCTGATGGACATATACACATTTAGAGACAGCAACATGAGACTGTGACATCTGGATGCACTGTTGGTGTTTGGCAGGCTGGTGGTGGTGGTGGTGGTGTTATAGTTTGGAGACTCTTTGTGGCATGCCCTGGTTCCTCTAATCAACATTAATCAACAGCTTGATGTGAATGACTACCTTTCTATCATCACTGTATACCCCTTCATGATGACAGTGTTCAGACAAGTCCGACATCTATCAGCAAGAAAACAAGCCATACCACAAGGCCTGGCAGGTTGCTAACTAGTTTCAGGAAGATGATGGCGCATTCGCTGTCATTCCACAGGTGCCCAACTCATCCAAACTGAACCCCACTTTTGCATGTTTCAGACCTACTGCAAAAGGACATTCGATGCTACAGCCATCCACTTGACAATGTGTGGGCATGTCTGGACACATTGTGCAATGCATGCACTACCCCACCAAGCAACACCTTGAGTCCATTGCAAGACATGTTCAGGTTGTATTACAGAAGCAAAAGGTGGCCCCATGAGGTATTAGATAGATGTTGCTAATTCAACTGCAACTGTGTGTATATTTTATATATATATATATATATATACACTATATGCTTATTTAAATATATCTTTACTGAATTCATTTTATGAAGAACTACTTCATAAAATGAATTCAGGTACTTGGTAGTGAAAGGCAGAATAATACTTAGAAATAAAAAATAAATAACATGAGTATTTTCCTATTTCTGTTACTTGAAGTAATTTTTTATGTTAAGTAACAGAAACAGGAAAGTGCTAATATGTGCTTATAAATATTACCAAATATACTACCTCATTTTTAGCCCCCCCCCCATCTCCCCAAAAAAAGCTTTGAACTCCTAGAACCTCAACAAGGTCATGTCTCTCCCATCCATTTCAGTAAAATTTGATGGGTTGCGCATTAATTTTCTTCAGTTATGATCTTGTATCTGAGGTTCACGTATTGTAAAGAACATGGGATGGGTAATATATTTACATTCAGGTCCTTGTATCAAGAGAGAGAAAATAGCTGACCAGCTTGGTTAATTGAGTTTTTTCTTTTTTTTTTATTACTTCAAAAGTATGGGGCAGTGCCATCATGAGATATGTTTGCACCCTAGGCAAATGCTTGATTTGCCTAGAACATATGGATTACCCATAAAATTAAATAATCTACACAACAGCAAAGTGCCCCCTACCAAAATTCTTCCTAGGCCTAGATGCCTACCATACCACACCACCATTGCATTGGTATGGCGATTCCAAATCTGTGAGGCATATTCAAGAATAGGCTTAATAATCATAATACATGCAGTTTTTATTAGTTGTATGTTGGAAAAATCGAAAAATACTCTGTTTTAACAATCCAAGAGATTTGGGAGCTTTTCCAGTAATCCAAAATAATGGGACTTATTTCCAAAATAAGTCCCATTATTTTAAGAACATTAAATATTGAGTGATATTAAAAATTAAATATTTAGGAAGATTAAATATTGAGTGAGAAGAACATGGAGAGCTGAACTAAGTTTAGCCCTCCATGCTCTCCTGTCACTCAATATTTAATGTTAATGGGGCCAGCAAATTCCATTTTGCCTTGGGCCCCATGAAGGTATAATGCCCCAGTGGTAATGCGCATCACTGCATTTAGAATTCTATTAATAGATAGTGTAGTATTGATAATTAGTTAATTAAATTTATTGATCTTATTAATTTTAAATATCATGCCCCAGACTAGAGCAGCAAAGCAATGGGCAAAAAATGGCAGGAGTGCTGTGACTGAGGGGGGGTGATTCTACAACGTATCACAGCCTAAAAAATGTGCAACTTGTGACATATTTGCCAAACTCTTGAACAGAACATGATCTAGCCAGGGAGGATGTCTTTGTGTGTGCTAGGTGCAGAGAGTGTCTAGAAATTAGGTGTCAACTCAGCGTTCTGATGGTCATCTATGAGAGCTTGAGATGTAGGGTAGATGCCCTCGATGAAATTAATATGAGGGGCCCGTCAAGCCCTCAGCTGCCCAACTCAATGACAGAGTTCACTCTTGTGCATCAGTCAAAACAGCAGCATTCTCCAAAAAGAATGCGCTGGTCCCACAAGAGTTAGTTATTGTTGGTGACTCTATTGTCATGGAGATGGGTAATATATTGTATAAAAAGGATAGATGGAATAGGACCAGGGTATGTCTGCAAGGGGCAGACATACCCTGGTCCTATTTTATGATGTTGTAGAGCAGATATCATCTTAAAAAAGCACAAAGAGTGATATTGTTGTGCACATTGGCACCACTAACATTAAGAGTAGGAAATATGCAGATTTACTTAACAAGTATAGGTCAATACTGAAAAAAATTTTCAGCATTGACTTTTCATGAATTAGGATTAAATTTGAAAGTGTTCTGCAATTCTGCCCAGACCCGATAGGAGGGAGTATATGATGAGAGCCTTGTCACAATTTGGTCCTAGAGGGATTGTGCAAAGCTAATGGGTAGAATTTTTTCAGAATGGCCTGTCCTTGTTAACAGGAGAGACTGCTTCTACAGGGATGGGATACACTTAAATAGAAAGAGTGTAAGAGTGCTTGCTGATGCTATTAAGGCAGCATTAGTTGGTTTGGAAAACCATTAGCTTGGGGGGGGGATTCACAGACTAAAATGTTAAAAGTTACCGCAGGCAGAGGTGAAGGTGATTCTTGCACCACTAATTACCAGGCCGCTGCTCATTAGCAGCGGCCTGGAGCGAGGAGTGCTGGGGATTTCAGGGACTGATGGCAGTCATCATGAAACAAATAAATACATGGGTTGTGTTAGGGTAACTAAGAATAAGAATAGGTGCATGTACACCAATGCTAGAAGTATAATAAATAAATTTGATGAATTTGAAGTGCTGTTTTCTTTAAGAAAAGCTGTTCAGGACATCAAAGGCGGATATTGTTGGGATATCAGAGATGTGGTGTCACACAGATATTAGGAATGCAGAATTGGAATTTGGAGAGTACAATGTGTACAGAAAGGATAGACGGTAGGAAGGGAGCAGGAGTTGTGCTGTCAATTAAGAAAAACAAAAAATCTAAGGATGCAATTCATTTGACATAGATGGACAGTGCAATGTTGAGTCAGTTGGTGTGACATAAGCACTGGGAAAGCAAAAATAAGAGTAGGAGTGTGTTATAGGCCTAATGACTCTAATGAGTACAGTGAACAGTTGTACAGAGAAATAGAGTGGGCTGGTAAATCAGAATGTCTTATAATGGGGGATTTTAACTTGCCAGATATTGACTGAAACTTGTGGGTTTGTCACTCACACACTAGCAAGACTTTGTGGATTTATTGGATGATTGTTTTCTGCAGCGGCATGTTCAGAGCTGGTTATCAGCAGTGATTATTTGTGTATTAAGAATTTGCAGATAAAGGAATCAGTAGGTGTCAGTGACTGCAGTGTACTGATGTGGGATTTACTTAAAGTTTTAATTACCATCAGGGTTTTTTCTTCTGTAAATGTGACTTCACTGGTCTCAGACAGTGTTTGAATTTTGTAGTGGGCCCAACTGATGATGCTACCAACAGCAAATTCTAAGTGGGAAGCATTCAAGGAATTAATCGTAGAAGCTTTATTGATTGATTGACTTGGATTTTATTGGCGCATTAGCAACAAAGGAATCGTGGAAGCTACTAGGCTTTTCATACCGATTAAGAAATATTGTTCAAGATTTAGGCCTAAATGGTTGTCAAATGAACTACTGAGACTCATTAGTTCAGAGAAGCAAAATGCATGAGATACATATAAACTAGCAGGTGACATAGAAGCCTATGGCAGATATAAACTAATCTGTAATTAAGTCACAAAGGAGATTAAGCAAGTGAAGGCAGATTACGAGAAATCTTTGACAAAGAATGCTAAGAAAACAGCAAAGACTTTTTCACTTATACAAACTCTAAAAGGAAGGGGATGAATCAGATTGGTCCACTTGATACCGATGGTTCAACTGTTGATGTTCCTGCTCAGATAGCTAACAAACTGAATGAGTATTTTGTATCTACATTCACATATGAGGACTTATTAATGGAGGAAAATTCCAGAAGTTTATCGAACTGTAACAGGGTGCTTAATGATTTTGTAATAACTGAGAGCAAAGTGGAGGAGAAATTTTTGAAGTTAAACATAAGAAAGGCACCAGATGTGGATGGGATCTATCCAGTTATATTGGCAGAGGCAGCAACAGAACTAAGCAAACCCTTAGCTGTAATTATGAGAGCATCCTGAGACTCAGGGGAGGTTCCACAGACTGGAGATGTGCAAATGTATCCCCAATCCCAATTCACAAACAAGGATCGAAGGGTGGCACAAGTAATTACAGATGAGTTAATTTAACTTCTGTTCTGGGTAAAATAATGGAGAAATGGTTAATGATGCATTACAGGATCATCTAGACACGACTGCAACAATATGGACCCAGTATACATTTGTTAAGCAAAAGTTTTGTCTGACAAATTTGATTGGATACTATGATGTTGGTTACAAAGGAACTGGATGCAAAAAATAATTTTGATATCATATACTTGGATTTCAGGAAAGCTTTTGATGCCTGAAAGACTACTGTAGAAATTGGAGCAGAGTGATATTAAATTTGCTATAATGGATAAAAGGGTGGTTGAGTTGAAGAAAACAGAGAGTGGTAATCAATGCATGCTGTTCTTCTTGCTAATGTTATTAGTGGAGTCCCTCAGGGTTCTGTGTTGGGCCCATTGTTATTTTATATATTTATCAGTGATATTGATGAAGGTATATCAGGCTTAGTGTCGAAGTTTGCCAATCATACAAAGGTTGGCAGGGTTGTTAATGACAGTAGTGGCAGTGTGCTACTGAACAGGATCTTGAAAATTTGGGCAAATGGGCTGAGAAGTGGCAACTTAAGTTTAACATTGACAAATGAAAAGTACTGCATATGAGTAGAAGTAACCCCAGAGGAATGTACCAACTGTGTGATAGAAAATTAAAAAGACCTGGGAGTAATCGTGCAGTTGGATATGAACTTTTCTGAGCAATGCAGACAGGCTGGCAGGGCAGGTAATGGTGTTTTGTCAATGACATACAGAAATTTTTCTAGCAGGGAAAAGGAGGTGATTATCCCTTTGTATAAGGCAGTAGTCAGGCCACGCCTTGAGTACTGTGTACAGTTCTGGAGGCCTCATTCTAGGAAGGGTGTAGTTTTGTTTGCACGTGTACACAGAAGGGCAACAAGATTGGTGAGGGGAACGAAGGGGTCCTCTTACCTAGAAAGGCTTTAAGTTCTGCAAATTGCAGCAGCTGGAGAGTAGGCACTTGCAAGATGATCTGATTGAGGTGTATAAGGCATTGAATGGGTTGGGCACGCTGATTTCTGATAGGATGCTTCCACTTGCTCAGATTACGAACCTAAGGGACATAAATTCAAATTGAGGAAAGACAGTTGTAGAATAGATGTGCTGAAATTTGCCTTTAGCGAGTGGGTGGTTAATTGCTGGAACAAACTTCCATCTGTCGTTGTGGAAGTTGATAGCTTAAATAAATTCAAGGAGGAACTGGATAAACGTTTAGAGAGAATGGTTGTGTGATTTTTTTTTTTTTTTTTTTTTTTGACTGATGCTATATAAGCTCATACGCTTGGTTTCTTGTATCACATGCCTCTATTACTATTATCCCTAGGGAGAAAAACGAGGGTAAACTTTGGTGTATGTTTTAAGCCTTGTGAGACAAATAGACAAACTCGTCATTAAACCTAAATAGCATAAAACTTGCCAATTTTGCTGTGCAACAAGGTGCTGAATCCCATTGAAAAATCCAGTTTTGGACCATCTGTGTGGTGATCCCTAATAATTGGTTTCAGGCACTCCACCAAGATAGCAGTGTAGGTTTCTGCATTCACCGTTCCGTTAATAAACTTAATTTTCTCCACCCCTTTACTTGTTATGCATCTCCAGACCATCTAACTGGCGGGGAACTTTACATTCGGTGTTATGGAGTCAGGATGGTATGCCTCCAATTTTCGTCTTCTGGCACTGCGTCCTATTACTCTTTTGTCCACGAAACATGTGTTTTAGCCCAAGGAAGTTTCTTCTTCCTCATTTGTTGGGTCAACAAAGGCTTCTTCTTGGGCTGATAGGCATGCAGACCACATTCCGAAAGCAGTCTTTGGATAGTTCGTGCACTTGTTTCAACTCGAGATGCCATCTCCAAGTCCAGTTTTAGATCAGGAGCACTAGCATGGTGATTATGAACACATAGCCATTTCAAATATCGACCTTGGGAAGGTGTAATCATTCTCTTACAGACTGATCCAGGTCTTCTCTTTACATCACCGGTTTCACACTTTAATTTCAGAACCCGGGATGCTGTTGACTGGTGGAAGCCTATTTTAGCATGCGTAGAAAGCCCATCCCGGAACAGAGCAACAGCTGCACTTTTTTTTCTTGGTGTCAACTGAACATATGGAGCCATGCTTACACCTGCACAAAACAGGATACTAATGAGAGTTTATACCCTTTCAATGGTGTATTTATAGCAACGGCTGTTGCAATACTTTGAAATTACTGTCTGATGCAATACCTTTACTTTGCGACAAACAAAATGACTGTAATCACAATATCTTATACGTTTCACTACAAATGTTTCTTTTTTTAAGGTGATGCCGTTTTTTTGTCTGCCACTGTAGATTATAAAGAATATTGGACCAAGAGGAGATCCCTAAAGGAACCCCTCTTTTGATAGAAAAATTGGCGGAATAGGTTCCTTCATATAGAACTCTGCTTTTTCTCTTATTAAAAAAAGTCTACCATCAGTTAAAAAGCATTACTTATTATCCCAATATCACTCAATTTAAGACAGATTAAATTGTGTGGCACTGAATCAAATGCTTTTTTCAAGTCCAGATAGATGATATCTATCTGGTTGTTATTGTCAAGAGCATATTTAATATCATGCTCTAAGGAAAGTAAATTAGCCACTGTTGATCTACCCATAAGAAAACCCATGATGAATGTGAATACATTTGTTTTTAACAAAACAACATATCTGAGTATACATATATATGACAAGCAGATTAAATACAAAATTATGATTTTAGGTGAGTCAGAGACAAGATCCAAAATTATAATAATAACATAAAATATAAATACTACAGTTTATGAATAAATTGACTTGAAATATGAAATGCAAACATCAGCTGAACACAAATGATACAATAACTCATACAAGCAAATTTAATCATGCAAATTTAATCATGCAAATCATGCAAATCAAATCATGCAAATTTAACCAGACATATTCAACAATATGGCATAAGCACAAATGCAATGTTATAGACTACTGTTAACTTGCATGTGTTATAACCTAGTAAAGTATAAAATGTTATAAAGTAGGATACCTTAATATTTTAGGAAAATTGTGAATTTTTGACAAGAGCTGACAAATATATACAGCTTATAGTAAATTGGCAATTTTTCAGTAAAGATATGATCTTAAAGCCATATGCCATTATAACAGCAAAAATTTATACTATATTCCAGGATATTAGTGAATTTTGGTCTGACAAGATAGTGCAATGTCTATGATTTGCAAAAAAGAAAATTATTCATTATAAACCGTTGCAGAGTACACAGTTCACATATAAATGGTCAGTCACAGGGGAGGTGGGAACCCCCCCCCCCAAAAATACAGCAAAATGCAATAATCATAATAACTGACCCTTTCAGATCAGACATACTGAAACTTACACATTTACATACAACACTTTGAGACACGATAGCAACACTTGCTGATCTGTGATATCTAAAGTGTGGAGAGAGAGAGAGAGACTGACTTCAAGAAAAAATGAAGTCTCTACCCATCTAAGTGAAGCATCAGCTATATAACAATATCTATTACAGCAGAGAGAAAGAGAGTTTTATTACAGCAGAGAGAAAGAGAGTGAATGAAAATCAGAGTAGCTTCTGAATTCCATTGTTCGTATACTCTTATATCCAGCAGGTATAAAGCAAATGCATTCAGAATCAGCCAAATTCTACACTAACTTATCATCAGTGTAGAGTTGTTGCTCTTTTGATACTACAATTTGGCCTAGTATTAACAGAAGACTCAAATCCATAGTTGCAGGAATGGAAACTGTTGTCACATAATCCATCTGGATACTGGTTCCATGGAAAAGTACAGGTTTCATGGAAAAATGAAAAACTACTATAAACACAAAAATAACAACAAAAATCTGAAAACCAACTACCACCAATACTCTCTGACCTGAACTGCTGTGAGCTGGGAATATGGCACAACAAATGACCTGAAGCCAACTATCTCCAAGCAGCAGAGTTAAAAACAAATGTGCAGCAGAATAATAGAAGTTCAAAGGAGATTGCAAAGGGGATGGAGATAATGTGATAATACATACATATATACATATATTTTGTTATCCTTCTCTTAAAATGTGACCCATGCATATTGACTAAAGAGAAGTACAGTGATTTTCAAAATGTATTTTATTAGATTGTACTGTTTAAAAGTTCTTATGAACAATACTATTTTTCAATGTTGGTTGTTACTCTACATGCTTAAAATAATTGTATAATATTTCTGTGTTGTCTTAACTTTTATTACATAATTCATTTTCTAACAGAAAATAAATTACATAATAAAAGCGAATAAAAATTATATAATAATCAGCAATGTTATTCTTTGATGTTATTATATATTCAAGAGGTCTTACAGATTCCAGCTGAAAATAATAACTGTGAAAGTGCAGGAATTGTAAAAAAATTATTGTAATATTCATATATTGAGAGATGTTGTTTGTAAGTAATAAGTTATAGAATTAATTTTTCCCTTACAACTGGTTAACATGTAAAATTAATAGATTTATGTTGGTAAACAATAGAAGGAATAAAAGGTAAATCATTGAAATGGCCTAAGAATGGGGCTGGCTTAAGGGTAAGCCAATGTGTCATTGGCTCAAGGCAGGAAAGTTTGGGGTAACACTAAAAATAAAAAGAGCAACAGGAAAAATAATCAAATTATCACTTTCAATCAACAAGAAACAAGAATTGTTTAAAAAAGGAATTCGATGTACACTTGAACTTGGTTATAATGAGAATCAAAGGACTGACAAAATTTCCTCATTATAACCATTACTCACTATATCAGTGATGAGTTAAATCTACCTCCTATTTTTTTAAATTCTCAATAACTTGATAAAAAGATATTTAATTCTCAATAACTTGATAAAAAAATAATATTAGTATATACCTGCATATTATTTGTATTAATATGCTTGTATTCGGTTATTAAATCAATCCAGCCAACCATTGTTACATACAAAATCATTGTGTCCAAAGTGTTTAGCAGATTTTTCCGCTTGAGCCTTCAAGATTGGGACATCTATTGAAAATCTAGCACTTCTTTGTGTAGTAAACCATTGAAGCAATGCTACACTACGTTTGTAACCTCGCACTATCTATTTTTTTTTTTTTTGTTATGTTCTATTTCAGTGCCAATATGTAAACATGTTTATTCTTCACAACTTTGATACTGTTGAAGAGGACAAAGAAAACTTTTTACACACTTCAACAATTTTTGCACCATGTTCAAACTCACAAATAATTTCAACTTTTTCGCCAATTGAGAGACACTTTCTTTTGTCAGTAGCCATGTTTCCGAAGGAAGGGTTCATTTCTAACTTTTTACTTTAAAATGACAGTAAAGGGATCTGCATACAAAGTTCTTAGAAGTCTCGTTTCCAAATTCCTTAGAAGTCCTGTTTCCAGAATTCTTAGAATTCCAAAATAAATTTATGGTTCAGTGAATACAAGACAATCTGAAAATAGGGTAATGCAACAAGTGGAACGCCAATACACTATTGTATAGCTCCCATCCCCGAAAAAACAAGGTCATAAACTGACCACTTATCCAATACAGGTGGTCATAAAAGCTACATCGCGTTTTTCATTTTTGTCTATTCCAAGAATTGGGTTCTGGTTCTTTCAACCACCCGAACAATTAAGAAAGTTTGCATAGTTACCAAAATATGTTCGTTTAATATCCATGTAGTACGCTGGTTGTAACAGTGACTGATTGTATGGGAATAACCGTAAATTAAAATCATTATGGCTTTTTACTCATTACAGCCATGATCTCATTATTTCGGTGCTCTTTATAACCAAGTTCGACTGTATAAAATTAAGGTATGAATTTTTTTTAGGGTTTCAAATATTTTTTCAAAACAATATTTACTTTAATATTGTTTTGGAAAATAATAAAATAAAAAAAATATTAAAGTAAATGTATCTGCTGCGTGACCATGTTATACAACATTCTGAACCAAATTAGCATCACAAGCAAAGCCTCTAAGAGGGCAATTTTAAATATGTTACTTGCTATTTACCTGCTTTCAAAATCACTTAAATACCTTAAAAAAACTGCTGAAATGGAACCTGAATTTCAGCAGACAAGAATTACTTGCAAAAAAAGAAATTAATAGTGAGCACTAAAACAGTATTTGAACAACAGAAAACAATATTTTAGGATTCACTTTTTCAGTTTTAGGCAATGCAATCCAGTCATTGAAAGACAGGTTTGAGTTGATCATAAAGTAGAACAATTAATTTCAGTTTCTGTACAATTTAATACAATTTACTAAAGAAATGAGTGACACTTGTATGGATTCAGAAATGCTTACAAATGGTGATCAATAAGTCATCTCTAGCATCAGTTTGTATGATTAAAATATTTGTGAAACCATTTCAAAGGCACTCTTCCACCCCTCTTATCTTAGAGATAAATGGAAACATTATTTCCTGACCAATATTCCAATTGTCTTCAAAAATATTCCAATCTTGAAGAGAAATCCTCTGACCGTTTGGTCGTCCCAGAGTATAAACTGAAAATTTATTTATTATTTATTTATTAAATATGAAACCAACCTTATAGCAGATCTTGCAGTTCGTGTGATCAAACAATTTTATGGTATCGTTGGCTTTTCCTGACACTGAGAATGCTTGTAATGTTAAAATATACAATGAAATTATATCAAAAATTAAAATATAATGTGAATGGGATGGGGTGTGAGCACCAAAACAAGTTTGGCTCAGCATGCCATTACCCTTTGAGTTGTCACTGTGTAAGACTAAGGAAGTTGCAAGATTGGTTTCATATTTCTATTCAAAGTTGGAATATTTTTGAAGACAATTGGAATATTGGTCAGACAATAATATTTGAATTTATCTCTAAGATAAGGGGTAGAAGAGTGTTAGAATTACAATTCCAAATAAGAGACCACGATAATTAGAAAGCCAGCCATCCAAAGGCCCACAAAATCGATTACAAAAATTATATTTCTTAGGTTATTAGTATTAAGTATTGGCCATGGCAAAAAAAAACAAATCCTTTATCTATACAATTGTATTCCTTTTATCATACTCCTCTGACTGCCTAAACATTTATTGTGTTGACCCTTAAACTTATCCAGACTGTCACCCTGAACCACCCCAGGGAACTCTAGAAGGAAGGGGATGAATCAGATTGGTCGACTTGATATCGATGGGTCAACTGTTGATGATCCTGCTCAGGTAGCTAACAAACTAAATGAATATTTTGCATCAACATTCACACATAAGGAGTTATTCAGCAAGGGGAATGCCAGAGGTGTATTCAACTCTGGCAGTAAGCTAGAGAATCTTGTAATAACTGAGAGTAAAGTGGAAGAGAAATTGTTGAAGATAAACACAAGAAAGGCACCTGGGGTGGATGGGTTCTATCCAGTTATATTAAAGGAGGCAGCAAAGAAAGTAAGCAAACCCTTAGCCATAATTATGAGAGCTTCCTTGGACTCAGGGGAGGTACCCATGGACTGGAGATGTGCAAATGTGACCCCAATTCACAAAGTAGGATCGAAGGCTGACACAAGTAATTATAGACCTATGAGTTTAACTTCTGTTCCCTGAAAATTAGTGGAGGCACTGGTTAAAGAAGCACTGCAGGATCATCTAGACTTCAGTTATAGCTCAGACACAGCATGGTTTTGTTAAGGGGAAGTCTTGCCTGACCAATTTGATTGGATACTGTGATGCAGTCACAAAAGAACTGGATGCAGGGAATAACTTTGATATTATATACTTGGATCTTAGAAAGGCTTTTGATACTGTTGCACATGGAAGACTGCTGCACAAATTGGAGCAGTGTGGCATTGGAGGCAAATTGCTGCTATGGATAAAGGGGTGGTTGAGGGGGAGAAGACAGAGAGTGGTAATCAATGGACACTGCTCATCGTGGACTAATGTTACAGTGGAGTCCCTCAGGGTTCAGTATTGGGTCCATTATTGTTTTCTGTATTTATAAATGATATTGATGATGGTATATCAGGCTTAATGTCCAAGTTTGCAGATGATACAAAGGTTGGCAGGGTTGTCAAGGACACAACTGACACTATGCTGCTGCAACAGGATCTGGAAAGGTTGAGCAGATGGGCTGAGAGGTGGCAAATGAAGTTTAACATTGACAAATGTAAAGTACTACATATGGGAAACAGCAACCCCAGAGCAACATATCAACTCTGTGGTACTACACTGACAGTGGTAGAGAATGAAAGGGACCTGGGGGTGGTTGTGCAGGCAGATATGAAGTTCTCTGACAGTGCAGACAGGCTGCAAGAGTAGCTCATGGTGTATTGTCAATGATATATAGGAATTTTTCTAGCAGGGATAAGGAGGTGATTATTCCCTTGTATAAGGCAATGGTCAGGCCACACCTAGAGTACTGTATACAGGCCTGGGGGCCTCATTTCAAGAAGGATGTAGAGCTGCTGGAATGAGTAGAGAGAAGGGCAACAAGATTAGTGAATGGAACAAAGGGGTGCTCTTACGAAGAAAGTAAAGTTTTGCAAATTAAAGTTAAGTGAAGAAAGTTAAGTTTTGCAAATTACAGTGTCCGGAGACTAGGCACCAGCGAGGTGATCTGAAAGAGGTGTATAAAGCCTTGAATGGTTTGATAATGCTCAATGCTGATGGGATTCTTCCTCTTGCTCAGAATAATCACCTGAGAGGGCATAAATTCAAATTGAGGAAAGACAGATGTAGGATAGACATGCGGAAATTTGCCTTTAGCCAGTGGGTGGTTGGTTGTGGAACAGACTTCCATCCCTTGTCATGGAAGTTTGAAGTGAAGCCAGTCGACATCGCTGGACAGTGCAGTGTGGAGTCAGTTTGGTGTGACATAAACATTGGGAGATCAAAATTGAGAGTAGGAGTGTGCTATAGGCCTAATGACTCTGATGAGTATAATAAGGAACTGTACAGGGAAATAGAGTGGGCCAGTAAATCAGAGTGTCTTATAATGGGAGATTTTAATTTCCCAGATATTGACTGGAATTTGGGGGCTGGTTACTCACACACTAGCAGGACTTTTGTGGATTTATTGGATGATTGTTTTCTACATCAGCATGTTCGGGAGGCAACTAGAGGGAGTAATACTCTTTATTTGATTATCAGCAGTGATTCTTCATGCATTAAGAATCTGCAGATAAATGAACCACTAGGTGGCAGTGATCACAGTGTGCTGAAGTGGGATTTACTCAAAGAGGTAACTACCATTAGGGGTAAAGGGAAGGGTTATTGCTTCCGTAAAGGCGACTACGATGGACTGAGACAGTATTTAAATTCTATACAGTGGGACCAACTGATGATGTTACCAACAGCAAATTCAAAATGGGAAGCATTCAAAGAACTTATCTTGGAAGCTACTAGGCTTTACATACCAACTAAGAAATATTGTTCAAGGTTTAGGCCAAAATGGATGTCGGATGAACTAATGAGGCATATGGCAGAGAAGAAAAATGCATGGGATACATACAAATTAACACATGACACAGAAGCCTATGATAGATACAAGTTGATATGCAACCAAGTTACAAAGGAGGTTAGGCAGGCAAAGGCAGATTACGAGAAATCCTTGGCAAGGGATGCAAAGAAAAACAGCAAAGAGTTCTTTACTTATGTAAACTCTAGAAGGAAGGGGGTGAATCAGATTGGTCCATTTGATATTGATGGGTCAAGTGTTGATGATCCTGCTCAGGCAGCTAACAAACTAAATGAATATTTTGCATCGACATTCACACATGAGGAGTTATTCAGCGAGGGGAATGCCAGAGGTGTATTCAACTCTAGCAGTAAGCTACAGAATCTTGAAATAACTGGGAGTAAAGTGGAGGAGAAACTGTTGAAGATAAACACAAGAAAGGCACCCGGGGTGGATGGGATCTATCCAGTTATATTAAAGGAAGCAGCAAAGGAAGTAAGCAAACCCTTAGCCATAATTATGAGAGCTTCCTTGGACTCAGGGGAGGTACCCATAGACTGGAAATGTGCAAATGTGACCCCAATTCACAAAGGAGGATCAAAGGCTGACACAAGTAATTATAGACCTGTGAGCTTAACTTCTGTTCCAGGAAAATTAATGGAGGCACTGGTTAAAGAAGCACTGCAGGATCATTTAGTCAAGACTTCAGTTATAGCTCAGACACAGCATGGTTTTGTTAAGGGGAAGTCTTGCCTGACCAACTTGATTGGATACTGTGATGCAGTCACAAAAGAACTGGATGCAGGGAATAACTTTGATATTATATACTTGGATCTTAGAAAGGCTTTTGATACTGTTGCACATGGCAGACTGCTACACAAATTGGAGCAGTGTGACATTGGAGGCAAATTGCTGCTATGGATAAAGGGGTGGTTGAGGGGGAGAAGACAGAGAGTGGTAATCAATGGACACTGCTCATCGTGGACTGATGTTATTAGTGGAGTCCCTCAGGGCTCAGTGTTGGGTCCATTATTGTTTTCTGTATTTATAAATGATATTGATGATGGTATATCGGGCTTAATGTCCAAGTTTGCAGACGATACAAAGGTTGGCAGGGTTGTCAAGGACACTACTGACACTATGCTGCTGCAACAGGATCTGGAAAGGTTGAGCAGATGGGCTGAGAGGTGGCAAATGAAGTTTAACATTGATAAATGTAAAGTACTACACATGGGAAACAGCAACCCCAGAGCAACGTATCAACTCTGTGGTACTACACTGACAGTGGTAGAGAATGAAAGGGACTTGGGGGTGGTTGTGCAGGCAGATATGAAGTTCTCTGAGCAGTGCAGAAGGGCTGCAAGAGTAGCTCATGGAGTATTGTCAATGATATACAGGAATTTTTCCAGCAGGGATAAGGAGGTGATTATTCCATTGTATAAGGCGATGGTCAGGCCACACCTAGAGTACTGTATACAGGTCTGGAGGCCTCATTTCAAGAAGGATGTAGAGCTGCTGGAACGAGTACAGAGAAGGGCAACAAGATTAGTGAATGGAACAAAGGGGTGCTCTTATGAAGAAAGGCTTAAGTTTTGTAAATTACAGTGTCTGGAGACTAGGCACCAGCGAGGTGATCTGATAGAGGTGTATAAAGCCTTGAATGGTTTAAGCATGCTCAATGCTGATGGGATTCTTCCTCTAGCTCAGAAAAATCACCTGAGAGGGCATAAATTCAAATTGAGGAAAGACAGATGTAGGATAGACGTGTGGAAATTTGCCTTTAGCCAGCGGGTGGTTGGTTGGTGGAACAGACTTCCATCCCTTGTGGTCGAGGTTGATAGCCTAAATAAGTTTAAGGCTCAGCTGGACAGGTATTTTGAACGAACAGAGGGGTGAAGTGGAAGTGGGTTTTTTTTTTTTTTTTTTTTTTGGCTGATGCTGCATAAGCTTGCTTTCTTGCATCAAATGCCTCTACTAATGCTAATGCTAATGCTAAGTTGATAGCCTAAATAAGTTTAAGGCTCAGCTGGACAGGTATTTCGAATGAACAGAGGGGTGAAGTGGAAGTGGTTATTTTTTATTTATTTTTATTTATTTGTTTATTTATTTTTTTTGGCTTATGCTGCATAAGCTTGCTTTCTTGCATCAAATGCCTCTACTAATGCTAATGCTATTCTGGAGTTATTGCTACCCATATGCAATACTGTGAATTTGTCAATATTAAACTTCAGTTTCTCAGCCCATCTGCCTAATTTTTCTAGATTTTGTTGCAGCATGCCTTCATTAACCACCCTGCCAACATTTGTATCATCTGCAAACAGCCCTCATAAATACAGAAAACAACAATGGGCCCAGCACCGAACACTGTGGGACTTCACTAATAACATTAATCCACAAAGAGCGAGCAGTGTCCATTGATTACTGCTCTCTGCCTTTTCCCACTCAACCATCCATAGCAATAACTTTGCTTTAATGCTACACTGCTTCAATTTGTACAGCATTCTTTTATGTACAACAGTATCAAAAGTTTTCTTGAAATCCAAGTATACAATATCAAAATAATTGTGTCCAGTTCCTCTGTCTCTACATCATAGTATACAGTCAGATTGGTCAGACAAGACCTCCCCTTAAACAAACCCATGCTGTGACTAGAGGCATAACTAGTATTGATGGCACCCAGGGCAAAAAAATGGCACCCCTTGAAAACTGTTCTTTAAAATTGCATTTTTTTAACCTTAAAAATGGCACCCGCAAAAGTTGGTGCCCAGGGCATGCGCCCCACCGGCCTCATCCTAGTTACGCCACTGACCATATCTTGAGTATAACTGCACACCTCTCTAGATTGTTCTGCATTACTTCATTAACCAGTGACTGTTATTTTACTTGGAACAGAAGGTTGAAATCAGTGTCATGTTCTATGTGCTATTTTTCATTATGCACTGTTGCATTGTCAGCCATAAAGTGGCCATCACTTTTGGGATAAAAGTATAACATTGCAGGGTGCAGTAGATCTGAGACAAAATTCAGGTACACCCTGACATTCAACCTTCCACCAGTATCTGTTCAGGTAAAACATTCCCCATACCATGATAACAGCTTGCATTGTCTTAACAAGCCAAGGAAGGTCCATCACTTCATTGGGTTCTCGTGACACTCTCTTCCTGCCAGTGCAAAACAAAGTATATCTTGATTCATCTTACTGCATAACTTTCTTTCGTTATTCCACTTTTAAATCACAACGTTCTCAACTCCACTGCAAGTAGATTTTTCTGTTTTTTTCTTTTCAAGTGGCTTCTGAATAAGCAGGCAACTGCCTCAATTTCTTCAATTCCCTGCACATGGTACGGGTTTAAATAGGACAGTTCTGGGCTTGGTTGAATTCAGATGCTATTTGCTGCATGCTGGATGTATCCTACTTTTCCATACAGTCTCCCTAGAGTACAACAGCTTCGCTCTTGAAGTATTGTTTTTATTGTCACATTTATGCTTTGAGATGTGGAAGAAGTGCTTACTTTCCATTCATCAAACCCTTTGAGATGGATGCTTTTGAGAAACCAGTTATACCCTTCATTCCTGGAATTGTGGCTCCTGCTAAATGCACACCCATAATAAGACTTTTTTCAAAGTCTGATATGTGACACATTTTCCCTATTCTGGCTTCAGATTACTGCAGTCGGACAGCCTATGCAGTCTTTATGCTCAGCGAAGCAACACATCACCACCCCACGTCACAGTTTTCTTTGCATTTATTCTGTGACTGTCATAATATAAAGGTTCGTTTTTTTTCGTCCAGTGTGTGTGTGTGTGTGTGTGTGTGTGTGTGTGTGTGTGTGTGTGTGTGTGTGTGTGTGTGTGTGTGTGTGTATTTATGTGGTAGGCAATGGCATACCACCACATTATCTGATGCCACAGAGACCATAACAAAACCAATTCCAAAAACTGCTGTTAAAGGAAGACCTGCAACTAGGTATAAGGATGGGATCAGTGAACCTTTGGGAGTGACAATTTGTGATGCTGCTGATATAGCACATGATTGATGTAGTTGAAGGAATTTGCTGGTCACCACAACAGCTCCTCAGGGAACTATGTGACTTGAAGAAGAAGTGTGTATTTACAGAGAAACCTCAAGTCTCATCTTAGTGGAACTCATTTTAAAGGTGAAGAGCCAAAAGCAGCTGTGGTATCCTGGTTTGAAGCTTTTTTTTTTTTTTTTTGAAGAATTATACTCTAACAGATTAAATATAATAAGTGTATTGAACTTTAGGGTGAATTAATTTAAAAATTTAAAAAAAAAACAGAATTTTGTATTTGTCTTTTATACTCCATTCTCAGAACTTTTTTGACCATGCCTTGTATATTTGCATGAAGTTACATTTTCATGTTATAACGTTGTTGAACCTTTATTTCTTGAGACAACAGCAACTTAAAATATTTGCCAGAACGAATAATTCATTTGATATCACTTCTTGAATTTGATGAATATGATTGCTGAGTATAGAAGGATGGAGCATCTTGAAACCACTTGAAATGCAGAAATGTTCAAAGAATATATCTTATTTCAAGATATTTTTGCCCAATCTCCCCAAATTTAACACCTCTATGTTATTTTCTCTGTGGTCACCTAAAAGGACAGTTCAACAAGAAAATCCACAAAAGTTAAATCAATTGAAATGCACAATTGTAATGGTAATTGAAAAATCAGTAACACTGCTTTTCACATAACTTTTATTAGTAGAAGAAATAAGAGGGTGGGGAATACTTTCATCATATGTTGTTGCTATTATGTAATCATAACTTTCTTATGTATTTATAATTAATCTAAATACAAAATGCAACTTTGGGTTGCAGAGCTTTTGATACAGATAATAGGTTGATCATTTTCTAAAATTCCAAACGCTGTTAAAAGAAACTAAAAATTTCACAAACCGCTGTTTCAAAGGTTATAGGAATGACACTTTTAAGATCAGTTACGCCAATTTTTATATTTATAAAAAATCTTTGAATCTTGTGTTTCTCATTTATAATGGTTATTCAGACTAATTTAATTACCCTGATTTTCATGAGAAGTTAATTTTTTTGTAGATTAGTGCAAGGTCCGCTATAATTGATTTCACTGTAACCATGAAAGGCTTGGAAGATCAATTATTAGGACGTGTAATTTTATTTGAAAAAAATGTAAGGAACAAATTGTTTTTTCTTTATCTTTAATAAATTTATTGTTTAAAATTTAACCTGTTTTCTTTATCTTTGATAAATCTACTATTTAAAAATGAAACTTCCTGCCAAGATTGCATAATAGACTTGTTTGCTGTAGTATGCCAATACTGACAAATACAGGCAGTTCTCACTTTACGAATTTTCGCTTTATGAGTTCCCGGGTTTACAAGTTTTTTTTTTTTTTTTCAAAGTATCAAGTATCAACAAAATCGAAAATATGAACATTAATTGCAAAAAATGAATGTTAAACATTCATAAATACCGCATTTCAAACCACTCGCATAGTTACACAATACAGTGTACTGCGCTTTATGATATTAACCCGTTACCATCGTATTGCGAAAATATCGTAATGTGAACCCAATAACACACTGTTTTTTGATAATTCAATCCGCAACCTCGAAAGTTCAAATTTTCGCTATATAACTCCCTAAAAGGTTGTTTTTATAGTGTAAATTGTATTAGTTACCAATTAAAATCATTAAACTCATTACACTTTCATCGTTATCAGATGTTATAAGACCCAATTTTGAACAGCTTTGTGATATTTTTCTAAATCACATTTCTGGAAGTCACAGCCATAAAACAATAAAAACAATTTGCACTTTCCGGTTTATTGGGCTTTTCTCTTACTGCAAGCAATTCTAAATGGTTAATAAACTCTATGTTATTGCATTTGTGAAAATACCAATAGCTGGAATTGTGTGGGTTTTTACATTGTTATGGTGAAATGTGTTTGCCCTTTACTGAAATCTTCAATTGTATAAAAAACATAAATAAATTTTCAGAATCTTCTCTTCTCTTCTCTTTTTTTTTTTTTTGCTTTGTAAACTTGTTACTCAATGCAAATCGTGTTTGTTGCAATTTCTGCATTCCGTTAAAAAATGCTTATGCATGCTATTGAAATTTATAAAGAAAAGAGAAGATTATCTTAGAAATAAACACCTCTTGAAGCATTTCTGAAGAAGACGACTCCTTGTGTGCAACAAACCAATGAGTGATCAACGAGTGTGTATTTAGTCTACGATGATGATGATAAAGAATAAACATTCTTTAACATTTGTAAGCCATAAATAATTTCTCTATTATAATTTGCTTGATTTTACAGGCTACGTTTTCATTTCTTTGGATAAATCAATCATTGTTTAAACATAAACTAATTAGCTAACTAATATCATTGTTGATAACGCAACCCCTATTTTTAACATTATGTCAATGGGAAATAAATTCCCGATTTAGGAGCGTGTGCTAGGAATGAATTAATTCGTAAAGTCGAGAACTACCTGTAATAAAAAAATATGAAATAAAAAAGAAAAACTTGATACTTGGAGAAAAATTAGTTTAGCCTGACTTGTAGTAGAATAGAAACACTTGATATTTTTTGATAATTACTCCTCTCATCTGAATACAAAAAAGATTATTAAGTTAGTTACAAAGATAAAGGCAATGGTCAGGCATACCTTGAGTGGAGAGAAGAAATTCTTTATTGCAACCTAAGAGAAGAAAAAGATGATTACAGAGAACATAGTGTTGAAACCAATCTGTCACAGTACGCAGGCCAGGTATTATAAATGCCAAGGGATACAAAGTGAAATAAACTAAAAAAAAAAAAAACTCAGTCAAACCGATGTCATTACATGGAAAGCATCTTCTTTCTATATCTTTTATCACATGCAAATTTGTTAAGATCAGCATCAAGTTTGTAGACATGGGAGAGCATCTGAAAAGTGAGGAATCGATGTCAGGAAAAGTCTTGAATTCCAGGCGGCCAGTCTAGGAGTAGTCCACAAGGCAGAGATAGGGATTCTCCATCAAAATGTATCCCATATTAGCATTAGCATTAGTAGAGGCATTTGATGCAAGAAAGCAAGCTTATTCAGCATCAGCCAAAAAAAAAAAACCACTTCCACTTCACCCCTCTGTTTGCTCGAAATACCTGTCCAGCTGAGCCTTAAACTTATTTAGGCTATCAACTTCCATGACAAGGGATGGAAGTCTGTTCCAACAACCAACCACCCGCTGGCTAAAGGCAAATTTCTGCACATCTTTCCTACATCTGTCTTTCCTCAATTTGAATTTATGCCCTCTCGGGTGATTATTCTGAGCAAGAGGAAGAATCCCATCAGCATTGAGCATGCTCAAACCATTAAAGGCTTTATACACCTCTATCAGATCACCTCGCGGGCACACGCTTCTTGATTAGACTGGGGTTCGAGCCCGTCACCACCAAATATGGAGGATGAGGAAGGGTCAGGGAATGACCACCGCATATCACGGAGCAATATGGCCTTAGTTGCTAATGCTCCTAAAAACCAAATAACAATAACCTCGCTGGTGCCTAGTCTCCAGACACTGTAATTTGCAAAATTTAAGCCTTTCTTCGTAAGAGCACCCCTTTGTTCAATTCACTGATCTTGTTGCCCTTCTCTGTACTTGTTCCAGAAGCTCTACATCCTTCTTGAAATGAGGCCTCCAGACCTGTATACAGTACTCTAGGTATGGCCTGACTATTGCTCTATACAAGGGAATAATCACCTCCTTATCCCTTCTAGAAAAATTCCTATATATCATTGACAATACACCATGAGCTACTCTTGCAGCCCATCTGCACTGCTCCGAGAACTTCATATCTGCCTGCACAATCACCCCCAGGTCCCTTTCATTCTCTACCACTGTCAGTGTAGTACCACAGAGTTGATACGTTGCCCTGGGGTTGCTGTTTCCCATATATAGTACTTTACATCAATGTTAAACTTCATTTGCCACCTCTCAGCCCATCTGCTCAACCTTTTCAGATCCTGTTGCAGCAGCATAGTGTCAGTATTGTCCTTGACTACCCTCCAACCTTCGTATCGTCTGCAAACTTGGTCATTAAGTTTCATATACCATCATCAATATCATTTATAAATACAGAAAACAATAATGGACCCAACACTGAACCCTGAGGGCCTCCACTAATAACATTAATCCACAATGAGCACTGTCCATTGATTACCACTCTGTCTTCCCCCTCAACCATCCCTTTATCCATAGTAGCAATTTGCCTCCAATGCCACACTCCTCCAATTTGTGCAGCAGTCTTCAAAGGGGTTTTTTTTTTTTTTTTTTTCGTAGTTGTTGGCGCATAAGCTTCTGTGGCCATAATGCACCTCCCAAGGTTTTTGCAGTACTTTGATCCAAGTACCAGGCGGGAATCGAACCAGCAACTTTTGGGTTGCCAGACAGGCACTTTACCCAACCGGCTAGCCTGGTCGGCTAATCTTCCATGTGCAACAGTATCAAAAGCCTTTCTAAGATCCAAGTATTAGCATTAGCATTAGCAGAGGCATATGATGCAAGAAAGCAAGCTTATTCAGCATCAGCCAAAAAAAAAAAAAAAAAAAAAAAAAAAAACAACCACTACTCCCATTTCACCCCTCAATTCGTTCGAAATACCTGTCCAGCTGAGCCTTAAATTTGTTTAGGCTATCAACTTCAACAACAAGCGATGGAAGTCTATTCCACAAACCAACTGCCCGCTGGCTAAAGGCGAATTTCCGCACATCTATCCGACATCCGTCCTTCCTCAATTTGAATTTATGCCCTCTCAGGTGATTATTCTGAGCAAGAGGAAGAATCCCATCGGCATTGAGCATGCTCAAGCCATTCAAAGCCTTGTACACCTCTATCAGATCACCTCGGCGATGCCTAGTCTCCAGGCTCTGTAATTTGCAAAACTTAAGCCTTTCTTCCTAAGAGCAACCCTTTGTTCCATTCACTAATCTTGTTGCCCTTCTCTGTACTCGTTCCAGCAGCTCTACATCCTTCTTGAAATGAGGCCTCCAGACCTGTATACAGTACTCAAGGTGTGGCCTGACCAATGCCTTATACAAGGGAATAATCACATCTCTGTCCCTGCTAGAAAAATTCCTGTATATCATTGACAAGACACCATGAGCTACTCTTGCAGCTCGTCTGCACTGCTCAGAGAACTTCATTTCTGCCTGCACAATTACCCCCAGGTCCTTTTCATTCTCTACCACTGTAGCGTAGTACCACAGAGTTGATACGTTGATCTGGGGTTACTGTTTCCCATATGTAGTACTTTACATTTGTCAATGTTAAACTTCATTTGCCACCTCTCAGCCCATCTGCTCAACCTTTCCAGATCCTGTTGCAGCAGCATAGTATCAGTAGTGTCCTTAACAACCCTGCCAACCTTTGTATCATCTGCAAACTTGGACATTAAGCCTGATACACCATCATCAATATCATTTATAAATACAGAAAACAACAATGGACCCAACACTGAACCCTGAGGAACTCCACTAATAACATTAGTCCACATTGAGCAGTGTCCATTGATTACCACTCTCTGTCTTCTGCCACTCAACCATCCCTTTATCCATAGCAGCAATTTGCCTCGAATGCCACACTTCTCCAATTTGTGCAGCAGTCTTCCATGTGCAACAGTATCAAAAGCCTTTCTAAGATCCAAATATATAATATCAAAGTTATTCCCTGCATCCAGTTCTTTTGTGACTACATCATAGTATCCAATCAAATTGGTCAGACAAGACCTGCCCTTAACAAACCCATGCTGTGTCTGAGCTATAACTGAATTCTTGTCCAGATGATCCTGCAGTGCTTCTTTAACCAGTGCCTCCATTAATTTTCCTGGAACCGAAGTTAAACTAACAGGTCTATAATTACTTGTGTCAGCCTTTCATCCTCCTTTGTGAATTGGGGTTACATTTGCACATCTCCAGTCCATGGGTACCTCCCCTGAGTCCAAAGAAGCTCTCATAATTATGGCTAGGGGTTTGCTTACTTCCTTTGCTGCCTCCTTTAATATAACTGGATAGATCCCATCCACCCCGGGTGCCTTTTTTATGTTTATCCTCAACAATTTCTCCTCCACTTTCCTCTCAGTTATTAGAAAATCATCTAGCTCACTGCCAATGTTTACTTCACCTACGACATTCCCCTTCCTGAATAACTCCTCATGTGTGAATGTAGATGCAAAATACTCGTTCAGATTGTTAGCCACCTGAGCTGGATCCTCAACTGTTGAACCATCAACATCCAGTGGACCAATCTGATTCATCCCTTTCCTTCTTGTGTTTAAATAGGTAAAGAACTCTTTTCTGTTTTTCTTTGCATCCTTTGCCAAGGATTTCTCATGATCTGCCTTTGCCTGCCTAATCTCCTTTGTGACTTGGTTACAGACCAACTTATATCTATCATAGGCTTCCACGTCACCCATTAATTTGTATGTATCCCATGCATTTTTCTTCTCTGCCATATGTCTCATTAGTTCATCTGACAACCATTTAGGCCTGAACCTTGAACAATATTTCTTGGTTGGTATGTAAAGCCTGGTAGCTTCCAAGATTAGTTCCTTGAATGCTTCCCATTTTGAATTTGCTGTTGGTAATATCATCAGTTGGTCCCACTGTATAGAATTTAAATACTGTCTCAGACCATCATAGTCGCCTTTGCGAAAGCAAAAACCCTTCCCTTTACCTCTGATGGTAGTTACCTCCTTGAGTAAATCCCACTTCAGCACACTGTGATCACTGCCACCCAGTGGTTCATTTATCTGCAGATTCCTAATGCATGAAGAATCACTACTGATAATCAGATCATGAGTATTACTCCCTCTAGTTGCCTCCCGAACATGCTGGTGTAGAAAACAATCATCCAATAAATCCACAAAAGCCTTGCTAGTGTGTGAGTGACCAACCTACAAATTCCAGTCAATATCTGGGAAATTAAAATCCCCCATTATAAGACTCTCTGATTTATTGGCCCATTCTATTTCCCTGTACAGTATCTTATTATACTCATCAGAGTCATTAGGCCTATAGCACACTCCTACTCTCAATTTTGATTTACCTATGCTTATGTCACACCAAACTGACTCAACACTGCACTGTCCAGCGATGTCAACTGGCTTCACTTCCTTGGATTTTATGTGTTTTTTAACTAATAGCATAACCCCTCCTCCCTTCCTATCCTGTCTATCCTTTCTGTAGACGTTGTACTCCCCAAATTCCAGTTCTGCATTCCTTATATCTGTGTGACACCACGTCTCTGATATCCCAACAATATCTGCCTTTGATGTTTTGAGTAATACCTCAAATTCATCAAATTTATTTACTAAACTCCTAGCATTAGTGTACACGCAAGTATACATGCACCTGTTTCTATTCTTAGCTACCCTAACAAGTATATAATATCAATGTTATTCCTTGCATCCAGTTCTTTTGTTACTGCATCATAGTATCCAATCAAATTGGTCAGGCAAGACTTCTCCTTAACAAAACCATGCTGTGTCTGAGCTATAACTGAAGTCTTGTCTAGATGATCCTGCAGTGCTTCTTTAACCAGTGCCTCCATTAATTTTCCCAGAACAGAAGTTAAACTCACAGGTCTATGATTACTTGTGTCAGCCTTTGATCCTCCTTTGTGAATTGGGGTCACATTTGCACATCTCCAGTCTGTGAGTATCTCCCCTGAGTCAAAGGAAGCTCTCATAATTATGGCTAAGGGTTTGCTTACTTCCTTTGCTGCCTCCTATAATATAACTGGATAGATCTCCTCCACCCCAGGTGCCTATCTTGTGTTTATCTTCAACAATTTCTCCTCCACTTTACTCTCAGTTATTACAAGATTCTATAGCTTACTGCCACAGTTGAATACACCTCTAGCATTCCCCTTGCTGAATAACTCCTCATGTGTGAATGTCAATGCAAAATATTCATTTAGTTTGTTAGCTACTTGATCAGGATCATCAACAGTTGACCCATCGATATCAAGTGGACCAATCTGATTCATCCCCTTCCTTCTAGAATTTACATAAGTAAAGAACTCTTTGCTGTTTTCCTTTGCATCCCTTGCCAAAGATTTCTCGTAATCTGCCTTTGCCTGCCTAACCTCCTTTGTAACTTGGTTACAGATCAACTTGTATCTATCTTTGGCTTCTGTGTCAAGTGTTAATTTGTATGTATCCCATGCATTTTTCTTCTCTGCCATATGTCTCATTAGTTCATCTGACATCCATTTAGGCCTAAACCTTGAACAATATTTCTTAGTTGGTACGTAGCTTCCAAGATAAGTTCTTTGATCGCTTCCCATTTTGAATCTGCTGTTGGTAACATCATCAGTTGGTCCCACTGTATAGAATTTAAATACTGTCTCAGTCCATTGTAGTCGCCTTTACGAAAGCAATAACCCTTTCCTTTACCCCTAATGGTAGTTACCTCTTTGAGTAAATCCCACTTCAGCACACTGTAATCACTGCCACCTAGTGGTTCATTTATCTGCAGATTCTTAATGCATGAAGAATCACTACTGATAATCAAATCAATAGTATTACTCCCTCTAGTTGCCTCCCAAACATGCTGATGTAGAAAACAATCATTGATTAAATCCACAAAAGCCTTGCTAGTGTGTGTGTGACCAGCCCCCAAATTCCAGTCAATATCTGGGAAATTAAAATCACCCATTATAAGACCCTCTGATTTACTGGCCCACTCTATTTCCTTGTACAGTTTCTTATTATACTCATCAGAGTCATTAGGCCTATAGCACACTCCTACTCTCAATTTTGATCTCCCAATGATTATGTCACACCAAACTGACTCAACACTGCACTGTCCAGCGATGTCGACTGACTTCACTTCCTTGGATTTTATGTGTTTCTTAACTAATAGCATAACCCCTCCCCCCTTCCTATCCTGTCTATCCTTTCTGTAGACATTGTACTCCCCAAATTCCAGTTCTGCATCCCTTATATCTGTGTGACACCACGTCTCTGATATCCCAACAATATCTGCCTTTGATTATTATTATTATTATTATTATTATTATTATTATTATTATTAAAATCAGTTTATTTCCCAAGAAACCTTGGGTCACCCCGGGACGGCTTTGTGCCAGAAGGGTGTATAAAAGGTGTTAAAATGGGTAAGATCAAGCTGTCTATCCGCTGCTAACCATGTTTCTGTAAGGCAGATGATATCAAACTCATTAAGCAATAGGAGAATCTGGAGACAGTGAAGCTTGTTTTTTTTGGCTGTGTACATTCTGCATAAACCAAAGTATCTCTCCTTCATGGGAACCTGGTAGCAAGTCATCCTTTTGTAGCTATGGCTGTTTATCTCACCTGGATCCGCTGTAAGCGATTGATCTACTCCTCTCTTGGAACGGCTTTATAAGGGTGCCTACCGGCCAGCAGCTAGAATCGAAGACTATATGCTTTGCGTTCACAGGGCAGGAGATGATAAAGAAGAATAGGTCGGGTATCTAGTTTTGATAGCTTTTGCGTCTAAGTTGATCCCATGTTCTTGTGCAAAGAGTGCCCTGATACTTTCTGCTTTTGTTGCTGGTCCCAGTCTGGAAACAAAAATTCTCCCTCGGGTCTGGGGAACTGAAATATTATATATCTCCTCAAGTCTCTGCGACAGAGGGACTGAGGCAGGTTCAGTGGGAAGGCTCCTCGCATGGAATTCTGTTACCTTGTGTTTTCACAGTCAAAACACTTTGAGCGCAAGCCATTTGTGGGTTATGCCTGGGAAATTGCGCAAGATAGTTAAACTGATCAGAGAGACAGAAGGCATCCGCTTGAGCATAGATCTGCTCCTCCATGTTTTGGCATGGGGTTTCCTCTCATCTCCATCCTCTTGTAACAGTGATGAGCCTGGCTCAGAACCTGGCCACCAGGCTTCTCCTGACGTCTTTTCAAGGTTGGTGCAGATTAGATTCACCAGGAATCATACACTTGTCCTGGATAAAAGGGCTGTCAGCCTCGAAGGTCGGATCGAGCTGATGGAGAGCGGTATGAGGGGAATGAGTACCCAAAGGGTTGAACATCACGGCTGGGGGCTACGATCTGTTCAGTTGTTCTGTCTGCAAAAAGAGGCGAACTGTGCAGATTTTTGAGATCTCTTTTTCCTCGCTGGACGCGCTCACTGACGTCTGACTAGAGGGAAGACAGTATTCACTTATAAAGATTTTGAGATCCCTGAGTTGTTCATTCATTGCGAGCACTTGGTTGAGAATGTCCGTATTTTGGGCTCTGAGTTTTCTATTTTCATCATTGAGGCAAGCAAGAGAGTCGATTATTGGGGACAGAATCTCCCCAAAAGTGATCTTAAATCTTTCAGGGAGGGCATTGAGTATGGACATGTTGTCCCTTAGAGCACATTTAATTGACAAACTATCAAAGGGGCTATTAACCTGCAAGTCCTTTGCAGAGGCAGCAGGAGCGGTATCAAACTCCCTATTCAAAGAAGCAACGTTTTTCCCAAAGCATAAGCTTAAATCTCCAGGTGTTCTCAACGCAGACGACACAATACTACCATCAATTGAACTGTGCACATCAAGAAGGCTAGATGGGGTGTCTTCTGCAAGAGTGATAGTGGATATCTCTTCCTTCGAGATGTCTGCGCTTTTTGGGTTACTTGTGCAAAGGTGGCAGGTCCATTTTCTTCTCCGTTGTTTGTTCAACGTTTTAACTTTATGTTGCTGGCAATCACAACAGAAGATTCTACGACACGTAACACAAAGTAATGCCGGAGCCTCGGGTTTGAACCCACATTCGGCACAGGACTTTTGCTGAACGCCCCTTCTATCCTTCATTGTATACAGTTGAATTATAAGCGAAGGGTCTGAGCTGAAAAAGGGGGTGGATGGCACGTCGAGAAAGGCAGTAATCGGTTAGGTGAAAAGCAGGGAGCAACAAAGTCTTGCTGCAATTGGGCAGCTTACTAGCTTGAAGTGTAGGCTAAATTCCGGAGATGCACAAATTAAGTAAGTTTTGAAAGGGCAGCTGGGCCATCTGAGACCTGTTGATGAGGAAGTCCAGCAAAAGCGGTCATCTTATCGAATACTTGATTGCCAGACAGAAGTAGACAAAAATAGTCAGAGTTAGTTTCCTAAGTTCCTTCTAACTCGCTGTCAACATGCAATCTCTGAAGCTAACCAGATGCATAAGTAGGTCAGAGTTATAAAAGTCGCACCTTACTAGCGGTCAACTGTCGGAAAACTCCCACTGCAGAGGAACTGCTTGACCTTGTGATACAGCCCAAAGCGGACAGTGGTCAACTGGCAGAGTAAGCCTGCAGAAGGGAAGTTTGAATTCAGGCCTCGGAGACAAGAAACGCTGGCAAATGTGAATATATGGATAGAAACAGATTATGCAAAAAACATCATTACCTAAAATGTTAAGGTAATAATCTTCCACAGGATGCACAGTATTACCACTAGGCAGGTCACTATACAAAAAAAACTAGTGTAACTCGCGAAATAAATACATGAAATCACTGTAAACTTGAGGAGCACAAGATTAGACAGTCTTCATAGCTACGCGCGCGTGCTCATGACTTTTCTTGTTTTGAGCAATACCCCAAATTCATCAAATTTATTTACTAAACTCCTAGCATTGGTGTACACGCAAGTATACATGCACCTGTTTCTATTCTTAGCTACCCTAACACATCCCATGTGTTTACTTGTACCGCAATGACTCCCAGCAGTCTGAAATATCCTGCATCTTGTTTTTCAGGCTTATGCTCATTCCAATAGAAGCAGTGCAAGAATCTCTTTCACCTCTGCCAGTGGCTACTGTTAATCTATTAGTCTTTGTCTCCCCTCAAGCTAGCAGTTTTCCGACCCACCTAACACTGCCTCGATAGCATCAGCAAATATTCTTGCACCCTTTCTATTTAAGTGTATCCGATCTCTGTAGAAGCAGTCTCTCCTGTTAACAAGTACAGTCCAGGCTGAAAAAAATTCTACCCCTTGAGCCTTGCACAATCTTTCCAGGGCCGAATTAATCGACAAGGCTCTCATCATATACTCCCTCCTATCGTGTCTGGGCAGAATTGCAGACACTTTCAAATTCAACCCTAATTCACGGCTTTTTTTCAACAGTGACCTGTACTTGTTAAGCAATTCTGCCGGTCTCCTACTCTTGATATCATTAGTGCCAACGTGTACAACTATATCACCTTTTGTGCCCTTAAAAGATGATATCCACTCTACAACGTCATCAACCTTTGCCCCTGGCAGACATACCCTGGTCGTGTTCCACCTATCCTTTTTACAAAGCATGTTCCCCGTTTCCCTGACAATAGAGTCACCAACAACTACTAGTTCCTGTGGGACCAGCGCATTCTACCTTGGGGATTGCCACTGTGTTGCGTGATGACCAAGTGCAAGCTGTGGTGTTTATGTGGGCAGCTGAGAGCTTGATGGGCCCCTCAATTTAGTTCCTTCGAGGGCATCCACCCTGTCCTCAAGCTCTCATATAGGCCCATAACAACATTAAGTTGTTGCCTGATTTTGATACACTCCTTGCATCACGCACACACGAAGACATCCCCCATGACAATATCATGTCTCCTACCTGAATGCTCCACAAACATCATGCAAGCAGTGCATTTTAAAAGGCTGTGATTCAGAAGGCAACTGCCCCTCAGTTCTCCTCTGAGTCACAGTACTTCCATTAGCTTGAGTCTTTTGCTTTGCTGCTCTGCCACTTATTTGCCACTTGGGGCTGAAATGTCCCAGACAGACCTTGATGATCTCATAGTATGTTCTATTTATTTGCCACTTGGGGCTGAAATCTCCCAGACAGACCTTGATGATCTCATAGTACAGCTGCCATCCCCTGTCCTGCTTGGGAATTTCATTGGACATAACATCCTATGGGGGTAGTGCCAACATTAATGGAAGGGGATGTGTCGTAGAGCATATGCACACTGACAATGATTTTTCCCTTCTAAATGTGAGAACTAACACCTTCTTCCACATGCTTACTTATACATTTTTTGCCACTGATCTTTCTGTCTGCTCCCCTTCTCTACTCACTTCACTCACTTGGGAAGTGGAGGAGAACCCATATGGAAGCGATCACTTCTCTGTAATAACTTGCTTACACAGTGTGAGACTGTCTTCCATATAGGTTACCATGGTGGAAGATTGATTGGTATCTGGCAGAATTTGACATCACTGCAATTAGTCAAGATCCTATCAATGATGAAGTCACATACATCACAGAAAATATCATCCGAGCAGTTTCAAATGCCATCCTGAAAACATCTACTCTGTTTTCACCTTTCCCCAAACCACAGTGGAATTCGGAATGCACAGCAGTAAAAGAAGCTCAAAACAAAGCTTGGAGGATATCCTTCCACGGCCAGTCTAATAGCTTTCGATGTGCACAAGCCAGAGCACACTACATTTGCCATCAGACTCCAAAGGAATCGGGATCCGTTTTGCATCATCTATTACCCAGTCTACCAGCACTAAAGTGGTCTGGGATACAATCCAGAAAATGAATGGAAACTGTACATATCACCCTTCATTGATCCTAGAATATAATAGATACACTATTGCAGAGCCAACTGCAATAGCACTTGGGGTAACATTTTCAAACATCTCTATAATATCTTCCTATTCCCCAGAGTTCCTGGCCCTGAAACGATCAAAGGGCCTTTTATTCTTTGCAATGGGCCATACAGGAACTAAAAAGAGCTCTCACCCTTTCTAAGGCAAGTGTTGTTGGACCAGATGGCAACCATTACGAAATGATTAAAACATCTTTCACCAAAATCTGTAGATCATCTGCTTCTTCTATATAACAGAATCTTTATTGAAGAGCAGTTTCCAGATGCTTGGTGCATGATAACCGTTTTTAATTTTTTAATGGATCCATGAAAGGATCCTAAAATATCCCCTGTTATTTTATGTGCTTATTAGCTAAGAGCATAACTCTCCCCCTTCCTGTCCTGTCCTTTCTGTAAATATTATACTCCCCATATTCAAATTCTGAATCCCTTATATCTGAGTGATGCCACATCTCTGATATCCCCACAATGGCTGCATTGATTTGATCAATACTCAAACAAATTCATCAGATTTATATACTATGCTCCTAGCTTTAATGTACAAGCAAGTGCACCTGGTCTTACTCTTAGTTACCCTAACACACCCCATGTATTTCCTTTTTTCCACGAGGACCCTCAGCAGGTCTTGTATCCCTGACATCTTGCCAGGCTTCTGCATATTCTAATAGAAGTACTTCCAGAAACACTTTCACATTTTCCAGTGAGTCCTGTTAATCTACCAGTTTGTGAATCCATCCAGGCTAGCAGTTTTCTGACCCACACAACACTGCCTTAATAGCATCAGCAAATATTCTTGTACCTCTTCTATTTATGTGTATCCTATCCCTGTAGAAGCTCCAGTACCAAATTGTCCAGTATCTGTGCAGGATTGCAATCACTTGCAATTTCAGTCCTAACTCACTACTTTTTCTTAACATTGCTCTGTACTTGTTAATTAAATCCTCAGATCTCTTACTCTTAATATCAGTAGCACCGCATGTACAACAATAGCAACTTTTGTGTCTTTAAAAGATGGTAGCCGTTCTACGTCATCTACTTTTGCCTCTGGCAGCAGGGCCAGATTTACACATAAGCTAAACAAGCTACAGCTTAGGGTCTCATATTACAAGGGGCCTCACTCCACCTTAAAAATTCTTTTTTAATATTGTGACAGTGAACTGGTGAAGGGCCTCATTCGTGTTATAGCTTAGGGTCACAACAAGTTTAAATCTGGCTCTGTCTGGCAGGCATACCCTGTCCTACTCCACTTGCCCTTTTTGCACAATATACAGTAAATACCCTGCTATTTGCATGGTTATGTTCCTGAGAAATGCTGTGAATACCGAAACGCGAATACTGAGTTATGGCTCCAATAATAATAAAGGGGTTCTGTTCCAAAGTATGGAATATATTAGAAAAACTAGTCTAAAATTTTGTCTAATATGTATATATTATATGTACCTTCATAATATGACTATGTACATAGACAGTACATATTGAAATGCAAGCATATGGCATCGAAATGAAAATAAGAAACAATTTAATATTAAGTGTAATATTTACACTTATCCCGCCAGTGCTATCACCAATTTCGCTAAAGTGTTGATAAAGGAGTTTTGCCTTTTCACGAATGAGTGAACTTAACAGAATTTTATTTTGAGTTTGGTCTTCTATCCACAGATTTAAAGCTTTTTCCATTTTTTCGAGTTACAGAGCAAATTTTTGAAGCAATCAGTGCATTTTCATGGACACTACGGCGGATTTTTTCTTCCTGTTTCTTGATTGATCATACCGTTGACTCATTGATTTTATAATGTTTTTACCACTGAGGAGACACTTTCACCATTAGAAGTTTTGTCTAATAACTCAATTTTATTCACTAATGTCATCACCTTCTTTGATCTTTTCACATTTCCCTTGTTATCTGTAGCCATATTTTTGTACGGTTAAAAAGAACTTGTCCACAATAAAGTCACTTTCTTCCATTAACACACTTGAAAAAGTCTGTTTTACACTGCAAAATGGTAGATTTATCACTTTTGTAAGCATATCAATTTATAAATTGATAAATTTATTCAATTTATAACCATATAAATTAAAAGCAAACAACGAAATCTTCCATGACAAGCACATAACACATACTGAACAAGGATTAAGTGTAAAGTGAAAAGTGTGTTTAGGGTCAAACGGCACCAGGTAGTTTACATTGTGGGTGAACCAGTTGACTGGAAAAGCCAGAGATTTAAAAGTGTATGGACTTTGTGTATGTGTGATGCTTTGTACCGTTGTTCATCTGGTCATTTAGCCGCTGGGCCCCTACTGAATCCCAACGTTGCCCCGCCCCGTGGAGGGAGACCAGGAACCCAGTAGTCTGTTTCACTCTGGCAGGTCCTGCCGCTTAATTTCCTGAGATTTCGGCGGCTAGGACCTAAAAAAAAAAAAGAGAAGAAAGAAACACGTCGACGTAAGGATAGAATCTCTTAGTTTTCCTAGGCCAAGTTATGGGCGTAAGGTAATTTAGACATGTTAAGTTTTTGGTGTGTAGGGCTTTCGCTAGTGTATAGGTAGAGGGGGGGAAGGCAGAAGGCTGAAGGTAGCCCCAGTTTTCAGTGGAGCATGCCCTTGCCCCACCAGAGAAGATATAGGGTGGAGAGGAGGGGAGGATGAAAATGTCCCCTCTCCCCCCAAGGAAGTAGGTATAAAGGTGAAGGGGACTAGAGTGCCGCCCTCTTCAGATCGCCATATGGCTATTGGCATCTATTGCTGGATTTCTGTTTTCAAGTTTCTTTACTCGTGGGGCAAGCTCCGTCCTTGTGCTTGTACCCCTCATCTTTAGTTTCCGCTTTTACATTGTGCTGGCTGGTGTCTCAATAGTGGTACTTGATGTCAGTCATTGTAGATGGTGATTAATGTCCTTCTCCTGATGAAGAGGTCTTTTGCGAAGTGGGATAATGCTCTATATTCATCCTCAGTATCTATGAAATGAGATTCCAATCCTTTTGGTAGGTATCTTATTTTTGTGATAAGTACCCCTCTGAGGTCTTCATATTGTGGGCACTCATACACTATGTGATTCCAGCTTTCTGTCTCCCCCGCACGTACAGTTGGGGTCCTCAGTGAGTCCGAATCCGTGTATCTTCTCATTGTACGGTCCATCTCCTGTTATTAGAGATGTCAAATGGTACCCTGGGAAGTACCAGGTCGGCTGTTTTGGGTAGATTTTCTGGAGGTCTGGTAGATATCTTCTGGTTATCTCGCCCTTGGTGGTCTCTGTCCATCTTCTCTGCCATAATTTTAGCAGGTGGTTCTGTAGTCTAGTTTTTTCTGATTTTAGGTTGTTCGCTAGGTCAGTTGTGTAGTCCAGATGTGTGGCCGCCACTCCCCTGGATAGCAAGTATAGCAGACCTGTGCAAACGACCTCCAGGTCCAAAGAAAGCACTCTGGTGAGTACCTACAGTGCTGGAGTACTCACTGTACTACGCGCACGCGTCATAGTTAAGAGTATGGTCCTATGGATCATGTCCAGAATTCTTCTATTCACTGCCAATGCAGTTTTTGGGAACCAAATTGCTGAGGCGTAAGTAATTGCTGGGAGAAACATCTTGTAATATAGGGCCAGGATTCTTTTTTTGAGTCCTCAATCTTTCCTAGTAACTCTGGCTACCAGTGCAGAATAGCTCCTGATTTTTTTTCTTATGTACTTTAGGTGCAGCTGGAACGAGAGGCTGTTGTCCAGGACCACGCCTAGGTACTTAAGTTGGTTTACAAACTTAATGGTGACATTGTAAATTTTTATTTGCGGCGGTCGTCGCAATTGCAGGGTTCCTTTAAGCAGGATTGAAGAGGTCTTTATGGGTGAAATTGGGAGCTGGTGTTTTGTGGCCCATTGCTGGAGTTGCTGCAGTGCCTGGTTTGCTTGGGTTTCCAACTGGGCCCGGGAATCCGCTCCCACGGTCAATATCAGGTCATCAGTGAATGCTTGTGTCCTGACGGGTCCCAGATCCATCACCAAGAACTCATCTAACACCATATTCCACAGTAGTGGTCCCAGCACCGACCCCTGTGGACAGCCTCTGTACACTTCTCTTGTGACCTTTTGGTATTCTACATTGGTCTCCACTCTTCTATGTGATAAATAGTTTTCCATGACCTTGAATAGGTTTTATTATTATTATTATTATTATTATTATTAGCCATATGGTGCAAGGAAGCCTGAGGCTTATGCTGCACCAACCAAAAAAATTCCCAAGTTACCAGAGAGAGAGAGAGAGAGAGAGATCACCAAGAAAGAGAAGAATGATGAAATCCAGCTCAGGACCCTGGGTTTGCCAAGCCCATACTCACCAGATGTGAGCCCCTGGTTTGTTGGCACCCCTGCCTTCCTCAACCTCGCCAGGATGCTTGGCCACCAAAGTGAGTCAAACGTTCCAGCAAAGTCAACCGAGATAAGAAGCAGGTACTTGTTTCTACATTCTTGCACCGTCCTGAGTAGGTTTCCTATGTGTCCACTGTCAAAGTGTCAAGGTCCACTTCAAGCCATGCTGCGAATCAGTATGGCTTGAAGCCATACTGATTCGCAGCATGAATAGGTTTTATTATTATTATTATTAATAATAATAATAATAATAATAATAATGATTCGCAGCATGGAGTCCAGCTTTTCCATAGTGAGCAATTATTCTTCTGTGAAGAGTAGTCTTTCGAATAATTTACTTACCACCGAGAGCAGTGCGATGGGTCGATATGCATCTGCACTTTCTGGGGGTTTTTTTGGGTTTTTTGGAATTAGTTTTAAGTTGGCCGTTTTCTGTGCCTTTGGAAAGTGGCTGGCTTACAGACATCTGTTGTATAGGGTGAGCAATAGGTACGGTGCATATTCAACAGTTTTCTTTAAGATTTCAGGCTCAATCATGTCGAGACCTCGGCATTTCTTGCTTCTTACTCGACTAGCTGCCACGCTGAGCTCGTCATTGGTAAAGGGGGGGGCTCCATTGCCTGATTGGTGTAACTGGCATTGCTCTCACATATTTCGCTCTGTGCTGGTAGTATCGGCATCGCTGGTTTCTGGCAGATTGTGTCTAGTATATTGTCCATCGACTGCTCCCAGGTCGCGGTAAGGTTTCCCTGCCAGGTCCTGGTGGTGGCATTCACCTCCCCTCTGGGCATTTTGTTGGTGGTTACCTTGTAGACTAGGCCCCAGGGGTCAGTGTTTCCTTCTGTGGATACTAAGAGCTCCCAAGAGCATCTTTTGCTCTTCTTAAGTAGAGTGGTTTCTTATCTCCCTATATTGCTGTCTCAGGGCTTTGACTTCATTTGCAGGCCATGATCTGCGGGCCCTCTGAAAGTCCTTCCTTGCTTTTATCGTTTGCCGCCGGAGCATGGCAATTTCTCGAGTCCACCAGGGTACTGCCCCAAGTTGGGGGTGTTTTTTCCTTATTGCTTGGTTACTGATATTTGTCATCAGTTCTGTAGTACCTTTTTGCAGGTCATCCAGGCTGCTCAATGGGTTCAGGGATAGTGGGTTACTGTTGATCGCTGTGGTCAGTAGTTCTTTGAATAGCGGCCGGTCCACTCTGGCAACTGCATATCTATGGCATCGTTGGTTGATTGTTGTTGCTCTTGTCATTGTTCTTGTTATTGTGTAATTTATAACTCAGTGATCCGAGGTGGTCCAGGCTTCCTCCACCCTCCAGTCGGCCACGTGATTTGCCAGGTTCCTAGTGGCTAAGGATATGTCGATTGTGGCCTCCCAGAGGGTGTTACAGAATGTCGGTAACTGGTGTGGCTGGTTTAGGACTGCTAACTGTGATCCTGTCAGGTAATTCTCAAGCTGCTGTCCGTTTGCTGTCCCTTTTCTATCATACCCTTTTCTGTAGTGCTATACCATAGCAGGGAGTGGCATTTTACATCCGTGCCTATTATGATTCTTTCGTTTGGCAGGATGTTCTGTAGGTAGCGTAGATAGTTGATGGCGATCTCTATTTCTTGTCCCGGTCTACTGTATAGAGCCACCACAGTAGAGGGAACCCAGTGCTATGATGAGTTGGGCAGAGGCTGCCCAAGCCGTGCATAGTTGCATTATTCTTGTTGCTGTGATATTCTTGTTTCTGACCAATACCGCCACCCACAGGGCGGCGGTATTGGTCAGAAACAAGATAAAGTGATCCTCTGTGTGGATCACTTTATATTGTAGTGGGTAGCCCGCCACCCGCCTTGCATGGACGTACAGCTCCTGTAATATAATAACTTCTATGTTCTCTTCATCAGCCTTGACTCGAATCTGGTCAGCCACCGCTATTGCTCGCTGGGCATTTGTTTGTATTATTTTGATCATAGTTGTGTTATTTTTCTTAATTTTTGTACCCATAATCGATTCTGTTTTGGTAGGTGCTCTTGGCTTTTATATAGATTGGGCAGTTAGGATCCCTGATTGAGTGTGTATATTCGAGTTTCATTGTTTTACAATTTGCGCATGTGGCTTCCTTGTCTTTGTGTGGGCATTCTTTATATTCATGGCCCTTTTCAGTGCAATGTCCGCATGTTGGGACCGTCTGGGAACAGATGTGGCTGGAGTGGCCGAACTTACAGCATCTAAAGCATTTCGGTACTGCCACCCGCTCACGAAAACGATAACTTCGCCATTCTATGTAGACCCTTGTCCGGTCCTTTAGGACTTGCCACGCCTCCGGGATTAGTTCCACACTCCAGCTGTTTTTTAAGCCTCCTTTCGCCTCTATGTGGAACTTTGGTGTTATCACTTCTTGCGGCTGCTTGTCCGGGATCTCGCGTTGGAGGTTTCTGTGGTAAAGTTCTTCTGCTAACTGGGTGGCCGTAATTTCTGGGCTAACATCATAAATTAATATATTCAGTCCCTTCCTTTTGGGCGGCTGGGCCGTTAATCCAAGGGCGTCAATCTTTGGGTTTTCAATGATGCTCTGAATTTCTTGCCTGGTCTCTGTCTCTATTACCAGTCCTACGTCTCTCATCTTTCTCATCCCTTTTATTCGTGTTAGCTTCAGGTCCTCCTTCATGTTATTTATTACTTTTGCTTTGAGGTCTTCGCTTGTGGGAATTTTTCCTGTTTGTTTCAGTCTGAGTATCGCCAGGTTTGGTGTTGGTAGGAGCGGCTTCCTCTTTTGGTGCATTGTTATTGTCTGGTGCATTGTTGTCTGTTGCATTTCCGTTGGGGTCCTCAGCGCTTCTGAATATGTCGGGCCGCATTTGACTTGCCCCGCATTCCATATAGGCTTGTAGTTGTGTGGTAGCTCTCTCTTTGTCAAGATGTTCATCTTGTAGGATTGTCTCCATCTTGTGGAAGATTGTGACAATCTCAGATCTGAGTGCTGCTGACACTCTATTTGAATTTTCTTTGAAAATATTCTCAAGTGTGGTTTTGAGAAAGAGTGTCTTTTCATATATGGTGCCCTCTGGTATGTCATAGTCGAGGGGTGAGTCCTGCTGTTTGTCTTCTTTCGGGTCTTTTTGTGATGCGGCTATTTCTGGCTATTCTTTAATCTTTGTCTGGGAACGTGTTTCCCGCCCAAACTTGGGGATCAGCTGATTGCGATTTTTCCGCTTGATGAGTTGGGATCCAGAACAGGGGTCCTCCTCTTCATCTTGGGGTTCCACAATAACAGGGTCATCACTATAGCCCTGGGGATCATAGTGTTTTCCTGTTCTTACTTCCATTTCACGAAATCCGGATAACCGGTACAGTTTGGATTATCGGGTGTATGGTAAAATAGTAGGATAAGGCACTGAAAATGATGGCAAATGATGCCTACCACGAAGTCCGTGGCTTAATTTGAGGGCACACAGTTGGTTATGGGAGTTTTGGGCTATCCCCTCTGTCAGCTGTGGGGGGGGGGAGAAACACCTAAGTGTGAAAGTGCTCCTAGAAAAACGGGCTACTTCCTGGTATGGTTTTCGGAGGCGCTAATCACGCTGGTGAAATCAGTTTCACAATAGGAACAATAATTACAGAGATCTGTCTCTTCCATGGTATGTCTATGGAGGGGGGAAACACTGAGCACATGGTACATTTAGTTACGCGAGCACATGGTAAATTTAGTTCCACAAAGATAGAAGTAACACAAAATGGTGGGGCACTCTTGCAGCCCAGAGTGCACTAATTGGCGAATCCTCCCAAGTCAAGAATCAGATTTGAACGTGGCAGCCGTGTTATATCGGAGCACTCTCCATTACCTCGTTGTCAGCGGCATGGTGACCTGTCTCACAACAAAGGAAATAGATAAAGAATGTAAAAATCTGATTATATTTCCCTAGGAAGTTGGATAAGTCTCACCCTATGAATCCACTGTTGGTTGATCTTCAACTAGAACTAATAATTATTAACTGTATTACATTTAAAACACATATTGCAGACAAATTATTGCAGAGCGATAAACAACACGTCCGTACTGTAAGGCAGCCATATTGGCAATCACTGAACAAGGATTAGTGAGACATCCACACTCGTGATTTTTGTGACCCCTCTCCCCCCACCAACTGAGCGCTGTTTTGACCGGGAAAGATAATTATAGCCAAGCCCATGTTTTTTATGACGGAAAATGTTCACGGCACTTCACATTTTTTTAGGTTTCATTTTATATTAAATCAGCGACCACGAATAGTGGGGGTTTACTGTATTTCCCACTTCTCTGACAATCAAGTCATTGACTATAGCTATTTCCTCTGGGACCAAGGATCTCTGATGTGGAGGATGTCTTTGTATTGTCTGATGCTGAAACATAGGCTAAGCTTTGGGCTTGGTGCTTTTGACGGTCCCTCTCTTTTAATCCTTCTAGGGTATCAGTCTTATTCTTCAAGCCCTCATACCCATCAGAATGCCAGGTTTACAAACAAAAGGTATGTGATAAAAACATGCCCACACTTACACTTAACCTCCTCATGCTCTTTGTAAAACACACAGACATACAAAGGCATCTTCTATGGCTGTATCATATCCTCCAAGAGGTAGGTTTGCAGAAAGAGCACAAGTAACACACACAACATAATCCTGATTTGTAGCAGAAAAGTACTTGCAGAAGTTCTACCCTGAACCAAATCATCCTTGCTACTTTGAGCCCTTTGCTTTACTGCTCTGGTCTGAAGTATGATTTTAGTCTTAACTTAATTTAAAAACAACACATGAAACTAAGAAATTGAAAACAATAACTCTAGGCTAATCTCACATACTTAACAGCAATTCAAACTACGCTTATTTAGATTGTTACCACCTGATAAAGACACATTATTAAAACTTATACGCCTCTTCTGATCCTGATTACATTGCTATAAAACTATGCAGAAAACCTCCAAGTGTCGCCTATATCAATACTGTAACAATGGCTGCAGAAGTCACCTATAGTTTCTTAAGCAATAATAAAAGCCAAGTGATGAACAAATTCACCAACTTAATCAGAGAAGTTGGTGAATTTTTATGTTAATGGCATAAAGGGTAAAATAAATGCTGATGGCTTCTTTATGCTTTCTTAGATGAGCCCAATATGCCAGCCCAGACACACAGCGGCCAGCATATTGGGCTCATACTGGCATAACATGCAACATTGCTGGTGTGCCATAGCACACCAGAGGTTGCTCTGGCATTCATGGTGTAATTGAGTGGGATCAGGAGACAAAAGGTATGTGATAAAAACATGCCCACACTATCACACCTCCTGCAGCAGCCTGTAATATTGGTACTCAACAGGATGATTACAATGCCTCAAGTGGTCTCCTCCAGCAGTGCCAAAAAGCAAAAAAGATTGCACTATATGCCAAGAGTATCTGATCTACAGATATGCATTGGCATTCATAGTGCACTTCAAAGGATCAAGGGTATGCCGTAAAAAACCTACCCCACACCATTACACCTCCTGTAGCAGCCCAGTTGATGAGGGTTATCAGAGGACTTCTTTCAGGTATGACAGCTAGGGCTTGATACATAGAAGTCTAAATCACTGATGGAATTCATAATCATGTCCCATTTTGAGTTAAGCAACCAAATTTTGATGAAGTCTGATGATTGCAACAGTGAAACCCTCTGCTTGCACCTTCACGATGGTGTTGCTATTTGCACCCAGGTGTGAACCAACATAAGCAGAGGTTGAGTTGTGATGTCCACATCACACAGAAGAATGCCACCCCGCTGTGTCCCCAGGAAATACTAGGTGGTAAATGACTCATCATATAGTAGTGTAACACCACTAAACTTATTAGAGGCATGAAGTTGTGAAATATATGCTTTTTCTGAAAAATCTCCTGTTTTCATATTTTTGCCCAGAAACTTCATGTTTTCCTTTTGCTTACATTTGCCTGTTCTGCAGTTTTTTGAAAGTCAAAAAATTAGTAGTAGCTATGCTAATAGTAAGCTGTTATATAATAATTATATTATAGCGTTTATTTTTATTATAGTATGAATATTTATTTTTATCAAAAAAATCAATAGAGATTTCTTTGTTTTATTGATGCATCCATTTAAGCAAATTCCTTCTCTTCTACAATTCATTATTTAAATCATTAATAACTAACACTTAAATTTCCCATTTTAGGAACTTGAAGCCGAAAGAGTAGCACTAATGGAGAGCGTTGCATCCAATAAAAGAAAAATGGCTGATCTTGAAGACAATTTACTTTATAAATTAACAAGCACAAAAGTGAGTTTATATATATGAATGACCATTCAAATTTACATCACATTAAATAACTTATTCGAAAGATATTTCCATTCCGTGGAATCTAGATATGTTATTACACTGTGAGTACGCTATTATTAAAACATTACTGGGACCATTTCTTAGTTCATGCTCACCATGTAACATTATTATATGCTCTCAAGACTATCTCGCTGAATCCTGATCTTGATCTTCCATTTTGTAAGATTAAATGTCCATCTGCTATATATAGCAGATGGACATTATTAATCTGCTATGTATATCCATAGGGATCTTTGGTCCACTGATATGAAATTTGGTTTTGGAGGACTGGCTGCATAAAGACTTTCCATATATAAATATTGTTTACAAGTATGATATAGTTTGTAATAATTCTAATAGTACTGCAAACCAGATCATCCACAATGGCAGCTTTGGTGGAGGGGTGAATCTAGATCATAGATGGAAATTAGATTAGGAAACTTAATACAGGAATTATCATATTGGTGAGCAGTTTATAAATTAATGGTGTCTACAACAAAAACAAAGATTATGCTATTAAATGGACATCTAGCATAGAATAGGCTTCCAGTAATCAGGGAATCAATTTTCCATTGATAGAGCAAATAAAATATCTAGGAATTCATCTGGATGGTCACTGAGCTTTGTAAAATGCATGCAATATCCATCAGGAAAGATATTGCTTGTAGCAATAATTTCAAAAATAATGCAGTCAAAATGGAGTATAGAGGGAAAAGGCTTGCATTTGCTGTATGATTATATTTTTAGTGGCTTCTGTTTGATGTCACCATACAGAAAACAGTTCAGTGGTGAGGAAATGAAATTGTTCACCATTCAAAGTTGTACTGCTGTTATGGGTAACTAGAGCATGTTGAACCATCTAAATGCCAGCACTTGAAGTGATTAGTGGGAACTGTCCATCAACTTAATCAGGTATATAGCACAATGTCATTGGTCTGTGAACTGTAAGTTTGCAGTCTTCAAATAGATGTTGCAAATGATCCTAAAAGAGAAAAATAGGAAATAAGAATATTTAATGATGGAATGGTAGGAGTGCTCGGCTCATTCAGTTAAAGGACAGAATGTGTAAAGAATCCAGCCATGGGCTCTGGCAGTGTAGTGCAAGGTGGTGTACTACCTTTGGATTTCAAAGTAATACACAATTTTTAATATTTTCATTAATTTATTGAAACATAAGAGATCGCATGTATTTAAAAATTTGGTGAACAAAAAATTTATTCCCACATGCACCACCTTGCAAAATATCCTGCCAGCACCCATGAATCCAGCATATCATCATTGCACTTTCCTTCTAACTTGTTAGAAATTATTGTTTAGAACTGGTCAGTCTTTGCAAAATTTCATTAGTTTGGCTTGTCTGATGAATTGATTGCTTTTATGGCTAAGGAGACTTTAAAGAAGACTTTGGAGATCATTGTACCATTGTCCAGATTATGAGGACCTCAGATTGGAATTGATACTGACAATTACAAGCTTAAATAACCTGAGTGAATGTGATTAGCAAGTATTGGTTGAATCCCAAGAGAACTTTATGGTCTTCAAAGATGTCGCTAGATCATTATTTAAAAGTTGCAAGACGTTGCTGTTTCATGAAACCATCTCAAGTTGACAGAGATAGAATCTGGTTGAGCAGAATGACTTAATATTTCCTTATTATTTATCACTTTTGAGTAAGAATGGTTGTGTGGTAACACTGATTATCTGGTGGGCTGCTTATTCCTAATGTTAAACAAGAACAGAGATGTGTGCTAAGATAATTCTGCATCATGAAACCTTTTTCAATTGTTTAGGGTGGAACTGGAGAATTGGATTTTGTAAGAAATAACATGCATTGAGAATTGCGAGGTTCATTGTTTATGGATTCAAGCTGTGAGCTGAGCATGGTTTACATTTATAGCCTTTTAACAAATTTTGGGGCTGTTTGCCACGCTGTGACAAATCATGGTCCCTTGTGCTGTGTGGTTCTGTGATGATAACAGTCCTTAGCTCAAGATAAAGAACTGGGAAGTTCAATTGGTTCAGTTTTGCCTGACTGGAATTAACTAAGATTTGACCAGGAAGGGAATACAGAAGTGGGGAAAGGTTCTTGTTATATGTGAGTGGACAGGATGAGGTACTCTGTTCTAAATTTGGGCAAGTGTCCATCACTTCGTAGTGGCCTCCATAGCCAAGTGGTCAGGAGCGGAAGTGCAGTAGCACACGCTCTTTGAGTAGACCGGGGTTCAAGCCCCTGACTGCTGAATACGGTCGATCTGCCAACCTGCACTGGACCAGCATGGCAGATTATGGTCCGTTTCCCTCAGCATGAATTGTTGAGGAGGCTTCCATCCTGCAGTGGGTTGATAATGGCTGCACTTTACCTTTTTACCATCACTTTCTTATCACTGGTGTTTCGTTGCCAGCCCTTGTTTTTTTTTCCATTATTGGATCTAGTTTGCAGTTCATGGAGTTGCATTTCAGTGACACATGTATTGGCAGTTTATGGTATAGCACTTTACATATTCAGTTAAAATGCTGATTGGCTTATATTTGCAAGTTTGTGATGCTGCCCACATAGCTTTGATTAATCTTCTGGTACATTCTTCCTTGAGAATTAATGGTGCTGCCCTTTTCTTCTTCCTTGGACTTATCTACTAGCCACTCATTGTGCTGCTGTGTTTGCTAGCAGCTCATGGTGCCACAGCGTATATCTGTTGGCCTAAGTTATAGGGGATTCATGGTGCTCCCACCTATTAAGAATTGATGGTGCTCCACAACAGATCATCTTTTTAATGACAGTTCATGTTGCTGCTTACTGCTTGCACTTAGATGTCCATGGATATGAATAGTAGGAATTCGTGGTGCTTTAGAATGGATTATGTGTTCAATGGATCATCTTCAAACTGCTCCTTGAAGCAGTTTGAAGTGCTGCTCAGACCTTATTTGGACTTTGTGTTCAGAGTAATGCATTCCTGATCAAAACTGTCTTTTTTTTTTTACTGACTTTTGTTTGTATGATTTTGTAAATACATGGCAAGGTTGCCAAAAATTATCTGGAACTGTCTAATGCAAAAAATAAATTAATATAATTAAATTAAAAGTATATATACATACACCATTCCTTTCTTTCACAATATATTTATATTCTAGCTATATCGCTGCTTTGTGCAAGTCCATATCTGCTAAGTATTCAGAATTTTTTCCTACAGTGCTCTTTATTCTTATTTTTATTCACATGTAAGTATAAGAAAGATTTTATGTTGAGAACATTCAGGTGGCCTTCCTACTCCTTTGCATAAATCTATACTTGTATATTTTAACTGTAAGCTATTGGTGCAGCTGTCTTTATAGATACATGTTATTGACAGTGTACATTTTGGAAAAACACCTTTCTCTTTCATTGATTAGGGATTAAAAGCTAGAACTCATATTTAAATGTAGAATACATGTACCATACATTGTATTATGTACAGAGGCATTTTATTATTCAATAATAATGTAGTAATAACTCACAAAACAGCAAGGCGCCTCCATAGCCAGGTGGGCAGAAGCAGCAGCAGTGCGTAGCACATGCTTCTTGATTAGACCGGGGTTCAAGTCTGTGACCACCAAATACGGAGGATGCGGAAAGGTCAGGGAATGACCACTTCATATCCCCGGAGCAATATGGCCTTAGTTGCTAATGCTCCTTAAAACCAAATAACAAACAAACAAAACAGCAAAAAACAAATAGCTCATCCAGAAGTTGAAATATGCATGCTACAGTCATAATTAGCTAATGCAATTATCAGAGTCCTCTGTGACAATTTAGTTGTTTGATCACTTAACATTGTTTGGAAAGGTCTGGGTTAAAACCCTTTGGATACTGGAGGAATTATGAAAGGCCTCTTCATTTGAGACTTAGTTCTCTCAGAGGGAATAGGTTTTTCCATGTATAATGTCACTGCTGGACAGTTTCTGAGAATAGTGAACTAGTTCAAGATCCATTTCAGTGCTCAAAATATGAACTATAGTACTAGTTCACTAAAAAAAAAAAAAAAAAAAAAAAAAAAAACTATAACAACTTGCTGAGGTCTACTTTATAACTTAAAAAGGAATAAGAAACTGGATAGTTTCATATTACATTGGTTTCATTTATCCATTCTGTGCACAAAACATTCATTTAAAATTAAAGTGGTGTAAAGTTTTCTGTGCATGTATTCAACATTATTTAATTTATGTTATCAGACCATGTATTAATAATAATACAACATCGTAATACAATATTTATTCACATGATAAATATGCATAATCAGTGCTTTTTTTTTTTTTTTTTTTTTGTAAAAAAAATAGGTGCTAGTACTCATTCTTTGCTATCAGGAAAAATTAAAAATTAAGAGGACACGAAAAGTACCTTATTCTAGAAAAGTATTTCCTGATATTGTTACTTTAGTAGTAATGTTTTTGGAATAAGAATAAAAAATAAGTAGTAAGTAAAAATTAGTAAAAATAATTTCATAATAAAGTTTTTATAGAATATTCCAAAAATTTTATTGAGCTCTCATCCAACACACTATGCCGACTTCTTTTCTTACTGTTTGTGTCTGTTGATGAATGACGTTTCCAATGCAGCCACGAATCGACATATTTCCTGGACTGAAGTGTGTCACCAGTGGGCCTACAATTTTAAGAAACAGTAGTGAAAAAATTGTTTTTGTCATCAACGAAGCTCTGGTTGCTCTGACGATCAGATTCATTTGTGAAAATTCTCGTTCATATTCACTCGATGAAATTGGTATCATACTCAGAGCGTTCATCAAATGCTCTTCAATTTTTCCGAAACTGTCTTTTCCATTAAGTACTCTTGAAATCCATGAATTGTATCTCTCTCATTTAATTGAAGCCTAATTGACAATTTTCTAACTTCATTTTCACCAAATGCCAACATTTCACATTTTGGGAGGTTTAATATCTTCGTTGTCCTCGTTTACCTTCTCTCGTCATCAATATTGTCACTAGTTCTTAAATTTGAAGTTTTTCTTTTCTTTTTTTTTTAACTGTCCAAAATGTAATTGTCATTCAGATATTCAGCTACTGTGACCATGTAAACAGATATAGGAAAAATTTAAGGAAAAATGTGGATAACGCACTTCTGCAAAACAACAGATGATTATTTGTCAAAGTAAAATTAAATCACTCTCTATCCTAATTCTCAAACGGAGTGCTTACAGTTGATTCGCATTGGTGTCCAACCTACAGCCCCTGCAGAAAGTGAATACAGCATTTTAAATTTTGCTAATTGTCAAATTCTCATTAAATGTTTTGTTTAGTAAATGTAATCTTGTATTGTACTTAATAAAATTTTCGAATATTTTCAATTTTAGGTTCATCATTATTTTTATTTATTCACCTTATATTCATCTTAAGCATCCTTTTGGGTTGTAAATTTTCTAAAGTGAGCATTTAAAGGCAAAAGTAAGGTATTTTTTTTCCTTTCCGCATCCTCCGTATTTGGTGGTCACAGGCTCGAACCCCGGTCTAATCAAGAAACAAAAGAAAAACAAAAGAAAGTCATATTTTATGATTTAATAAAATCTAAAATATAAATTAGTGACATAGATTTGTTACACACAAAAGTATTGAGAATTTGCATTTTTTAAATATAGACTGAAAATAAAAAACAGTAACATGAAAACAGAAATTTCCTTTTACATGTAACAAGATATGGAAAATGTAACACACAAATTTTTTATTGAATCGCTCAGTGCGGCCCCCGAAAAAATCTAACTTTGAATAGAATATGGCCCCTGTACGGGAAAAGGTTGGATGCCACTGTAGTAGTAGTAGTTGGTTGGTTGGTTGATTGGGGATTTATTTGATGCATCAGCATCTGTGGCCATAGTGCACCACCACTGCAGTAGAAGGTGAACCAGAGCCCATTGGGAATACCCCTTGATCTGCTCACTGTTGACCAGTGTGACTTCTCCATATGTGGGGCAGGTGGTCGGATGGATTTTACCAGCTACCCCTAAGTTGTAGAATGATAATCCCTTTAGCTCTCTCAATTTTTGCTTAGCAGCAGCACTAATATCTTAAGTTGCATGAAGGGCAGAAGTGCGAACAGTGCTTACCCAGTTAATCTCTCCTAAGCCATTCGTTATATGGAAATTTTCTTTGCTCAACGAAAATTATTTTAAATGTAATTTCCAAGGGGAATTAAAAAAAAAATTGCTATAAAAGGAGTTTGTTAAACAGAGGTCCAACTGAGTAATTTAGAATTCTAAAAATGGTTATAAAGTTTTATATAGAAAATATCTTAACAATAGACAGTGAAAAATGCAAATATAGTTAAATAACTAAGCTTATTTGAAAAGTAGGTAAACATGAAAAAATTTATGGAATATTACAAATTTTGAAGTGTACAGCATGTCAGGTCACTGTTAAAAAAGGTACCGGTACAGCGTACTGTTGCATACCGTCCCAAAAAAAAGCACTGTGCATAATAATAATACTCCACTCAACCTAAGCGAGGAGTCCCCCTTCCACCCAGATGGAACAAACGAAGCTAGAAAGATGGGCAAAGAAGACACTGCAGTAGACACTACAGTGCCCTCCATCAAGACTACAACAAAAACATAATAATAATTCTGTTGTTTTCGATAGACAAATGCTATTAATTGGGCTTTCCTGCTAATATCTGTAGAATTATCTCCTTGCAATGCAAACAGCCGTCCAAAATTATTAATACAGTATTTCGAACAGCTTGTTCTTCAATATCATCAGACATTTCTTTTATGCTCCTACTAATTGTGCTGTTCAAAAGTAGTACTGTCATTATTTTTTTCCAGCTTCCTCTCCCAAAATACTTTTTCCCAATCACCTGACATGCTGGTAAAATCTGATTGTCTGCAATCAGGTGAGATTTTTTTTTTTTTTTTTTTTTGCCACCAGTTCAGCTACTAAATAGCTGGCTTCTTGCACTTTATCAGATATTTTAGCCATATTATAAAATTCTGTACCTTGTTTTCTGGTAGAGGCCAGCATTCTTTTAAAATACTCCACAGTTTTGGACGATAAATTCTTGTGTATCACATAAAAATGACGCTGCAATTTACTCGGCAGCATTGATTCATTCAACAGTTTTAAACCACATGCCACACAAAGGTTGAGGTCAGTCTTGGGTACCAGCATATAAAAATTCCATCCCTGTAATCATCATCGTATTTACGATAATATGTTTTCTTCTTTTTTTAAGTTGATATTTGCTCATTTTTGTTTTTGTCATTTTCTCCTAGCTCGTTGTTACCAATTTGCCTCTTCTGATTTCCTTTCACTAAAAATTTATCCATCGCTAATAATTTCTAAAAAATATTAAAGTTACTTCTAGAATGTTTGTTTGTTTGTTTGTTATTTGGTTTTTAGGAGCATTAGCTCTATTGCTCTGGGGATGTTTGTTTGTTTGTTATTTGGTTTTTAGGAGCATTACCAACTAAGGCCATATTGCTCCGGGGATGTGTGGTGGTCATTCCCTGACCTTTCTGCATCCTCCGTATTTGGTGGTCACAGGCTCGAACCCTGGTCTAATCAAGAAGTGTGTGCTACGCACTGCTGCCCCTTCCCACCTGGCTACGGAGGTGCCACTTCTAGAATGTACTATTACAATTAATTTAAAATACCTGTTCTATACGAATTAACTGAATATGACGTTTTAGAGATATAAAAGCACAAAAAGTACTTTTAAAACACAAAGGAAATTTCTTATTATGTTGCTTAAAGTGCACTCATGCAACTGCAGGGTGCCTGGGAGAGAGAGACCCTCAAGTGATAAGAATGGCCAAATAAAGGCCAATCTTATCACTTGATAAGAATGGCCTTATTATGAAGGGTGGCAGTATTATTACGGTGTCGCCACCATAATAATACCACCACCATAATATTATTACAGTGGCAACGATAAAGGTGAACAGATCTAGTACTAGGAATCGAAATGTGATGTCACATTGACTGCTCGAAGGGACTGCAATCTGTGCAGTGTAAATAAACAAATTTTTTATTTGAATTAATTTTTATTATAAAACTTGTATTTATTAATTTTTTTTATTTGCATTTTCCGCTGCACGCCTGAAGCATACTCGCAGCACACTAATGTGCCACGACACACAGGTTGGGAAACACTGCCTTAGTTGTTCTAATTTCATAGCATATGTAATGGAAATTGTCTCACTCACTAGTTTAATTGGCATAACTTAATAATCTCCCAAGTCTCCAGCCAGAATTATAATGGACTTCAAAATATTTGAAATTTTACTCAATGTTAGTGAATTGAGTTATTTAATGTACAAGGGCTGTTCCAAAAATATGCAGACTGGTAACACTGCTTCGTTGCTATGGAATTGAGTGACAAGTCTAGGAATGTTCCCCCACCTTTTCTTTTTCTTAGTTTGTGCAAACGTATCATGTAGTATTCATTTTTGTTTTGTTATAACAGTTTATATGAAGTGTGTTTTATGATGGGGGATGAGAAAGATATTTTGTTATTTATTAGACATAGAATCGTGATTGAATTTTGTGTAAAATTAGGCAAAAGTGGTCAGAATATGTTTGAGATGATTCAAGAAGCATATGGTGAAGAAGCCTTGGGCAGAACAGCCATATTTAAATGATGGAAGCATTTTAGAGCTGGTTAAAAAAAAGCATATGAGATGAACAATGACACAGGCGTCTGTCAACCTCAGTGAACGTTGTTATGTTGTTGTTATTTGGTTTTTAGGAGCATTAGCAACTAAGGTCATATTGCTCCAGGGATATGCGGTGGTCATTCCCTGACCTTTCCGCATCCTCCGTATTTGGTGGTCACAGGCTCGAACCCTGGTCTAATCAAGAAGCGTGTGCTATGCACTGCTGCTCCTGCCCACCTGGCTACGGAGGCCCTCAGTGAACAATGAAAACATTGAAAGCTGAAACATTATTGAAAGAAAATAGACATTTATTGAGTCGGGATCTGACAGTTCAGTTGAATGTTAGTGTAGCAAGATGTCATGAAATTGTAAAGACACTTTCATTACCGTGGTCTAGGTGCACAGCTTTTGGCAGCTTTCCCCATCTTTTTTTCTTTTATGAGAAAAGAAAGTGTTGTTATGAGGAAGTTGGAATAATACTTCGCTGACACATTACAGTTATTTTAAAGATAATCTCTTAGTATTACACCATGCTGATCCAAAAAACTGACAGCATCATCTTACCAGCACTTGGTTGCACCTTTGCCTTTTTGGTGGTAGTGATTCTGCATGCTTCCACTGTTTTGACATTTGTTTAGTTTCAGAATTGTAGTGATGGATCCTAGTTTCACCCATGGTAACTAGCAGTGAAAAAAAAACTCCTCTTGCTTTCCCTGGCACATCAAGAACATTTCATGTGCACACTGTGCCCTTTCCTTCTTCTGGTAAGGGGTCAGCAGTCTGGGAATTCATCTAGCAGATGCTTTACTCATATGCAACTGTTGATGGATATTCTCCCCAGACTCCACACTAATTTGGAGCTCTGTAGCTAGTTCGGCTATCTTCCAGGATTAATGCCTTAGTTTTTGCAACACTCTTCTGTTACAACATAAGTTGCTGGGCATCCCGGGATTTCTTCATCATGCACTGAGATTCTTCCACATTTGAATTGTTTATACCAATGTGCAACAACACTGTAACTTAAGCAGTCTTCTCTATAAACAGTGACCAATTCTTTGTGGGTTGTTTTGGGTGTTTTCCCTTTAAGAAAGAGGAACTGAATCAATAAACTGTATTCAACTCTGTCCATTGTGACACTTTACTTCATTCAGCTCAGCAAATAAAAAAAACTGAATTGTCAGATCAAAACCAAAATTTGTGTGGTTGCTATAGAGATTTCAATGTGTCAAATAAAAAGTTTCATCTTTCTATGGCTCTGGGTGACAAGCTATTGTGACAGTGATTTCTCTTTGTGCTTTCACTGCGATTTTCTAAATGGTGAATTCTAGTTCTCTTTTATTCTCCTCTCCTTAAATCCTTTTATTTAATAGCAGCTCTTTTATCAAAAGTACTAGTAGAGAGCAAGGAAGGAAAGTAACCTTTTTTATTTTTCATATTTAATAGACTAACTCTTACTAATTTCGCTTGATCACACCAGGCACTTGTCCTGCCTCCCTGTGGTGGAGTCAGTAACCTTGGCAAAAAAGTTCATCTGCCAAGGACAAAAAGGAGCCAACATGGAACACAATATGTTTCCCTCTTTAGACTGACAAGCTGTCAGCCAGAGTCAGAAAATGAGCATGACTCGTCACAACCAAAGAGGTTAAAAACCATTTCCTCTGTGACCAAGTTTCCTGCATTCTTAATAATGCACTCATTTATCAGAACAGCCTTTTAATAAGCTATCCCCCTATCTAATCCAAAAACACATGGAAAGTATTGCAGAGTCTCCCAAGATGGTTAAGAGACTGCAATCAGGGGACTTACTTGTAGAAATTATCAACCGCAGGCATTCTGAAAAAACTCTTACAAATGACAAACTTTGCTAAAATTCCAGTGAAAGTAACTCCCTATGCAACCCTAAATACATCTAAGGGTGTTATATCTAGTTGGGACCTTTTGAATGTGACAGAGGAAGAAATTAAAGAAGAGCTTCGGGAACAAAATGTAATTGCTGTCAAAAGAATTATGATTAAAAGGGACAATATACTCACACCCACCAGAAATATCATTCTCACTTTTAACAGTCTAAATCTACCATCATCAGTAAAACAGGATATCTACTTTGTCGCATTCATTCTTAATCTGTTGAGATGCTATTAATGCCAAAATTATGGCCACTCTCAAACGGCATGCAGAGGGAACCCAGCTTATCTCAACTGTGGAGCCTCCAATCACAGTCAAAGTGATTGTTTGGCAAAAGAAATGACCTGTCCCAACTGCGAAAGTAACCATCCTGCTTACTCTAAGACACGTGAGAGGTGGAAAATGGAGAAAAAAATTGTGAAATACAAAGTTGAAAACAAAGTTAGTTATTAGGAAGCAAGAAAATTAATTGCACCCAGTATACCTAACCGTACATATGCCAATATTGCAAAAAAAATATCAAACAATAGCCACTCAAACTGGTGTTATCGTTCCATCTAATATATCAATCTCCAACTGGGCTCGAGCTGTCCTCTCTCAGCAACAGTCTAATGCCCTGAAGCACTTGAACCAAGCAAGTAATACACCTCTTATGATAACAGTAAAATCTTCTCCTCTGCCAGTAATTGCTACTACTTCAAATAAACCTAGTTCAACTTCGAAAAAGATTTTTCAGGACACATCAATAGATGCAAAGTACTCATCCAAACAGGAAGATCCGATTCTGGAAATATTTGTAGAAGAAGAAGAAGATATGGACACCGATCACCCCTACCTTTCCAAGAGAGACAAACCAAAGCCAGAATGCCATAAGACAGCCACATTAGGTAGAGCTTCTTCTAAATTCAAATAATGCCTTTTATTTTACGGTGTAATTGTAGAGGCTTTCATGGCAACATTAACGACATTCAGTACTTAATTAGATGCTACTCTCCGTTGGGGGCCCCGAGTGCCAAGCATAGTGATTCGAGCAACCTTTCAGCAAATTTTCTAGCGTGCCAATTATTATAAAGAGCTTATTTTTTGTGTGAGTTTCTGCAATCTCCTTAAACTCCTACTGCATATATTAATAACATTTAGCACATTAAAACTTACTAATACAGAAAGGAAAGTCACCTTTCTTTATATTAATCATTTATTAACCCTTTTTTTACCACTTGGTCACTAGTGGCACCGCTCCTGCCTCCACGTGGCGGGCTGGAAACCTGGGAGGAAAAGTTCTCACTCCCAGGGCAAAAAGGAGCAAACAGCATGGATTCTGACAACAAAGTCACAAAATCCTCTAACATGGCCCAACTCAAGAACGTGAAGAAATTTGTACAAACATGGCCAAAAGGCAAAAAATACATATGAGATACATGCTTCAAAGTATCTCATCATTCATTCTACAGGCGAACAGTTCACTGGAAAATTATTCCCTTTCCTGATACAAAAATGTCTGGGAAGCACAGCTGGAACTCCAAAAGCAGTAAAAAGATTAAAATCAGGCGACCTACTAATTGAGACAACCAATATACAACAGTCAGAGCAACTAAATGAAAACGTCCACTTTTGGCAGAATCCCAGTATCAATTACACCCCATAATACTTTAAACACCTCGAAAGGAGTAATCTCTGAATGGGATCTCTTCACTATAACAAAAGAAAAAATATTACAAGAAATGAAAACCCAAGGAGTCATTCATGTTAAAAGAATAACGGTCAAAAAAGAAGGAATAATCATCCAGACCAGAAATATCATTTTAACTTTCAACACTCCAAGTCCATCACAGCACATGAAAGCAGGATACTTGCTTTGTCAAATCCGACCCTACATACCAAATCCTATTCGATGCTTTAAATGTCAAAAATACGGACATTCACAAGCAACATGTGAATGTTGCTTGTGAATACACACCAGTCAAGAATGCACAACCGAGCACCTAAATACCCAAACTGTAGTGGAAGCCACACTGCCTACTCTTGAGAATGCGAAAGATGGAAACAGGAAATGAAAATCCAAAAATACAAAACAGAACACAAATTTACATACCAGGAAGCCAGAAAGATGATACAACCAGCCAACACAAGGAAACCTACTTAAGCACAGATAGCTCAAGTAGTACAAATAACCCAGAACCAACAAACAACAGGATCACAAACCGAAGTCACAATCGTTGTCGGATTGGTCACGCAAATGGCTCATGCCCCCCAAAACAGCAGAAACGAGAACAGGCGGCAAACACCCCTATCTCAGTTCCACCAACAATAATTTCACTGCTGCAGGGAAAAACTAAAGAAGATACCTCCATAATAATGCACCATGCTGCTGAACAAATGGACACATCAGGAAAAACACAAGAAGAGCCCGTTCTAGAAATATTTGCCAAGGAAGATATGGACACTGGAAAGCCATATTTCCCTAAAAAAGACAAACCATGGACAGAAAAATTTAAAACAGTAACGAGAAAACAACCAGAAAACTCATCTAAAACAAAATAATGAGTGGTACCTTTATTCAATGGAATTGCCGAGGTTTCCGTAAGAATGTTGACGATGTTCGTGATTTAATTTCTCAATATCACCCGATATGTTTCTGCTTACAAGAAATGTATCTAAAACCTGACGATACAATCTTAATCAAGAATTATACTATACATAGACGAGACTGAATAAATAATTCTGTAGCCCACGGAGGAGTAGCAATCCTTGTCAGTTCTCACATACATCCAGTCTAAGCAGTCCACCTACAAAACACTCTTGAGGCAGTAGCAGTACGTATAGCAACAAGTAGTTTAATAACAATAGTATCAATATATTTACCCCCGAACCAAGAAATAAATTACAAAGACTTAGAACTAATAGATCAACTATCCCCTCTCTACTATACAATGGGGGAATCTAAATGGACATCACCCTTTATGGGGAAATACTGATTTTGATAAAAGAGGACGTCAAATAGAAAAAGTATTAGATGCCAAAAATCTAATCCTCCTGAATTGTGGAAAACACATATTTTCACCTTCCAACAGGAACCAGCTGAGCGATAGACCTTACTTTATGCTCCCCAGCATTATATCCTGTTTTAGAATGGACAGTTCATGAAGAACCATTACACAGTGACCACTACCCCATTATTGTCACTTTAACAAAAGACACCAATGTCAATCCAGACGAAAAAACCCAAATGGAAATTTCACAAAGCAGACTGGGAAAAATTCAAAAATTTAGCAGTAATCGAACAACAGAGAGTCCGACAACTAACCATTGACCAAGCAGTACAATATGTAATGAATCAAATTAGCCACGCAGCAGAACAATCAATACCAAAAACGTCTACCGAACTTCCTCTATTCCCAAAGCCTTGGTGGAATGAGGAATGTACCAGCAAAACGAGATAGAAACAGAGCATGGAATATTTTTCGCAAAAGTCCTACCACAGACAATCTAATACATTTTAAAAAAAATGAGAGCAAAAGCAAGATATGTCAAACGGGCATGCAAGAAAGCCTCCTGGATACATTTCGCCTCAACCATAAAACTGCAAATACTAAAACAGTTTGAGATAAAATAAGAAAAATGAACAATAGATACCAAAATTTAGTACATCCAATTATCAATTGATAAGACATCGCTGATCCAAAAGAAATAACAAATGCTTTAGGTGAAACATTCGCCAAAATATCTGCCACCACATCCTATTCACCGGAATTCCAGAAATATAAAAATCATCAAGAAAAATACAACTTAAAATTCTCCACAAAATATGTAGAACAATATAACCATCCACTAACCATAACAGAACTCCATAAGGTACTGTCACAAACAAAACAAAGTGCAGAAGGTCCAGATGGCATCAATTATATAATGATAAGGAAACTCAGTGAAGAATCTTTACAATCTATACTTCTTTTATACAACAGAATTTATATGGAACAAGAGTTTCCTAACATGTGGCATCACGCAATTGTCCTCGCTTTCCCAAAATCTGGCAGAGATCCTACTAATCTAAACAGCTACTATCCAGTAGCACTTACCAGCTACCTAGGAAAGTTAATGGAAAAGATTATAAATTCAAGACTCATGTGGTACCTAGAAAACCATAACCTTTTGTGCCCAGTGCAGTGTGGCTTCAGGAAACATAGATCAAACTTGGACCTCTTGATTAAAATAGAAAACAACATAAGAAATGCTTTCATTAGAAAACAACATTTAGTCAAGATATGCTTCGATATCGAAAAGGCATATGATACAGCCTGGCACTATGGCATTCTCCGGGACATATATAACTTAAGGCTAAGAGGACATCTCCCTGTTTTCATCCAGAACTTTTTACAGCATCAAACTTTCCAAGTACAAATACAAACTACACACTCAAAGGTCTTCCTACAAGGAGGAGTACCACAGGGATCGGTCCTCAGTGCCACCTTGTTTGCAATAAAAATAAACTATATAACCCAACAGATACCATCCTCCATAAATACAGCTCCTTACGTAGATGATTTCAGTATCTCTTTCCAATCCCAAAACATGAGAACAATAGAACGCCAGTTACAAGGTGCAATAAACAAGGTCAGCAACTGGGCTCAGGAAAATGGTTTCACGATCTCCACACAAAAAACTATAGGTGTGCACTTCTGTAGGAAAAGAAACCTTCATTTAGATCCAGAATTAAAACTTAATGGACAGTTAATAACAATCAAACCAACCATAAAATTTCTTGGACTTATTCTTGATAAAAAAACTAACTTTTTTGGAAAATATGAAACAACTAAGAACAAACTGCCTCAAGAAACTAAACATTTTGAGAGTCTTATCTGCAACGACCTGGGGTGCAGATAGAGTTACTCTGTTGTGATTATACAGAGCCCTCATAAGACGGTTCGAGCCCATCACCATCAAATACGGAGGATGTAGAAAGGTCGGGGAATGACCACCGCATATTCCCGGAGCAATATGGCCTTAGTTGCTAATGCTCCTAAAAACCAAATAACAACAACAAACAAACAAACCCGTCATAAGATTTCGACTAGACTATGGAGCCCCCATGTATCAGCCAAACTGAGTGCCCTGAGGTGGCTTGATCCAGTGCACCACAGTGCTTTACGAACAGCATTAGGAGCATATCGCACCTCACCAGTCCACAGCCTATGTGCAGAGGCTCATGAACCACCACAACAACTCCAGAGACAAAACTTGCTGTTATACTACGCCGCAAAGATAAAATCAATACCTGACCACCCGACGTGGACAATCCTACGAACCAAGTTTGGAAAACTTATATAGAGCACTTCCAAATGCTAAAAAACCAGCAGGCATATATTTAAGAGACCTAATCCAGCAACGTAATTTAGATCTCAATCAGATAGCAATTTCTCCTAAAATTCCATATTAAAACATTGGGATACCATTCAAACGATATGCAATCTCCATATGCATAAATGAAACAAGGATTCCCTACCTAAACAAAATTTCCAACAATTACATGCAGCCTACAGAGACCAACATTGTAATTCTACCCTGATATACACAGATGGTTCCAAAACAGAAACCAAAGTAGGAATAGCAGCCAAATTCCCCAATACCATCATTTCGAAACTACTTCCAACTGAGTGCAGCATTTATACAGCAGAACTGGAGGCTATACAACTAGCCATGAACCATATATGGCTAACCAACATCGCCAACAGTATAATATTTACAGATTCGTTCAATGCTCTGCAAGCCTTAAAGGATAACACCATAGATACCCATCCGACCGTATGTAAAATACATAACACGCTATCAAAACTAGCAAAGCGAAAGCAAAACATAAGTTTCTGCTGGGTTCCCGGACATGTAGGAATAGATGGCAAAGAACAGGCAGACCAAGCAGCAAAACAAGCAGAAAGCTCTATCAAGAATACCATAAAAATACCATACATGGAAAATAAAATTACAATTCGAAATAGTGGCGAAAAACAGTGGCAACAAAAATGGCAGGAATAGGCTGGTAACAAATTACAGATAAAACCATTGTTACAATGGAAAACCAGTACAAGAACCAACAGACAAGAAGAAGTTATCCTTAGCAGATTAAGAATAAGACACACCAATGTTACCCACTCCTATCTGCTCCGAGCCGAATCTCCGCCTCAGTGCTCACACAGTGCAAATGGTCCAACATATTCTACTCGACTGCCCTAACTTTACACAAGAACATCAGATTACCTTTAAATGTTTAAAAGGAACGGACACATTTTCATTACGAACAATATTGTCAGATAAATCCAATATATCCGAAGTCTTCCAGTTTTTGAAACGCATAAACTACTACAATTTGATATAAAAATCATAACAAAAGACACCATTGAATAAGCCATAAATCATAAGTTTGGCGCATTATAGCAATAGAAGCTGATGTAGCAGTAAAATATCCAATCCAACCAACCACCTCCGTTGGGTTTCTGTCCGCAGGAAACCTATTTAACTCCTAAAATTTCTGTTTCCATAAAAAACTACTACATCTGATTCTGCTCATGGTGGTGTAGCTATTTTGATTAACTCAAAGATCCTTGCTAGCCAGATCATTCTCCAAACCCAAATTTAAGCCGTTGCTGTGTGTTTAATTACTCAGATTGCATTTACAGTAGTCTCTCTCTCTCTCTCTCTCTCTCTCTCTCCCTCCCCCCCACCCACCAAATTATACCTACTCTTATAATGACCTTGAAGAATTTTTAATACAGCTACCCTCCCCTCTTTGTTTGCTAGGGGATTTCAATTGCCACCATCCTTTATGGGGCTCCTCTAAATTAGATAGACAAGGCCGACTGATCGAAACTCTACTAGACAAAACAAAACCTCACCATTCTTAATATTGGTGCACACACCCATATACAGTTATCTACTGGATAGACTTTTCCAGGGAACAAATTGACCTCTCAATTTGTTCCCCGATACTGTTTCCAGTCATTCAATGGTTCACTCTGGATGATCCCATGGTCAGTGACCATTTTCCAATTGTTTGTAACCTGCTCACAACCACCATTAAACGAACCCTGCAGGAAATGGAAATTTTCTAAAGTCAATTGGGCCAAATTTCAGTCAGCAATCACTCTGGACAAAAATACTATTCAACTACAGCCTATAGATAAAGTAACTGATTATATCACATCCCGTCTTTTAGTTGCAACTAAATACTCAATTCCATTATCAAATCCCCCAAACCCGAAAGCACTTCAGCTACTGGTGGAATGAAGAGTGCATGAAAGCAAAGAAGGAAAAAAATAAAGCATTCAATTTATTCCGTCGATCTCCAACCACAGCTAATCTAATTAGCTACAAGAAGCTAATGACAAAAGCGTGGTTCAATCAAAGGTAAGCCAAGAAAGATTCTTGGACTCAGTTTGCATGTACTATCAATAGAAATACTGACTCCAGATTAAGATGGAAGAAAATTAGGCAGCTTTCTGGGAAGTTTCCAATCATCCCTTCCCTAATTCTTTCCTGCAATGGGCAAGAACTGTCTGCTCCTCTAGATATAGCGAATGCCCAAGTCTCAGCTGCATCAAACTACACTCCCAATTTCCAAAAAATTAAGACTGCCACTGAACCAAAACCATCAACTTCAGAACTTCACTATCACTTCCGTATAATCAGCCTCTTCAATATTGTGAACTTTTACAATCCATCAGAACAATGCAAAACAGTGCCGCTGGGCCAGATGGCATTTATTATGTCATGCTGCAGCATCTGGATGACAAAAACTTACGACTGCTGCTAGTCTTCTTTAACCAGATCTTCCTGGAAAATATTTATCCAACCTCTTGGCACCATGCTACAGTTTTGGCCTTTTTGAAACCTGGAAAAGATTCCTCCAGTCCTAATAGTTACAGGCCAATCTCTCTGTCAAGTTGGCTTGGTAAAATTCTTGAAAAAATTATCCACAGTTGACTCACTTGGATCATTGAAACTCAACATCTACTGAGTAATTGTCAACATGGCTTTTGCAAAAGCAGGTCCTCCTTAGATCTGATGATTAAGTCTGGATCTGAAATTCACAATGCCTTTATGAAAAACGAACACCTTGTTATGGTCTCCATCGATATAGAGAAGGCATTTGATACTACCTGACGGTATGGCATTCTCAGTGACGTTCATAATCTTGGTCTACAAGGCAATCTGCCTATATTTATTAGGAACTTCCTCCAGAGCCACTCTTTCCAGGTTTGATACCAAAACTTCTTTTCTTCTACATTCTCGCAGGAAGAAGGAGTACCACAGTGGTCGGTATTCAGTGCAAACATATTTTCTCTTAGAATTGATTCCATTACAAAAGAACTACCAAATACTGTGGAGGCCTATCTTTATGCTGACGATCTTTTTATTTCTTGCCATTTTCAGAACATGAGATCTGTTGAGCGGCAATTGCAGATGTCCCTCAATAAAGTACAAAAGGGGGTTGAGTTCAATGGATATCGTCTTTCCCATCAGAAAACATCAGAAAAGTAAATTGCATATAGACCCTGAACATCCAATATCAAATTTCACCATTCCAATTGCTAACAATATCAGATTCTTGGGATTGATCCTTCACAGCAAGTTAAACTTCTTTGAGCACATTAAAGTAAAATGTACTACCCATCTGAAAAAGCTGAACGTGCTAAGAGCTTTATCTGCCTTGTCTTGGGGAGCAGATAGTACAACTTTGCTGCTCTTATAGGGCACTGATTAGATCCCATTTGGATTATAGTGCCCCAGTTTATGATTCTGCCCGAAAAGGTGTATTACACCAGCTCGATCCTGTGCAACACAATGCGCTGCGGATTGGTCTTGGTTTTTTTTTTTCTTTTTTTTATGTGAACCCCAAACACGAGAGGTATTAGAACCTATATAAGAATCTCCAACCTATAGTCTATATATTGAAGCCCATGAGCACCCTCTGTACCTCCACAGAAAAAGTTAATATTTAAATATGCAGTCAAAATACAAAATTGTTTTCTGCACCTCATTCAACCATATCTATTTAATCCACCATTTCACAATCTCTATAGAAATAAACCAAATAAGATACAACCAGAAGGCCTACGGCTCCTTGAAATGTCACAAAATTGAAATGTTCCTCTCCGCAGTAGGCAGTAGATAAAGAATTATTCTCACCCACCATGGACTCCTTTCCTCAACCGACCTGTGATACTTATTTTCTCCAATGGGGAAAGAATCGTCTATCAACTCTGAATGTGCAATTACTCCATGCTAGTCATATTCAAAACTATTTTGACTTCTTGCCAATATATACCGATGGTTCCAAATCTCATTCAACAGTTGGAGCAGCAGCAGCAGTGTTTCCCTCTGCTATCATATCAGCTTCTCTTCCACCCGAGTACAGCAACTTTTCAGCAGAACTATTTGCAGTACAATTAACTCTAGAAAATTTAACTCTTCATCCATCGACTCTCTCAGCTCAGTTAGAGCAATGCAGAATCCCTCTAATAAGGATCACCCTGTTTTAAATCAAATTAGGAATTTTCTGTTGAAAATTGAAGATCGTCAGCATTGAGTGAACTTTCGCAGGATCCCAGCACATTCAGGCATTAAAGGGAATGAACTGGCTGATATTTCTGCTAAAAATCCGTCAACTTTAGTCTTAACCTCTGTCTTCATTCCAGCTTCTGATTATAATATCATAATTCAAACAGCATACCATGCACAGTGGACAGAGCTATGGTATAAACAAACAAATAATAAACTTTTCCAGTTGAAACAGGATCCAAAATTTTGGCACTCATGCAATCAGACAGTTTGGCGAGAAGTGGTACTCGCATGGATTAGAATAGGGCATACTCAACTGACTCACCTACATCTACTCACAGGCAATGATCCTCCTCAGTGCCCACACTGCTTGAACATCTAACAGTCAAACATATTTTGGTTGACTGTCAACACTATCAACAACATCGAACTTCGATATTTCATTCTCTGGCTAACTCCGAGAATGGATAATATTAAATCATATCATTGGTGAAGATGCAAATATTAATGAACTTTTCTGTTATTTGAAACAAATAGGAATGTATGAACAACTGTGATTAGTTTTTGAGATGAAATGAAATTGAACTGGCTTCGTATTAAATTTTTTTTTTTTTTCAACATTCCTATGAATAGGCACACTATAGCCACAGCAGCTTGTGCACCATTAAACACACACACACACACACACACACACACACACACACACACACACACACACACACACACACACACACACACACACACACACACACACACCTTTCTATCAAGCAATATGGCCTTAGTTGCTAATGCTCCTAAAAACCAAATAACAATAAATAACAAACCTTTCTATCACAACTACTTCTGGGTGAATACAAATCTTTTTTTGACCCCCCCCTGTATATGCAATGCAATTTCATAAACATTAAGATTCATTAATAAAAATTAAGAGGAAAAAAACATGCTCATAGATAATTATAAGTTTAAAACTCTTCATTTCTGCATTGTATTTTGTTTTGGTAATGCTCACTTTATTGTACAGTGTTTTGTTTTGGTAATTGATGACATTGTAGCTCATAATAAAATAGGACTTTGATAAGCCGGTTTAAAAATTTATAATAATAAAAAGCCACAATTAATTACATTTTATTTTTAATAAATAGGGTTCTTTAGTTGAAGATGAGTCTCTCATTCAGACATTAGCTGTAACCAAAGAAACTGCAGCAGATGTGAAAAAACAGTTAGTTGAAGCTGCTGAAACAGATATTATGATAACTGCTGCTAGAGAAGAATACAGGCCAGGTAATTTTAATGAGTTTTGCCTGAAATGACTATATACTGTTGTTTTATGATGTCGATTACTCATTCTCCATTTCTTTTTTGACTTATAACTTCTAATTTAACATCCAAACTATAACTTTTGTGGTCTTATTTTTTTTTTTTTTTTCATGATGTTTTATCATCAGCACTCCACTTTGAATGCACTCACTTAACGTAAAAATTATTGAAAATATCAGACGTGTCTACTACAAGCAACAGCAAACGAGAAACTGACTGTAGGTAGAGGGAGTCGAGTCAACAGTATGCTTGCAAGAAGAGTGGGACAGAAATAGTCTAAGTTTGTAGTGGGATGCTTCATTGAAGTTGAAACAAAGTACAAAGATACTATTATATTTTTTGTTTTTGAATTTTTTTATGTATTATTTGCAGTCTCATAACTGCAGGGACTCGAATGATGAATACTCGGATACCGGGGATCCCTGTATCTATATATAAATAAACTAATACCTGCAACATTTTTCTTGGATAGATGTCACATTTGTATTTCATGCATGTTTTTTTTTTTTTTTTTTTTTTTTTGGTTGTTTTTTTTTCTGTTTATTTAAATATAAGGTTTATTTAGTTAATGGGATGACTAGTCATTATCTTTTTCTGAAAGGATGTTCAGTTTATTTATTTCTTTTTCTGAAAGGATGTTCAGTGTTACTGGAATGTTTCATAAGGGATAAAGATTTATTGACATATATGATGTATGCCAGGACAGCCAGGAAAAGAAGGAATTGGAGTTGAGCACCTCGTCAAAAATCACATGGATTTAAGATGATTTCCATGAGATAGAGAATATCAGAGTAACGGCGAACAAGTCTACTGTGATATTAGCATTAGCATTCGCACATGGTGCAAGAAAGCAAGCTTACGTCAGTCTAAAAAAAAAACACACACACCCTTCTCATTTCACCCATCCACTCGCTTCAAATGTTTGTCTAGTTCTGCCTTGAATCTGTTTAAGCTATCAACTTCTACGACAGATGTAAGTTTGTTCCAACAATCAACCACCCGCTGGCTAAAGGCAAACTTTCGCACGTCTTTCCTCAATTTGAATTTATGCCTTCTCAGGCAATTATTCTGAGCAAGAGAAAGAATCTCATCAGCATTGAGCATGCTCAAACCATTCAAGTCTTTATACACCTCAATCAGATCACCTCGCAGGTGCCTACTATCCACACACTGTAATTTGCAAAATTGAAGCCTTTCTTCTTAAGAGCAACCCTTTGTTCATTCACTAATCTTGCTGCCTTTCTCTGTACTCGTACCAACAGCTCTACATCCTTCTTAAAATAAGCCCTCCAGACCTCTATACAATATTCAAGGTGTGGCCTGACCATTGCCTTATACAAGGGGATAATCACCTCCTTATCCCTGCTAGAAAAATTCCTGTATATCATTGACAAGACACCATGAGCTACTCTTGCAGACCATCTGCACTGCTCAAAAAACTTCATATCTACCTGCACAATTACCCTCAGCTCCTTTTCACTCTCTACCACTGTCAGTGTAGTACCACACAGTAGATACGTTACTCTGGGGTTACTGCTTCCCATATGCAGTACTTTACATTTCTAGATCCTGTTGCAGCTTTTCTAGAAAATTTTCTAGACCTAGAAAAGTTACAGCTCAACTTTGCTAGATCCTGTTTCAGCAGCATACTGTCATAAGTATCATTAACAATCCTGCCAACCTTCGTATCATCTGCAAACTTGAACATTAAGCCTGATATGCCATCATCAATATCATTAATGAATACAGAAAACAACAATGGACTCTGGACTCTCTGGGGGACTGACTCCACTAATAACATTAGTCCACAAAGAGCAGTGTCCATTGATTACCACTCTCTGTCTTCTCGCACTTAACCATCCCTTTATCCATAGCAGATATTTACCTCCAATGCCACACTACTCCAATTTGTGCAGCAGTCTTCGACGTGCAACAGTGTCAAAAGCCTTTCTAAGATCCAAACATATGATGTCAAAATTATTCTTTGCATTCAGTTCCTTTGTGACTACATCATAGTATGCAATCAAATTGGTCAGACAAATCCTCCCCTTAACAAATCCATGCTGTATCCGAGCTATAACTGAATTCTTGTTTAGATGATCCTGCAATACTTCTTTAACCAGTGCCTCCAATAATTTCCATGGAACAGAAGTTAAACTAACAGGTCTGTAATTACCTGTGTCTGCCTTTGATCCGCACATTTCCAGTCCATGGGTACCTCCCCTAAGTCCAAGGAAGCTGTCATAATTATGGCTAAGGGTTTTCTTACTTCCTTTGCTGCCTCCTTTAATATAACTGGATAGATTTCATCATCTCCAGGTGCCTTTCTTATGTTTATCTTCAACAATTTCTCCTCCACTTTACTCTCAGTAAGATTATCTAGCTTAGTGACAGAGTTTAATACACCTCTGGCATTCCCCTCCCTAAATAACTCCTGTGTGAATGTAGATGCAAAATATTCATTTAGTTTGATAGCTACCTGAGAAGGATCCTCAACAGTCGAACCATCGATATCAAGAGGACCAATCTGATTCATCCCCTTCCTTCTAGAGTTTACATAAATAAAGAACTCTTTACTGTTTTTCTTTGCATCCTTTGCCTGCCAAACTTTGACTTGATTACAGACCAGCTTATATCTATCATAAGCTTCTATATCACCTGTTAATTTATATGTATCCCATGCATTTTTCTTATCTGCCACAAGTCTAATTAGTTCATCTGACGGCGCCTCCGTAGCCAGGTGGGCAGGAGCCACAGTGCATAGCATACGCTTCTTGATTACAACGGGGTTTGACCCCGTGACCACCAAATACAGAGGATGCGGAAAGGTCAGGGAATGACCATCACATATCCCCGGAGCAATATGGCCTTAGTTGCTAATGCTCCAAAAAAAATTTTAAAAAATAAATAAAAAAACAAACCAACCAAACCAGTTCATCTGACATCCATTTACGCCTAAATCTTGAACAATATTTCTTAGTTGGTATGAAAAGCCAAAATTATTTCTTTGAATGCTTCTCATTTTGAATTTGCTGTTGGTCCCACCATATAGAATTTAAACACTGTCTCAGACCACCGTAGTCACCTCTACGAAAGCGAAAACACTTCCGTTTACCCCTGATGGTACTTACCACTTTGAGTAAATCCCACTTCAGCACACTGTGATCACTGCCACCTAGTGGTTCCTTTATCTGCAGATTCTTAATACATGAAGAATCACTACTGATAATCAGATCAAGAGTATTACTTCCTCTAGTTGCCTCCCATACATGCTGCTGTAGAAAACAATCCTCCAAAAAATCCACAAAAGCCTTGCTAGTGTGCCCACAAATTACCATTAATCTCTGGGAAATTAAAATCCCCCATTATAAGACACTCTGATTTATTGGCCCACTATTTCTCTGCACAATTGCTCATTATACTCATCAGATTCATATAACGCACACCTACTCTCATTTTTCCTTTCCCAGTGCTTATGTCACACCAAACAGATTCAACATTGCATTGTCCACCAACATCAGTTGGATGCACTTCCTAAGATTTTGTGTTTCTTAACTAACAGCATAACCCTTCCTCCCTTCCTGTACTGTCTATCCTCTCTGTACGCATTGTACCCTCCAAATTCCAATTCTGCACTGCATATGTCTGTGACACCACGCCTCTGATATCCCAACGGTATCTGCCTTTGATATCTTAACTAGCACTTCAAGCTCATCAAATTTATTAACTATACTCCTAGCATTGGTGTACATGCAAGGATACATGCACCTGTTTCTATTGCTAGTTACCCTAACACAGCCCATGTGTTTATTTGTTCCACTATGACTTCCAGCAGTCCTGGACATTCCCATTGCCTTGCTTTCCAGGCTGCTGCTCATTTCAATAGAAGCAGTGCAAGAATCACTTTGACCTCTGCCAGCAGCTAATTTAAGTCTATTAGTCCATGTATCCTCTCAAGCTTGCAGTCCTCCAATCCACCTAACTCTGCCTCGATAACATCAGCAAATATTCTTGCACCCTTTCTATTTAAGTGTATCCCATCCCTGTAGAAGCAGTCTCTGCTGTTAACAAACACGGATCAGGCTGAAAGAATTTCTACCCCTTGAGCCTTGCACAATCTCTCCAGTGCCGAATTTATTGACAAGGCTCTCATCATATACATATACTCTCTTCTCATATCTGGGTAGAATTGCAGACACTTTCAAATTCAACCCTAACACTCAGCTTTTTTTCAACATTGACCTGTACTTGTTAAGTTATTCTGCTGGTCTCCTACTCTTAATATCATTAGTGCCAACGTGTAGAACAATATCACTCCTTCTGCTCTACAACGTCATCAGCCTTTGCCCCTGGCAGATATACCCTGTCCTGTTCCACCTTCCTTTTTGCACAATATACTCCTCACCGACAACAACTAGTTCCTTTGGGACCAGCACATTCTGCCTTGGGAGTCACCGCTGTGTTGCATGATGTTCAATTGCAAGCTCTGGCATTGATGTGGGCTGCTGAGAGCTTGATGGGCCCCTCAATTTAAATCCTCTGAGGGCATCCACCCTGTCCAAGCTCTCATATAGGCCCATAACAACGCTGAGTTGGCGCCTGATTTCCTCACAATCCTTACCTCGTGCACACACAGAGACATTCCCCTTGGCAATATCATGTCAAGATTGTTCCTGATTGTTCCATAAACATCAAACAAGCAGTGCATTTCAAAAGGCTGTGATTCAGATGACAACCGCCCCTTCAGTTCTCCCCTGAGAACTGAAGGGAATCAATGGACGCTGCTCTTCGTAGACTAATGTTATTAGTGGGTACCCCAGGGTTCAGTGTTGGGTCCACTGTTGTTTTGTATATTTATTGATGAAGGTATATGAGGCTTATTATCCAAGTTTGCAGGTGATACTAAGGTTATTAGGGTTGTTAATGATTCTGAGGTACTACAACAGAATCTAGAAAAGTTGGACACATGGGCTGAGAAGTGACAACTGAAGTTTAACATTGACTAATGCAGAGTACTGCATATGGGTAGAAATAATGCCAAAGAATTTGTGCTTTATATTTTTATTTTTATAGCCTCTGGATAATGTTTGTCGATTTCCGTTTATTAGAATTGCCATTTATTTGAATCAAAATTCAGTTTGCAAACACGATCACTATAACTTCCACTTACTGTATATATATTTATATGTATAGATCTTAATCTCATTTAATTTCAGGTAATCTGCTTTTACCTTGCAGGCATTTTCAATTTTTTCCGTTGTAATTACACTTGACAGGTCAGCACCCCTACCCAATACACTAATAAAATACATTTGTCTATATTTTATTATGGTTGCTGGGTATTTCTACAATAACTATTAGTGCCCCAGATCCATAACCTAGTTTAATAATTTATTACTTTTTCTTGCTTTCTTAGATGTTCAGTAATGTCATTATATCCTATTAATTTTATCAATATTATGTATTTATATATATATAAATATATTTATTTTATGTAAATGCTATGTAATATCATTAAAAGTCAATGTCTGGCTGTTTAGCTTTGTATGAATAATTTCATACAAATTATTATATATATATATGCTATTAAGAATACAAATGGAATATCTGTGCCCACCTAAAAGTGGTAGCTTTGTTGACTGAAGTGTAAGGTAGATACAATAAATACTGCTACTTTTATTCAAGTGGGATAGCCAAATGAAGGATTGCCACTACAAGGTAAAAAAATGGCCAGGCCATTCAGAAACTACACCAGGCCAGAAAAATGTAGCACATCTCCTTTGGTGGATAAGTCAAAAATTTGTTTACCTCCACTACACATCAAGCCAGGTTTGATAAAAAATATTTGTGAAAGCAATGAACAAAAAAGGAGAAGGATTTTCCCATATGAGGCAAAAGTTTTCTCGAATCAGTGAGGTCAAGATAAAAGAGGGAATTTTTGTGGGTCCTCAAATCAAACTGCTATTCCAATATGAGGTATTCACTAAAAAAATTGAATGCTACAGAAATAAGAGCCTGGAAGGCATCCCCAGGGGCTCACATCTGGTGAGTATGGGCTTTGCACACCTTGGCACATTGAATGATGATATCCAGCCAAATGTGCCAAGCACACTTGGCTGGATATCATCATTCTTTGCTTTCTTGGTGATTTCCTTCCACTTTTGTCTCTCTCTCTCTCTCTCTCTCAGGGTAACTCGGTAATTTTTTTTTTTTTTTTTTGTTGGTGCAGCATAAGCCTCAGGCTTCCTGCACCATACAGCTAATAATAATAATAATAAAAATGTCTGCTTGAACTTTTTAGACAATGAGAAATCACAAAATTACAGTGAAATTGTAGATGAGCTAATTTTAGCATACAGAGAGTTGAGAAGGAACATGTCATTAAATCTTCATTTCCTACATTCCTATTTAGACTTTTTTCCTGAAAATGGGAGTGGTCTCCAATGAGCACGGTAAAACGTTTCACCAAGATATTTCTCAAATGGAAAAACGTTACCACTGAAAATTGAGTCCAAATACGTTGGTAGACTACTGTCGGAATCTCGTATGAGAGACATCAATGGAAGACTATAAAAGGCAAAATAAGTGTTTCATTATGAGATAAACATTTTTGTAAATAGATAGACCCATTGTTCAATATTTAGTGCTGTATGTAACATTTTTCCTAAAATATATTAAATCTTGATTTTTTATTAGAAACATAGTTTTTGACTTTAATCTCTTCTCCTTTAAAATTGGTAGGTGTTATGGCAATATGGTTGCCATATTTGAATTCAGCAATTCCAAATCTACAAGAATCACCCTGAAGTTTAACAGGGAGAGGAAAAATTATTTTTTTTTTTTACTGACCAATGTAATCAATCATATTAAATGAAACTTGACAATCATCATCAAACATGAGTTTCTCAATAATAAATCTATAATAATTTGCTTATAAATATTGCACCTTGTTAGTATAAATTAAAATCGAATTTTAATAATTACATTTGATTTTTTATTTTTTTTTTTCTAGTGGCAACCCGAGGAAGTATTTTGTATTTTCTGATTTGTGATATGAGTATGGTTAATGAAATGTACCAGACATCTTTGGTTCAATTTCTTGGAATCTTTGACATATCAATGCAGAGGTTGGTACATAGAGTGATAGATACTGAAAATATATATACATTGTCTACTAAAAGCACCTGGTCACCATATATTTAGTCATTCTCACTAACTGTTACTGATTAATTATGGAATAGTGACTAAAGATATTTCTCTTCATATAAAGAGCAAAATGTTTTGATGAAAAATAAATTGGTATTCTTATATTACATCATCATTGCATTGGTGACTAGTTTTAAATACAACTTTTAAATACTTCTGTATTTTATAAAAAAATAGTTACTTCGAACAAGGATACAGTATGAATATGATTCCTGGATCATGAGGGCTTTTCCAGTGTATAATTTTTAGTTTTGATTACAAAATGCCCATTAACATGTTGTAACAACTTGTTACAATATGTTAATATAATTTTCATGTAACAAAATGTACCATGTTTATGATGCTAACAGCATTCTATACCAACTCATTTTATCTGTTATCCTATATGGTGTTGTCGTTTGGCTTTGTGTACTGGACAATTAACATTTTGCTAATATGAAGTCCACTGAATGATGTTAGGAAGCTTGTATAGCATTAGACAAAAAATAATAATAATAATAATATTAAGTATAATGGATGTATTCCTGTAAACAAGACTCAGTATTAATTACACTTAGTGTTGAGTGCACACATATGTTTCGACTGAATCAGCTGTTTGGTAACACACACCACTTGTGGGGGCTCAGACTGGTGAATATCTTTCAAATTCAATAGTAAATTTGAATTTTCTTCCTTGTTAAAGTGAACTGCTTTTAGTGTGGGGGCAGGGGGAGTGGTATGATGTGTGTATGTACACACATGTGCGCGTGCGCGCGCACACACACACACACACACAGTCCTCTGAAATGTATTGGGACACTGCATCCCTAGGAAATATTATTAATTCTGCAGATCACTTGGCAGTAGTCAGATGGCAATGCCAATTAAAAGCAGGATACGAAGTGTGATCATAAAAGTACAGATACTGATTTTTATCTCAAAATTGTGTCATTGTAGCAAGTTGCAACATGACTGCATTTTTAGTGGCTCATCTAGACATAGTAATGTATGAATCACCCATTTATCTGTGTTCAGTCTGAATTAGTGTGCAATGAATAGTGTTTTATGTGTTTCCTTATATTTTAAAATGCATGATTTCACTGACAGTGAATTTGTATATAATTTTGTTTTAAATTTGAGAAAGGTGCAACAGAAACCCACAAAATGTTAAAAATAATTTTCAGAGAAGTTGCTGTGTCATTTGAAGACTATGCAGTGGTTTCAAAGTTTAAAGAGGTCCACTTTTCTATTGAAGATAATCCTTGTTCTGGCCACCCTTCAGCTCCTGAAAGCCAATGATTCAGTCACTTGTGTTCTTGATGTGATGAGGAATGATTGACATTTAACTATCTGCAAAGTTGCTAGTGAATTTTGGATTTATTATGGAACCTGTCGTTCAGTTTTAACACAAGATTTGGGAATGTGACATTTCAGCCAAATCTGTACTTCACATTCTCATTGATGATTACATAGAGAGTGGCAAGTTCTTGTATGTCAGGATGTTGCTCACAACACACTGTGTTTCTTCTGTCATTACTGTAACAAATCTTGGATATGTAACTATTACCTGAAAAAAGGCCCAATCCTCTCAGTGAAAGACTTATCTTCTCCAAATCCCCAAAAAAAGTGAGACAATCTTAACATGTTTGCTACCAAACATGCGCCAGCGCATGATGTGGCATCATTACCCAGTAGCCAATCACGTGCCAGATTCATTAGACGTTAATATGAAGTTCTCAACTTTGGTTGGCATTGTGTTTCTGCTGTGTATAGTTGTTTCAGCATCAAGTAAAGGGTGTAAACTATATGTAGTTGTATGTGGTGTTGAACATTTTGTTACGTGATGTGTGGAAAAGCCTTGTAATATGAGTTGTGCAGATGATAGTTTAGCAGGCCCGTCACGCCCAAAAAGAAGAAAAGTGCAATATAAAAAATCCCTTACAGATGAAGAAATTGCAAAAATGTTGGAACAGTTATCTGACATATATCCCAGTGACATCAGTTACGATGATGGCGAAGATTTTATCCCTCCAAAGGACGCTTCGGATTCGGAAAGTGTAGATGAAGAAATTATTGTGGAAGAGGCTTCACTTCCACAGCAGGATTCCAGTGAGTTAGAAAACGTCATGTAGGAAAATGACGTAACATCGATGAAACAGTTTCGTTTTACAAAATCCGAGTCTCTGCTGCAACCCGTGTCAGGTGATAATCCTATAGATACTTTTGTCATTTATTGACGGAAACACAGTCGGTTTCTGGCAACAGTCTCCTCCTCCTATGCTGTGCTATTGACAATAGCATACTGACTCATGACCGGCAGCGAACGTGTTAATCAAATGTGAAGATCATACTTAGTGTTTTTTTTTTTTTTCTTTGTCTTACAAGACATTGCCTATTATGAACCAGGAATACTACAAAATATTTCTGCACTGATTGTGTGATGCTGTTCTGAGAAAAGAGCTAAAAAAATGGAATTACCACTTGCATCATAACAATGCCCTTGCACATGTGGCATTTTTCATTCAAGAATGATTAAGGAATTATTCAGAATGTGACATAGGAGCTATTAGCAATTCCAAAAGACGCTATCAGGAATGCTTACAGAAGTTGCAGAAGCATTGTAACAGTGTATACAATGTCAAGGAGATCCACTAAATAGCCAGTAAGCTTCATCATTTCCCAAATATTAGTTCTGTCTCCTAACTTTTTGATCACATCTCATATAAAAGGTATGTGTGTGCAGGTAGATGGAACAGAATGGAAAAAGAAACGGACTTGGGTACCCTCAAAAGAGATGTGACCGAAGTTTTCTCATAGTAGGCATGACCATTTGCCAGATAGTACAATTGTATGCTAATTGAAGACAGAACCATTCATCTGAAGCCAGATAAACCACCATAAATGGCATATCAGAAACAATATGGAAATAGCACTGAACCTTATGGGACTCCACTTGCAATACTAGTCTATGATCAGTTTTGACCATTTATATTCACTCTCTACCTTGTACCATCTAATCTACAAAAAAGTCATCCATGCAAACTTTATAAAATACTTTACTCGTGTCTTAAAAAATAATGTCAATATTATGATTCTTTGCATTCATTTATTTTGCACCGTCCTCACAATAACCAATCACATGTTTTTGTTGCTTCAAGCTTAATAATTTGCACAAAACATATAGACCAGATTTTACTTTTTTTTCGCAAGTAATTAAGTGAAACATCAAACAGGTGTGTGGAACCTCGTGAGTTCCTCTCTGATATTTCAGTTGTGCACTGTGAACAGTTGCCATTTTAGTTCCTGTTAAATCACCTTTATGCTCTCAAACTCCAAATGTTACGTCATCTCATGAGAGAAACATTTTAGGACTTTTGTTGAGTAATTAGCTGATAAAACATAAACTGTAAAATACAAGAGAACTATCAAAATAGTCATTCCCTACAATCCTTCTTGTAATGATTTTTATGTAGAGCTTTGTGAAGTGAAGTAAATGAATAATAAGGCTGCTTGTTTTTCAGTATTTCATATAAAACTATTCAATCTCTTGATATTAAAATAGTTTTAATTGAAGAAATATTGGTGACCACGTCCATAGACCAAATGCAGGGAAAAAGTGTACATCTATAATTTTGAAATTTAATGCTCTTATCAGTTTTCCCGCACTGAAAAATGGAAGTAGCTATTAGTTTCAGGTTTATATTTTAAATGGTTATAACTCCTTCCCACTTCTAGTTTTTGCAAATGGTTATAATCCCACTGATCCATTTACATAGAATTAATTGTTTTTGAAAATTTCTGCTTAAATATGTTGACAACATTTAGGGAAAAAATATATCTTGATTTTGTATATCACATGTTTTGAGAGGTTTCTTATCTTTTCATTAAATATTTAACTTTTAATATCTTTATTTAAGCTTGCTCTCTCTAGTTTTATTTATTTATTTATTATTTTTTTTGACTCAGGTGGAGTTTAGCACATCGTCTTTGTTACTCGTTATTTAGTAATAATTGTAGTTAACCACAATTAACACTATTTGTTTTTTCCCATGATAATTTCATTATATGGAAGTATCTAAATTTTAATAATCCTGATAAATTTTAATGGTTATTTGACTTTGCATGTTAAATATTTGTTATTTGTTCATCTTTACTTGGTTATTTCAAACAAGTTGATGGTTTATTGTTTATAAATAGAAAATTGATTTATTTGAAATTAATTAGTAATTTTCATATTATTATCCTTTATTGTTTATTATTTTTAATTTTGTTTTTCAGATCAGAAAAATCACGTAATCCTACAGTTCGAATAGTCAATATTATTGAATATTTAACATTTGAAGTGTTTAAATACACGTGTCGAGGTCTATATGAAACTCACAAATTTCTCTTCACCATGCTTGTGTGCTTAAAAATTGATACCGATCGTAAATTTGTTACTTATGAAGAATTCCAAATATTAATTAAAGGTAATGAATTGAGTAAAATTATTATAATGCACCCTGAAAATTATTGAGACTTATCCTGATAAAATGTTTAAAAAAAATGCATAGCGAGTAACTTAAACCTTTTTTTAATTTCATGAGTTCATAAATATATTAGTTCTCATTTAAACATTTACAAGAATTAAATATAGTATAAATTAGTAATAAGACAGATTTCAATTACATTATACAGCATTTGACTTGAACCTTCTAATGTTTTAACTAGTTAATTGCATTACATCAATAGTAATATAATTTTGTTAATTCAAAGACCACTTTTCCAAGTGATAGAAATTAAATTAATTTAAAAGTTAGTCAGGATAAAAATTCTACATTTGTGCCTTAAATAATCCTAATTACCAAATTAAGTGGCAGTGTTTCTGAATTCTCCTGTGGGAGTCCATTATCAGGTTAAAGGAGAGGATCAATTTATTCTTTCTTTCAGAGAAAGGATCCATAACATTAATATTACTAAAGTATACAGAAATTATAACATGGTACTGCATTGGTTAAAATGTTGTAAAGAAATAACATAATTTTCTGTATGATTTCATTATAGTTTTTAACATTAACCCAGTAGCAGACATGCCCCCAGTCACAAAAACAGTCGCATGGCAGCTGACAGGTGTCCAACTTTATTTATTATTTCTGGAAAAATTTTTCATTTTTTTAAATTTCCTTGAAATACATCAATTTTGGTGTATTTCCTTGAAATACACCAAAATTGAATCAAGCATTTAATTGATTAAATGCTTGATTTAATCTCTTACTAATGGAATGGAATACTTATTAAATATGAATTTTTATTTTTTTTTAATGAAAAATTTCAAAATTTTAAAATATTAGTCAGTTCAAAAACATTAAGTATATGAAAATTCAAACTTATATGTGTACATGTATTAATGCTTTGCCAAGTAGACAAAGAATAAAGATCATAATCATGAATTTGGTCCGGCTTAGGTCTCTTAAGACCTGTTCCGTTGTAGCTCCTGGAGGTGGTCGTGATCTTGCCATCATTGTCTTGGTCAACCAACATCTCTCTTGCCAAAGAATAAAGATAATAACTAAAAACGAAAATAATAATCAACATAAGAAACCATTTCACATCAATAATAATAATAACAATCAAGACAAAAAACACATTTTATATTATGATTAAACACAAAACAAAGAATATCTAATTTCTGTAATAGACACATCAGCTAATGAGTTAGCTGATGTGTCAAAAGCTGAAACTGAAATTGTATGACATGGCAAAAATATAAACATTGCTCATCATCTGATGAGTTTCCACATACTAGGGGATATCAAAAATTTCTTACCCTGACCTAAATAAAATATCAGTAGGAAGATACCATTTTTAATATAAGTTGTCTACATATTCAATAACTAAGATGTGAAATTTCATTCCAGTAAGTTATCGTACACCAGAGGTGGAGCCCGGAATGTGGGAAAGGACGCTATGGTTGACAAAGTGGAGTATCGAGCAGTGATCAAGTTCCTGCATTTGTAGGACAAGAAAGCTGTGTATGGGCAAAATTGTCCATCCTATGACACTGCAGAAAAGTGGAAATGGGAGTTCCAGTGCAGTCATACAAGTGTCTTTGACGAGCAAAGAGAAGGAAGGCCATCAACATCCACAGACAGTGAGACTGTTGCAAAGGTTGAGCAGCTGGTGCTGAGTAACGGATGTGTGACAATGAATTTCATTGCAAATGCAGTGGGAATTAGTATGGGTCCGCCCACATCATTTTACACGACCATCTGACGCATGTCTAAGGTCTCCCCACAATGGGTTCCAAGATTGCTAACACTTTTGCAGAAGCAATGTCGAATGTAACATTCTCACCAACTGTTGGATTTGTGTAATGCAGATGTTGAAAACTTTTTTGATCGATTGATGACATATGATGAATGCTGGGTGTACCAGTATGAAATGGAGACTAAAGACAAGTCAAAGCAGTGGAAGCACACCTCCTCCCCACCTCCCAAAAAGGCAAAGACCACTGCAGAGAAGGTGATGTCTGTGTTTTGGGACAGTAAAGGGGTATCCTGAGAGATTACCTACCTCGTGGTTCCACACTTACTGGAGAATACTACATAAATCTTTTCAAAAAGTTATGGAATGTTAACCAGAGGTGTCCGTCTTCTGTCAGACAATGCACCGGCTCACACAGCTGTTGCCACCACCAACTTTGTTGCCCTGTGCAGCTTTGAACTACTGCAGCACCCACCTTATTCTTCTGACCTAGTACTGTCAGACTTCTTCTTGTTTTGAGAAATGAAAAAACCATTGCGTAGAAGCCACTTTCATTCATCTTTAATCATTCATTTTTCCACTTCATTCATTCATTTTTCATTCATTCATTCCACTTCATTGAAGTCATCAATGAAGTGGAATTGATGGCCTGTCATGGAACACCTGCCTGTGCTCGATGCAGTGCAAAAGACCATGAAAGCAATGCATGTACAGCCACCAAACCCATTTGTGTCAACTGTGAAGGTTGAGCACCTGGCATACACAAGAGTTTGCCAGAAGTGGAAACAAGAAAAGTAGATACAGCAACACAAGGTAGAATTGAATATTCCTTATCAGGAGGCCCGGAAAATGGTAATGCCAATAAGCAGTACTAAACCAACATATGTGCAGAAGGCTGCAGGGAAGCAATCTGTTGGAATTCAAACAGATATTACAATCCCACCAAAAGAATCTTTGCTCCCATTATGCTCTACTTACTGAACACTCAAAAGCCAGTTAAAAACACCCAGTCAGCTGCCACTCTCATATCGATACCACCTACTGCTTCACCTCTACCTAAAGAAAATATTACAGAGCAAACAAAAAACCTGATTCGCTGCCTGTGGCAATGAAAAAATGGATATAGAGGTGAAGAAAACAAGTGATGACGTGGTCTTGGAACTTTTTTCGGATGAAGATATGGACTGGACAACGTCCAGTCTTACGATAAATCCAAGACTGAGAAACTAAAGCCCTCAGCCCTTCAGAAGCCTGCAGATGGACCTACCAAATCTAAATAATGTCCACTTTCAAATTTCTGCAGTGGAACTGCCATGAAACAGTGAAGACATTAAGGCCCTCCTACATATGTATGAGTCAATGTGCTTCTCCTTACAGGAGACATATCTAAAGGCAAATGAAGATCGTCATATGTGTAGCTGTTCTATCTTCCAGAAAGACAGAATTGGGGATAGACCTGCCCATGGAGAAGTTGCCATCCTTGTTGGTAACCGTATCCCCTATCAAACTCACTATTAATTTAGAGGCCATAGCTATCTTTCAGTAGAGTTTCTTGTAACTATCTTTTCAATCTATTTGCCACCTGGGAATAACACCTCCAGCAGACTTTGATGATCTCATTAGGCACTTGCCATCTCCTTTTTCTGTTACTATGAGATTTTAATGGACACAATACTCTGTGGGGTAGTGCTAACTTCAATGGAAGGGGTCAGACTATAGAGCACATTCTCGAAAACAATGACCTGGCCCTGCTAAATGTGGGACATACATTTTTCCATATGCCTACCCATATATTCACCGCAATTGATCTCTTTATATGCTCTTCCTCTCTCCTTCCTCTTTGTATATGGGAAGTTGAGGACAGCCTTTATGGTAGTGATGACTTCCCTGTGATATCCATCTTTTGCAATGGGAGACCATGTCACCTGTCTACCACAGTGGAAGACTGATCACGCTGACTGGAATGCCTTCAAAGATCTGGCAACATTTGATACCATCACAGTCAGCAAGGAGCCAATTAATGACATGGTAAAGCACTGTTGTCCAATCTGCAGCAATTGCAAGGAGTGTCCCCTTTGGAAACATGAAAAATGCATACAGCGATACGGCGATACAGCATACAGCGATACAGAGGAAAGGTTGAGCAGATGGGCTGAGAGGTGGCAAATGAAGTTTAACATTGATAAATGTAAAGTACTACACATGGGAAACAGCAACCCCAGAGCAACGTATCAACTCTGTGGTACTACACTGACAGTGGTAGAGAATGAAAGGGACTTGGGGTTAGTTGTGCAGGCAGATATGAAGTTCTCTGAGCAGTGCAGAAGGGCTGCAAGAGTAGCTCATGGAGTATTGTCAATGATATACAGGAATTTTTCCAGCAGGGATAAGGAGGTGATTATTCCATTGTATAAGGCGATGGTCAGGCCACACCTAGAGTACTGTATACAGGTCTGGAGGCCTCATTTCAAGAAGGATGTAGAGCTGCTGGAACGAGTACAGAGAAGGGCAACAAGATTAGTGAATGGAACAAAGGGGTGCTCTTACGAAGAAAGGCTTAAGTTTTGTAAATTACAGTGTCTGGAGACTAGGCACCAGCGAGGTGATCTGATAGAGGTGTATAAAGCCTTGAATGGTTTAAGCATGCTCAATGCTGATGGGATGCTTCCTCTAGAAAAATCACCTGAGAGGGCATAAATTCAAATTGAGGAAAGACAGATGTAGGATAGACGTGCGGAAATTTGCCTTTAGCCAGCGGGTGGTTGGTTGGTGGAACAGACTTCCATCCCTTGTGGTGGAGGTTGATAGCCTAAATAAGTTTAAGGCTCAGCTGGACAGGTATTTTGAACGAACAGAGGGGTGAAGTGGAAGTGGGTTTTTTTTTTTTTTTTTTTTTGGCTGATGCTGCATAAGCTTGCTTTCTTGCATCAAATGCCTCTACTCATGCTAATGATACAAAATTGAACACAATGTTGCCTACCAAATCCATACCGACCCTGAATACTAATAAACCAACCTATGCTCAAGTAATGAAAAAAGAAATATCGATTGCAACCCAAATGGTGGTAACCATACCACCAAATGAATCACAATCTGACTGGCCACTGTTCTACTAAACCAGCAAGAAAAAAGTAAAGCTATAAATATGCCAAATACTGTACAACCAGATGCCACCCTGCAGCAAAACACTACAGTACCTACTTCTCCTGATACAAACCAAACAGATTGCATGGACTTAGAAGATAGCTCACAGCAAGATATACAGGTATTAGAACTATTCACTGATGAGGATATGGACATGGGAAACTATACTTTCCGAAGAAGGGGAAAGGGAAACCTGAGTGAAACAAACCTTCAGCCCCTCGAAACAAATAAAGGGTTCTACTAAACCCAGGTAATGCTTACATTTCTGCAGTGGACCTGTAGAGGATATCACAGCAATTTAAATGACATCCAAGATCTTCTCACACAATATGATCCTATTGCTGTCTGCCTACGGGAAACCAACCTAACCCCAATAAGTATTTCTCTCCAGAACTATACAATTCATCAGCGAAATTGTGTTGTAAACAACCTGAATAATTCGGCACATGGAGGTGTAGCATTGATAATCAACACTGAAATAACCTCCAAACTCCCATTAAAAAGAAATCTTGAGGCATTTCCAGTACGAGTCCTAAAGAGCATGTCAAAATATAAGTTACAATGATCTAAAGGAATTAGTAGTACAATTTTCTCAACCCTACTTCATCATAGGGGACTTCAATAGTCACCATCCATTATGGGGAAATCAAAACATGGGTAAACATGGACAAATTATAGAAAAGTTACTTGACCAGCACAATTTGCTTACTCTTAATAATGGTGCACACACTTATATGCATTTACCTATTGGATCTACTTTGGCTATTGATGTCTCTCTCTCTCTATGCTTAGCATCCATATATCCTCTATTTGGAATTGACTACCCATAGCAATCCACTGTGTAGTGACCATTACACAGTGATATGCCAGATTTATACAAACATTCCCCACTTTTCTAAAAAACTGCTAAATGGGACTTTTTCAAAGTAAAATGGGATATATATATATATATATATATATATATATATATATATATATATATAAGCAACTAGCAATACTAGAAGAAAAGCAGGTTCAGCAAACATCCATAAACTTGGCCACAGAATATACAGGATGTCCACATGTGATTACCCTGATTACATTTTGTTACAAAATTTTATTACTATTGAGAGGTTAACAAAATTTAACCAAATTGTATGCTAATATTAAAAGTTTTTATCAATACATAAGGACTTTAAAGAACTTCAGCATGAGCGCCTCTTGTGGCATGTAGAATATCAAGGCGATATTCAATCTCTCTCCATACATTTTCTAACATCTGCGAGGTGATGCATTCGACTGCACGTGTAATCTGCTCTCGTAATGTTTCACTATCTGGAACAGTTGTTGTATACACCAAGTCTTTAACATATCCCCAAAGAAAGAAATCCAGTGATCCAGAAATCCAGTCTGGTGATCTTGGGGGGCCACGAACTCAGTCCCTCCCTGCCCATCCAACAGTTTGGAAATGTCTTATCCAAAGTGTCACAAACAGCTTGAGCCCAATGAGCAGGTGCTCCATCCAGCTGAAAGCTAACAGTAGGCTGCCTCTGTTCCAACTGGGGTAGAGCATAATTAATGAGCATGTCTAAAAACACGTATGCACTAATCGTGTTTTCGTGGAAGAAGACAGGTCCAATAATGTAATCATGTAATAGGGCACACCACACATTGATTTTGGGACTGTTATAAATATGCTCTCTTACCACATGGATTTTCGGATCCCCAAATATGCACATTGTGTCTATTGACTACACCACTAACATGAATTGAAGCCTCAATGGAAAAACTAATGTTCTGCAAAAACTGATTATCCTCGTCAATTTTATTCAATATGAGGTTAGCAAATTCCTCACGTTTATGATGATCATTTGGGTTCAACTGTTGAAGTATCTGAACTTTGTAGGCATATAGCTTTAGACATTTCCATAACACTTTGTGCACTTGTAACTGCCATGAAGCTTGTCGCACGGATTTACTAAGTGATTGCGTAAAAGCATCTTGAATTGCACCCACTGTTTCTTCGAAAACAGACAGTTTGCCAATGCTTTTCCCTTTCTCAACTGACCCAGTTGCCAAAAACTTTTCCATCCATGATTTAATAAGCTTTACATCTGGAGGATTTCTACTGTACTTGGCTCTAAAAATTCTCTGCACAGGAGATTTTGTTTCAGCTAACCAAACAACACTTTCACTAGATATTGATTATTCCTTCATCTCTAACCACTCCACTGTTAAAACATACATACAAGATTTAAATTTTTGTCATTGGTTGCAGTTAACTTACATATAGCTATTTTTAAATCACCAGTGGTACAAATAATTAGCCATAATTCAACTGAATTAATCACTCTTTTACCATGTGAAATTACTCCTGAAACTACAGCACTTATTTTACAGGTAATTTCTACTGTCACCATATAGGGAAAAAATGTCATTAATTAAGAAATCAGTAAAAGATAATTAAAGAAAGCATACCCATACCATTTGGAAAGCATACCATTTGGAGGAGAGGTGGATTCTTCTCCAAACCTCTCCTCCAAAAAAATCCACAGGGTTAGCATAATGCTGCTGCTTGTGTTACAACAGCAAGACTACAGAAGCATGTTTCTGCAGACAAGTGTAGACCCTGGAAGAAAGGAAGACTGAAAAATTAAGGGACCACAGGCATGATTTATTTGAGGGGGAGCACCTACACTAGTAGATATCCTTTTGGTAGGTATTGTGCTATTCCCTATAATTAAAAGGGAATATGACCTTATGGAAATATGACTTTTTTGGTCATAGTTCCCTAGTGAACTGCTTTTGGAAGCAGCTAAGCATTCACTAGTGCTCCCATACAATCTGTAACAAAGAAAATCAAAGAATACACAAACTTGAGGTGCCTCCGTAGCCAGGTGGGCAGGAGCAGCAGTGCATAGAACATGCTTCTTGATTAGACCGGGGGTTCAAGCCCGTGACCACCAAATACGGAGAATGCGGAAAGGTCAGGGAATGACCACCACATATCCCCGGAGCAATATGGCCTTAGTTGCTAATGCTCCTAAAAACCAAATAACAACAACACAAACTTGAACTTAAATATGACAAAACCCTTTTCAGTCTAACATAAGAAAACCAAACATGTAGAATGAAAATTTTTGTTATTGGACAACAGCAAATCAACTAAGCTGAATCTGATGTAAATGTACAAAATAAAATTACAAAATCAAGCTGCTAAAGAGAAAAATCTGTGTAATTAAATAAATACAAAACTCAATATATAATATAATATTAATCAACTAGATGACAGCATTTACTCAAAAAACTTAATAAAAAGACAAAATAAGAAGGGAAGGCTAAACCATAACCAAAGCACATCTGACTGATCAAATTATATAACATCATATAATGAAAAGTAAAGGATAAAATAACATACATAATGTTATTAACCAATAATTAAACCATAATTCAATTGGATTGGTGACACTTCTACCACATGAAATTAGTGCTAAGGCTACAGCACATATTTTACAAATAACTACTAGTTATTATATGAGGGAAAATGTAATTAATTAGCAAACCAATAAAAAATAATTAAGAAAAGCCTACCCCTATGATGGGAAGAATCCCAGATTTCTGCAAGACTGCTGCTGCCTACACAAGATTACTACAGAAGCACATCCTGTAGATGTGCTTCTGTTGTAATAAACTGGTAGAATAATCTGGTAAAAAGAAAGGTACAAATAATAAACTGGTAGAAAGGAAGATTGAAAGCTTAAGGGACCACAGGTGTGATTTTTTTCATGGGAGCATCAATACCTATAGGTACATTGTATAAACATTCTCCATACTAAATTCATTGTTATATTGTGAGCTGTATAAGGTGATGTTTAGATTACATGTGGTCTCCAGTAGCAGAATAGTAATTGGTCTTCAACATATAGATGTTAACCTGTTAGTAATGTGATAGTTTTTTTTTTTTTTTTTTTTTCAGGTGGAGCTGCTTTAGACCTCAAAACAGTAGCTCCAAAGACATGTAAATGGGTTACAGATGTTACGTGGCTTAATTTAGTAGAACTCAGCAAACTGGATTATTTTCGAGAGATATTAACAAAGGTAATATTATTTATTTAAAATTTTTTATGCAATTTATGTGCTATTTTTACTTATCTAATATAAGATCAGCTTATTCTGTAAAAAATTATTACAAAAGATAGTAGATAATGTGTTTCCATAAGCATATACATGAACATAAGTTGTCCTGTAATATCTTTTAAACATATATGATGGAAATAGATTTTAGAAATTTTACAATAAAAGCATAAATATAAAAACTGTAAAATAAGTTTTGACAATAAGATTTTAATATATGCTTTGTTTTAAAAATAATATTTAAAACAATTAAGAATTTTAAAATGTTTTTTAATTAAATAAATTTACACTTTATTGAATTCCTGCAATCAATATATATATATAATTGCAAAATGATGTCCCAACTAAACTGAATTTGAAAACTAAAAGACTTATTAAGTTTGAATTTTAGCATTCCCTAATATAGTTTTAACTTTAGAATCAGAATTTTTGATTTATTCATTATCTTGACATTATGATAATGTACTTCATAAATTTAATTAATTTTTTTATCCATATATTATCATTCATCACAAAACAGATAAAAATCACAACAGATAGTTGATGTTTCCTTATAAACACATATGCTTTAAAATTTTTTAAATAAAAGTTTTACAATATGTTTTTAGTATTTTAATAAAATTAATATTATACACATGAATTATAAATTTAACTAATATATTATTTTTATAAATGAACACTAAAGAGGGCCAAAAAAATAGGTAGTGTTTACATTTCCAAACATATACATACTTATAAATTTAAAATAAAAATAAACTAAGTTAAGTTTTAAAATAAAAGATTTATGTTTTAAAATACATATTTTCAGTATTCAAAAAAAAATTTCAAAATAACTTATTTTTATAAAACTTAATTGGAGCCAGAGTCACATGCAAGTGACTATGATCTTACTACAGTAGAAGGCCTCTTCTCCAACGTGATTGGGACTGGTAGCTGTTCAGTAAATTAAAAAAAAAAAGTCAGTTAAAGTGGCAAATCATAAAAAAATATATATACGCATGTACCTAAATCAGTAATTTTTGTCTGTTTATACAATGAAACATGATATTTTGCAGCATAATCCCTTCACTTTTCTTATATATATGAGCGGGCTGGAAATATAGTGAACCAAGTCCAATTTTTCTTCAAGTCGAGCTACAGCTATATTAAGTCCCTTCAAGCCAATAATTATTCAGTGAAAATGTTGACAAAGCCCTTAGTGCTTTAGCCTGCCGATAGAGAGCAGTGGCGCCTTATAATACTGAAGAACATCTGATAGTGTTCGTTGTTACAGTGGACCAAGTCCATCATGACCCTTTGTAATGTATGTGTGGAATGAAACAGAATGTGGAAGAAGGTCTCAAGAAATCTCAACTGTTATTATAAAGCATTTAAAAGATGACGCCAGTCAATGCGTCATCTTTTAAACATTACCAACATTACTCTCTGCGGGGGCAAAACCGCAATATAAAAGTTGCACTTAATTTACTGAAGATGTGCAACGACCGTTCTATGGCCGTCAATACAACTGTGAGTATTCATGGTTTCTGGTCACTCCTACCAATCAAATGATGCCGATTAAAGAGTTATAGAAAAGTTTAGTAAGAAAAATTCATTGATATACAGCAGTGATGACTGGATTAATTTAATAAAAAACCCAAAGAAAAAAGACCCACCATTTAAAGTAGTTGAACTTAAGCACAATGATTTTTTGTCATCAGAGCCTCTAGAAAAGGCTATAATCAACAGAAAGAAAAACATTAGCATTAGTAGAGGCATATAATGCAACAAAGAAAGCTTATGCAGCATCAGCCCATTTCACCCCTCCATTCGTTACAAATACCTGTCCAACGCAGCCTTAAATTTATTTAGACTATCAACTTCCACAACAAAGGATGGAAGTTGGTTACACCAACCAACTACCCACTGGCTAAAGGCAAACTTCCGCACATCTATCCAACATCTGTCTTTCCTCAATTTGAATTTATGCCCTCTCAGGCAATTATTCTGAGCAAGAGGAAGAATCCCATCAGCATTGCTCATGCTCAAACCATTCAAGGTTTTATACACCTCAATCAGATCACCTCGCAGGTGCATAGTCTCCAGATACTGTAATTTGAAAAACTTAAGCCTTTATTCGTAAGAGCAACCCTTTGTTCTATTCACTGATCTTGTTGCCCTTCTCAGTACTCTTTCCAACAGTTCTACATCCTTCTTGAAATGAGGCCTCCAGACTTGTATACAATGACCTGACCATTGCCTTATACAAGGGGATAATCAACTCCTTATCCCTGCAAGAAAAATTCCTGTATATCATTGACAAGACATTATGAGCTACTCTTGCAGACCATCTGCACTGCTTAGAAAACTTCATATCTGCCTGCATAATTACCCCCAGGTCCTTTTCGTTCTCTATCACTGTCAGTGTGGTACCACAGAACTGATACGTCACTAAAGGGTTACTGCTTCCCATAGGTAGTACTTTACATTTGTCATTGTTAAACTTCATTTGCCACCACTCAGCCCATCTGCTCAACTTTTCTAGATCCTGTTACAGCAGCTTACTGCCATTAGTGTCCTTAACAAGCCTGCCAACCTTTGTATCATCTGCAAACTTCAACTTTAAGCTTGATATACCATCATCATTATCATTGATAAATACAGAAAACAACAATGGACCCAACACTGAACCCTGAGAGACTCCACTAATAACATTAGCCCATGATGAGCAGTGTCCATTGATTACCACTCTCTGGTCTTCTCGCACTCAACAAACCTTTTTATCCATAGCAGCAGTTAATGCCACACTGCTCTAATTTTGTTCAGCAGTCTTCCATGTGCAACAGTATCAAAAGTCTTTCTAAGATCCAAATATATGATATCAAAGTTATTCCCTGCATCCAGTTCCTTTCTGTCCACATCATAGTATCCAATTAAATTGGTCAGGCAAGACTTTCCCTTAACAAAACAATGCTTTGTCCAAGCTATAATTAAAGTCTTGTCTAGATGATCCTGTAGTGCTTCTTTAAGGAGTGCTCCATTAATTTTCCTGGAACAGAAGTTAAACTAACAGGTCTATAATTACTTGTGTTGTCCTTTGATCCTCCTTTGTGAATTGGGATCACATTTGCACATCTCCAGTCTATGGGTACCTCCCCTGAGTCCAAAGAAGCTCTCATAATTATGGCTAAGGGTTTGCTTACTTCCTTTGCTGCCTCCGTTAATATAACTGGATAGATCCTATCCACCCTAGGTACCTTTCTTTTGTTTAATTTCAACAATTTCTCCTCCACTTTCCTCTCAGTTATTACAAAATCATTTAGCTCACTGCCAGATTTTATTTCACCTCTAGCATTCCCATTCCTGAATAACTCCTCATGTGTGAATGTAGATGCAAAATACTCATTTAGTTTGTTAGCCACCTGAGCAGGATCATCAACAGTTGTACCATCAATATCCAGTGGACCAATCTGATTCATCCCTTTCCTTCTAGAGTTTACATAGGTAAAGAACTCTTTGCTGTTTTTCTTTGCATCCTTTGCCAAATATTTCTCATAATTTGCCCTTGCCTACCTAATCTCCTTTGTGACTTGGTTACAGACCAGCTTATATCTATCATAGGCTTCCATGTCACCCATTAATTTGTATGTATCCCATGCATTTTTCTCATTAATCTCATGGTGCCTCCGTACCCAGGTGGGAAGAAGCAGCAGTGCGTAGCACACACTTCTTGATTAGACCGGGGTTCAAGCCCATCACCACCAAATATGGAGGATGTGGAAAGGTCAGGGAATGACTACTGCATATCCCGGAGCAATATGGTCTTAGTTGCTAATGCTCCTAAAAACCAAATAACAAAACAAACAAAAACAAAACTCATTAATCTCATATGTCTCATTAGTTCATCTGACATCCATTTAGGCCTTGAACAATATTTCTTAGTTGGTATGTAAAGCCTAGTAGCTTCCAAGATTAATTTTTTTTGAATGCTTCCCATTTTGAATTTGCTGTTGGTAACATCACCAGTTATTCCCACCGTATAAAATTTAAATACTGTCAGACCACTGTAGTCTCCATTACGAAAGCAAAAACCCTTCCCTTTACCCCTGATGCTAGTTACCTCTTTGAGTAAATCCCACTTGAGCACACTGTGATCACTGCCACCTAGTGTTTCCTTTATCTGCAGATTCTTAATACATGAAGAATCACTACTGATAATCAAATCAAGAGTATTACTCCCTCTAGTTGCCTCCCGAACATGCTGATGTAGAAAACTATCATCCAATAAATCCCCAAAAGCCTTGCTAGTGTGTGAGTGACCAGCCCCCAAATTCCAGTCAATATCTGGGAAATTAAAATTCCCCCTTGTAAAACTCTCTGATTTACTGGCCCACTCTATTTCTCTGTACAGTTTCTTATTATACTCATCAGAGTCATTAGGCCTATAACACACTCCTACTCTCAAATTTTGATCTTCCAATGCATATGTCACACCAAACTGACTCGACACTGCTCTGTCCAGCGATGGCAACTGGCTTCACTTCCTTGGATTTTATGTGTTTCATTAATAGCATAACTCCTCCTCCCTTCCTGTACACATTGTACTCCCAAAATTCCAGTTCTGCATTCCTTATATCTGTGTAACACCACATCTCTGATATTCCAACAATATCTGCCTTTGATGGTTTGAGCAATACCTCAAATTCATCAAATTTATTTACCAAACTCCTAGCATTGGTATATATGCAAGTATAAATGCACCTGTTCCTATTCTTAGAAAAGTTCCTATTCTAACACAACCCATGTGTTTACTTGTACCGCATTGACTCCCAGCAGTCTCTGAAATACCCTGCATCTTGTTTTCCAGACTGCTGCTCATTCCAATAGAAGCAGTGCAAGAATCACTTTCACCTCTGCCAGTGGCTATTAATCTATTAGTCCTTGTATCCCCCTAAGCTAGCAGTTTTCAGACTCACCTAACACATTAGCAAGGAGTCTGTCGACTGACTTATCTTTCAATAGCTGCAGTTTAAAAGAAGGTGCCCCCTTTTCAATATTTTACAAAAACTCATCAAGAAATTTAATGCTATTCGAAGAAACTGACATACAGAAGAAGGAGAAAATTGGTAGACCTCTGTCTTTATTGGCACAAGGGAAACAAAATCAACTATACCAAGAGCAATGGCCCATAACAAGTGCAAAGAAAGCAGACATAATTCAATGTTAAACTTCAGTTGCCACTTCTTAGCCCATCTGCCCAAATTATCTAGATCCTGTTGCAGTAGCACACTGCCATTACTATCATTAACAACCCTGCTAACCTTTGTATCATCTGCAAACTTCGACATTAAGCCTGATATATCTTCATCATTATCATTGATAAATATACAAAACAACAGTGGACCAAACACCGAACCCTGTGGGACTCCATTAATAACATTAGTCCATGAAGAGCAGCACCCATTAATTACCACCCTCTGTCTTCTCCCACTTAACCATCCTTTTATCCATTGTAGCAACTTACCCTTAATACCATTCTGCTCCAATTTGTACAATAGTCTTCCATGGGCAACAGTGTCAAAAGCTTTCCTGAAATCCAAATATATGATATCAAAATTATTTTTTGCATCCAGTTTCTTTGTAACCACATCATAATATTCTATCAAATTTGTCAGACAAGACTTTCCCTTAACAAACCCATGCTGTGTCTGAATTATTGCTGCAGTCTTGTTTAGATGATCCTGCAATACATCTTTAACCAGTGACTCCATTATTTTACCCAGAACAGAAGTTAAACTAACTGGTCTGTAATTACTCATGTCACCCTTTGATCCTCTGTTGTGAATTGGCGATACATTTGCGTGCCATTGTGAATTGGCGTCTCCAGTCCGTGGGAACCTCCCCTGAGTCAAAGGATGCTCTCATAATTATGGCTAAGGGTTTGCTTAGTTGCTTTGCCGCCTCCTTTAATATAACTGGATAGATCCCATCCACCCCAGGTGCTTTTCTTATGTTTAACTTCAACAATTTCTCCTCCACTTTGCTTTCAGTTATTACAAAATCATTAAGTATCCTGCTACAATTTGTTAACCTTCTGCCATTTCCAAACCTTAATAATTCCTCATATGCGAATGTAGATGCAAAATACTCATTCAGTTTGTTTGCTATCTGAGCAGGATCAACAGTCGAATCATCGATGTCAAGTGGACCAATCAGATTCATCCCCTTCCTTTTAGAGTTTATATAAGTAAAGAAATCCTTGCTGTTTTTCTTAGCTTCTTTTGCCAAGGATTTCTCGTAATCTGCCTTCACCTGCCTAACCTCCTTTGTGACCTGATTACAGACTAGCTTATATCTGCCATAGGATATAAGAAAATTCTTATGAAAATTCTGCTTATTTTTATTAACAAATTAGATAACGTCAGCACAACATTATAACACGCTAATAAAGTTGATCTCTGTTATCTTTGTTAAAAAAAAATAATAAAAAATAAAAAATTTATCTTCATATTTCACCCATTTATTCGCTCCAAAAGTTTGTCCACTTCCTCCTTGAATTTATTTACACCATCAGCTTCCACAATATCTGCAATAAGGCCTCTGAGGTTGGGATTATTCATACTACCAATTTTAAACACACACACCAACCGTTTATGACTGGTTGAATAATGAAATAAAATAAAATAAAATGATAGAAAAGACTGTAAAATAATATTTACAAAAAACTTTTAATCAAAAAAAAAAAACTAAACTACAGCAGGCCCCCGTTATAACGCGGTTCACTTTACGCTGATTCACTATAACGCTGTTCTTATATTATAACACGTATCTGACTATAACGCTGTCAAAACTCACTATAACGCTATTTTACTAGCATACAGATTGAATTTTTGGCAAATCCGTCTTCAGTCCAGTCTGTTTTGAGCCTTTTTTTTTTTTTTTTTTGGCAAAAGGAGAAAATAGCCACCATGAAATTAACTACTGTAATTATTTTTATAATTTCTACTCTATGTACAAAATTGAAACTTTCAATATGCTCTATTTTCTTGGTGTGGATAGTTTCAAGGGAGAAATTCTTTTTTAGTACACAAGCTGAAAAAATTTACCATCCAGTGTCATATGCTGTTACGAAGTCTGCATTTTCTGTTCTGACCTGTAATAGAAAGATACTAAAAATAGATTTACTCCCTATCTCTTCTTTTGTTTTACTGTGGGAACTATAACTTGCGAAATGTTTTTCACACAATCAATCCCATGAGTGCTAAATGCGGTGCTGTTTCTTGTACAGTATTCGCTTGTCTTCTGAACTCCTCTGACCTTGTGGTTACCTGAAGTACATAAAATTTGTTTGTTTTACTGTTTTGGAAATTCCATAAACATTCTCCATGAGTCGCACCATAATTGATTTACAGTACTTTTCCTGCAATAAACAACCATTTGATTTTACTGCACGGTAAAATCGAACTTTTCAGATAAATAAAACATTTGTCACCGTCTTCAGCTCACTTGCCAGAGGAATTCTAGATATCATACAGTGCATACAGTGTTAGACATACAGACAGTTTACTGTACTCGAACATCGTATCACAATCAGTGCAACGCAGTTACATTTGCAGAGAGTTATGGCGGATAAGAATGAAAAAGCAACTATGTCTGGACGCGGTGCAAAGATTGGAAAGGTAAGAAAAACATTGAGTTTGAAAATTAAATTAGACGTTTTGAAGAGAATTGATTCCGGTCAAAGACAGGTGGATGTGTGCAATAATTTAGGACTGGCAGGTTCAACTGTAAGAACAATCATAAAAAATAAAGAATCAATTTTAGCAGCTGGAAAAACAGCTGTTCCCCTGCAGGCAACTAAATTGACCAGGGCTAGGCCGGCTATTATGATTGAAATGGAGAAACTTCTACATAATTTTATTGAAGACAACATTCAACGTAGAATTCCGTTAAGTTCAATTATTATTAAAGAAAAAGCGAAGAGCCTATATGAAGATTTAAAGGAAGCTCACCCAGAAAAAAATGCAGAACCATTTAACGCTAGTAAGGGCTGGTTTGATAGATTTAGAAAGCGCTATAACCTGCACAACGTAGCAATACAGGGAGAAGCTGCAAGTGCAGATCAACAAGGAGCCGAAACTTTCAAAAAAGAATTTGTTAAAATTATTGAAGAGGGATGTTATACTTTTTTTTTTTTTTTTTTTTTGATTTGGTAGTTATTGGCGCATCGGCTTCTGTGGCCATATTGCACCTCCCAAGGTTTTTGCAGTACTTTGATCCAAGCCCGAGGCGGGAATCGAACCCGCGACCTTTGGGTTGCCGGGCAGGTACTTTACCCACTCGGCTAGCCCGGTCGGCGATGTTATACTGCTCAACAAGTTTTTAACATAGATGAAACAGGTCTTTTTTGGAAACGAATGCCTAAAAGAAGTTTCATATCGAAAGAAGAAAAAAACATACCAGGCTTCAAAGCGGTGAAGGATCGGTTAACTTTGTTGTTGGGTGGTAACGCTGCAGGGGATTTTAAATTAAAACCCCTTTTAGTTTACCATTCCGAAAATCCAAGGGCTCTTAAAGGTTTAGCTAAATCAAACCTACCTGTCATCTGGAAGGCTAATAAAAAAGCTTGGGTAACCAGACCGCTTTTCATTGATTGGTATGCTGAGTTCTTCTGTCCTGCAGTGGAAAAATATTGTGCAAAAAATAACATTGGTTATAAAGCTATTCTAATCATGGACAATGCGCCAGGACACCCAAGCAAAGAGAGCTTAGAAGACTTGAACAATCACATAAAAGTTTTTTACATGCCTCCAAACACTACGTCTCTGATCCAACCAATGGACCAAGGAGTAATTGCCACATTTAAAGCGTACTACATAAGGAACACCTTTTCCCAAGCTATTAAAGCCATCAACACTGAAAATGTACCGAGTTTAAAGGAGTTTTGGAAATCCTATAACATTAAAACCGCCATCTACAACATTTCAAGTGCCTGGGATGAAGTGACTCAGAAAACCATGAATGGAGTGTGGAGGAAAGTGTGGAAAAATTGCATAAAGCATTCCCAGGAACCTGATGATTCTGTTGAAAATGTTAAAACACAAATTGTTGAGCTCAGAAAAGAAGCAGGATTACACGAAATTAACGAAGACATCGTACAAGAGATGATCGACAACGACAGGGATGGCCTCTCTAATGAAGAACTAATGGAAATTATAAAAGAACAAGAGCTTGCTATTGAGGGAGATGATGATCAAGATACTATAGATGAAGAACCGATGAAGTCGCTGACTGCAAAAGGACTTAGTGAAGCTTTTGAACACTTCGAAAAAATGTGTGATTATTTCCGGGAGAACGACCCTGACATGGAACGAAGTGCCAAGGTAATAAGAAATTTGAAGAAAGAAATGAATCCCTACATGTTTTTGTACAATGAGAGGAAGAAGGCCAAAGCACAACCCAAAATCGACTCATTTTTCAGTCCAAAGATACGAAAACGCAAGAGCACAGGGCCATCGAATTAATAAATTCATGATTTTCGTTAGTTAATTACCTCATAATTATATGTGCATATAATGTAGAATATTTTATATGTACAAAATTTTGAATATTAAATATTTTTAATCGACATTGGTGCATATTTTCACTACCATTTATTATTGATTAGAAAATATCCTATGGAATAGACCGCAACTCACAAATACATATGTTACCTTATGGGAATATGGCGCTCGCTTAGCACGGATTCACTTAGCGCTCTGTTTTCCCGGAACGAACTATCAGCGTTAAGCGGGGGTCACCTGTATAACAAAAGTAAAATAAGTAAATAAGTTAAAATGCATTAAAATATAAATATAAAAGCGATAAAAAGACGATAAAAAACACTAGAGCCTTCGGAGGTGTCTTCCTCCTTCCTCAGTAATAGTGAGACTTAAATGACACATCCTTAAATACCAGGTTCATGGCACACGTGGATGACCAGGCGCATACTCAGCATTCCTTTCACTTGTACCAGAACCGGAAGTGGTCTGGACACGTGGAAAATTAAAACGTTTGTCTCTTGTCAAAACCACCGCCTCAAAAAGGAGGTGAAGCCTAACTCCCCTGTCTCTGTTTATACTATTGTTACCAGAGGATCCAATCCACAGACTTTCCAGCCACTTGCAGTCCCAGAATCTATGCGCCCGGTCAAGGATGACAGCGTTGTCGTCCTTGACCGGGCGCATAGAAGATTCTGGGACCGCAAGTGTCTGGAAAGTCTGTGGATTGGATCCTCTGGTAACAATAGTATAAACAGAGACAGGGGAGTTAGGCTTCACCTCCTTTTTGAGGCGGTGGTTTTGACAAGAGACAAACGTTTTAATTTTCCACATGTCCAGACCACTTCCGGTTCTGGTACAAGTGAAAGGAATGCTGAGTATGCGCCTGGTCATCCACGTGTGCCGTGAACCTGGTATTTAAGGATGTGTCATTTAAGTCTCACTATTACTGAGGAAGGAGGAAGACACCTCCGAAATCTCTAGTGTTTTTTTATCGTCTTTTTATCGCTTTTATATTTATATTTTAATGCATTTTAACTTATTTACTTATTTTACTTTTGTTATAGTTTAGTTTTTTGTAAATGATTAAAAGTTTTTTGTAAATATTATTTTACAGTCTTTTCTATCATTTTATTTTATTTTATTTCATTATTCAAACAGTCACAAACGGTTGGTGTGTGTGTTTAAAATTGGTAGCTTCCACAATGACAGATGGAAATTAGTTCCAGCAATCAACTACTGGAAGGCTAAAGACAAACTTCTGCAACACCTCTGTGTTTCCTCAATTTGAGTTTATACAGTGTTGAGCAGTGACTGCTAATTACCACTGTCTCTCTCTCTCTCTCTCTCTCTCTCTCTCTCCTTCCACTCAACCACTCTTTCATCCAACTTACCCTTATTGCCATACTGCTCCAGTTTCTACAGTAGTAATCCATGTGCAAAAGCATCAAAAGCTTTCCTGAAATCCAAGTATATGATATCAACATTATTTTTTGCATCCAATTCCTTTGTGTCATAGCATCCAATAAAATTGGTCAGACAAGACTTCCCCTTAACAAACCTATGCTGTGTCTGAATTACTGCAGTCTTGTCTAGATGATCCTCAATAATTCCTTTACCTGTGAATCCATTATTTTCCCCAAAACAGTAGTTAAACTAACAGGTCTGTGATTATTTGTGACCCCCATTTGTGAATTAGAGATACATTTGCACATCTGCAGTCTGTAGAGACCTCACCTGAGTCCAGTGATGCTCTCATAATTATGGCTAAGGGTTTGCTTACTTCCTTTACTATCCCCTTTAATATAATACAGATCTCATCCACCCCAGATGCCTTTCTTATGTTTCACTTCAACAATTTCTCCTCCACTTTGCTCTCAGTTTTTACAAAATCATTTAGCTCCCTGTTAGAGTTTAATAAGCTTCTGTTCTCCACTTACCTAGAGAATTCCTGATGTGTGAATGTAGATACAAAATACTTGTTCAGTTTTTCAGCTATCTGAACAGGATCATCAACAGTCAAACCATCAGTATCAAGTGGACCAATCTGATTCATTTCCTTCTTTCTAGAGTTTACATAAGTAAAGAAGCCTTTGCGCTTTTTGTTTTGCTTTCTTTTTATGTATCCCATGTATTTTTTTTCTCTCCCAGAAATCATATTAATTCATCTGACATTGATTTAGGCCTAAACTTTGAACAGTATTTCTTAGCTGGGACAAAAAGTCTAGTAGCTTCCAAGATTACTTCCTTGAATGTTTCCCAAAAAAAGTAAATTCTCTAAATTCAAAACTATAATAGCAAATTCTGAATTATAACTGCAGTCTTGTCTAAGATGATCCTGCACTGCTTCTTTAACCAATGACTCCATTATTTTCCCTGGAACAGACATTACATATTAGTTTGTCTGATATCCATTTGGGATATCAGATTCTGCCCCCTGAATTCTGCTTTCATCATTTTTCCTTATAGTCCAAGTTTCAGATGCATGTGTCAGAATTGGTACATAATAGGTCTGATATACACTTCAGTGGTATGTTCCTGTTCCAGATCAGATCTCTTGTCTGCCTATAGGAATTCCCTCACACTTGTATCCTTCTGCTTATTTCTTCGTCTACCATAGTAGCCCATATATCAACTTGCCGTTGCACTTGTTCCCTGCTCTCCCCACATGTAGAGGTCATCTGCGAAGAGCATGACTTTCATCTGGTCTTGTCCAAGTTGTTCTGCCACTCTACATTGCACATTATTCATGAAAGCTGTGAACAGTAATGGTTTTCGACCTCCCACGTCAGTACACTTTCTCTCTCTTAACAACCTCAGATATTACTTATGTGTATAACAATATCAACTTCTCTTAAGAGATGATTATTGTTTAATGATATTGTCATTAACCTTAACCCCTAGAAGATGTGTCCTGGTTGTATTCCATTTGTCCTTATTACACAGTATATCCTGTATCTCTGGCAATTGGTTCATCCAGATTATAACTTCTTGTGTGGCTAGCGCCTTCTGTCCCTGGTGCACACTCCTTGGAGTCTAATGCACAAAGCAGGCTCCAGCATTGAGCTGAACATCTGTTGTTCCACAGAACAATCAAAGTACTTTACTGTTTTACAAAACATTAGGAACATTATGCTGCTGCTGCTGTGAAAGCACACTATGTTCTTTTAATTGCAAACTAGAAATTAAATTTTATGGTTATCCCCATTTATCTAATTTGATAATGAAATAAATGTTTCATTAAGATAAGTTAGGTTAGAGAAAGTAAGAAAGGAGATGCCTCCATTGAGGAATTATATGGCAAGTTGCAAGACCATATCTTGTGGCAGTTCATATCTATGGGGAAAACTGCTATGTAACTTAGCATTGTGAGAAAGAACATGTTCCACTAACAAAGAACTATATGCAGCTATCACAATGGGGTAACATAAAGGGTACGGCAGCCTCTCACAGGGGATCACAGTTTACACAAAGTGAATAGTAATATAAATTTGTCTATACTTCAGCAAATTCAAGACTAAAGATAACATTAAGAAGGTACATAAAGTAACAACTATTAATCCCCAAGCAGTGAGTCATGAGTCACCAGCAATAAATATTCCTGGTGGCCTTGTGAGGGGATGGGATGCTATTGCCAGGTTAATATTTATTTATTCAGATTTTGGCCTTAAAATTAAATTTCTCTGAAACATGTACATTTTATATTAAGAGGCAGCCTTACAGTATTTAATGCATACTGTACAGATATTGTTTACATGTATAGTATGCATTAAAATATTTGTATACCCAGGAGCTTACTGTTTGTGGATTTCCATATATATTAGATGCCATGACTCACGAAAATTGCTTCAGTGAGGATGCAGACTTTATTCCCTTCAGAAATTTTCAGAGTTTTGTTTATAAGAACAGTCCTGCTGTTCTTATAATAAAAGGGCTCTTACATGATAAAAGCACTTCCAAAATTTCCACAGAAAGAGATTGGAACGGATTTTTTTTTTTTTTTTTTTTTTTTTACTTGGCTGAATGAATATATTCTCTCTCTTGGACATGATATTGCCATGGGGGATGTCTTTGTGTGTGCGAGATGCAAGGAGTGTATCGAAATCAGGCAACAACTCAGGCTCTTATGGGCCTATATGAGAGCTTGAAGGACAGGGTGGATGCCCTCGAAGGAACTAAATTGAGGGGCCCATCAAGCTCTCAGCTGCCCACATCAACGCAAGAGCTTGCACTTGGTCGTCACGCAACACAGCAGCAACCCCCAAGGCAGACTGCGCTGGTCCCAAAGGAACTAGTAATTTTTGGTGACTCTATTGTCAGGGAAACGGGGAACATGCTTTGTAAAAAGAATAGGTGGAACAGGACCAGGGTATGTCTGCCAGGGGCAAAGGTTGATGACGTTGTAGAGCAGATATCATCTTTTAAGGGCACAAAAGGTGATATAGTTGTACACGTTGGCACTAATGATATCAAGAGTAGGAGACCGGCAGAATTGCTTAACAAGTACAGGTCACTGTTGAAAAAAAGCTGTGAATTAGGGTTGAATTTGAAAGTGTCTACAATTCTGCCCAGACACGATAGGAGGGGGGGTATATGATGAGAGCTTTGTCGATCAATTCGGCACTGAAAAGATTGTGCAAGGCTCAAGGGATAGAATTTTTTTCAGCCTGGACTGTACTTGTTAACAGGAGACATTGCTTCTACAGGGATGGGATACACTTAAATAGAAAGGGTGCAAGAATATTTGCTGATACTATCGAGGCAGTGTTAGGTGGGTCGGAAAACTGCTAGCTTGGGGGGAGACAAAGACGAATAGATTAACAGTAGCCACTGGCAGAGGTGAAAGAGATTCTTGCACTGCTTCTATTGGAATGAGCAGAAGCCTGAAAAACAAGATGCAGGATATTTCAGAGAATGCCGGGACTCATTGCGGTACAAGTAAACACATGGGTTGTGTTAGGGTAGCTAAGAATAGAAATAGGTGCATGTATACTTGCGTGTACACCAATGCTACGAGTTTAGTAAATACATTTGATGAATTTGAGGTATTGCTCAAAACATCAAAGGCAGTTATTGTTGGGATATCAGAGACATGGTGTAACACAGATATAAGGAATGCAGAACTGGAATTTGAGGAGTACAATGTCTACAGAAAGGATAGACTGGATAGGAAGGGAGGAGGGGTTATACTATTAGTTAAGAAATACATAAAATCCAAGGAAGGGAAGCCAGTGGACATCGCTGGACAGTGCAGTATCGAGTCAGTTTGGTGTGGCATAAGCATTGGGAGTTCAAAATTGAGAGTAGGAGTGTGCTATAGGCCTAATGACTCCGATGAGTATAATAAGACACTTTACAGGAAAATAGAGTGGCCCAGTAAATCAGAGAGTCTTATAATGGGAGATTTTAATTTCCCAGATATTGACTGGAATTTGGGGGCTGGTCACTCACACACTAGCAAGGCTTTTGTCGATTTATTGGATGATTGTTTTCTACATCAGCATGTTCGGGAGGCAACTAGAGGGAGTAATACTCTTGATTTGATTATCAGCAGTGATTCTTCATGCATTAAGAATCTGCAGATAAATGAATCACTAGGAGGCAGTGATCACAGTGTGCTGAAGTGGGAATTACTCAAAGAGGTAATTACCATTAGGGGTAAAGGGAAGGGTTATTGCTTTCGTAAAGGCGACTACGATGGACTGACACAGTATTTAAATTCTATTCAGTGGGACCAACTGATGATGTTACCAACAGCATATGCAAAATGGGAAGCATTCAAAGAACTTATCTTGGAAGCTACTAGGCTTTACATACCAACTAAGAAATATTGTTCAAAGTTTAGGCCTAAATGGATGTCAGATGAACTGATGAGGCATATGGCAGAGAAGAAACATGCATGGGATACATACAAATTAGCACATGACACAGAAGCCTATGATAGATACAAGTTGATCTGTAACCAAGTTACAAAGGAGGTTAGGAAGGCGAAGGCAGATTACGAGTATTCTTTGGCAAAGGATGCATAGAAAAACAGCAAAGAGTTCTTTACTTATGTAAACAATAGAAGGAAGGGGATGAATCAGATTGGTCCACTTGATATCGATGGGTCAACTGATTGATGATCCTGCTCAGGTAGCTAACAAACTAAATGAATATTTTGCATTGACATTCACACATGAGGAGTTATTTAGCGAGGGGAAAGCCAGAGGTGTATTCAACTCTAGCAGTAAGCTAGAGAATCTTGTAATAACTGAGAGTAAAGTGGAGGAGAAATTATTGAAGATAAACACAAGAAAGGCACCCGGGGTGGATGGGATCTATCCAGTTATATTAAAGGAGGCAGCAAAGGAAGTAAGCAAACCCTTAGCCATAATTATGAGAGCTTCCTTGGACTCAGGGGAGGTACCCACAGACTGGAGATGTGCAAATGTGACCCCAATTCACAAAGGAGGATCAAAGGCTGACACAAGTAATTATAGAACTGTGAGTTTAACTTCTGTTCCAGGAAAATTAATGGAGGCACTAGTTAAAGAAGCACTGCAGGATCATTTAGACAAGACTTCAGTTATAGCTCGGACACAGCATGGTTTTGTTAAGGGGAAGTCTTGCCTAACCAATTTGATTGGATACTATGATGCAGTCACAAAGGAACTGGATGCAGGGAATAACTTTGTTATTATATACTTGGATCTTAGAAAGGCTTTTGATACTGTTGCACATTAAAGACTGCTGCACAAATTGGAGCAGTGTGACATTGGAGGCAAATTGCTGCTGTGGATAAAGGGGTGGCTGAGGGGGAGAAGACAGAGAGTGGTAATCAATGGACACTGCTCGTCGTGGACTAATGTTATTAGTGGAGTCCCTCAGGGCTCAGTGTTGGGTCAATTATTGTTTTCTGTATTCATAAATGATATTGATGATGGTATATCAAGCTTAATATCGAAGTTTGCAGACGATAGAAAGGTAGGCAGGGTTGTCAAGGACACTACTGACACTATGCTGCTGCAACAGGATCTGGAAAGGTTGAGCAGATGGGCTGAGAGGTGGCAAATGAAGTTTAATATTGACAAGTGTAAAGTACTACATATGGGAAACAGCAACCCTAGAGAAACGTATGAACTGGGGGGTGGTTGTGCAGGCAGATATGAAGTTCTCTGAGCAGTGCAGACGGGCTGCAGGAGTAGCTCATGGTGTATTGTCAATGATATATAGGAATTTTTCTAACAGGGATAAGGAGGAGGATCCCTTGTATAAGGCAATGGTCAGGCCACACCTAGAGTACTGTATACAGGTCTGGAGGCCTCATTTCAAGAAGGATGTAGAACTGCAGGAACGAGTACAGAGAAGGGCAACAAGATTAGTGAATGGAACAAAGGGTTGCTCTTACGAAGAAAGGCTTAAGTTTTGAAATTACAGTGTCTGGAGACTAGGCACCAGCGAGGTGATCTGATAGAGGTGTATAAAGCCTTGAATGGTTTGAGCATGCTCAATGCTGATGGGATTCTTTCTCTCGCTCAGAATAATCACCTGAGAGGATAGACGTGCGGAAATTTGCCTTTAGCCAGCGGGTGGTTGGTTGGTGGAACAGACTCCCATCCCTTGTCGTGGAAGTTGATACCCTAAACAAGGTTAAGGCTCAGCTGGACAAGTATTTTGAATGAACAGAGGGGTGAAGTGGAAGTGGTTTTTTTTTTTTTTGGCTGATGCTGCATAAGCTTGCTTTCTTGCATTCAAATGCCTCTATTAATGCTAATGCTCTCATAGCATTGCTCTGATTAATTGCTAAAATTCCATTCATGACTTGTGATAATTCATAAAATTTCATATTTATATTGCCTCATATATTCCTCTATCTTCAGTGATACTGAGAAACTTGTTCCCACAAAATGTTGTTCTGCCAACTGATGAAATTTGTGCTACCTACAATCGCAGGCAGAAGTAGAATCCCAAGGTTATTTTCAGTTTTCAACATACACATTCAGATCAGCCTGTGAAAACACACTTGTACAGATGTAATACAAGTAAAAGTTATTATTATTATTTCTCTTATATTATTTCTACCTGATTGGGGGTTCCACCTTGTAGTAGTAGTAATAGTAGCAGTTCCAGTGGCATTTGATGCAAGAAAGCAAATGTATGAGCTTATGCAGCATCAGCCAAAAAAAAAAAAAAAAAAAATCACACCATTCCCTCCAAATGCCTGTCCAGTTCCTGCTTAAATTTATTCAACCTATCAACTTTCACAACGACAGATGGAAGTTTGTTCCAGCAATTAACCACCCGCTGGCTAAAGGCAAATTTCCGCACATCTATTCTACATCTGTCTTTTCTTAATTTGAATTTATGCCCCCTTAGGTTCGTAATCTGAACAAGTGGAAGGATCCCATCAGATTTCAGCGTGCTCAACCCATTCAAGGCCTTATACACCTCAATCAGATCACCGCGCAGGTGCCTGGTCTCCAGCCACTGCAATTTGCAGAACTTAAGCCTTCGAGGGGTATGAAGGGATCCTCTTCGAAAGAGGATCCCTTCATACCCCTCACCAATCTTGTTGCCCTTCTCTGTACACGCTCAAGTAAATCTACATCCTTCCTAAAATGAGGCCTCCAGACCTGTACGCAGTACTCAAGGCGTGGCCTGACCATTGCCTTATACAGAGGGATAATCACCTCCCTTTCCCTGCTAACAATTTCCTATATATCATTGACAAAACCCCATGACCCACCCTGGCAGCCTGACTGCATTGCTCAGAAAATTTCATATCTGACTTCACAATTACTAACAGGTCTTTTTCATTTTCTACCACCTTAAGTTTAGTACCACACAGTTGGTACGTTTCTCTGGGGTTACTTCTACCCATATGCAGTACTTTGCATTTGTCAAGGTTAAACTTCAGTTGCCACTTCTTAGCCCATCTGCCCAAATTATCTAGATCCTGTTGCAGTAGCACACTGCCATTACTGTCATTAACAACCCTGCCAACCTTTGTATCATCTGCAAACTTCGACATTAAGCCTGATATACCTTCATCATTATCATTAGTAAATATACAAAACAACAGTGGACCTAACACCGAAACCTGTGGGACTCCACTAATAACATTAGTCCAATAACAGCAGCACCCATTGATTACCAGCCTCTGTCTTCTCCCACTTAACCATCCTTTTATCCATTGTAGCAACTTACCCTTAATACAATTCTGTACAATAGTCTCCAATTTGTACAATAGTCTTCCATGTGCAACAGTGTCAAAAGCTTTCTTGAAATCCAAATATATGATATCAAAATTATTTTTTGCATCCAGTTCCTCTGTAACCACATCATAATATCCTATAAAATTTGTCAGACAAGACTTTCCCTTAACAAACCCATGCTGTGTCTGAATTATTGCTGCAGTCTTGTCTAGATGATCCTGCAATGCATCTTTAACCAGTGACTCCATTATTTTACCCGGAACAGAAGTTAAACTAACTGGTCTGTAATTACTCGTGTCACCCTTCGATCTCCCTTGTGAATTGGGGATACATTGCACATCTGCAATCTATGGGAACCTCTCCTGAGTCCAAGGATGCTCTCATAATTATGGCTAAGGGTTTGCTTAGTTGCTTTGCCGCCTCCTTTAATATAACTGGATAGATCCCATCCACCCCAGGTGCTTTTCTTATGTTTAACTTCAACAATTTCTCCTCCACTTTGCTTTCAGTTATTAAAATCATTAAGTATCCTGCTACAATTTGATAACCTTCTGCCATTTCCAAACCTTAATAACTCCTTGTGTGTGAATGTAGATGCAAAATACTCATTCAGTTTGTTTGCTATCTGAGCAGGATCATCAACAGTCGAACCATCGATGTCAAGTGGACCAATCAGATTCATCCCCTTCCTTTTAGAGTTTATATAAGTAAAGAAATCCTTGCTGTTTTTCTTAGCATCCTTTGTCAAAGATTTCTCGTAATCTGCCTTCGCCTGCCTAATCTCCTTTGTCACCTGATTACAGACTATCTTATATCTGCCATAGGCTTCTGAGTCGCTTGATAATTTATATGCATCCCATGCATTTTTCTTCTCTATTACGAGTCTCATTAGTTCATTAGATAACCATTTAGGCCTAAACCTTGAACAATATTTCTTAATATATATGAAATTTTTAGTAGCTTCCACAATTAATTCCTTGAATGCTTCCCACTTAGAATTTACTGTTGGTAACATCGTCAGTTTATCCCACTGTACAGAATTTAAAAACTGTCGGAGACCACTGTACTCACCTTTACGGAAGCAAAAACCCTTTCCTTTACCTCTAATGGTAATTAAATCTTTAAGTAAATCCCACATCAGTACACTGTGATCCCTGCCACCTAGTGGTTCCTTTATCTGCAAATTTTTAATACACGAATGATCACTGCTGATAACCAGATCAAGAGTATTACTTGCTCTGGTTGCCTCTCGAACATGCTGCTGCAGAAAATAATCATCCAATAAATCCACAAAAGTCTGACTAGTGTGTGAGTGACCAACCCACAAGTTCCAGGGGATGGGGGGTGTTGCCGCTGTGTTGCGCGATGACCAAGTGCAAGCTCTGGCGTTGATGTGGGCAGCTGAGAGCCTGATGGGCCCCTCAATTTAGATCTTTCGAGGGCATCCACCCTGTCCTTCAAACTCTCATATAGGCCCATAACAACGCTGAGTCGTCGCCTGATTTCCTTACACTCCTTACATCGTGCACACACAAAGACATCCCCCATGGCAATGTCATGTTCCGTTCCAGAGAGTTCGGCAAACATTTCACAAGTTGCACATTTTTTTAGGCTGTGATGCATTGGAGAATCGCCCCCCTCAGTTCTCCCCCAAGTCACAGCACTCCTGCCACTTTGAGCCCGTTGCTTTGCTGCTCAAGTTTGGGGCATGATACTTTAAATTAATTAAATGTCAATACTACGCTATCTAATAGAAACGTAATACTATCTAACAGTGAAGCGTAATACTCTATAAATTTTACGTTAGAGCTACCTAATTACCTCAATTAAATGTTTGAATTCCCTACCACTATATACAAAAACAAAGCCTGCAATCGAACGAAATAACAGTTATTAAGTATTACGTATATCTACGAAAACTTTATCTAAAATTAAAATAACCAGTGTAACTATAACTATAAGACTATATATTAAGTACAATATACAATAACAATTACGTAAATAAAAAGGCAAACACTTATCGTTTTTTTCGGAGCCTGCAACTGACAGCTGTAGTGTTTAAAGAGAGTTGGCGCCCTCTTCTTTTGACGAGTATTGCTACTAAGTACACAGGGTTGTTGTTGTTATGTCTGGTGTTACTGTTGGTCGAAGAACTTTCTGACTATCCTACAGGTGTTCAGGATTGCGGCATTCTGGAATTCCTTTGTTCACTGGGAGACCTATTGCTGCTAGGCTGTTATGTAGGGTCTTTGGCACCATACCTGTGGTTGACACAATGATCGGGATGGTCGTTACTTGTTGCATATGCCACATCTCTTTGATCTCCTGTCTTAGGTTCGTGTACTTCCTGATTTGTTCCCCATGGGTTTTCTGCAGATTGCCAGTGTTGGGTACCACTATGTCAATCAGATAGGTAGCCTTTTTCTTCTTGTCCACAAGGGTTGGTTACGTCCAGTCTGTTGTGCAGGATAGTCCTATCCTTTATTATGGCGCTGGCCCAGTACAGCTTGTGGGTTGGGATCTTAGTACTACCTGGGGTTCATACTTTTAGTACGGTACACTTTCTTCGACCAACTGGTATTTCCTTGCTAGCTTCTAGTGTATTATTCTGGCTTCCTGGTCTTGTCTATGAGTGTACTCAGTCTGGGTGATCACCTTGCATCCTGCATTGATGTGTTGGATCATTTCTGAGGCCAGGTGGCATCATCGACATGTGTCATTGGACACTCCGGGTTCCTTGGTGATGTATTTTCTTTAGTTCCTTGTGTTGATTACCTGGTCTTCGATGGCAAGCATGAATCCTTAAGTCTCGGGGAAGAGCATCCTGCTCATGAGCCATTCATTGGAAGCAATTTTATCTATGTGATCTTGATGGAGATCATTGTAGTTTCTGCCATGGAGTGTCTTCTCTGCCCATCTTTCTAGCTTTGTTTGTACCTGCTGGTTGGGTAGGGACTCCTTGCTTAGGTTGAGTGGAGTATACCACTTGTCTATCTTCCTTATGGCTTGGTGGAGTGCTGCTGTGTGTGTTTCTGAAAGTAATCCTTTAGGTTAACTATCACTGTCTTCTGTTGCTCAATGAGGTCTATCAGGCCCCTTTATCCTTCTTCCCGGGCAATTGTCAGTCTCTCCATGGGCAGATTTCGGGTGGTGTTGGCAGCTCTTGGTCATCATTGTCCTTGTCTTTCTCATGATATCCTCCAGCTTGGTGTTAGTCCAATGTATGATCCCAGAGGAGTATGTTAGCACTGGGACTGCATAGGTGTTTATGGCTTTAACGGTGTTCCCTCCGTTCAGTAGGCTTCTAAGTCTCTGATTGTATTTTTCAGTCAGGCAAGCCTTAATTTCCTTGTGCTGTAACTGCTGATCATGAATCATCCCCAAGTATTTGTAGGCCTCTCCCTCTGCCATGGCTTTGATCTCTTTTCTTTTCCACTCTGCAGCTGGTAATTTCGGTTGACTAATTTTCCCTGACGCAATCCGTGGGTCCTGCATTTGTCTAGACCAAATGCCATCCGAATATCATTGCTGAATTCTTCAGTGATCTGGAGTAGTTGCTGATGGTGCTTCTCGGTTTCCACGTAGAGCTTGATGTCATCCATGTTCATCAGGTGGGTGAGGGTGTACAGGTTCTTCTTTCCTTCTTATATCTGTACTTGCTACTGTTGAGCATGGTAGATAGCGGGTTAAGTGCTAGACAGAACCACAATGGGCTCAGAGCATCTCCCTGATGATGGGGATTGGCCTAGTTGTTGCTTATTTGGTTTTTAGGAGCATTAGCAACTAAGGCCATATTGCTCCGGGTATATGCGGTGGTCATTCCCTGACCTTTCTGCATCCTCCGTATTTGGTGGGCACGGGCTCGAACTCCGGTCCAATCAAGAAGCCTGTGCTAAGCACTGTTGCTCCTGCCCACCTGGCTACGAAGGCGCCTTGGCCTAGTTGTGATGTTTTCAACCTTAATGGTGGTACTCCATTTCGCAATTGTTTCTCCTAGGAAGTTTGTCATTATCGGATTGACTTTGTAGATGTTCAGTGCCTCTATTAGCCAGCTATTAGGCACGGAGTTAAAGGCCTTGCGGTAATCGATGTAGGCTGTGTGCATGTTGTGTCGCTTCTTGTAGGCTTGCTCCATAACTGTGGCATCTATGGTTAATTGTTCCTTGCACCCTTTGCTCAGCCACTTGCATCCTTTCTGCTGTTCCGCCATTATGTTCTGGCTCTCCAAGTGGTCTGATATCTTCCTGTTTATGCAACTGGTCAGGATCTTGTGCATTGTTAGGAGGCAGGTGATTGGCCTATATTTCGCTGGGTTTCTTGTATCTTCATCTTTAGGCTTTAGATATGTGATTCCTTGAGTGAGAAACTTTGGGATTGTCTCTGGGTGCCATATCATTCGGGTGAACTGCTCTGCTGTTGTTGTTGTTGTTATTTGGTTTTTAGGAGCATTAGCAACTAAGGCCATATTGCTCCGGGGATATGCCGTGGTCATTCCCTGACCTTTCTGCATCCTCTGTATTTAGGGGGAAGGGCTCGAACCATGGTCTAATCAAGAAGCGTGTGCTACGCACTGCTGTTCCTGCCCACCTGTCTACAGAGGGGCCAACTGCTCTGCCAAGTACTTGTGTGTGGAAGTGAGCTTCTTGTACCAGTAGTTGTGGACGTTATCTATTCCTGGAGTTCGTCAGTTGTGATTGTCTGTTTTACTTCTTCTTTCTGAATCTCCACCTCTCTCATTTCTTGTACTTCCTTGGTTTTCTTGCATTCTAGTTCTATCCGGGTGGCTCGGCTGTTATGTCTTACTTCCCTGCTCCATATGTGTCCACAGAACTCCTCAATCGTCTTCTTCTTGGGTGGTCTGTTTTCTTCTTTCCCTTCTCCGAAATTCCTGTAGAAACCAGTTTGGTCCTCATCGAACATTCGTTGTTTATTTTCCTGTGGGAGCTCTCTTTGTATCAGCGTAGTCTCTTGCTAAGTGCAAGGAGGGTCTGCTTCAATGTGTCCAAGTACTCTCCTATTCTCTGATTCTTTGTCTCATGTTTTTTGTGGACGCTGTCTCTCTTGAGGATGCTCTTCACTTTTCCAATTAATTTCTTACTCGTATTCCCCCATTGATTCTGTGTCAATTGTCCTATCTTGACTCATAATTCTTCTATTTTCTGCTGAATCTTCTTTCCCAGGCTGGTGGTTCCTTCTGTTTTTGGTTCTTCTGCCGCTGGTCTCTCGCTTCCCTTCCATTAATACTCATGGCTAGTACCGCAGCACAATACACAGCTGTGTGGATGGTCTCCAGTCTTGCACCATTGCTGTCGAGGTAATGTGGTATTATGTGCCAATTTGGGTGGTCTGTGACTCTCCACAAGGTTCTATTCAGCCTCTGCTTTGGTATCACGTGAGTCTTTGTGGGGTCCATTCCTTCGAATTCTGTTAGGGCCTTCTTCCACTCGTCCTCTATTCTAGATATCGTGACCTCGTCAGTTTCCACTTCAGCTGCTGTGGGTTGTATTCTTCCTCCTCTGGTTCAGTGGTGGTATCTTCTTCCTCCTCTGGTTCAGTGGTGGTATCTTCTTCCTCCTCTGATTCAATATTCTTTATCATTTGTAGTTGATCGCTCACGTCCTGCTTGATTTTTTCCAAGATTACAGGAGTTATCAGGTTCTTCGTGATAATGGTCCTTCTCTTGTCTGCTATTCGCTGTTTGGTGACCTGAATATCCGGGAATCATTCCAACCACTTGGTATGTAGTCTCGCCCTGTAAGTTGTCATATCGGTCTTCAGCTTTGTTATTTCATTGTATGCTTGCATGATGTACATATTCATTTCGATGCTCCACTTCATGCGTTGCCATTTTCTCCCTTCCTGGGTGGTTACTAGCTCAGTTGTGCAGGAAGCACTTCCAGTTGGTGGGCTAGATGGTCTTGCCCTTCTCTTTTGGTAGCCATATGGGGGATTGTGCCACTCGCTTCACTGTCTTCTTCGGGAAACCATCTGATTTTTCGAACCAACCCCTCTGCCTAAGGCCTGAATGCGAGTGACTTTATCCTGAACCACACTCTATGCAGTATGATTAATATTTCTCTGCGACATCATCCATCTATAGAGGTGGACCTGTTTAGCTTCGGCTTATGTCCAGTGGTAGTTCTTGTGAGTGACACCAGATGGCGCCACAATCTGCCTTAGCTGCCACTCCGCCGACCTTGGGATAGGTAGGTCCCTTGGAGCAACTTTCATGATGTTTATTTGTTTTATTAATTTTTATTACTATTAATTTGTTCATTATTATTCTTCTAATTTATTACTATTATTATACTGGTCTCCCAGCGTAACGGAGCTGCATTTGCTTCCACCAAGGCAGTACTCGAACTGGGTCCATCAGGCTGGTATTCCAGTGTCGTAACCACTGGGCCATCACGCGCCTTATTATTATTATTTTTAACCATATGGTGCAAGGAAGCCTGAGGTTTATGCTGCACCAGCCAAAAAAAAAAAATTCCTGAGTTACCCTGTGTGAGAGAGAGAGATATTGACAGTAGTAGAAAGGAATCACCAAGAAAGAGAAGAATGATGATATCCAACTCAGGACCCTAACCCTGGGTGTGCCACTCCCAAACTCACCAGATGTGAGCCCCTGGGGTTACAGAATGATGAAAACTTCTGAAGCCTACAACAGCTACAAGGTGATCTGTAACAGTACTACAGAGAAGATTAGGAAGAACAAGACTGCATATGAGAAAGCACTGGCTAAAAGAGCAAAGAATGGAGACAAGGAATATCTTGTGTATGTGAATACCACAATACAACAAATAGAAGAATAAAACAAATCAGATTGGATCCTTGAGTACTGGGTGAGGGAAAGTCATAGATAACCCAGCTGATGTTGCTGATGAATTGAATAGGTACTTTCATCTATCTTTACTGACAAAAGACCCTTTATTTTGAGGAGGGGCTGCATGATTGAGGCTGAGCCATATGAAATTAGTGATTTCAATATTAGAGATGACTGTTTTTCAGAAAATCTTCCAAACCTAAAGATAAGTAACGCTCCTGAAGTTGATGCCATGTACTCAATAATTTCGAGGAAGGCAGCTAAAAAGTGTATTGAACCATTGAGGTTAATTATGAGGGCATATTTGAACTCAAGAGATTCCCTTGGATTGGAGAAGTGCTAACTTATTGCCAATACATATAAAGGCTCTTCTTAAGAGTGAATTCGGTAACTACAGACTGGTTAGTCTGACTTCATTGGTAGGGAAAATCTTTGAAGCAATGATTAAGAGTGCAATCCGGGGACACTTAGAAATGACTGGCATTCTGAAGTACGCACAACATGGCTTTTTAAGGGAAACTCATGCTTAACTAACCTAGTAAGCTATTTTGACTTGTGAGCTGGATGTAGGGAACAATTTCAATATAGTTTATCTGGATTTTAGCAAAGCATTTCACAGTTATTAAGATGGATTGCAGGACAGAAGGCAGAGGGTTTTGATCAATGGATATTCTTCAGATTGGTGTAACGTCAGAAGTGGGAACCCCAAGGACTAGTTCTTGGACCACGATTGTTTCTGATTTTCATAAACGATATTGACGAAGGGGTAGAAGGCATGATGTTAAAATTTGCATATGTTGTAAAGATTGGTAGCATTGTTCATGATCAGGGCAACAGACCCCTTGTGACTCCACTTTCCTTGCCAGGAAAGTGGAGCTATGTTTTAATGCATTAAAATGCAAGGTCTTACGTTTGTGGAATAGTAATCCCAAAATAAATTATACACTTGGTGGGACTGAATTAAAAACAGTAAAGGAAGAAAGAGATCTGGGAGTTACTATACAGTCAGATATGAAATTTTCTGAGCAGTGTAAACAGGTCTTTGACCTGAGACACAGCTCTGCACAGCCTCTGCCCAGGAAGCTGTACACAGTGTGTCTTATAACCCCATAAAATTCTTGCCAGATGCTCAGTAAGGCCCGGATAGTAGGGGATGTATGCAGTGGCTACCGGGAGTGCACAGCTGTCTCAGGTCAAAGACCGTATACCAAAAGATCTCAGTAGCGGAGTTATTTATAGAATAGAATGCCCGGATTGTGGGGAGTGTTATGTGGGGGAAACAAAACGACGGCTTAGGGATCATCTGGGGGAACATTTAAATGCCATAAGAACCGCTGATTACAGTAAGTCTGCCATGGCCGAACATTTTTGGGAGAAGCATCATCAGATCTCCCCAGAGGACGCTATTATTTTGGATCGTGCACATGGATACTGGGAGCGTAAATGGCTCGAGGGTTTACGGATTGGTTCATCCAGTAAGAATACCATGAATAGAGATAGAGGTATGCGTATTCATCCTATTTTTGAAACAATTGTATTAAGTTCGGATGAACGATTTTATTTGCCACATACCCGAGACATTTCCGCTTCCGGTTCTGACCATGTGCCGATTGAACCACGTGGAGAAATACCACATGTGGAAGTACCGTGAACCTGCTATTTAAGGAGATGTTGCAGAAAGTCATATTACTGTTGAAGAAGAGAGCTGACACTCTCGAAAGCTCCAGGTTTTTAGCGCTCTTAATTTTATATTTTAGCTTATTTTATGGTAAACGATCTTTTATTACAGTTTTTAGTATTTCGCAATATACAATTATTAGTTTATTGTAAATAATTTGTTTTTTTACTATTTGTAAAAATTTTAGTTACAGTAAATTTTGTTCAATGGTCGGTGTATGAGTTTATTTTCTAGATATGTTGGAACAAGTTGCCTTTGCAGGTTGACAGTTTGAATAAATTCAAAGGTTAGCTAGATTGTTGGCTACGAAGAGGGAAGCACATAATTTGTATTTTATCATGGTTAGTTTGTTTTTTTGTTGTTTTTTTTTTTGCCAATGCAACAAAAGCCTGTGACTTTCCTGCACTATATGGAAAATACTATAACTATTACTAATTTTGATTTAAGTACCCTAAAGTAAGAGTGTAAGACAACATACCCAAGATTTTCCATATATTACAAAATCTGGAAAAGGTAAAACATTGGTTTTTTTATTGTAAATAAATGTTACTTTTTCAGTGGTAAGGAATGGCATAATCAGATAAATCAATTACATCCTTCTTATGCTTAAATATTCATGTATTTCTAAATATTCAATAAGAATTTTGAATAGATGTTAAAACAGATATAACATTTAAAAGAAGATGTTAACATACCGAATATATTAATAGTGCTAACATACTGAATATGTATTTGCATTTTTTATCACAAAACACTCTTCTTCTGAGCTGTACTGATCATGCAGGTGTGTAATGTTCAGAAACATATTGCCTCAGGGCTCACATCTGGTGAGTATGGACTTGGCAAACCTAGAGTCCTAAGCTGGATATCATCATTCTTCTCTTTCTTGCCTTCTTTGTGATTCCCTTCTACTTCTGACTCTCTCTCTCTCTTTCTCGGGGTAACATGGGAAATTTTTTTTTTTTTTGACTGGTGCAGCATAAGCCTCAGGCTTCCTTGCACCATATGGCTAATAATAATATGAATGTGGAAGAAGAAAACAGCAGGAATTATTAATGAAAGAACTTTAAAGAATAGTGATGGCTTTAAAAAATGTGTCATTTTCATTGCAGTAATCAATCAAAGTGATTCTAAGCTATATCTCATTGTGGCAAAAAAATAAAAGTTCATGATATTTCTGAAAATCAGCATCTGATTTTAGCAAAATTCTTCTGTTTTGTTTTTAAATATGGTTATTTTTAATAGCATAATTACTATCCTACTGGTGAATATTTGATAGCAAGCAGTGCATTCTTTGATATAACTTTCTTTTTATCTGGTTTTATATTTTTAAAACATTTTAGTATATATACCAAACAGGTAAAACGCAGTGAGAAACAGTGGAAAATATGGTATGAGAAAGATTCTCCTGAAGAGGAAGAAATTCCTGATGGATATGGTGCAGCACTAGATTCGTTTAGGAAGTTATTATTAATAAGGTGAGAAATTTTTTTTTAAATGTACATAATTTTAAAAGTCATTAATTCAATCTTAATTTTGAATAAACAGAATTTAGGAGAAAATCAAAAGCATTTCATTTGATAAAAATATAGTATACAAAATTTTGTACACAATGATATTTTTGGAATTACACACTGATATTTTTGGAATTATACACAGATATAATTGAAATATATCAATTAAGGGCTTTAACCTCAGTCTTGTTTGTTTGTTATTTGGTTTTTAGGAGCATTAGCAACTAAGGCCATATTGAATGACCACCTTGCAGTGGTCATTCAATGACCTTTCCGCATCCTCCGTATTTGGTGGTGATGGGCTCAAACCCCGGTCTAATCAAGAAGCGTGTGCTATGCACTGCTGCTCCTGCCCGCCTGGCTACAGAGGCACCTAGCCTCAGTCTGCAAGTTATTTAGACAACTTACAAGTTAGTGCAAAAGCATCATATTAGTACGCAGCTAAACTCTGAATTAGCAAAATTATGCAAAGGTGGCATTGTTTAAGTTATATTTCATATTGTGAATACCTTCACAACTAGTTGCCAAGATATTGTACTACTTCGAATAAGTAACGCTTCGCCAAAGGAGAAGACTGTTGTCCAACCACCGAAGAAGGGCCAAATAGCCCTGAAACGGTGCCGTCTGGGTGGTGGTATCTGCTGAAATTAAGTAACAACAGTCTTCTCCTTTGGTGGTTAAGTCACATTTTGAGTACTGCAAACAGATCTGGAAGTCTCCTATTAGGAAGGATGTAGATTTGGCAGAAATGAGTGCAGAGAAGGGCAATGAGATTGGTGAAGACAATGAAAGGGTGGTCTTAGCAAGACATTAGCATTAGTAGAGGCACATGATGCAAGAAAGCAAGCCTATAGAGCATCAGCCAAAAAAAGAAAAAAAAAAAGGAAAAAAAAAAAAAAAAAAGATCTCTTCCCATTTTGCCGATCCATTCGTTCCAAATGTTTGGCTAGTTCGCCTTGAATTTATTTAAGCCATCAACTTCCACAACAACAACAACAGATGGAAGTTTCCTCCATCAAACAACCACCTGCTGGCTAAAGGCAAACTTACACACATCTGTTCTACAACTGTCTTTCCTCAGTTTGAAATTATTCCCCCTCAAGTTTGTAATCTGAGCAAGAGGAAGAATCCCATCAGCATTGAGCCTGTTCAATCCATTCAATGCCTTACACACCTCAATTAGATCACCTTGCAGGTGCCTAGTCTCTAAAAGCTGCAATTTGCAGAACTTAAGCCTTTCTTCATAAGAGCACCCTTTGTTCCCTTCACCAGTCTTGTTGCCCTTCTCTGACCTCATTTGAGCAACTCTACATCCTTCCTAAAATCAGACTTCCAGACCTTTATGCAATACTCAAGGTGTGGCCTGATCATTGCCTTCTTCTTCTTCTTCTTCTTCTTTGGTCCTTAGCTGGCAGCTGGGGGAGGCGGTTGGCCACGCAACCAGTATGCTGCTGTAGGTGCCGCAGGGTTTCGGACTTGCTCTGTGATGTTCTTCCATACCTTACGATCCATGGCTTCAGTCCTGGCCTGGTTAAGGTCGAGACGTCGGCTCTTCAAGTCATCTTCCACTTGCTTGGCCCACGTTTTCCTAGGCGCGGTCCGTTGGATGCTCCATTGGGTGGGTCGTTGTCTCCAAAGGAGTGTGGATGGTATTCTGTTCGTGCCCATTCTACATACATGGCCAAACCATCTGAGCCTTCGCTTCTGGATTTGGTCGGCAATGGTTGGTTGCTGTTGGCATCTGGCGTGGATGGTATCATTAGTGATGCGGTCGCGAAGAGAGATGCCCAAGATCTGCCGCAGGCATCGCATTTGGAATACCTCAAGTTTGTTCAAATCTAACTTGAGACAAATCCATGTTTCCGATCCGTAAAGAAGAATGGGCAGGATCAAAGTCCGGAAGAGTCGGATTTTAGTCTTTGTGGAAATGTTGGTCCTCTTCCACAGACACCATTTGAGCGAGGCGAACGCAGTGGCCGCCTGTCCAATTCTGCTGTGGATTTCCATGGTGGATGCAACTTTCTTCTCCTGGACCAGCGACCCAAGGTATTTAAAGTCCTGCACTTGCTCGATCTGGACGCCTTCGAGATAGATGGTGGCTTGCGACCCATCTGTTGTCAGGGCCTTTGTCTTACCAGCATTGATCTTCAAACCATATGGCCGGGCAATGCGGGCAATGTCGTAGAGGATGTCCGTGACTTCAGCGTCGTTACCGGCAAGGATAGCACTATCATCAGCAAACATCAGGTCAGTCACATAGTGATCCTTGTCATATTGTATGCCCTGTCTGTTTCTGAATGCTTGCCTCATAATGGCGTCGACCACGATGTTGAAAAGCAACGGGGAGGCTACATCCCCTTGGCGGACTCCAGTTTGGATGGTAAATTCCTCAGATAAATCATTCTGGATGCGCACCTGGCTGGTTAAACCGTTGTATGCAGTTTGGAGGAGTGTGATGACTTTTCGAGGTACATGTTCAACCTCTAGTAGTTTCCATAAGGCAGGCCGGTGGACACAGTCGAAAGCAGACTTAAAGTCAATGAAAACAATGACGGTTCGCTGTCCACACTGGATCCTCTCCTCCATCAGCTGACGAATGGCAAAGATTTGATCACAGCATCCTCGCCCGGGTCTAAATCCTGCCTGTTCTTCTTGACTGGTTTGCTCGCGATGTTTTTGCAGTCTTGACTGGATGATCTTCATAAAGACCTTTCCGATGATGGAAAGGAGGCTGATGCCACGGTAGTTCTTGCAGTCCCGGTTATCACCTTTCTTGTGGATCGGTACGATAATAGCTTTCCTCCATGTTAACGGAATTTGTTCAGTGCACCAGATGGTTTTGAGGAGTGAGTGTAGTCGGCGAAGCAGTACATCTTCCCCGGCTTTGATCGCTTCTGTGGTGACTTGGTCCACTCCTGGTGCCCTGCCATTCTTCAGGGATTGTATGGCTGCTTTCACTTCTTCTACTGTAGGCTCAACATCGACCATGGAGACCTCAGGGGGGTCGATCGAGAGTGCTGTTGCTGGCGGTCCCTGAGGTGGGTCGTGATTATACAAAGCTTTGAAGAATTCACTCCACCGTTGTAGGCGTTCGGATGGTGATCGCACGAAGGTCCCATCAGCATTCTTGATGTTGTCACTAGTCAATTTGGTCTTTCCACTCAGACATCTGAGGGTGCGGTAGAGAGTGCGGTACTCGTTTTTGGATGCCGCCACTTATTGTGATTATTGCCTTACACAAGGCAATAATCACATCCTTATCCCTGCTCGCAAAATTCCTGTATATCATTGACAAGACCTCATGGCCTACTCTGGCAGCCTGTCTACACTGCTCAGAAAACTTCACATCTAACTGCACAATTACCCCAGGTCTCTTTCATTTTCCAATACCCTGAGTGTAACACCACACAGTTGGTACATTTCTCTGGGGTTACTACTACCCATATGCAGTACTTTACATTTGTCAATATTAAACTTCAGTTGCCACTTCTTAGCCCATCTGCCCAAATTATCTAGATCCTGTTGCAGTAGCACACTGCCATTACTGTCATTAACAACCTTGCCAACCTTTGTATCATCTGAAACCTTAGACGTTAACCCTGATATGTCTTCATCAATATCATTGATTAATATACAAAACAACAATGGGCCCAACACTAAATCCTGAGGGGCACCACTAATAACATTAGTCCACGTAGAGCAGTATCCATTGATTGCCACTCTCTGTCTTTTCCCACTCAACCATCTTTTTATCTATTGTAGCAACTTTCCGTTAATGCCATACTGCTACAATTTGTACAGTAGTCTTCCATGTGCAACAGTATCAAAAGCTTTCCGGAAATCCAAGTATATGCTATCAAAATTATTTTTGGCATTCAGTTCCTTTGTGACCATATCATAGTATCCAATCAAATTGTTCAGACAAAACTTTCCCTTGACAAACCCATGCTGTGTCTGAATTATTACTGCGGTCTTGTCTAGATGATCCTGCAATGTTTCTTTAACCAGTGACTCCATTATTTTCCCTGGAACAGAAGGAACCTTTAATTCCTCCCCTTTGTGAATTGGAGATATATTTGCACATCTCCAGTCTGAGGATTTACCCTGAGTCCAAAGATGCTCTGATAACTGTGGCTAAGGGTTTGCTTACTTTCTTTGCCACCTCCTTTAATATAACTGGATATATCCCATCTACTCGAGGTGCCTATCTTATGTTTAACTTCAACAACTTCTCCTCCAATTTGCTCTCCGTTATTACAAAATCATTTAGCTCCCTGTTAGTGTTTAGTAAACTTCTATCCTCCGCTTCCTTACAGAATTCCTCATGTGTGTGAATGTAAATGCAAAATACTCATTCAGTTTGTCAGCTGTGTGAGCTGGACCATCAACAGTCGAACCACCTACATCAAGTGGACCAATCTGATTCATCCCCTTCCTTCTACAGTTTACATAAGTTAAGAAGTCATCGTTGTTTTTCTTTGCATCCTTTGCCAAGGATTACTCATAATTAGTCTTCGCTTGCCTAACCTCATTTGTCACTTTATTACAGAGTAGTTGTATCTACCATAGGCTTCTGTGTCGCCTGACACTTTATGTGCATCCCATGAATTTTTCTTGTCTGCCACAAGTCTCATTAGTTCATCTGACATCCATTTGGGCCTAAACCTAGAGCAGTATTTCTTAGCTGGAACAAAAAGCCTTAGTAGCTTCCAAAATTACTTGCTTGAATGCTTCCCATTTAGAAGTTGCTGTTGGTAACATCATCAGTTGGTTCCACTGTATAGAAATTTAAAAAAACCTCTGAGACCACTGTAGTCACCTTTATGAAAGCAAAAACCCACCCCTTTACCCCTAATGGTAGTTACATCTTTAAGTAAATCGCACATCAGTACACTGTGATCACTTCCACCTAGTGGCTCCTTTATCTGTAAATTCTTAATGCATGAATAATCACTGCTGATAATCAAATCAGGAGTGTTACTCCCTCTTGTTGCCTCTGTAACATGCTGCTGTAGAAAATAATCATCCAATAAATCCACAAAAGCCTTGCTAGTTTGTATGTGACCACACAAGTTCCAGTCTATGTCTGTAAAGTTAAAATCCCACATTATAAGACACTCTGATTTACTGGCTCATTCTATTTCTCTGTATAATTGTTCATTGTAGTCATCAGAGCCATTAGGCCTATAACAAACTCCTACCCTCATTTTTGCTTTCCCAGTGCTTATGTCACACCAAACTGACTCGACATTGCACTCTCCATCTATACCAACTGGATGCACTTCCTTAGAGTTTTTATGTTGTTGTTGTTATTTTGTTTTTTAGGAGCAACTAAGGCCATATTGCTCCGGGATATGCAGTGGTCATTCCCTGACCTTTCCTCATCCTCCGTATTTGGTGGTGACGGGCTTGAACCCTGGTCTAATCAAGAAGCGTGTGCAATGCACTGCTGCTCCTTCCCCCCTGGCTACGAAGGCATCTAGTTTTTATGTGTTTCTTACCTAACAGCATTACCCCTGTCCCTTCCTATCCTGTCTATCCTTTCTGTACACATTGTACTCCACAAATTCCAATTCTTCATCCCTTATATATGAGTGACACCACGTCTCTGATATCCTGACAATATCTGCCTTGGAATTTATTTACTATACATGCAAGTATACATGCACCTGTTCTTACTCTTAGTTACGCTAACACAGCCCATGTATTTATTTGTTTCTGGACTCCCAGTAGTTCTTGAAATCCCCAACAACTAGCTTTCCAGGCTGCTGCTCATTCCAATAGAAGCAGTGCAAGAATCATTTCCTCCTCTTCCTGCAGCTACTGTTAATCTAATAGTCTGAGAATCCCCCCCCCCAAGCTTGCAGTTTTCTGGCCCTCCTAACATTGTCTTGTTAGCATCAGGAAATATTCTTGCACCCTTTCTATTTAAGTGTATTCCATCCCTGTAGAAGCAATCTCTCCTGTTAACAATCACAGACCATGCTAAGAAAAATTGTACCCCATGAGCCCTGCACAATCTCTCCAGGGCCGAATTGATTGACATGGCTCTCATCATATACTCCTTCCTATCGTGTCTGGGCAGATTGCAGACACTTTCAAATTTAACTGTAACTTGTAACTTTTTTTCAATACTGACTAGTACTTGCTAAGTAAATCCACAGATCTCCTACACTTAATGTCATTAGTGGCAATGTGTCATCTTTTGTGCCCTTAAAAAATGATATCCTTCTCTACAACATCGTCAACTTTTGACCCTGCAGACATACCCTATCCTTTTTGCACAATATATTTCCCGTTTCCCTGACAATTGGGTCACCAACAATAACTAGCTCCTAACAGAACCTAACATGGTTCTGTTCTGCAAATTTCTGCATCTCTAGACTAAGTACAGACTGGTAAACTGATTGAGGTATTTAAGCTTTGAATTGAGCAAGCTCAATGCTGAACATTCTTCCTCTTGCTCAGACTACACGTGTGAGTTGGTATAAATTCAAATTCAGGAATTATGGAATCATGATAGATGTATGTGTGGGTTTGATTGTTGAAACAAACTTCCATCTGTTTTTGTGGAAGTCGGCAGTTTGAATAAATTCAAGAAAGAACTAGACAAATTATTGGAGAGATGGATAGGTGATGAGGTTTTTTTTTTTATTTTGGCTGAAGCATTATAAGCTTACTTTCTTGCATCATATGCCACTACTACTAATAATAATAATAATAATAAAATGCGTGTAGGATTTAAGGCTAAAAAGCTTCCCTCTGCGGATAAGGGTTTAAGTTTACTATCATATAGGTTATTGAACTGGCATAATTTCTATATACAATGAATCAACTGAAATTATGCGACATCATTACATAACATCTCATATTGTTAATTCCTTCAGAGTGAGTTTCCTATCTCATTATACCTCAAATAAGTAATGCTTCTCCAGTAGAGAAGACTATTGTTACTTATTCTGTGGACACCACCACCACCACCACCACCACCACCCAGATGTCCTCTTCAGGTCTATTTGACCCCTCATCAGTGAGTGAGTAGGTATCCTAATGGTATAATAGCTGACAACCCAGTTGTAAATTAATTTCACAATATTAGAAATGTAGTGACCATTGTACAATTTCAGTTGGTTTACTGTGTATAGAAATGATGCTAAAACACTAACTCATATGATAGTAAACTCTTCCTACAATCTGGGTCATTTTAGATTTAAATTGTACAAGTATTAAACTACACGCCCACTTGGCATCTCTCATATTCCATAAAGCAAAAGGAGAAAGTAGCTAAATGAAAGAAAGCTATCTTGTGCCACTTGAGAAAATTACCACCTCAAGTTAGAGATTTCCCCTAAAAGCATGATTCTAACTCTGCAACATGTAAGTCATAAATTTAACCTGCTAAACACCTGTAAAATAAGTACAGTCGGTCCTCGAATTTATGGCAGGTTACATTCTGGGGGGAAAAAAAAAAATACCATAGGTCAAATCCAGTCTGACCAAGTCTTTTCATATCCAGTCTGACCAATGGTCTGATATGCAACTTTTTATACATATAAAGAGCATATTTAATCAATTTGCAATCGTACACTGTCCCACCATTAATAGTTGATCTTGTGTCAGCCATGTGTCAGACGCAACTATAAATATATTCTGGTCAGTCTTCAAGGGGATTCCTGAAACACATACAGCATGTACGAACTATTTGTTTGAAAAAAATGAATATCCTTAGAGTTCTTTCTGCAATATCATGGGGAGCTGACCGATACTCCCTTCTTCACTTATATAAAACCATAATCCGATCCAGACTAGACTATGGTGCACCCATATATGACTCAGCTAGAAAGTCAGCATTACAGTCACTAAATACCATTCAACATAATGCACTTAGAATAGCTTTAGGTGCCTTCCGAACATCTCCAGTGCATAGTCTATATATTGACGCACATGAACCTCCATTATCCTTAAGGAGACAGATGCTGCTGCTTACGTATGCTGCAAAACTTCAGAGTATGCCCTCACATCCTATCTGTCCTTACCTCTTTAACCCGTCTTTCATAAATTTCTACAAGAATAAACCAAATGAAAATAAACCTGCTGGAATCAGATTGAAGTATGTTGCTCAGTATTGGAGTGTCCCACTCGACAATATCCACCAAGATACAGGAGAAATAGAGCCTCCATGGTTTACTTTTAAAACTTTATGTGATGACTTTTTTCGAAAATGGGGAAAACAGGCGCTGAACATTGAAAATATACAGCAGCTACATTTAGCTCATGCATCAGCAAACAAACACTGTCTGCAAATATATACTGATGGATCCAAATCTGATACAGATGTGGGCGCTGCAGTAGTTCTTTCCACTTGTGAAATCTCTCAAAAACTTTTCCCAAGTTGCAGTATTTACACCGCTGAACTTCATGCAATAAAAATGGCTATCGAAGACGTCAAAAACAGGTCTAATGAAGAGATAATAATCTATACCGATTCCTTGAGTGCAGTAACCTCTTTACAACATAAATGTCCGAACTCTCACCCTATCCTGAAAGAAATCATAGCAGAGTTAATTAACCTCACAGAGCATAACACAGACGTAAGATTCTGCTGGATTCCCGGGCATGCTGGAATCCAGGGAAATGAAAAAGCAGGTCAAGCAGCAAAAAATCCAATCCGTCCAGTGTCTTCACTTGCCTCGATTCCTTATATGGACTGTAAACGCATCATAAAACAGTTATGTATTGACCAATGGACATCAGTATGGCAGCAACAGACCCATAACAAACTTTTCCAAATAAAGCAAAAGCCACAATACTGGAAATCTAGTTCACGATTAAACAGACAAGAAGAGGTTGTCCTTGCAAGGACACGCATTGTCCATTCCCATCTGACCCACCTCCATTTGTTGACAGGGGATGAACTTCCTCACTGTCGTCATTGTTCTGCCCTACTTACAGTGAATCACATTCTCCTCGAGTGTCCCTACAATCATGCTGCTCGACTAACAAATTTTAAATCAGCTTTAACTCAAAACAATTCATTAGAGATTAACCATATTCTCAGTGATGACGCAAATTTATCCGATTTATTTAATTTTTTAAAACAAATTCATTTATATGAACTTATCTGACATATGACTGGAAAAAAAAAATATATATATATATATATATATATATATATCATTTGCAGGATTACTGTGACAGGCACAATTTGGCCTTAGTCGCCTTTGTGCCAATAAACTTCCATTAAACCAACCAACCTTCAAGGGGAAAGTAGTACAATTATGAATGCTAGATCCCACAATCAATGGAATTAACAGACTTACAGCACAGATTGACAATAGAGTGTCACATAATCAGAAAGTCTCTATATATGACATTTCAACAGCACTGAAGATCCCTGAGTCAATGATGGTAATTATCTGCAAAAGAAGCAGACTGGTGTTGAAACCACCACAAAATGATCCAGAAACCCACCAACAGACACACGTGCATACACACAATATGACAGGAGAACCCTGCAAAGAATTATCTGCTTGGAAAGCAAGTCAATATTGTCACACTTTCACACAGGCCCTCAGTGAAATGATTGGGACATATGTCAGCATCAGTACTAACAGAAAGTTGTGCTTTGGAGTGAAAAATCACAGTGCATGGTCTACATGTCTGATGGTCATGCCTGGGTGAGGCAGATGCCCAGAGAAACCTGCCAGACTGCATTTCTAGATGTCCCTGGACAATGATGCATTACCTTCATTGTGGCAGCATGCTGGGGGAAGGCCCATACCTCTATAAGCAAGACAGGTCTCCATGTCATACTGCTTGTGTTGTGATGGACTGGTTTGAGGAAGTGAGCCCTGATCTCAATCCTATAGAGCAGGGGTTCTTAAACTTTTGCTTTAAGCTAGCAAGATTTTGCAGCTTACAATAGGTTCAAGCACCATATATTAAAATATAAATTTTCTTGTTTAAAAATTAAAAATGCATTTTTTAATTAATTTTTTAGCCATATTATGCATACAAGAATTATATTTCTCAATTAAAAAATTTGGCCGCTTATATTTATTACCATATCAGTGTGAACCTTGACTTTGAAGAGCTGATCGCAAATTTTCTTCCAAATGTGATGTTATTGTTATTATTATTATTAGCCATATGGTGCAAGGAAGCCTGAGGCTTATGCTGCACCAGCCAAAAAAAAAAAAAAAAAAAAAAAATTTCTGAATTGCCTTGATAGAGAGAGAGAAGGGAATCACCAAGAAAAAGAAGAATGGTGATATCCAGCTGGGGACCTGGGTGTGCCAAGCCCATACTCACCAGATGTGAGCCCATGTCAGCAATCTTGTCCTTTTTTGATATTGTTCATTAATGAAAAAGCACTTTAACATGTGTATGTTGATCCAGGCATAGAAAGTACTTTGAACACTTCTCTTTGTAATAAAGGAAACTTTGCAGTCAGAAGAACCCCAGAATTTTAAAATAGTTTTGTTTTGGAAAAGACATTTCAGAGCTAAAGACGACTGCATATCAGTAAGTTCTAACTCGGCAGCTGCTACTTCATTTTGATTGAAAACTTGTTCCAATTTAATGATTTCAAAATTTCTGGAATTTATTGTTAATTCAAATTTTGGGAGGTGCTCTTTCAAGTATTTCTTGGAATTGGTTACTAAGGTCTTTGATTACATTCGTTACAAACGATGGGCACTCCCCAACAGTTTTCTGCAGACATTTTGTAAGAGTAGGAAAATGAAGCAAATGTCCTTTTAAAACTTGATTCTGAAACACATGAATTTTTTTCTCAAATTCAATAATCTTCTCTTATAAAACTACCACAAAGTTATCTTTTCCCTGTAGCCTCAAATTTAACTCATTTAAATGGCTGAAGATGTCAACCATGAATGGAAGTGTAATCTTGAAATCTTCAGTAAAAATTTCATCAAAAAGATTTTCTTTATTGCTTTCTATTAGAAAAGTTTTTACTTCTTCAAACACCTTCCAAATTCTGGAGAACACCTTTCCACGACTGAGCCCATGAACCTCTTTATGGATAATAATATCAGAATGTGGTGTTTGAAGACCTTCCAAAAATATTTTAGAAGTCGCTTATTTAGGGATTTAGCAATAAAATGGTTGATGACTTTAACAATGACTTCAAGACATCCTACAATTTCTTTTTGATCTTTCAAGGCCTCAATATGCATCAAACAGTGATAATGTACAAAATTAGTTATCCTTTCATCTCTATTAAGCTAAGAAATAAAGCCTTTGTTTTTACCCATCATGAAAAACACACCATCAGTAACAATTGATACAAATCTACTCAGATCAATTTTGTGCACTGTGAGGAATTTCATAAATGCATCATATACATCTTTTCCAGTTTTATGACCAGTAAGCAGCAAGATAGCCAAAAAATCTTCTTCACAGCTGCCATCATGTTATATCAAACGAACAAAGCACATGAGTTGTGATATGCCCAAAACTTCAGTTGACTCATCAAGTGCCAGTGAGAAAAATGCACAACTTTCGATTTTACCTACCTAATAATTCATTGAATATTATATCTGCCATTTTATGAACTCAATTTTAAACTATTTTTCCTGATAAGATGCTAGCAAGCACTTCTAATAATGACATCACACAATTTTTTTATTATTTCATCACTAGTGTAAGGCAATGAATTCTTTGTAATTATATTTGATAAAATAAATGAAACTTCATTTGCTAACACTTTACTACTAGTAGCTTGAACTAAATTTAAAATATTTTTCTGTCTTTCAAGTTTCTTTTTTTCTACTTGAAGTTTTGCTTTTCTAATATCACTAAATTTTGGAAAAGCTTCATGAAAATTCCTGTGGCATGTTTGGTAATGTCTTTCACAATTTGACTTCCGATAGTCAGCCAAAAACACCTGACATAATAAGCAAAGTGTAACAATTACACTACTGTTATCTATTACCAAATAATCATATTCCCAAGAAGACCGAAATGCATACTTCTTAATTTTTTGTTTCTTTGCATTTTAAATGTGTAGGTCTAAGTTAGATGACGTGAACATAGCATTAATGCATAATTTTTTCCCTCATCGTGTTTGTTTCTGTTTCTTTTTAAAAACTTATCGATTTTGAAAGGGTTTAGTAACTTTAGTTAAATCTGTTAAAAGAAAATACATTTCAGCATTTGCACACAAAATCAAAATATTTCTTACTATAACACTTTCATCACCTTTAAAGTCAGCACTATACATATATGGTACCTATTGCAGCAGTGCAACTGAGCGTACTGTTGTGAGTGACAGCAATGATCGTACTCTCAACAAAGTATTTTGTAAAAATTTTTCTTACTAAATTGAATATTTCCAAGAGAAATATCAATAACAGCACTTTTTAACTATCATAGAGAAATATCAATAACAGCACTTTTTAACTATCAATAGAGAAATATCAATAACAGCACTTTTTAACTATCAAGTTCACATCATACATCATGAATTCAGTGGATGCAAAACAACTTATAAAGCTGTTTTCGTTTCTTTTCAAAAAAGGTTGAAGAGTTTCTTTTACAGAAAAACTAAATTTTCTATTATTATATAGGCTTAATTCATAAGCACATTTACAGAGGTTTTTGATGGGATGAAGGTAAATCTATCTAGTGGTCGCTTGCATGTTTTCTGTTGAAGTAGAATTCTGTGTCCACTGTAGACTACCAAATTCTACAACATTATTATATGATTCTAGACTATTTCGTAGAATTTGAGGAATCAGTTGAAAATAAGGATTTTCTAGCAAAGATTGGCATGGATTTTTGTAGAATATCCAGAAAGTTGAGAAATAGAAAGCCCCCTTTTTAAATACAAAAATTTATATAGAAATAGTAGTACTGGCATGTGAGGCAAGAATGCAAGTGTATGAGCATATGCAACATCAGCCAAAAAAAAAAAAAAGTCACACCATTCCTTCCAAATGCCTGTCCAGTTCCTCCTTAAATTTATTCAACCTATCAACTTCCACAACGACAAATGGAAGTTTGTTCCAGCAATTAACCACCCGCTGGCTAAGGGCAATTTCCGCACATCTATTCTACATTTGTCTTTTCTTAATTTGAATTTATGCCCCCTTAGGTTCGTAATCTGAACAAGTGGAAGGATCCCATCAGAATTCAGCATGCTCAACCCATTCAAGGCCTTATACACCTCAATCAGATCACCGCACAGGTGCATAGTCTCCAGCCACTGCAATTTGCAGAACTTAAGCCATCTGGTAAAATGATCCCTTCATTCCCCTCACCAATCTGGTTGCCCTTCTCTGTACACACTCAAGCAAATCTACATCCTTCCTAAAATGAGACCTCCAGACCTGTACCCAATACACAAGGCGTGGCCTGACCATTATTCAGAGGGACAATCACCTCCTTTTCCCTGCTAGAAAAATTCCTATATATCATTGACAAAACCCCATGACCTGCCCTGGCAGCCTGTCTGCATTGCTCAGAAAACTTCATATCTGCCTGCACAATTACTCCCAAGTCTTTTTCATTTTCTACTACCTTAAGTGTAGTACCACACAGTTGGTACTTTTCTCTGGGGTTACTTCTACCCATATGCAGTACTTTGCATTTGTCAAGGTTAAACTTCAGTTGCCACTTCTCAGCCCATCTGCCCAAATTTTCTAGATCCTTTTGCCATTACTGTCACTAACAACCCTGCCAACCTTGGTATCATCTGCAAACTTCGCCACTAAGCCTGATATAACTTCATCAATATCATTGATAAATATACAAAACAACAGAGGACTCAACGCCGAACCCTGTGGGACTCCACTAATAACATTAGTCCAAGAAGAGCAACACCCATTGATTACCACCCTCTGTCTTCTCCCACTCAACCATCCTTTTATCCATTGTAGCAACTTACCCTTAATACCATTCTGCTCCAATTTGTACAATTGTCTTCCATGTGCAACAGTGTCAAAAGCTTTCCTGAAATCCAAATATATGATATCAAAATTATTTTTTGCATCCAGTTCCTATGTAACCACATCATAATATCCAATCAAATTTGTCAGACAAGACTTTCCCTTAACAAACCCATGCTGTGTCTGAATTATTGCTGCAGTCTTGTCTAGATGATCCTGCAATGCATCTTTAACCAGTGACTCCATTATTTTACCCGGAACAGAAGTTAAACTAACTGGTCTGTAATTACTCATGTCACCCTTCGATCCCCCTTTATGAATTGGGGATACATTTCACATCTGCAGTCCGTGGGGACCTCCCCTGAGTCCAAGGATGCTCTCATAATTATGGCTAAGGGTTTACTTAGTTGCTTTAATATAACTGTATAGATCCCATCCACCGCAGGTGCCTTTCTTATATTTAACTTCAACAATTTCTCCTCCACTTTGCTCTCAGTTATTACAAAATCATTAAGCACCCTGCTACAATTTGATAACCCTCTGCCATTTTCAAACCTTAATAACTCCTCATGTGTGAATGTAGATACAAAATACTCATTCAGTTTGCTTGCTATCTGAGCAGGATCATCAACAGTCGAACCATCAATATCAAGTGGACCAATCAGATTCATCCCCTTCCTTTTGGGGTTTATACAAAGTATAAGTAAAGAAATCGTTGCTGTTTTTCTTAGTGTCTTTTGCCAAAGATTTCTCATAACCTGTCTTCGCCTGCCTAACCTCCTTTGTGACCTGATTACAGACTAGATTTTATCTGCCATAGGCTTCTGAGTCACTTGATAATTTATATGCATCCCATGCATTTTTCTTCTCTGTCACAAGTCTCATTAGTTCATTTCATAACCATTTAGGCCTAAGCCTTGAACAATATTTTTTAATAGGTATGAAACTTTTAGTAGCTTCCACAATTAATTCCTTGAATGCTTCCCACTTAGAATTTAAAACCTGTCTGAGACTACTGTACTCACCTTTACAGAAGCAAAAACCCTTTCCTTTACCCCTGATGGTAATTATATCTTTAAGTAAATCCCACATCAGTACACTGTGATCACTGCCACCTAGTGGTTCCTTTATCTGCAAATTCTTAATACACGAATGATCACTGCTGATAACCAGATCAAGAGTATTACCCTCTCTGGTTGCCTCTTGAACATGCTGCTGCAGAAAACAATCCTCCAATAAATCCCCAAAAGTCTTACTAGTGTGTGAGTGACCAACCCACATGTTTCAGTCAATATCTGGGAAGTTAAAATCCACCATTATAAGACATTCTGATTTACTAGCCCGCTTTATTTCTCTGTATAATTGTTCATTTGGCCTATAACACACTGCTACTCTTATTTTTGCTGTCGCAGTGCTTATGTCATACCAAACTGACTCAACAGTGCACTGTTCATCTATATCAACTGGATGCACTTCTTTTGATTTTATGTTTTTCTTAATTAACAACATAACACCTCCTACCTTCCTATCCTGTCTATCCTTTCTGTACACATTGTACTCCCCAAATTCCAATTCTGCATTCCTAATATCAGTGTGACACCATGTCTCTGATATCCCAACAATATCTGCCTTTGATGTCTTGACGAACACCTCAAATTCATCAAATTTATTTACTATACTTCTAGCATTAGTATACATGCACCTATTCCTATTCACCCTAACACATTCCATATACCCACCTGTTTCATGATGACTACCATCAGTCCCTGAAACCCCAGCACCCCTCAGTCCAGGTCGCTACTTATTCTAATAGAAGTTGTGCAAGAATCACCTAGCTTAAGCGATTAAAATTTTTTTAGCTTAAGCAATGGTGCTCATGAGCAACCATTTTAGGATCGGTCACAAGCAAAATATATTTTTAAAGAGCACAGCGGTGCTCATAAGCACCAGGTTAAGAACCTCTGCTATAGAGAATCTCAGATGAGTGGATCACTGAATGTCTTTGAGAAGAGACCACCTAATAAACAGAACTGAACTGGTCGACGCTTTGAAGGCCATGAAAAGTAGTCTGTTGTAAAGGCTAAAGGTTTCAGCAACATTAGTTTTTGTAAATAAGCAGGTGTCCAGATATTAATGGGAAAGCAATTAATGTATATAGCAATGATACACATTGGAGATTTTCTAAGGCTCTTCGGGTCAGGTATGGAAAGGACTGGTTTAACGTTGTGCTGTTTTCTTCTATAAGAGCTAATGAAAATGCATGGTGTCTTCCTGCAAAAATAACTTAACTAAACTGCAGCATTTAAGCTTAATAAATTTTTAAATTTATATTTAATAATGAATATCAATTAAAAAATTATCAATTAAAACCATTGAGATGTATATTTATATCTAATATAATTTTAAGTATTTTTCACCAACCATATGCTGAAATGACAAAATAAAACGAAAGCCAAAATTTTGATAACTTTATAATTAAGCTTACAATAAAATATCTGTAAAAACAAATAAAATAAAATATCATAAAATACAATAAAATATACCAGGTTAAAAGCGATAAAATATCTGTAGCTTTCAAAGGCTTTGCCTTCTTTCTCAACAGTACGCTTTTTACTTTACAGTGCAACTTTAAATACCCGTAGATTCAGGGCACATGTCACGTGATTCGATGGCACGTGCACTGTTTTCGTGCATGTCGGAACCGGAAGTGGCTCAGGAGCACGTCATCATTCATCATCGTAGAATCGTTCATCCCCTCTAAGAATCACTGCCTCAAAGAGGCAATGGATACGCATACCCGTCTCTATTAATATTATTCTCAATGGAACTAATCCGCAAGCTGTTGAGCCACTTGCCGTCCCAAAACCTGTGCGCCCGGTCAATGATAACTGCTTTGTCCGAGGAGATATGGTGCTGCTTCTCCCAAAAGTGTTCAACCACGGCGGATTTTCCATAGTCCGCATTCCTTATCGCCTTTGTGTGCTCCCCCAGACAATCCTTGAGATGCCGCTTTGTTTCCCCCACAATCCGGGCACTTAATGCTATAGACGACCCCCACTTGTATTTTCGTTTGAAATGAGGTCTTTCACCTGTGACACGACTGTGTGCAGCTTCCAACCTGGAAGCTGCACACAGCGCATCTGGTAGTTTCGTAATACCCGAGCTAAACGCTCGGTTAAACCCAGATAATAGGGAATGTATGCGGTGGCTATTGGCGTAAATATATTTTTTTATGATCCTCTGGGGGTAGCCACACTTCAGGAGATCCATCGTGAAGCACTCATACTCTTTCTTTCTATCCTCAGCGGTACTACAATGTGACTTTGCCCTGTCTGTTAGTGCTCTAATCACACTATTCTTGTGATGGTTGGCCTGAGCTGAATTATAATGTGAATATTGGCCTTTACACATGGGTTTTCTATAAACCTTGGTCTTTAGACACGGGCCTTCTCTGTAGACCAACACATCCAAGAACGGCAAAGCCCCTCCTTCTTCTACCTCCAAGGCGAATTGTATGAACGGGGAGAAGCCATTAAGAAAATTTAACACCTTATCTTCCCTCCCCTTTCAAATAATTGAGAACGTATCATCAACATATCTCTTCCACGGACACATAGGGAGAACCATGTCACTAAATAATCTAACCTCGAGCTCCCCCATAGCCAGATTAGCTATAATCATACTAATGGGGGAGCCCGTAGCTGCACTGTGAACCTTCTTATACATAGTGTCGCAAAACACCATGGTGGTGCTTGAGAGACATAATTCTGTGCCCTTACAAATATCTTCCAAACTTAGTTGTATCCTACTGCTTAAGGTGGTATCTCTCTGTAGGGCCATGTGTGCACATTGCACACCATGGTCAATTGGAATACATGTAAACAGAGATGTCACATTAAAAAATGTCATAATTTCATTTTCTTCTATACACTGCTCTCTTATAAAATGTACAAAATCCTTGCTGTCCTTGACACTAAACTCGGAAAGTCCTACTAACGGTACAACAATTTGGCCAGGAAACCGGATAGTGCATATGTGGGACTGCCTATAAGCAAAACTACGGGCCTGAGTGGAACACCCACTTTGTGTATTTTGGGCAGGCCATAGAATCTCGGTATTTGGCTTCCTGTTACATGTAACGACCAATACTGCTCCTTAGAAATCTTATTCGTCTTTAACCAGCCCTGTACCATTCTATTAACCTGACGTTCTAGGTTCAGCAATTCGTCAGGTTAATAGAATGGTACAGGCCTAGCCTCTTCCAAATTTATGTTCTAAATTGATAATGTATTAGTTATCATAATTTTAATAAATTCTTTACTACCACCTGCAGTGATATGTTTCTACAATTACAGAGCTTTGTTTCACATAAGATATGTAAATATGCATTTTTACTGAATCAAATAGATATCTATCCATTAACTTATATATATATATAAAATTTCATTGTTAATCTCAGAAGGATAAAAACATTTGGCTTTTTATTTAACTTTTTTTTTAAACTGCTTAAAATTTTATTTAATTTTATTTAAATGCACTTATATATTCAGTTGCTGTTCTGAGGAAGCTTTGGTGACAAAAACTAATTTCTGAACATAATAAGGACTTGGGATTATGCTCACATTAGAGATGAGTCACCCTAAATTGCTAATACAATTTTATACAAATAACATCACCTAAAATATGAATCTGTTATTTGTCTCTAACTTGACACCATTGTGACAGCTCTTTTGAGATTTAGTGATCCCTCATCTGATTGATGAAAGATCACTATAGGTGACCTGTACAGGTTCATGAGTAAGGAAACATGTTTGATTGACTGTAAATAACAACACTATTTTAATTAATGACAGAACAATAAAGACCAAATTGGCAGCATCTGTTCAGTATGCTGCCATTTTGGTCTCTACAAAATTGTAGTCTTTTATATACACACAACAAGGCAAAATTCCTGAGAAGTGTTCTCAAATTCTCTAACTGTTGTGTGCTCAAGCTCCAGTGGTGACCTGTGCTTATTACAAAATATTTGATCCTTTAAGAAAACGCATAAAAAAGTAATCACACCCCTCCCACTGATGTGAAGATTTTGATTATTTAGAATGATTCATTTTACATTTTATTTACTTACAAAAAGTAAATTGTAGGCAATATAACACTAAATTTAAAATAAAAAATAAAACTCTTCATAAAAACTTCAAGGTTAAGAGTGCATTGGTGTCCTTAGGCTAGTGCTTACTCAGCCTTACCCTGATCATAGGGTATTAAACCCAAGGAGCATGGTGGCAGTTCTATGGAACCCTGCCATCTGATCTATCAACCTGGAAACTTTTTTGTCTAAGAATTCATGTGCAATTTTTGCATAGAGACCTGGTGTTAACCTGCATAAAAAAGCAATGCTGAAAATTGATTTTTTATTGCATTAATGGAATGATTTTGTCTTTTAGCACTGAGGTAGCTTTCTCCTGTCACAGTTCCTTCAAAGAAAAAGGTCAGAAATACATCCTGTCCAAATTCCAGCCCAGCCTGACAAACCAGGAGTGTTTAAATCCTTGTTAAAGAATAAATCAGGGTTGTTAGATTAATAAATGCAAATACAGTTATAGCAATTAACAGTTCTATCTAGTTTAAATGTGGCTTCATTAGTCCACAAAAACTCTTGGCCAGAAACCATTCTGCAATTAATCTTCTCTCTGGGTCATCCTCATTCAAATTATGTAGCAATATGGGATGATAAACCTTGTATTTAATTTTCTCTGTGATTCTGCTTAAGCTTGTTTTAGGTATTTTATGTTCAAAACTTTTCTTTCTTTGAGATTTTTTTCACACTTCTTTCTTTTCCTCTCTTAAAAGTTCCAAATTGACAAATGTCTTTTGTGATACAAGGTCTACCAGGTTTTGGTAGATTGTGCACCATTACCACTTCGTTAAACTTCTTCACAATTTGCTTTATAGTCTTTATAATGGTTAGTTTTTGTCCAAAAATCTTCTTAAAAGCATCCATCTGTAACATTTTCATTTTTTGCCCATGCCACTTTACAATTTCAGTTGCCTTCACTGTAAGGCTCATTTTACTTTATGTTCAAATTATTCTGAAACAATAAAAAAAAAATTATAAAATATTTTTCAAATAACTTATACATATTTACATCAGCAGTGACTCAAAATAGTTTCTTTAATTATTGAACACCCTGCATATGACCTGTGAATAATGTGTCATCTAAGTGAGCTGCCAAGTGATGTTTGGAGGAAAAACTTTCAGTTAACCACATAACAAAAGCTTATGTTTAATTGTCCAAATTTATCCTATGCAACAAAGTAACAAAGGTTGTGGGTTCATATTTCAATGGGTGCAATGAGAGAATTTGAAAATTGTATGCATTTCTACATTCAATTTTACAGCTGTTCTGGAAATACTGTTTTTTCTCCTCCACTGAAAGGGCCTCAGATGCCAAGTGATCTTCTGATGAAGTGTCTTTGCCAGTGATTTTGCACTCTCTCTCTCTTGAAGAAATAAAACAGCATTACACTAGCACCCAACTAAATAATTTTCAGAAAAGAAAGCACTACTAGACCAGGAGGAAAAGTAACCTTCTTTCTTTTTTTTTTTCTTTCTTAATATTCTTATTCATATTCTTAATATCAACTTAATTTAGAATGTTTTCATATTCTTAATACCAACCCACTACCACTTAGTCAGAATGCGCCACCTTCTGACCACGTATCATCCTTGTCATCATCAGGATCCGAAGAAATATCCATTTCCTTCTCAGATCTTTCCATTGGAACATCAGGCCAAAGTTTTTTCCAGGATATTTTCCATGATAAGGGTAGTCTTGTCAGTTTTGTCCCAAGCTGTAGCAGAAAAATAAATGACTGTCTTTCTGTTGACATTTTTAAGAAGGTCCATAAAGTTTGATTTTTCTTCAAGTGCCTCTTGTTGTTCTAACAGCGAGATTATCAACTTCTTTCTGTACCATCACATCACAGCCTCTATAACTCCTTGATCCATAGGCTGTAATAGTGCAGTAACATTGGGTGGCAAAAATTTTACAAAAATGCTGCCAGATCTCAGTTGTTCTTCTGCTGAGTGGGAGGGGGCATTATCACTGAATAAAACTGCTTTTTCTTCCAGTTCTTGATCCCTTAAATATTTTTTAACTAAGGGAACAAATGAGATGAAAAACCAATCTTTAAAAAGAGCTGAGCTCATCCAAGCTGATTTTTGTGACGTGTACTTAGCTGGGAGGACATTTAATTTAAGTTCACATTTTTAAGAGCACGGGGCTTAGCAGATTTTCCAATGACTAACAGTGGTAACTTTAAATTTCCAGATGCGTTACTGCAAAAAACCAGTGTCACCCTTTCCTATGTGATTTAGCTGAAGAATCAAGTTTTGAAGCAAGTGGTTTTTGGGTAACATTTTGAAAAATAAACCAGTCTTGTCAGCATTAAAAATTGGAATGGAACTAAATTTTCTTCACTAATAAACTTGAGAAACTGTACTTTAAATTCTTCGCTTGCAACAGTCACCAGAAAGACTTTCACCTGTAATTCCGAGCTGTCGGATTCCATGACGCTCCTTCCATCTTGATAACCACCCCAAACTCTCAGTAAAAGACAGGTCACCTCCTAACTAAGGTGATACAGTTGTGCACATTGGCACTAATGATATCAAGAGTAGGAGACCCGCAGAATTACTTAACAAGTACAGGTCACTGTTGAAAAAAAGCCGTGAATTAGGGTTGAATTTGAAAGTGTCTGCAATTCTGCCCAGACACGATAGGAGGGAGTATATGATGAGAGCCTTGTCGATCAATTCGGCCCTGGAAAGATTGTGCAAGGCTCAAGGTGTAGAATTTTTTTCAGCCTGGACTGTACTTGCTAACAGGAGATACTGCTTCTACAGGGATGGAATACACTTAAATAGAAAGGGTGCAAGAATATTTGCTGATGCTATCGAGGCAGTGTTAGGTGGGTCGGAAAACTGCTAGTTTGGGGGGAGACAAAGACTAATAGATTAACAGTAGCCACTGAAAGACGTAAAAGAAATTCTTGCACTGCTTCTATTGGAATGAGCAGAAGCCTGAAAAACAAGATGCAGGATATTTCAGAGACTGCTGGGAGTGATTGCGGTACAAGTAAACACATGGGTTGTGTTAGGGTAGCTAAGAATAGAAACAGGTGCATGTATACTTGCATGTCCACCAATGCTAGGAATTTAATAAATAAATTTGATGAATTTGAGGTATTGCTCAAAACATCAAAGGCAAATATTGTTGGGATATCAATCAGAGACGTGGTGTCTAACACATATATAAGGAATGCAGAACTGGAATTTGGGGAATACAACATCTACAGAAAGGATAGACAGGATAAGAAGGGAGGAGGGGTTATGCTATTAGTTAAGAAACACATAAAATCCAAGGAAGTGAAGCCATTCGACATCGCTGGACAGTGCAGTGTCGAGTCAGTTTGGTGTGATATAAGCATTCGGAGATCAAAATTGAGAGTAGGAGGGTGCTATAGGCCTAATGACTCTGATTAATATAATAAGAAACTGTAGAGGGAAATAGAGTGGGCCAGTAAATCAGAGAGTCTTATAATTTGGGATTTTAATTTCCCAGATATTGACTGGAATTTGGGGGCTGGTCACTCACACACTAACAAGGCTTTTGTAGATTTATTGGATGATTGTTTTCTACATCAGCATGTTCGAGAGGCAACTAGAGGGAGTAATACTCTGGATTTGATTATCAGTAGTGATTCTTCATGCACTAAGAATCTGCAGATAAATGAAGCACTAGGTGGCAGTGATCACAGTGTGCTGAAGTGGGATTTACTCAAAGAGGTAACTACCATTAGGGGTAAAGGGAAGGGTTATTGCTTTTGTAAAGGTGATTAAGGGGGTCTGAGACAGTATTTAAATTCTATACAGTGGGACCAATTCATGGTGTTACCAACAGCATATGCAAAATGAGAAACATTCAAAGAACTTATCTTGGAAGCTACTAGGCTTTACATACCAACTAAGAAATATTGTTCAAGGTTTAGGGGCGCCTCCGTAGCCAGGTGGGAAGGAGCAGCAGTGCGTAGCACACGCTTCTTGATTAGACCGGGATTCGAGCCCGTCACCACCAAATACGAAGGATGCGGAAAGGTCAGGGAATGACCACGGCATATCCCGGAGCAATATGGCCTTAGTTGCTAATGCTCCTAAAAACCAACTAACTAACAAGGTTTAGGCCTAAATGGATGTCAGATGAACTAATGAGACATATGGCAGAGAAGAAAAATGCATGGGATACATACAAATTAACACATGACACAGAAGCCCAAGATAGATACAAGTTGATCTGTAACCAAGTTACAAAGGAGGTTAGGCAGGCGAAGGCAAATTACGAGAAATCTTTGGCAAGGGATGCAAAGAAAAACAGCAAAGAGTTCTTTACTTATGTAAACGCTAGAAGGAAGGGGATGAATCAGATTGGACCACTTGATATCGATGGGTCAACTGTTGATGATCCTGCTCAGGTAGCTAACAAGCTAAATGAATATTTTGCATCTACATTCACACATGAGGAGTTATTCAGGGAGAGGAATGCCAGAGGTGTATTAAACTCTGGCAGTAAGCTAGGTAATCTTGTAATAACTGAGAGTAAAGTGGAAGAGAAATTGTTGAAGATAAACATAAGAAAGGCACCCTGGGTAGATGAAATCTAACAGGTTATATTAAAGGAGGTGGAAGTAAGTAAGCAAACCCTTAGCCATAATTACGAGAGCTTCCTTGTACTCAGGGGAGGTACCCACAGACTGGAGATGTGCAAATGTGACCCCAATTCAAAGGAGGATCAAAGCCCAACACAAGTAATTATAGACCTGTGAGTTTAACTTCTGTTCCAGGAAAATTAATGAAGGCACTGGTTAAAGAAGCACTGCAGGATCATCTAGACAAGACTTCAGTTATAGCTCGGACACAGCATGGTTTTGTTAAGGGGAAGTCTTGCCTGACCAATTTGATTGGATACTATGATGCAGTCACAAAAGAACTGGATGCAGGGAATAACTTTGATATTATATACTTGGTGCTTAGAAAGGCTTTTGATACTGTTGCACATGGAAGACTGCTGCACAAACTGGAGCAGTGTGGCATTGGAGGCAAATTGCTGCTATGGATAAAGGGGTGGATGAGGAGGAGAAGACAGAGAGTGGTAATCAATGGACACTGCTCATCGTGGACTAATGTTATTAGTGGAGTCCCTCAGGGTTCAGTGTTGGGTCCATTATTGTTTTCTGTATTTATAAATGATATTGATGATGGTATATCAGGCTTAATGTCCAAGTTTACAGACAATACGAAGGTTGGCAGGATTTTTAAGGACACTACAGACACTATGCTGCTGTAACAGGATCTGGAAAGGTTGAGCAGATGGGCTTAGAGGTGGCAAATGAAGTTTAACATTGACAAATGTAAAGTACTACATATGGGAAACAGCAACCCCAGAGCAACATATCAACTCTGTGGTACTACACTGACAGTGGTAGAGACTGAAAGGGACCCGGGGTGGTTGTGCAGGCAGATATGAAGTTCTCTGAGCAGTGCAGACGGGCTGCAAGAGTAGCTCATGGTGTATTGTCAATGATATATAGGAATTTTTCTAGCAGTGATAAGGAGGTAATTATTTCCTTGTATAAGGCAATGGTCAGGCCACACCTAAAGTACTGTATACAGGTCTGGAGGCTTCATTTCAAGAAGGATGTAGAGCTGCTTGAACAAGTACAGAGAACGGCAACAAGATTAGTGAATGGAACAAAGGGGTGCTCTTACGAAGAAAGGCTTAAGTTTTGCAAATTACAGTGTCTGGAGACTATGCACCAGTGAGGTGATCTGATAGAGGTGTATAAAGCCTTGAATGGTTTGAGCATGCCCAATGCTGATGGGATTTTTCCTCTTGCTCAGAATAATCACCTGAGAGGGCATAAATTCAAATTGAGGAAAGACAGATGTAGGATAGATGTGTGGAAATTTGCCTTTAGCCAGCAGGGTGGTTGGTTGGCAGAACAGACTTTCATCCCTTGTGGTGGAAGTTGATAGCCTAAATAAGTTTAAGGCTCAGCTGGAAAGGTATTTCGAACGAACAGAGGGGTGAAGTGGAAGTGGTTTTTTTTTTTTTTTTTTGGCTGATGCTGCATAAGCTTGCTTTCTTGCATCAAATGCCTCTACTAATGCTAAAACTTTTTGTTAAGGCTAAGAGCCCTTGATTAAAGGATTGGGTCTGAAAGAGGAACCCTTTGCTCTCATTCTTGACAAAACCAAATGCATAAGAGCTCATTCAAATTTTCATTTTTTGCCTGCTTAAGGGTAGTTCTATTTCCTAAGCTGTCTTTGACCACCATTTTTATACAAAAGTTTTCGATTACTTTCCTATTTTATTTCCAATCGGAGACAGTTTGTTTTGCCACCCCTGTATCGAGAGTGATCTTTTTAAACTTTCCCCCTTATCAATGCAAAAAAGTGCATTCTGTTTTTTGTTCCATCGACACAGTAACATTCTTTCTTTTTGTTGCCATCTTCTGTTACCCCAAAAACACACTAAAGAACTGAAGTAAGATGTATGCGTAGACAATGCTAGCTGCAGCTGTCAACTGAATAGGTCAGCACTCAAGATTACCCTACGATTGTCTCCGACCATACCACATGGACCAGTCAGATTTCTAAAGGTCACAACCATAAAACAATAAAAACAATTAGCAGTGTGCTGTTTATTAGGCTTTTCTGTTAATGCAATATATTATAAATGGATAGTAAACATGATCTTATTGAATTTGCAATAATACCGACAGCTGGAATTTTGTGGGTCTTTATGTTATTATGGTGAAATGTGTTTTCCCTTCCATGAAATCTTAAATCATATCAAAAACATAAATAAATTTTCAGAATGTTCTCTTCATTCCTATTTTTTAAGTTTTGTAACTTTTTACTCCATTCTCACTTGCGCATATCGTGTTAATTGCAATTTGTACGTGCGGCCTTCTTTGTTATTCATTGCTTATCTTTTTTACTGTTTTAAATTTTAAGCCCCCTCAAAAATGTCAATGAACAGAATTTTTTTTTTCAATAGTTAGATTTTTTCCCCTGACTGAAAATCCAGTCTGGATTAACAGGAAGTCCGGATCATTGGGATCTGGATTAATGGGGATCTACTGTTTTTTAACCAGCCTTTAAGACACTGTCACTTCTCTACAATAGAATATTCAAAGAAAATACCTTCCCTGACAAGTGGAGTCAGTTTCAAAACTAGGAAAAGATACTACAGCTCGGTCACATTACTAACCATTGAGCTCACCAGCTGTATGAACAAAGTCATGGAGAAAAAAAAAAAAAGATCAATTCCCAGCTAAACTGGTTTCTAGTTCAAAATGATCTCCTAAACCCAGTGCAATGTGGCTTTCATGAAGGCAGATCTACTCTTGATCTGTTGATTAGGATAGAAATAAACATCCGAGACTCCTTTGTACAAAAAGAACATCATGGCCATGATTTTCTTTGACATCGAAAAAGCCTTTGACACAGCTTGGAGATATGGTATAATCCAAAACTTATGTGGACATCTGCCACAGTTTATCAAAATTTTCCTATATAACTGTTCATTTAAATTTAGAGTTCACAACTACTTACATCTAATTGTACCAGGAGGAAGGGATCCCCCAAGGTTTTATGCCATCCTATTTAACATAGTAATGAATTCAATAACAGGATCTACCACCAACAGTATCCACTACCCTGTACTCTAATGACTTCACTATCTCTTGCCATTCCCCTAATATGTGGATGGTGGAAAGACAGTTTCAAGATGCCGTGAACAAAATTGTTAAATGGTCCTAAAACAATGGTTTTTGTCTCTCACCCCAAAAGACTGTTGGGATAAATTATGTAGAAAGTTATGTAGAAAGCATAACCTTCATCCAGACATGGAACTTCAACTAGAAAATCATGTAATCAAAGTGGTTCTTAGTGCCTGCTTTCTTGATATGGTATTTTGACCAAAAACTAATCTTCCTTGAACATATTAATACACTAAATTAATATTTTGCTTGTCTTAAGAAGCTAACATGGGAAGTCAATCATACACACTACTGATTTTGTACCATGCATTAATACAGTTACATTTAGACTTTATCTGCAGTCCATAGCTCTGCTAAATCGAGCACTTTACATTAGCTTGATCCTGTACATCAGTTGTGCTCTTCATCTTGCACTAGGAGCATGCCATACATCACCAGTTCAGCACTCATATGCAGAATCAGATGAAACCTCCTTGCATTTACACAGCAAAACTCAAAGGTATGGTGTTAATTGTAATGTGGCTCCAAGGGTTCCCCCTACTCTGCATCAGGCAATGTGATTAATACAAAACTCTGTAAAGGCCAGATATATGCATGCCAATGCCTTAGGAACAGTGTTCTATGAATTGTCCGCCTCAGCTGCATATTAGCCGTCTTCAAAAAATTAAAGCTGAAGCTGAGAAAAGGAAACTGGACTTCAAAGCTACATGGGGGGGGGTAATGCAACGGTGTATAGTGGTATTATAAATATGTTAGTATTTATGTAGTCTACACAGTAGAATAATTAGATAGAAAAATTAAAGTCTAAGTACAACTAAGTGAGGGTTAGTATTTCCAGAAATAATAGGAATTAACTTTGTTCTTTCAAAGTCGCAGCGGTATAACTGTCCCATCACAAAAAGAGGAAATGCTGAACCTGAAGCCTGTATAGAGGCTATAAGGTAGCAGTCCCACCACTAGACTTACCCAGAAAAAGGGTGGTAACCTATCCGGGGAACATTCTAAATACTCAAAATAAGCTCAAGGGAAAAAAACCCGACGGATCTCAAGGGTAACGACCTAGGCAACGGATATAGGACTACGATTAAGAAACTTAAAGTAGCAACTTGGAACATTAGGGGAATAAATCACAAATTAGATGAATTGACCATGGAACTAGAAAATTTTGACACAGCAGTCATTACCGAAACAAAAAAGAAGAACAAAGGATCCAAAGAACTAGGTAACTTCATAATGATATACTCCAGCATACCAAGTGAAATGTGGGCATCATCGGGAGTTGCTGTTATAATAAAGAAAGAATGATAAAACAAAATATTAGACTACTCTTGAATATCACCCAGAATATTGAAATTAACACTAAAAATTCTATCTAATACAATAACAATCATTGGCATCTACGCACCAGTAGAAGGCAACATTGATGAAACCGCAGAATTTTATGACGAATTACAACAGATCATAGACCAAACTAACAAAAATGAGTATCTCATACTAGCAGGAGATTGTAATGCAAGGGTTGGTGCTCAATCAGTAGACAAATGTATAGGATCAGAAGGTGAACCCATGGTCAACAATAATGGAAGATGCCTGATAGACTTCTGCATTTTTAATAAACTTAAAATTACAAATACTTTTTTCAGACACAAGAATATCCATAAATTCACATGGGAAGCAAGAAACACAAAGTCTATAATAGATTATATTATCATTAATGAAAATTTAAATGACAAAATTGGAGACACTAGAGTATTCAGAGGCAGTGAAATTGACAGTGATCACCACCTAGTAGAAAGCACTTTCAAAATAAAAAGAAATTATCTTAATAAAAAGAAGAAAATACCAACAAAAACTACTAAGAAATTAAAAATACATTTGTTGGAAGATGAAAGCACTAAATTCCTGTATGAAAGTCGATTGAAAGATAAACTCAAATCAGACGAAAGTGGTAATGTTGAGGAAATCTGGTCAAACATGAAAAAATCAATTATGGGAGCTGCTGAGTCTTGGATATAAACCTATAAAAAATAAAAACTGGCTAAGAACTTGGAATGAAGAATTGAAACAAACAATCAATGAGAAAAAAAAAGGCCTATAAACTGTTCCTACAAACTAAAGACCTACATCTACACATAAAATATAAAAAGCTTAGAGCAGAAGTCAGAAAATTAACCAGAAGAATCCGACGAGATGACTGGGGGATAAATTTGTTGTTGTTGAAGTGGGATTTATTGGCGCAAGGGCTGCTATGGCCAAAATGCACCTATAACTTAAGATTGTTGGTCAACGTATGAAAGGAATTGTTCTAGAAGTGACTGTATACGTTTATCAGTATTTAAACGTATTTAAACAGTTCTGATAGATTGGCATCATCTCCAAGTATATGGGCTAGTTGCAAGGATTTTTTTGAGTTAGTTAAAGATCTGAAACATTCAATTTTAGCTGAACCATAGTGTGCACATTCAATAATAATATGTTTATTATTATTGAATGTGCTCTTGCAAGCACGACCCCTCAATTCATGCTCTTGCAAGCACGACCTCTTCGTGCCTTAATCGGGAACTAGATCTCCATAGCTGTGGGTTTTGTTTTATTTCAAGAAGTTTGTTTGATATCTGATTATGCCACTTTTCAGACCACATCTCTGTACATATCCTCCGTATGATTGCCTTGTAATCAGAAAAAGTAACTGGGATGGGATCAAAGCAAGCAGGGTGTTTTGCTGCTTCGTCTGCACACTCGTTTCCTGGAATTCCAACGTGGCTGGGTATCCAGCAGAACGTGACAGTCAGCTTATTTTTATTGAGGTGATATAACTGAGATATTATTTGTGTGAGAAGTGGATGGGAACTTTGTGGCTTTTCCTGTAGGGCATTCATTGCACTTAAAGAAACTGTGTATATTATGACCTGGGTATTTAGAAGATCATTAAGGAGATTTAGAGCCATTTTGATTGCATATAATTCGGCAGTAAATACACTGCATTCACATGGTAATTGTACAGAAACAGTGGATGTAGGACTGATTACTGCAGCTCCCACGGATATATCAGTTTTGGATCCGTCTGTGTATATCTGAAGTGAGCATTGGTCAAAGCATGTAACTGTCTATGATTGTGGTTTGATAGGGAGTGTTTTCCCCACTGTAGAAAATAGTTATCGCAAAGAGGTATATACATTACCCATGGTGCTTGTACTACATCTGCAGCTTGAGAGATGTTTCCTAGACAGATGTTCCAATGTTTGGTTAGCTCTTGTAGCCGGATACCAGCAGGTTTGTTTTCATTGGGTTTATTTTTATACAAATTTGTGATGGGGTGAGAAGGGAGGCTATGTAGTTTGGCTGCATAGTTAAGGAGCAATACTTTTCTCCTAAGATGTAGTGGTGGTTAATTGGCGTCTATATACAGACTTTGCACTGGGGAGGCCTTAAAGGCTCCTAAAGCAATCCTCAGAGCACTATGCTGGACTGGATTGAGCCAGGCTAGTACTGTCTTACGCGCAGAGTCATAAACTGGGACTCCATAATCTAGACGAGATCTTATTAAAGTACGATATAAGTGTAAGAATGTGAAGCGATCGGCTCCCCGTGTCATAGAAGAGATAACTTTGAGGATATTCATCTTTCTCATGCACTGAGTTCTCATTTGCATTATATGTGCCTGAAAGGTAAGTTTAGTGTCCAGTACTAAACCCAAGAACCGGATATTGTTACTAAGTGGTATTAGTTGGGCTCAGTGGTGGGATTCAAATAATTTAACAACCGACCGGTTCGCTGCTCTAATGACCGTTGTAGGTATAAAAAAACTATATATCGAAAGGTAATTTATTATTTCATGCAGTTAATACTTAAATAAGAACAATAAAAAAGGTCCACAAAAGTAGATTGTTATAAGAAAGAGTTTTAAAATATTAATGAAAAAATATTAAATAATACCTGACAAAAAAACAATGAAACTGTTATTGCTTCTTGATTGGCGCCCTCACTTGCAATTTCCCTTTTATCCGAGCATCATCGGCTGAGTGATTTATCTTTAACGATCTTTTCACTGTAGGAGTAGGATCCCATTCCTTTAGAGGTAGGTCAATTAGACTAATAGTCACTGTGTTTGATTTATTAAAAACAGTTAGGCGACTTCTCTTCTCTGAACATATTATGTTCATCTTTGAAAAACCTCTTTCCTCTTCTGCTGAACTTACAATAAATGTTCTGACAATATTTTTAGCTCTTTGAACACTTTCAGGAATTGCATAATTCTGGGAATTTTTTAAAACGTTTTCCACGAAATCTCGATAATCATTAAAATCAATTTGGTAATTAAAAATGTCAATAAATACGAGCAATTGTTCTTCAGTTGCGTTCCATGGAACTGGTACTTCTTCAATATTCCAGTAATCTGGCTCCAAAAAATTGAGACATTGTAATTTATTCCTATCTTGAAATTGGCTACAACTTGCTTTTAAATGTTCACAATCCATTAGTCTTTTTTTAAAATTCGTTATGATGTTTTCTAAAAGTCTTTCCCGAGGAAGCCCGACAAATGGATGATTTTATACAAATTTTATATTTTTGAAGGTTTCTGAAGTAATTAATTCATCAGCTTTTTTTTTTTCGAATGGACCCTTTTCCTTTCCGAGCATTTGAAATGCTTTAATAGATCTTATCACGAGTTTTTCAGCCTTTATTATGTCTATATTTCTTGCTTGCAGTGCATTTGAAAGAAGAGAAATTTCGTTTAAAATATCAATCATCAATGCCAAATCAGCTATAAAATATATATTTTCAAGACGGGCAGCCATACCTAAGTACTTTTTTATTTGAATAAAAATAGTGATGTAGCGCTGGATAAGCACGCCACAGCTAGGGTTGACCTTAAACTACAGTCAAGCCCATCTTGGTCCCAAAACTCTATTAATCTTTATAATTTAAATTCCAAGTTGTTCGGATATTTTGGAAAATTCAATTTGGTTCTTATTGGATTGATGAAAAATAGTATATATCTTATCAATAAATATTTTAAAATGATTTATTGAATCATCTAAAACAAGATGGAGGCGATGATTTAAACAGTGCCATATTATTATGTTTGGAAACTCTTTTGCAGTCCTAGTGCTCACTCCAGATTTTCTCTCAAGCATAACACTGGCACCATCGGAGCAAAATCCTATTTAATTTTTTTCTGGGTAGTTCTTAGTAAGCCCAACATCATTTAAACTTTCCATAACTGAAGAACATATTGTCTCTGTATCTTGTTTCTCCAATTCAACTAGTTCAACGAAAATTTTTGGTGATGTAACTGAATCCTCAACTTTTAAGAAAAGTATAATAACGGGTTTGCAGGATATCGTTGAAGCTTCGTCAATAATCAAATGTATTTTCAGATTATTTTCAATAATTTTCTTAAATATTTCTTTTTTAATTTCGTTTGCAACGAAATCAACTATTTTCACAGCAGTTTTACGAGAATGTGTTCCTATTCCCATATCTAATCCATTTTTAATTTGCACTTCTATCTCATCTTCTATGTCTGAAAACGGCTTACATCTTTTTGCCAGCCTGTAAACTGTATTAAACACTCTACCAGTAGCACTTGAATAGTTTCACTCATCGTATCTATTACTTTTGTTATTGACTCCTGCTCACATTGTTTTAAGTTCGCTTTACAAATGTTATGAGCTTTTGATGAAAAATGTTCTTTCATATTTTTTCCTTAGAGATGCCTGGTGTACCTCTATTTTTCCCTGATGCCATTCTTTTCCATTCTTTTGACACATGAATACTTTTCTCTTTTATAAAGTCATATTTTGCACAATACTCGCAACATAACTTTTTGTTAAAAATTACCAGTCCGTCATATTTTTTCTTTAAAATTGTTATATTGTTGCACTGTCCAGCATTCAGGAAGATTATTTTCAATTTTGGAGTTGTTATTGTTTTTTTATTTCAATAATTGACGTGCTGCTTTCTTCAAGTTGGAGTTGTGCTTGTGACTGTTTTGTACCATCCAAGGCCAATTCTGATTTTGGTTTCTTATTGTCTATATTTCTCTTGGTTCGTTGTGTCCTACCTAGCTTCCTATTGTTTTTATTGATCGGGGAACACCAACGCACTCATAATATCTCGTGTGAATTTAGGGCGTAACACAAAGCTGAAACAAATAACAGTGTGTCATCCCCCCTGGTTGTTTGGCACTTTTTTCTCCCTACGTTATATATTCGTTTAGCACTAGCATTAGTAGAGGCATTTGATGCAAGAAAGCAAGCTTATGCAGCATCAGCCAGAAAAAAAAAAAAAAACCACTTCCACTTCACCCCTCTGTTCGTTCAAAATAACTTTCCAGCTGAGCCTTAAACTTATTTAGGCTATCAACCTCCACTACAAGGGATGGAAGTCTGTTCCACCAACCAACCAACCACCCGCTGGCTAAAGGCAAATTTCCGCACGTCTATCCTACATCTGTCTTTCCTCAATTTGAATTTATGCCCTCTCAGGTGATTATTCTGAGCTAGAGGAAGAATCCCATCAGCATTGAGCATGCTCAAACCATTCAAAGCTTTATACACCTCTATCAGATCACCTCGCTGGTGCCTAGTCTCCCGACACTGTAATTTGCAAAACTTAAGCCTTTCTTCGTAAGAGCACCCCTTTGTTCCATTCACTAATCTTGTTGCCGTTCTCTGTACTCGTTCCAGCAGCTCTACATCCTTCTTGAAATGAGGCCTCCAGACCTGTATACAGTACTCTAGGTGTGGCCTGACCATTGCCTTATACAAGGGAATAATCACCTCCTTATCCCTGCTGGAAAAATTCCTGTATCTCATTGACAATACTCCATGAGCTACTCTTGCAGCCCGTCTGCACTGATCAGAGAACTTCATATCTGCCTGCACAACTAACCCCAAGTTCCTTTCATTCTCTACCACTGTTAATGTAGTACCACAGAGTTGATACGTTGCTCTGGGGTTGCTGTTTCCCATGTGTAGTACTTTACATTTGTCAATGTTAAACTTCATTTGCCACCTCTCAGCCCATCTGCTCAACCTTTCCAGATCCTATTGCAGCAGCATAGTGTCAGTAGTGTCCTTGACAACCCTGCCAACCTTTGTATCGTCTGCAAACTTGGACATTAAGCTTGATATACCATCATCAATATCATTTATAAATACAGAAAACAATAATGGACCCAGCCCTGAGGGACTCCACTAATAACATTAGTCCACGATGAGCAGTGTCCATTGATTACCACTCTCTGTCTTCTACCCCTCAACCACCCCTTTATCCATAGCAGCAATTTGCCTCCAATGTCACACTGCTCCAATTTGTGTAGCAGTCTTCCATGTGCAACAGTATCAAAAGCCTTTCTAAGATCCAAATATATAATATCAAAGCTATTCCCTGCATCCAGTTCTTTTGTGACTGCATCATAGTTTCCAATCAAATTGGTCAGGCAAGACTTCCCCTTAACAAAACCATGCTGTGTCCGAGCTATAACTGAAGTCTTGTCTAAATCATCCTGCAGTGCTTCTTTAACCAGTGCCTCCATTAATTTTCCTGGAACAGAAGTTAAGCTCACAGGTATATAATTACTTGTGTCAGCCTTTGATCCTCCTTTGTGAATTGGGGTCACATTTGCACATTTCCAGTCTATGGGTACCTCCCCTGAGTCCAAGGAAGCTCTCATAATTATGGCTAAGGGTTTGCTTACTTCCTTTGCTGCCTCCTTTAATATAACTGGATAGATCCCAAACACCCCGGGTGCCTTTCTTGTGTTTATCTTCAACAGTTTCTCCTCGACTTTACTACCAGTTATTTCAAGATTCTGTAGCTTACTGCTAGAGTTGAATACACCTCTGGCATTCCCCTCACTGAATAACTCCTCATGTGTGAATGTCGATGCAAAATATTCATTTAGTTTGTTGGCTACCTGAGCAGGATCATCAACAGTTGACCCATCAATATCAAGTGAACCAATCTGATTCATCCCCTTCTTTCTAGAGTTTACATAAGTAAAGAACTCTTTGCTGTTTTTCTTTGCATCCCTTGCCAAGGATTTCTCGTAATCTGCCTTCGCCTGCCTAACCTCCTTTGTAACTTGGTTGCATATCAACTTGTATCTATCATAGGCTTCTGTGTCATGTGTTAATTTGTATGTATCCCAAGCATTTTTCTTCTCTGCCATATGCCTCATTAGTTCATCTGACATCCATTTTGGCCTAAACATTGAACAATATTTCTTAGTTGGTATGTAAAGCCTAGTAGCTTCCAAGATAAGTTCTTTGAATGCTTCCCATTTTGAATTTGCTGTTGGTAACATCATCAGTTGGTCCAACTGTATAGAATTTAAATACTGTCTCAGTCCATCGTAGTCGCCTTTACGGAAGCAATAACCCTTCCCTTTACCCCTAATGGTAGTTACCTCTTTGAGTAAATCCCACTTCAGCACACTGTGATCACTGCCACCTAGTGGTTCCTTTATCTGCAGATTCTTAATGCATGAAGAATCACTGCTGATAATCAAATCAAGAGTATTACTCCCTCTAGTTGCCTCCTGAACATGCTGATGTAGAAAACAATCATCCAATAAATACACAAAAGCCCTGCTAGTGTGTGAGTGACCAGCCCCCAAATTCCAGTCAATATCTGGGAAATTAAAATCTCCCATTATAAGACTCTCTGATTTACTGGCCCACTCTATTTCCTTGTACAGTTTCTTATTATACTCATCAGAGTCATTAGGCCTATAGCACACTCCTACTCTCAATTTTGATCTCCCAATGCTTATGTCACAGCAAACTGACTCAACACTGCACTGTCCAGCGATATCGACTGGCTTCACTTCCTTGGTTTTTATGTGTTTCTTAACTAATAGCATAACCCCTCCCCCCTTCCTATCCTGTCTATCCTTTCTGTAGACGTTGTATTCCCCAAATTCCAGTTCTGCATCCCTTATATCTGTGTGACACCACATCTCTAATATCCCAACAATATCTGCCTTTGATGTTTTGAGCAATACCTCAAATTCATTAAATTTATTTACTAAACTCCTAGCATTGGTGTACATGCAAGTATACCTGCACCTGTTTCTATTCTTAGCTACCCTAACACAACCCATGTGTTTACTTGTACCGCAATGACTCCCAGCAGTCTCTGAAATATCATGCATCTTGTTTTTCAGGCTTCTGCTCATTCTAATAGAAGCAGTGCAAGAATCTCTTTCACCTCTGCCAGTGGCTACTGTCAATCTATTGGTCTTTGTCTCCCCCCAAGCTGGCAGTTTTCTGACCCACCTAACACTGCCTCGATAGCATCAGCAAATATTCTTGCACCCTTTCTATTTAAGTGTATCCCATCCCTGTAGAAGCAATCTCTCCTGTTAACAAGTACAGTCCAGGCTGAAAAAAATTCTACCCCTTGAGCCTTGCACAATCTTTCCAGGGCCGAATTGATCGACAAGGCTCTCATCATATACTCCCTCCTATCGTGTCTGGGCAGAATTGCAGACACTTTCAAATTCAACCCTAATTCTCGGCTTTTGTTCAACAGTGACCTGTACTTGTTAAGTAATTCTGCCGGTCTCCTACTCTTAATATCATTAGTGCCAACGTGTACAACTATATCACCTTTTGTGCCCTTAAAAGATGATATTCGCTCTACAACGTCATCAACCTTTGCCCCTGTCAGACATACCCTGGTCCTGTTCCACCTATCCTTTTTACAAAGCATGTTCCCCGTTTCCCTGACAATAGAGTCACCAACAACTACTAGTTCCTTCGGGACCGGCGCATTCTGCCTTGGGGGTTGCCTCTGTGTCACGTGATGCCTAAGTGCAAGCTCTGGCGTTGATGTGCGGAGCTGAGAGCTTGATGGGCCCCTCAATTTAGTTTCTTCGAGGGCATCCACCCTGTCCTTCAAGCTCTCATATAGGCCCACAAGAACGCTGAGTTGTTGCCTGATATCGATACACTCCTTGCATCGCGCACACACAGAGACATCCCCCATGGCAGTATCATGTCCCGTACCCGATTGCTCTGCAAACATCAAGCAAACAGTGCATTTTATAAGGCTGTGAGTCAAAGGACAACTGCCCCCCTCACTTCTGCTCTTAGCCACAGCACTTCCATTAGCTTGAGCCTTTTGCTTTGCTGCTCTGGTCTGAGTCATGATTCTATTAATTTATTAATTAATTATGTTAAATATAATTAATTATATTACGTTTGTAATCTAAGTCGTTATATGTATTTATTTAAAAGTACAATTTAACTGCTAACGAAGTTCAACTAACGCTATCTAGTACGGTATATAACCATCGTATCACAAAGGCGGGAAAGTTACGAACTGTAAATCTACGGACACTTAAGTATTAATTAACTTTCAAATCTCACTGTCTCAATTCAGAATAAACTAACAATCCTTACTAGGTCTATAAGCTACTTACAGAAATAATTCGATGTAAAAAATATTCAATCAAGCGGCTAAATATGGCTAAAGAACTTCTCGTTCAGCGGAGTTGCAAACACGTGGATACCCTTACCGATACTTTTATGCAATTACAAGGCCGAGTAAAGAATAACTACACCAAATTAATCAGAAAATAAAAAAATAATGTTATACTACTAAATTTAAATCAAAAGTTTTAGAAAAACAATAATTTCAAATCAATAAATAAGAAAAATCCACTTAGCGGCTTTGAACACGACCGTCTCCTAGTAGCCTCATCAGCAGTTCTGGGAACTTAAGTTTTCTTAAGTTACAAATGCGAGGGAATAAAAATGTAGTATTTCATAAAAGGTATGATGAGTTTTATGAAATGAATAAATAAATATTACAAGCATAGTTCCGTCTAATTTTTTTCACCTATGGATGGAATGAACATTACTACGGGCACTTGGAATACGCTGTTCCTTAGATGAACGTTAAAAAAGAGTAAGGAATGTAGATTTGTGATTTCCACATTGGGTGGCTGCCCAGGCGCCCACCTTAGAGAGAACCCTGATCACAAGTGCAATTTTAACAACCGGTTCGCCGAACTGGTGCGAACCGGCTGAATCCCACCACTGGTTGGGCTCCTAACCTTAGCTCAGGATCTGGATGAAGCTGTCGCTTTTTACAAAAGTGAATAGTAGTTGTTTTTGTCCTGGATAGGCGATAGCCATTGTGGGATACCCATGACTCTATTTTGTTTATTGAGAGTTGCAGTTGGCGTTCATTGGAGCGCATATTTAGTGAATGACAGGATATTGTAATGTCGTCTGCATATAGATAAGTGTCAACATTAAGCGGAATATTATCTGTTGCATTGTTCAACCTAACTGCAAAGAGCGTTGCACTAAGAACTGATACTTGTGGGACCCCTTCTTCCCGAACAACTTTTTGGGACAGTGTATTCCAGTAACGCACCTGAAATGTTCTATTTTGGATTTGGTTGGTTGGTTTGTTTGGTTTTTAGGAGCATTAGCAACTAAGGCCATATTGCTCCGGAATATGCGGTGGTCATTCCCTGACCTTTCCACATCCTCCATATTTGGTGGTGACGGGCTCGAACCCCGGTCTAATCAAGAAGCGTGTGCTACGCACTGCTGCTCCTTCCCACCTGGCTACGGAGACGCCTCTATTTTGGAGAAAGCTCTGTATGATTAGTATTAGTATTAGTATTAGTATTAGTAACGGCCGCATGGTGCAAGAAAGCCTATGGCTTATGCTGCACCAGCCAAAAAAAAAAAAAAAAAAAAAAAATCCGAACAAAACAATGATAAAAACAAAAAATAAATAAATAACTAAATAATAATAATTAATAAATAAAAAAAAATAAAATAAAAAATAAATAAAAAGGAAATTAAACCCATCATCCTATGCGCTTCCCTTACCCGAAAGTACTATCCAGATGACCTTTGAATTTCCCCAAACTGTCGGCCTCTACCACCCATGAAGGTAACTTATTCCAGTAATTTATAACTCGCTGGCTAAAATAGAACTTCCTGCAGTCCAATCTAAACATTTCCCCCCGTAACTTGAATTTATGTCCCCTAGTTCTAGCATCATTTATAATCTTGAAAATTTTGTCCTCATTCATTTTACTGATGCCTCTCAGAGCCTTAAACACCTCAATCAAATCTCCTCTAAGGTGTCTAGTTTCCAAACTCTGCAACCCACATATTCGAAGTCTTTCTTCATAAGGACGCCCCTTTGCCGATCTCACCAGGCGAGTTACCCTTCTTTGCACCCTTTCAAGAAGCTCGATGGCTTTCTTCAGGTGCGGTCTCCATACTTGAACACAGTATTCCAAGTGTGGTCTAACATAAGCCTTATATAATGGGATTATCACGTCCCTATCTCTACTTGCAAAAGTTCGATAGATCATCGATAGGACACCATGGGCCTTCCTTGCAACCTGTTTACAATGCTCAGAGAATTTCATGTCTGACCGTATCGTAACACCCAAGTCCCTTTCCTCCAGTACTGGCTTTAGTTGAACTCCACCAAGTGAATAAGTTTTTTTGGGATTACTGTTTCCCAGGTGTAATACCTTACACTTTGTTGGATTAAAGCACAGCTGCCATTTTTCTGACCATTCCTGAAGTCTATCTAGGTCTCTCTGAAGAAGCTCAGCTTGACAGTGATCATTAACTACTCTCCCAATTTTAACATCATCTGCAAATTTAGACATCACGCCCTCTATCCCTTCATCAATGTCGTTTATGAAAATTAAAAACAACAGTGGTCCTAATACTGATCCTTGGGGAACCCCACTTCTTACATCAACCCAATCTGAGGAATAGCCATTTATCACAACCCTCTGCCTCCTGCCCTGAAGCCATCCTTCTATCCATCTAAGGATTTTCCCAGTGATTCCAACCTGTTCCAGCTTATAAAGCAGCCGCTCATGTGGGACTGAGTCAAAAGCTTTGCTGAAATCTAAATAAACAATGTCGAAATTATTCCCTAAATCCAGCTCGTGAGTGACCCTTTCGAAATAGCGAACCAGATTTGTTAAACATGATTTTCCCTTTACAAAACCATGCTGAGTATCATTGAGAATTTCAATTCGATCCAAATGATCCTGAATTCCACCCTTGATCATTGCCTCCATGATTTTCCCTACTACTGAAGTCAGACTGACAGGTCGATAATTTCCAACTTCACTTTTAGAGCCACCCTTATGTATGGGAGATACATTTGCACTTTTCCAATCCAAGGGAATCTCCCCAGAGTCTAATGATGCTCGCATAATTAGCCTCAATGGTTCAATGCACTCGCTTGCCACCTCTCTTAAGATTAGTGGTAGCTGGCCCCGAAGTCCTGTGGCATAAAGATTTTGAAGAATGCCATAGTGCCACGTTGTATCAAAGGCTTTTTCAATGTCCAGGCAGACCATGACGAGATGTTCTCTACGGATAAAAGCATTCCGTATGTTGGATTCTGCCTTGATCATAAGGTCGATAAATTTGTTAAATCTTTAAACATGATATCACAGGCCCACAGAGAAGAGGTTTTAAAATTTTTAAGAAATTACAACTAGACACAAATGATCAAATAAAAACCAACTCCATCTCCCAAGCAGAATGGAAGCAACACTATTCCAAACTATGGTATAACCCAGGCACTAGGGAATTGGAAGATGAATCTGTGGTAACCAAATATGAAGAAAATATAACAATGGAAGAACTATGGTTAATATTACAAAAATCAAAAAACCGAAAAAGCCCAGGCATAGACAATTTGAATGTAGAACTATTTAAATATGTGGAGGCATGGAAGCAACACTATTCCAAACTATGGTATAACCCAGGCACTAGGGAATTGGAAGATGAATCTGTGGTAACCAAAGATGAAGAAAATATAACAATGGAAGAACTATGGTTAATATTACAAAAATCAAAAAACCGAAAAAGCCCAGGCATAGACAATTTGAATGTAGAACTATTTAAATATGGAGGCATCTTATTAAAAAACGCACTACTAAAATTATTTAACATCATATGGCATAAGCAACAGATACCCAAAGATTGGGAAACAGGAATAGTAATCAATTTACACAAAAAAGGCTCCAGAAATAACCCTAACAACTACAGAGGGATAACACTGCTGTAAAGCTATAATCTAATATACTAAAGAATAAATAAACTTAATAAACAGCAGTAGTAGTAGTAGAAGTAGTAGTAGTGGCATGTGATGCAAGAAAGCAAGTGTATGAGCTTATGCAGCATCAGCCAAAAAAAAAAAATCTTAGAAGAAGAACAATGTGGGTTCAGAAAAGGGAGAAGCACAATAGATGCCATTTTCTCACTACAATAAATTTTGGAGAAAAGAAGAGAATACAATCTACCAACATTTCTACTCATTATTGATTATGAAAAGCATATGACATTGTAAACCGGGAAAACTTTTGGCAAATTCTATGTGAAGAAAATATCCCAACCCAACTCCGGAAAGCGATCCAAAGCCGATATAAAAACTCAAAAGTCTGTATAAAATATTCTAATGGCCAACTATCAGACCCAATTAACACCAGTAAAGGAGTCAAACAAGGATGTGGACTATCACCAAATTTATTTAATATCTACATCAATAAAATTCTTAAAGAATGGAAATAAACAATTAACAACGGAATACAGTTGAACAACAGGAATAAAATCCAAACTATATTATATGCTGATGATCAAGTTATAATCGTAAAATCTGAAGATGAACTACAGATAGCAGCAAATGAACTTAATAAAATAAGTAAAAAGTACGAGATGAAAATTTCCACCTCAAAAACAAAATCAATGGGATTATGCGTAAAAAACATACAAAGAGTCAAAATTGTTATTGATGATAAAATAATAGAACAAATATCTGACTTCACCTATTTGGGAAATTTAATATCAAATGAAGGGAAAGACATCCACACTAAACTACAAAAATATAATAAAATGAATGGAACGATTAAATGCCACTTCAGAAAACAAATGACAACTGAAACAAAATTACAACTGCACAACATCACTTCAAAACCAGCCCTCTTCTACAGCTGTGAGACTTGGATCATAAATAAGAAAGATGCACACAAACCAGAAGCAGCACAAATGAGATTTTAAGACCATTATTAGGCTTTACAAGACTAGAGCACCAAAGAAATTTAGATATCCACAAGAAATTAAAAGTAGATAACATACTAAATGACATAAAATGGTATCAGGAAAAATGGATCAGCCACGTAATGGGAAGCATTCACATAGAAAGAATGAACCCAGACTGGATCCCAAAATTAGCCTTTAACTACAAACCTATAGGCAAGAGAGATGTTGGTCGACCAAGACAACGATGAAAAGATCAAGACCACCTCCAAGAGCTACAACGGAACAGGTCTTAAAAGACCTAAGCTGGACCAAGTTCATGATGATGATGATGATGATGAACTTTGTTGTTTCTCAGTCACACCCATGTTTTCACGTTAACAAGTATTGTTAACATTTTTAACAAGTATTCGGCTCACTAATTCATCTCCATTCTCTCTTCACTGCTACTCCAGGCCCCTGAACTTACTATTACTATTCGGTTGGGGTGCAGTCCTGGCTGCAAGTTTGCATGTCAAGGAGGTAGCAGTGGGTATGTTGATGTTGTTAGTAGCTAGGACCAATGTGTTAGTATTAGCGTTGGTAGAGACACATGATGCAAGAAAGCAAGCTTATATAGCATCAGCCAAAAAAAAAAACCTTCCCATTTCACCTATCCATTCAATTCAAAAGTTTGTCTAGTTCTGCATTGAATTTATTTAAGCTGTCAACTTCCACAATGACAGATGGAAGTTTGTTCCAGCAATCAACCACCCACTGGCTAAAGGCAAATTTCCACACATCTATTCTACAACTGTCTTTCCTCAATGTGAATTTATGTCCAATCAGGCGACTAATCTGGGCAAGAGGAAAAATCCCATCAGCATTGAGCTTGCTCAAACCATTCAAGGCAATATACCCATACATCTAACACATTTTTATCTGCTTCCAGGATTGATCCACCACAGTGCACAAACTTCAACAAACCTCCTTGCTATCCAGCATGTACTCATCGATTGCCACTTATACAATAGTGAATGACAAACTGTTTGCTTCATCTTTCATGACAAACCTCCTAGCATTATCAATGATATGCCACACCTTGCCAAAATTTTTACTTTCCTCAGATGAATGAACTGTCCAACACAGACTAAATTTCAATTGCATTCATCAGATAAAACTGTATTTAACTTTACCATAGTTGGGCCCATTATAAGTGAAGCCAGTCGACATCACTGGACAGTGCAGTGTCGAGTCAGTTTGGTGTGACATAAGCTTTGGGAGATCAAAATTGAAAGTAGAAGTGTGTTATAGGCCTAATGACTCTGATGAGTATAATAAGGAACTGTACAGGGAAATAGAGTGGGCCAGTAAATCCAGAGAGTCTTATAATGGAGGGTTTTAATTTCCCAAATATTGACTGGAATTTGTGGGTTGGTCACTCACACACTAGCAAGGCTTTTGTGAATTAATTGAATGATTGTTTTCTATATCAGCTTGTTTGGGAGGCAACTAGAGGGAGTAATACTCTTGCTCTGATTATCAGTAGTGATTCTTCATGCATTAAGAATCTGCAGATAAAGGAACCACTAGGTGGCAGTGACCACAGTGTGCTGAAGTGGGATTTACTCAAAGAGTAACTACCATCGGAGGTAAAGGGAAGGGTTTTCGCTTTCGTAAAGGTGACTACAGTGATCTGAAACAATATTTAAATTCCATTCTGTGGGACCAACTGATGATGTTACCAACAGCAAATTCAAAATGGGAAGCATTCAAAGAATTTATCTTGGAAGCTACTAGGCTTTACATACCAACCAAGAAATATTGTTCAAGGTTTAGGCCTAAATGGATGTCAGATGAACAAATGAGACATGTGGCAGAGAATAAAAATGCATGGAATACATTTAAATTAATGGGTGACTTGGAAGCCTATGATAGATATAAGCTGGTCTGTAACCAAGTCACAAAGGAGATTACACAGGCAAAGGCAGATTATGAGAAATCCTTGGCAAAGGATGCAAAGAAAAACAACAAAGAGTTCTTTACCTATGTAAACTCTAGAAGGAAAGGGATGAATCAGATTGGTCCACTGAATATTAATGGTCAACTGTTGATGATCCTGCTCAGGTGGCTAACAAACTAAATGTGTATTTTGCATCTACATTTACACATGAGGAGTAATTCAGGGAGGGAAATGCCAGAAGTTAGTTAAACTCTTGCAGTGAGCTAGAGCCTCCTCCGTATCCAGGTGGGAAGGAGCAGCAGTGAGTAGCACACGCTTCTTGATTAGACCGGGGTTCGAGCCCTCACCACCAAATACAGAGGATGCGGAAAGGTCAGGGAATGACCACCGCATATCCCGGAGAAATATGGCCTTATTTGCTAATGCTCCTAAAAACCAAATAAAAAACAGCAGTGAGCTAGATGATTTTGTAATAACTGAGAGGAAAGTGGAGGAGAAATTGTTGAAGATAAACATAAAAAAGACACCCGGAGTGGACGGGATCTATCCAGTTTTATTAAAGGAGGCAGCAAAGGAAGTAAGCAAACCCTTAGCCATAATTATGAGAGTTTATTTGGACTCAGGGAATGGGAGATGTGCAAATGTGACCCCAATTTACAAAGGAGGATCAAAGGGCAACACAAGTAATTATAGACATGTTAGTTTAACTTCTGTTCCAGGAAAATTAATGGAGGCACTCCTTAACATGGTTTTGTTAAGGACACAGCATGGTTTTGTTAAGGGGAAGTCTTGCCTGACCAATTTGATTGGATACTATGATGCAGTCACAAAAGAACTGGATGCAGGGAATAACTTTGATATTATATAATTGGATCTTAGAAAAACTTTTGATACTGTTGCACATGGATGACTGCTGCACAAATTGGAGCAGTGTGGCATTGTAGGCAAATTGCTGCTATGGATAAAGGGAGGGTTGAGTGGGAGAAGACAGAGAGTGGTAATCAATGGACTAATGTTATTAGTGGAGTCCCTCAGGGTTCAGTATTGGGTCCATTGTTGTTTTCTGTATTTATAAATGATATCGATGATGGTATATCAAGCTTAATGTCCATGTTTGCAGATGATACGAAGGTTGGCAGGGTTGTTAAGGACACTAATGACAGTACACTGCTGCAACAGGATCTAGAAAAGTCAAGCAGATGGGCTGAGAGGTGGCAAATGAAGTTTAACATTGACAAATGAAAAGTACTACAAAAGGGAAGTAGCAACCCCAGAGTGACCTATCAACTCTGTGGTACTATACTGAGGGTGGTAGAGAACAAAAAGGACCTTGGGTGTAATTGTGCAGGCAGATATGAAATTTTCTGAGCAGTGCAGACGATCTGCAAGCTAATAGTGTCTTGTCAATGATATACAGGAATTTTTCTACCAGGGATAATTAGGTGATTATCGCCTTGAGTACTGTATACAGGTCTGGAGTCCTCATTTCAAGAAGGATGTAGAACTGTTGGAAAGAGTACTGAGAAGAGCAACAAGATTAGTGAATGGAACAACGGGTTGCTCTCATGAAGAAAGACTTAAATTTTGCAAATTAGAATGTCTGGAGACAAGTCACCTGCAAGGTGATCTGATTGAGGTGTATAAAGCCTTGAATGGTTTGAGCATGCTCAATGCTGATGGAATTCTTCCTCTTGCTCAGAATAATAATTTGAGAATGCATAAATTCAAATTGAGAAAAGACAGATGTAAAATAGATGTGTGGAAGTTTGCCTTTAGTAGCGGGTGGTTGGTTGGTGGAACAGACTTCCCTCCTTTGTCGTGGAAGTTGATAGCCTAAATAAATTTAAGGCTGAGCTGACAGGTACTTGGAATGAATGAAGTGGTGAAATGGGAGCGTGGTTTTCTTTTTTTGTTTTTTTTTTTTTTTTTGGCTGATGCCGCATAAGTTTGCTTTCTTGCGTCATATGCCTCTACTAATGCTAATGATGGCCTTGTTGCTCTTGCACCATAAAGCCTATAAACAAACAAACAAACTCAATTGAAAGAAGGAAACTTTCACCTGTTAAGACCTGAGACTAGGCTCACATCAGGGCCACCAGTGTTATCACCAGGCCACCTCAACTGCTAATATTGTTTTACACAAGCAGTTCACTATGGCTGAACTTTTTAAAGACCATATTAGACATGTATACAGATCAGACATTCTGTGTAAGGAATAATGTGTAGGCTACTGCTATTGCCGGTGCCTCCATAGCCAGGTGGGAAGGAGCGCAGTACGTAGCACATGCTTCTTGATTAGACCGGGGTTCGAGCCCGTCACCACTAAATACGGAGGATGCAGAAAGGTCAGAAAATGACCACCGAATATCCCCGGAGCAATATGGCCTTAGTTGCTAATGCTCCTAAAAACCAAACAACAACAACAACAAAACAACAACTGCTATTGCCATAAAATTGTATTAATACCCAGGAGGAGGAAACATGTGATATAAGATTTTTTTTTGACTGATGCAACAAAAGTCTGGCTGCCTTTCACTGCTGCGCAGTGAAAGGCAGCCTAATTTTACACGAGATATATCAGTATCAGTTAATATAATGTTGTATAACCATTTAAAAGAATATTTTTATTATGCACAATTGTGTATGGGTGTGGGTTTGGTTTGGTTTTTTTTTTTTAGGAGCATTAGCAACTAAGGCCATATTGCTCCAGTGATATATGGTGGTCATTTCCTGACCTTTCCACATCCTCCGTATTTGGTGGTCATGGGATCGGACCCCGGTCTAATCAAGAAGCATGTACTATGCACTGCTGCTCTTGACTACAGTGTGTGTGGGTAAAACTGTTTTGCAGTAAAGTAAATGCGGTGCATGATCTGTACAGAAACCATTATCCAGGAGTGCTCATGAAGTTTTAAGTTCAATGATGAGGTGTCAGCATTAGTTGGGCATATGATGCAAGAAAGCAAGCTTATATATTATATAGCATAAGTGCCAGCCTCTATAGCTGAGTGGTCAGGAGCGGGAGTGTATCATACGCTCTTTGAGTAGACCGGCGTTCAAGCCCCTGACTGCTAAATACGGTCTATCTGCCAACTCGCACTGGCAATCAGCACCAAAAAAAAAAAAAACTCCTTCCAGTTTCACCCATCCATTCACTCCAAATGCTTGTCTAGTTCTGCCTTGAACTTATTTAAATTGCTGACTTCACTACAACACATGTAAGTTTGTTCCAACTATCAACCACCTGGCTAAAGCCATATTTCCACACATCTATGCTACAATTGTCTTTCCTCAATTTGAATTTATGCCCGCTCAGCAGAGTAATCTGAGCAAGAGGAAGAATCCCATTAGCATTGAGCTTGCTCAATCCATTCAAGGCCTTATACACTTCACTTAGATCACCTCGCAGGTGCTTAGTCTCCAGAAGCTGCAATTTGCAGAGCTTAAGCCTTTCTTGGTAACACCAACCCTTTCTTCCCCCTCACCAATCTCATTGCCCTTCTCTGTACTCATTCCAGCAGCTCTTCATCTTTCCTAAAATGAGGCCTCCAGACCTGTATACAGTACTCAAGGTGTGGCTTGCTACCATTGACAATCACCTCCTTATTCCTGCTAGCAAAATTTCTGTATGTCGTTGACAAGACACCATTAGCTACACTTTCAGCCTTTTTGCACTGCTCACATAACTTCATATGTGACTGCACAATTACCGCCAGGTCCTTTTCATTCTCCACTACCCTAAGTGTTGTACCACCCAGTTGAGACGTTAATCTGAGTTTACTGTTATCCATACACAGTACTTTACATTTGTCAATGTTAAACTTCAATTGTCACCTCTCAGCCCATCTGCTCAACTTTTCCACATCCTGGTGCAGTAACGTACTATCATTACTGTCATTAACAACTCTGCCAAACTTTGAAAAATTAGATAACCCTGATATACCTTCATCAATATCATTGATAAATACAGAAAACAACACTGGACTCAACACTGAACTCTTAGGGGCTCCACTACCAACATTAGTCCATGAAGTGCAGTGTCCATTGATAACCACTCTGTCTTCGACCACCCTTTTATCCACTGTAGCAACTAGCCCTTAATGCCATACTGCTCCAATTTGTACAGTAGTCTTCCATGTGCCATAGTATCATAAGCTTTCCTAAAATCCAAGTATATGATTTCAGAATTATGTTTTGCTTCCAATTCCTTTGTGACCACATCATAGTATACAATCAAATTTTTCAGACAAGAGTTCGCATTAACAAACCCATGTTGTGTCTGAACTATAACTGCATTCTTGTCTAGATAATCTTGCATCGCTTCCTTAATCACTGACTACATTATTTTCACTTGAACAGCAGTTAGACTGCCAGGTCTGTAATTACCCATGTCATCCTTTGAACCCCCCCTTTGTGAATTGGGGACACATTTGGACATCTCCAGTCCATGAGGACCTCCCCGCAGTCCAAGGAAGCTTTCATACTTATGGCTAAGGTTTTGCTTATTTCTTTTGCTGCCTCCTTTAATATAACTGGATAGATCCCATCCACCCCAGGTGCCTTCTTTACGTTTTACTTCAACGATTTCCCCTCCACTTTGCTCTTTGTAATTACAAAATCACTTAGCTCCCTGTTAGAGTTTGATAAACTTCTGGCATTCTCCTCCTTGAATAACTCATGTGTGAATGTAGATGCAAAATACTCATTCAGTTTATCAGCTTCCTGAGCATGATCATCAATAGTCAAACCATCTATGTTAAGTGGACCTATCTGATTCATACCTTTCCTTCTAGAGTTTATATAAGTAAAGAACTCTTCGTTGTTTTTCATTGCATCCTTTGTCAAAGTTAAACATAAGAAAAGCACCTGGGGTGGATGGGATCTATCCAGTTATATTAAAGGAGGCAGCAAAGCAACTAAGCAAACCCTTAGCCATAATTATGAGAGCATCCTTCGATTCAGGGGAGGTTCCCACGGACTCGAGATATGCAAATGTATCCCCAATTCACAAAGAGGGATCGAAGGGTGACACGAGTAATTACAGACCAGTTAATTTAACTTCTGTTCCGGGTAAAATAATGGAGTCACTGGTTAAAGATGCATTGCAGGATCATCTAGACAAGACTGCAGCAATAATTCAGACACAGCATGGGTTTGTTAAGGGAAAGTCTTGTCTGACAAATTTTATACGATATTATGATGTGGTTACAAAGGAACTGGATGCAAAAAATAATTTTGATATCATATATTTGGATTTCAGGAAAGCCTTTGACACTGTTGCGCATGGAAGACTATTGTACAACTTGGAGCAGAATGGTATTAAGAGTAAGTTGCTACAATGGATAAAAGGATGATTAAGTGGGAGAAGACAGAGGGTGGTAATCAATGGGTGCTGCTCGTCGTGGACTAATGTTATTAGTGGAGTCCCACAGGGTTCGGTGTTAGGTCCACTGTTGTTTTGTATATTTATCAATGATATTCATGAAGGTATATCAGGCTTAATGTCGAAGTTTGCAGATGATACAAAGGTTGGCAGGGTTGTTAATGACAGTAATGGCAGTGTGCTACTGCAATAAGATCTAGATAATTTGGGCAGATGGGCTAAGTGGCAACTGAAGTTTAACCTTGACAAATGCAAAGTACTGCATATGGGTAAAAGTAACCCCAGAGAAAAGTACCAACTGTGTGGTACTACACTTAAGGTAGTAGAAAATGAAAAAGACCTGGGAGTAATTGTGCAGGCAGATATGAAGTTTTCTGAGCAATGCAGACAGGCTGCCAGGGCAGGTCATGGGGTTTTATCAATGATATATAGGAATTTTGCTAGCAGGGAGGAGGAGGTGATTGTCCCTCTGTATAAGGCAATGGTCAAGCCACGCCTTGAGTACTGCGTACAGGTCTGGAGGCCTCATTTTAGGAAGGATGTAGATTTACTTGAGTGTGTACAGAGAAGGGCAACAAGATTGGTGAGGGGAATGAAGGGATCCTCTTACCAAGAGAGGCTTAAGTTCTGCAAATTGCAGTGGCTGGAGACTATGCACCTGTGCGGTGATCTGATTGAGGTGTATAAGGCCTTGAATGGGTTGAGCATGCTGAATTCTGATGGGATCCTTCCACTTGTTCAGATTACGAACCTAAGGGGGCATAAATTCAAATTAAGAAAAGACAAATGTAGAATAGATGTGCAGAAATTGCCCTTAGCCAGCAGGTGGTTAATTGCTGGAACAAACTTCCATTTGTCGTTGTGGAAGTTGATAGGTTGAATAAATTTAAGGAGGAACTGGACAGGCATTTGGAGGGAATGGTGTGATTTTTTTTTTTTTTTTGGCTGATGCTGCATAAGCTCATCTCTCTCTCTCTCTCAGGGTAACTCGGGGAATTGTTTTTGTTTTTTTTTTTGGCTGGTGCAGCATAAGCCTCAGGCTTCCTTGTACCATGTGGCTAATAATAATAATAATAATAATAACTTGCTTTCTTGCATCACATGCCACTACTACTACTACTACTATTTCTCGTAATCTACCTTTCCCTGCCAAACCTTCATTGTTACTTAATTATAGACTAGCTTATATCTGCTGTAGGCTTCTGTGTCGCTTGATAATTTATATGCATTCCATGCATTTTTCTTCTCTGCCATGAGTCTCATTAATTCATCTGATATCCATTTAGGCCTAAACCTTGAACAGTATATCTTAGTTGGTATGAAAATCCTAGTAGCTTCCAAGATTAAGTCTCTGAAGGTTTCCAATTTAGAATTCACCATTGGTAACATCATCAGTTGATCCCACTGTATAGAATTTAAATACTCTCTGAGACCACTGTAGTCACCTTTACGAAAGCAAAAACTCCTCCCCTTACCTCTCATGGTAGTTACCATATTTCCCCATGTATAAGACGCACCTTAATTTTGGGGCCCAAAATTTAAAAATAAAATGTATTTATTGCATAAAGTTACTGAACTCAAGTTTTATTCATCATAAAATTCATACAACTCCTCATCACCGTCAAAACTCCCATGCATTAGCTTGTCCTCATCTGTGTCTGATGACAAATCACTGTCTTCATATATTGCCTCGTCCTCAGTTCCATCTATGGCATTTGAAATGCCACACTTCTTAAATGACTTAACAACGATCTCAATCTTGATATTATCCCAGGATCTTCACTCTTCCTGCTGGTGTCAAATTGTCCCCTGAAGACTTCATCCATTGGTTCCATTCGTCTCTCATGGCAGCTTTGAAAGGTTTGTTAATGCTGACATCAAGTGGTTGGAGCTGGGATGTGAAGCCTCCAGGTATGACGGCAAATTTTGTTATTTGCTCCGCAGCAATCTTCTTTGTGTTTTTTTGTTATGTGTGCCCTGAACTGATCACACACCAATAGAGCAGGTTTGCGTAAGAGCCCACCTGGTCTCCTGCTCCAAACTTTCTCACACCAGATCCTCATCCCATCGTGATCCATCCAACCCTTGTCATGAACGTGGACAGTCACTCCTCGAAGAATGTCTTCTTTTGGCATTGTTTTGCATTTGAAAATCAGCATAAGAGGCAGTTTGGTTCCGATGGCACAATAAGCTAGACCAACTGTATAATGGCTCTTTCTTGTCCACTTGTCTTCACAGTTACAGTTTTCACCCCCTTCTTATCAACAGTTCTGTTACTTGGGACATCAAATCGAAGGGAGACTTCATCCATATTTGCAATCTGTCCCAACTCAAACTGATGTGGCTTCCGACACTGAATGACAAAACAATGAAATTCAAAGACCTTTTGCTCATAGCTTTCAGGCATATTTTGGGCAAGTCTGGTGCGTGTATGCATGCTTAGTCAATTTCGTTTCGTGAACCTGAAGCACCAATTGTGTCCTCCTTTGAAATCAGTAACTTCTTTTTCATCAGCAGTTCTTCTTGCCTCGTACTGAACCATCTTTGTGGACACAGGAATACCAATTGCCCTTTGCTCTTCAATCCATATCTTCAATTCCCTCTCTAAATTAGGCCATTTTGCTGACTTGCCTCTCATGGCCTTCTTCTGCCGTGGCGTTTTCAGTAGGGTTTCTTCTTCCCGTAGCCAGTCTCAGATTGTTTTCTCAGTTGGAGGAGGACCAAACTTACGTTCAGCAGCACGATTTCCATTCACTTTTGCAAAGTGGATCACTTTTAACTTGAATTCAGCACTGTACGAAAATCTTTTCTGAGCCATTTCTGGGCAGATCGTGGCAAAACGTAACCTAATATACCGGTAACAAGTGCAAAACAATGAGCACAAAGACAGCAAGCGGGAAATGCAAGAAAAAAATCTACAACCATTTTATAAGACACACCCAGTTTTTAGACCCCAAATTTTTCGAAAAAGGTTGCGTCTTATACATGGGGAAATATGGTACATCTTTAAATAAATCCCACATCCGTCAATAACTGACATGCTGTCAGAAAAAGTACATCAGGTTTTTCAGACTGTAAGTGGAAACGGACATCACTGAAATTAGAACTGAGACCATATATATTTGTGAAATGAACCAGGAAGTGTTTGAGAGGTTTAGATCTCTTCGCAGATAAGTTTGCTCTATTAGTTTGACAATTCGTGGTGTATTCAATAGTAAGAAAAAGTGAAGGGGGGACATGCTGTATGAAGTAATGAAATTTTTGTATATACACATGGTAAGAATATACCCACCTCCCATTTACACACTACTCGGACTCCCTCCAGTCACAATCTAACAGAGAAGAGGCAGCAAGATTATACACTAGCTGATCTGGAAGCCTCCTAGAGAGAGTTACCAATAGGTTCGGTCCGGTGTACTAACTGGTGGCTGGCCTGCGGAACTGTTTTAGAGCTGTACCCTCGAAATATAAGGAAGTTTGGATCTCGCCATGGTGTTCATAACCTTAAAAGACATCAATCATACTGCATGAGGAAGAGATGAGGGAGGGTTGATGGAACTTAGCTCTGGAGACTAAACATGGGCTCCACCACTTCAAGCCTCCAATAAGCAAAGTGGTGGTATGCACCTGTTGATGAGAGTCATCCACCACCTCTTATTGCCTGGTAACACAGAGAAGCAATATTCCTCTGTGTGGATTCAATATAAACATTCTCCTGCTTATATTGGTTCACACCTGGGTGATCACCCACATCTTGCACATGGGGTTATACCCAGGATTACTAACAGTCCCACCATTGTGAAGGTACAAGCAGAGGATTTGGCTGTCACAGACTCTCCAGACTTGGCCAAAATTGGGTCCACTTAACTTGAGTGTCACCCGAATATCAATTCCATCAGCATTTTAAGCTCCCAGGGAGCAAGGTAGCTAGCAGAGCTTGTCTGACCTATCTGAGAGAATGTCTGTGACAACCCCAAGGAATATTAAGAAGAAAAGAGCAAATCAGATCAACCCCTTGCATAAGAGATTAGGAAAGTTAAAGATAACCCTGCTGATGTTGCGGATGAATTGAACAGGTACTTTGTATCGATATTTACAGAAGAAAGGCCTATTATGATGAAAAGAAACTTCAAGTGAAGCTGGAAGGAATGAAATTAACGATATTGAAATTTCAGATTATTTATTTGAAAAAAGTTTCAAATCTAAATGAGAGTTGATATACCCTGTAATTTTGAAGAAAGCAGAAAGAGAGTGCATTTAACCATTAAGGTTAATTATGAAGGCAACACTGGACTCGGGAGAGATTACCTTGGATTGGAAAAATGTCAATGTATTGCCAATACATAAAGGTGGATAGCTACCAACCAGTAAGCAGTGCACTCTGTGTCAATGACTTCAGCATATTGTCTCAATCTTGAAATATGAGCGTTATTGAGAAACAACTGCAACAAGCCATTGACTGTCACTTTGTTAATTGATAGAGCTTCTTAATGTACTGTTATTTTGAAATTTGACTTAAAGAGAATAATAGTAGAGCTTATCTGATGGTACTCACCTCAAATAATACACTTAGTTGTATGGTGTTTAAGGCAAAGTCGTGAAAATTCAATTAAGTTCCATAAAAATGAAATTTAAAAATAAATGGAGTAGGGAATATTAAAAACCTGTAATTAAAATTTTCCCATAGGAAGAACAAGTGCACCACCTCATCCACTGGTTGTCCTATATAAATTTTTGAAACTATGAAGAACTAATAAATGAAGTCAATAGTCATAATGGATGACTTTCATAATAACATCTCAGTTGGCAATAATAAGAGAGAAAAGAGATTGTGTATTTAAAGAAATCCTAAGTTCCAATGATGCATTTCAGGACACGTGGGAACTTGATGTGTGCAAGGTTCCAGATGGGTGAAAGATTTGTTTGGAGTTTCGTATTCAAAACGTTAAACTTGGTGTTATGGCAACACCATTCTATAACAATTGCTTCATCACGATAATAAAAGGAGTCTACGTACTGTACCACTACTTGCCTTTACTCCTGTATCCTATACCAATTCAATGAGCTCACTACAAGCTTTGTCAGTGATGTCACACACTAATCATCCAACCCTATCCTGAATTCAGCAGATAATATACACTCTCTATGCAGGTGGATTTGATATCTGCTTCTGCTGGAATCCCAGTCATAACAGGAGAGGAAATGATTTGGCTGATACCGCAGCCAAATCGGCAGCCCTTACAAATAAACTTGACCTGTTAGTCCCTTATAAAGACTACTGTTGTTTTTGTTGTTATTTCGTTTTTAGGAGCATTAGCAACTAAGGCCATATTGCTCCAAGGTGGTCATTCCCTGACCTTTCCATATCCTCCATATTTGGTGGTGACGGGCTCGAACCCCGGTCTAATCAAGAAGCGTGTGCTACGCACTGCTGCTCCTTCCCACCTGGCTATGGAGGCGCCTATACAGACTACAGGCAAGTAATATGGAGTAAGTTATATTCTCAGTGGCAGGATTCGTGGCATCACCAGGTTACAAACAAGGTATATCTGATTAAGCCTCTGTGATCCATCTTTGAGAGTCTAGTCTACACAGGGATCGTAAAGAGGAAGTTGTTCTTGCTCGACTCCACATAGGACACAGTCATCTGACACATACACACTCCTTTCTGCTGAGGGCTGATGACCCTCCTATGTGTGAGCAATATGACACCGTTTTATCCATTGAACATATTTTATCTGACTATACCAGTTTTAGAAATGCTCTTTTTACCACTTTTACCCATCTGACTGAGCCATATACACTCAATCAGATTTTAACTGACAATGACAATGTGTCAGGAGTTTTTAAATTTTTAAATCGATTAATATATATGATTATAAAAGTGATATTATTAATCATATTAATATATGATTAATAATATCACTTTTATGAACTACAGGTTTTTTTTTACCCTTATACTTATTTTTATTTATTGATACATCTTCATATATGTGAATTTTTGATAAGGTAACCTTTTGTGAAAGGTTACCAAATTCATCTTTTTGAATTTTGATTAACAGTTGTGCTTCAGATTGAGCTAATGCAAGAAGTTAGGTTCCCCAAAGATCGATATTGGGACCACTGCTATTTCTAATTTTCTTAAATGATATTGACAAAGGGATATAGAGCAACATGTCAAAATTTGCAGATGGTATCAAGATCTGAAGAGTTTTTAATGAGGAGTGATGATTCAGGACAATTTAGATAGACTTCCCAGTCAGAAAAGTGACAGCTATCTTTTAATGCAAGAAAATATAGTCTTAGACTTGGGAAATTAAAACCCTAAAATAACTTACACACTTGGTGGGGACTTGAACTAAAAACAGTAGAGAAAGAAAGAGATTTTGGAGTTAAAATATGGTTGGACATGAAGTTCTCCAAGCAGTGTAAACAAGTGGCAAGGAAGGTCTGTGGTGTCCTATTGATGATTTATCAAACATTTGCTTGTAGAGAAAGAGGGAGATCATAATGCCGATGTATAAGGCAAATTTGAGACCACACTTGGAATATTGTGTCTGGGTATAGAGACCACATCTAAAAAAAGATAAAACTTCTTGAAAGGGTCCAAAGATGGCAATGCATCTGATGAGATCAGCAAAAGGGGCATCCATATGAGGAAAGACTTTGAATATGTGGATTACAGAGCTTGGAAACTACACACCTTAGAGGAGATTTGATTGAGATATATGACTGTTCTGAGAGGTGAAAGTAAAATGAACAAGGGTAAAATTTTCACTGTTATAAATGATTCTGGAGCTGGGGAACATAAATTCAAATTATGGAAGGTGGGATTAGAAGGAAGTTTTCTTTTAGTCAGAAGGTTGTTAATTATCGGAATAAGTTGCCTCCATGGTTGGTTGAGGCTGAAAGCTTGGGAAAATTCAGAGCTCAGCCAAATTAATACTATGTGATGGAGTCAAATAGATGACTTATTGTATTTTATTATTATTAATTTTTTTTTTTGTTGGTGCAGAAAAACCCCAGTTCTTCCTTGCACCATATAGCTAGTAACAATAACACCACTTACAAGTTAAAAATTAAATTACTGTCAAAAAAAAAATATATATATATATAGCAGCAAACCTTCCATTAGTTATGCACTGTTATAATAAAATTTGTTGTTTGTGTGTGGCACCTTCACCAAGGATATTTTCTCTGTATGTGTTATTGGTTGTCATTCCTGTACTAGTTAGTTAAAATATTTTTTAATTTGGAGCTGGCCAACATAAAGGTTTGCTAGATTGAATCCCCTGTATGTAGTTAACATCATTTTTATTTCCTTTTTTTTATATGCTGGCACAGTAATTGCTTTTTCCAATATAGCTTTTTTTTTTTTATTTATTATATAAATAAGCTTCATGAAATATATTTTACTTTTATAATTTTTTCATTATTATTATTTTGAAATTGAATTGATAGATCATGGTGTCCAGATCGAACCCTGTCTCAAGCACGTAAATATGTGGCAGATTCCTTGGGTGAAAGGTATGCTAGCCCAGTAATTCTTAATCTTGATGTAACATGGGGAGAAAGTGATGAAAGGACGCCTTTAGTCTGTTTATTATCAATGGGTTCTGATCCCACAAGTCAAATTGAGGGTTTAGCCAAACAGAAAGAGATTGAAGTACAAGCTATATCCATGGGCCAAGGTCAAGAAATACATGCTAGAGCCTTAATGAAGAAAGATCTTGTACATGTAAGTAATTGCACTCTGTTATGCTTATTTATCTCTCTTTCAACCCTGGAAACCCATACCTTGTTAAATGCAATCTATTAAAAGTTTGTTGTACCATGTTGCTCTTAGAAATTAACAAGAACCCAAAATTGTTCACCTCACACATTCTGAAAACCTACTTAAACTTTCTACAGCTCTTCCTCTACAGTGGGAAGAATTACAGAAATATAGGTTGTAGAAAGTTTCCTTTTAGCCAGTGAGTTACTGATCATTGGAATACTCATAAGTACCCACCATGGGTAGCTGAAGATGATGGTTTAAAGAAATTCAAAGACCATGTTAAATTTTTTGTTGTTGTTGTTGGAGCAGAACAATTTTGTTTGTAGGGCCAATAGTGATGCTAATATCAATTTGAATGATAATTTTTATACTAAAATACAATGGATCTTTTACTTATAAAATAACTTAATATTTTGTAAATTTATCAGCTTTCAGCCTGAGTATCAACTGTTATAAAATTTATTTGCTCCCAAAGTTGTCAAAGAATTCACTGTGTGTTGTGAAATTTGGCATATAATATCATTGTGTTATTTTTATTGAATATTCTTATTTAAGTATATTAGTTGCTCCTCTTGATTTTTGTTTTTGTATGAATATATTAATAAATAGCTAATAAATCTAGCCATTTCTTGTGTATGCTTTTTGCAGATAAAACAACAAACCAGAATTTACTGCTGGTTGCACTTAAATAGAAACGATGCAATTGAGGTAGTGTTAGGTGGGTCGGAAAACTGTAGCTTGTGGCGGGGAGATATACAGACTGATTAACAATAGCCGCAGGCAGAAGTGAAAGTGATTCTTGCACTACTTCTATCGAAACATGCAGCAGCTCAGTAAGCAAGGTACTGGGAATTTCGAGGCATGCTGTGGGTCATCTTGGAACAAGGAAATACATGGGCTGTGTTAGGGTAACTGAGAGTAAGAATGGGTTCAAGTATACTTGTATGTACACCAATGCCAGGAGTATAGTAAATAAATTTGATGAATTTGAAATGCTCGTCAAGTCACCAAATGCAGATGTAGAGATATCAGGAAACTTGGTGTCACTTAGATATAAGGGATGCAGAATCTGAATATGGGAAGTACAATGTATAGAGAAAGGAAACCTCCATCTATAAACATTACATGAGCCATAAGCTCAGCCATGTAAGGGTTTTGGTTACTATCTAACAAATATAACACTCACATTTTAAACTTCTTACCCTCATACTATGTATAAAAAAGAAAAACATATAACACATAGACCTCCAGATGCTGGATTACAGGAGTGCACCATGATTCCTACGATCTCAATGACAATCACATTTCCTGGATTCCATTCTGTTTTATTATTATTTTGAATTATGTATAAATAAAACTTTAAATCTCACTATAAAAACATATATATCTCAATAGTATTTACAATTAAAAAACCATACTGTATACAATTCAGGTATATCCATAAATATACACTGATGAGCCACAACATTATGACCACCTACCTAATATGATGTTGGTCCTCCCTGTGCAGCCAAAACAGCTCGTACATGGCAAGGAATGGATGCTACAAGATTTCCAAATGTGTCTTGTGATATCTGGTACCAGCACGTAACCAGCAGATCCTTTAACTCCTGTAAGGTCTGTGGTTGAGTTGTTGCAGATCGGAGTTGCTGTTCCAACACAAACCACAGATGCTCGATGGGATTGATGTCTGGGGAATTTGGAGGCCAAGGCAATACCTGGAAGTCTTCATCATGTTCCGCGAACCAGTCTCGAACAATCTGGGCAGTGTGGCAAGGCACATTATCCTGCTGAAATACGGCGCTACCAGAGGGGAAGACCGTTCCCATACATGGTGTACCTGATCAGCAATGATGTTTAGATAGGTGACAGACATCAGAGTGCCCAGTACATGGATGACTGGACCTGGGTATCCCAGCAGAACATCGCCCAAAGCATGACACCACCGCCACCAGCTTGTTTTCGTCCCACGGTGCATCCAGGTAAATGATGCACACGTACCCTGTCGTCCGCATGGTGTAACAGGAAACATGATTCATCGGACCAGACAACCTTCTTCCAATCACCCAAGGTCTAGTTTTGATGCTCATGTGCCCATTGTAGGTGCTGTCGCTGGTGAACCGTGGTTAACATGGGTATTCGGAATGCTCTGCGGCTACGCAGCCCTTTCATCAGGGTGAAAATGAGGCTTCGATGTACTGTGTATTGTGACACATTACTCCCGTCACCAGCATTCCAATTACTGGTGAGTTGCGCCACAGTCGCCCTTCTGTTGTCACATACCATCCAGGAGAGCCTTCGCTCACCTTGAGCGTCGATGAGCCATGGTCGTCCAACACCTCATTGGCGGTTCGTGGGTTTCCCCTCCTCAGACCACTTTCGCTAGGTACTAACCACGACTGACCATGAGCACCCCACCAGCCATGCCGTTTCGGATATGCTCTGACCCAGTCGTCTGGCCATTTCAATTTGGCCTTTGTCAAACTCGCTTAAGTCCACTGCCTTTCCCATCCAAATAACACTAATTAACAGAGCTCAGTATCAGGTTTTTTTTTATACCGTGTCCTGACCCAAGCACGTGCCGTAGTTTACCTGCAGTTGCTTCAATTTGCATAACGGCTCGCTTGTCATAATGTTTTGGCTCATCGGTGTATATAATATATACACTATCTATAGTTGTATATATACCAGTATATACAACTATTTATAATTAGCAGTATATTTACATAAACCTTAAATTTTTACTCATAATTGTCTGTCTTCTAACAAATACTTTAAATACAAAATATTTAAAGATAGTATAATTTTCTATCAATGAGTAAACTGTACATGACTCAAATTGCAGAACTCCTGTCAATTCAAGCATTTGACTTCTAAAGTTCTTGTACAGCACATAATACCTTGTCATATGATCTGAATCTTTTACCACACTACAAGAACATAATATAGATTGCTCTATCCTTAATTCACAGAACCTCGTCTTAAGTCTGTGTCCTGTAATAAGCATAGTAGCACGTACACCTACATCTGGCCAAGCCATATATCTTCTAGCTACTGTCACATCAGGAAAATAGCCATATGTGACCCTACCATTATTATTATTATTATTATTATTATTAACCATATGGTGCAAGGAAGCCCGAGGATTATGCTGCACCAGTCAAAAAAAAAAAATTCTGAGTTACCCTGAGAGAGAGAGAGAGAGAAGGAAATCACCAAGAAAGAGAAGAGAAGAGAAGAGAAGAATGATGATATCCAGCTCAGGACCCTGGGTGTGTCAAGCCCATACTCACCAGATGTGAGACCCTGGGGTTTATTTTTGGACTCATTCCACCTACATTGCCACACTTGATCAATTTCTACCCAGATTCTCATCCTTTCCATCTTCCTATCCTGCTTTCCGTACATTTTTGCTTCATCTGGGCATGCTATTCCCAGAATCTCTGTAGGAATTTTTTTTTTTTTTTGAGGAGAATATTCCAGTGTCAGCCAGTTCTTTACCCATAACACATCATTTGGAACATTCTTACAAGCTTGGGTCACTGCTGGAAGGGCAAGTCTTAGCAGAGATCAGATGTTTCTTGATTAAAAATATGTCCATCTTTATAGCCCCATGCACCTCCAGCATAAGTTATGATAGGCACAAAAATACACTTGTATAGTAGGTCTAGACTTCCCTTTCACACCCCATTTAACTCTAACTATTCTTCTAATTTTAGAGTATTCTAATTTCTAATTTTACTATATTGAGGTAAACTCCTCTTATTATTTTACAAATACACAGTATATAATATATATTTTTCATCTTGAATACTTGACATGGGGTGGAAAGATCAGTCTCTCATCCAAAATTACTTCCAGATACTTAACAATGGGAGCATACTTCAAGGATCCAACAGGAGTGTGAACAAATGGTGGTCTAGAAGCACTGAATTTTTCCTTAAGCAAAACCATCTGAGACTTTGCTACCAATAACTCCAACTTATTCTCACTTACATACATTTTCATCATTTCAGTCACCTTATCTTACATCTGTTTTCAAGAGTTTATCAGGATAGTGAAGCATCCTGATAAAGGATAACTCTAGAAAGCAGTTGGAAGATAAGGTGACTGAAATGATGAAAATGTGTGTAAGTGGGTAAGTGAGAACAAGTTGGAGCCTTTATCAGGATAGCGAAGCATCAGCGTATGCAAATGGCTCTGAGTGTTCCCAATCCACATTAAGTATTTTATCGATTACAAAGGTCCATAAATAAGGACCTACAATCAGTCCTTGATGTGACCCTCCAGTTATTGATTTCATCATAATAAGTTCTAACTGTTACCTGTCTTTCACTCAAATAATTTCGCATAATCACATACAGCACTTCAGGTAACTGTGCCAATCTAAGTCTCCTTATCACACTTTCCCAACATATCCTATCAAATGCTCTCTTAAAATCTAGGAAAATACCCATCATATTTTTCTGAACAGTATTTTGTGCCATCTGTTATGGCTTTAACTGCATCATCTGCAGTACTACCCTTCTAAAAGCCATATTGCCTATCTGAACATGATCCTTTTGCCTTATAATGAGTTAAAATTTTCTTAATAATCATTCTCTCAAAGGTTTCGCTATAATAAGAAGTAAAGATATAGGGTGCAGACATCTCTTTTTGGACTGTTAACTAAAATTTTTATCACAGCCTCTTTCCATATCTTCAGAAAAACTCCTCCTTTTAAAAACATGAATTAAATAAGTCGAGAAAAATATCTTCATGAAAAATTGTATTACCACAGGCTGTATCATACCATTTCCTGGGGATATACCATTCTTAATTAAATCTACTGCTTCCTTTAATTCTTAAAATTTGAACATTCTCCTATCTCCTTATATTCTTTATTTAGTTTCCTTATCTCTTGCTGGACTGTCTCATTATCCTCACTATCATGTGAGAACAAAGATTCTAATATAACGTTTACCAAACCCCTCCAGCTCATGATCTTCTCAGGCCCAGGTGACTTCAGTATATAATAACCCTATCTAATTTCATCTTGCCATGATAATTTTATGGGGTAATCCCCAAAAATACTTACTTTTTCTTATTAACCTGGTATACCCTCTTTGCCCCCTCATATAATTCATCTTTAATTCCTCAACCTCACTTTGTACATCATGTTGTCTGGCCCTTTGGAATTCTTGCCTAAAGCAAAACACTCTAATCCTTTTATCAGTTAATTTTCTATTCCACTAAGGCACTGTGTGACTGTGCCTTTTTCTTTTCTCATTGAGCCATGCATAGCCTGAGCAATCATACTATCAAATAGGTGCCTCCGTAGCCAGGTGGGCAGAAGCAGCAGTGCGTAGCACACGCTTCTTGATTAGACCAGGGTTTGAGCCTGTGACCACCAAATACGGAGGATGCGGAAAGGTCAGGAAATGACCACCACATATCTCAGGAGCAATATGGCCTTAGTTGCTAATGCTTCTAAAAACCAAATAACAACAACTACCAAATAGCTCAACTTTTCCCTCAGCCTGGCTACCATTCCATATTACTTCATTTTCAACAGACAAGCTCCATCTGATGATCTTATCAAATCTCTCTAAATTTGCAGTACAAATAGTATACCTGTCAATGCTATATGAAACATTTTTTGTCCATCTGTCCTCTATCTGATAGACAATACAGCGGTGCACATGCAAGTGTCCACATATCAGTTCCCCTTTACAAAATTTGGAAGTGTGTATCCATATGCAAGACATTTAAAACACTTTGGTACAATAACAGTGTCGTACAATGACCAGTTTATGTATATTCACACTTTCTACACAAGAATTTTTAATTACACTAAAAGTCATCTTAGTATCCAATTCCTCAACAGTTTTCCTCTTGCCCTATTAAGAATGCACTTTAATTTGTTCTGTAATATCTTCATAAATATAACCATGTTCGTTCAAATTCTTTTCATATATTCTCACCATCATCAAGGTGTCCTTTTCTGTATCAAGATCTACACCATACACAGTTATCTTCCTTTTTTCTGTCCTAAGTCCAATTCAGAAAGCTTTTCACAATTTTGAATTAAATTTGTATCATTTTGCAAGTCTGCTTCAATCAAGACATCATTATTATTTATTTTCCTTATAATTTTACAATACAATAAGGAAAATAAATAATAATGATGTCTTGATTGAAGAAGATATAGTAATCAGGGTCATTCTCACCCTGATTACTATGTACCATAGTACCCTTTTTATGCCTTGCCATGGCACCTACTCTCCTATATATATGAAAGCAAAGACACAACAAAAATTAACATAACAGTTAATGAAACATGTGAAAGCTAGTTTCACATGTTTCATTAACTCTTGTTGAACTGCCTTCCTTGTCATTATTCTCTCAGTATCAAACTTAACCAGTAAAGTATGCATTGGTTTCTCCTATTTATTACTGTCTCCTTTCGTAATATCTGCATATATCTCTTTTAACTCCTATTCTACAATCATATGACAATCTCATACTACTCTTGCCTTCGAGACTTGGTTTTCAATATAAAAAGTTTATGGCTCTAACTTCCAAAATGTCCCACATTTCAAGTATGAAATTTGTGGCATCTCTGGTCACCTTATTGGCATCACAAAACAAAAATTTTCGTAACTGCATCCTCACTTGATGTATATCTTCAAATTCAGGAGTATATTTCCCCTTTCCTTGATCTACGCTTCCTCCTCTTCTTCATAATTATTCTTGTTTATACTCTGGCACGACCACCAGGTCATTTGAAATAACAATAAATCATCAATGCAAATGTTAATCGTATTAAACAGTCACGGGCTTGAACCCCGGTCCACTCAAAGAACACATGATACTGTACTCATGCTCCTGACCACTCGGCTACATCAGGACTCTAGTAGTGAGTTCAACTCACTACTAGAGTTGCCAGAACCTTCATTCTCACCTTGATTACTATGTACCATAGTACCTTTACCCTTTTTATGCCTTGCCATGGCACCTACTCTCCTAATATATATGAAAGCAAAGATATACAGACTACCACAAAATAACCTCACTATATGGAAATTAGGCTTAACTTTTTCAAAATTTTGGAATATAGTAATATTCCACAACACAAAACAAATTAACATTAGCACAACTCACAAACAAATTAAATTAAATTTCTAGACACAACAAGGTCAAAAAGACCCCTTACAATCAAAACTTTCTGATATTAATCCCTAATGAAAGTCAAATCAGGGCATGGAAACAAGAAATCCCTTGTCCTGCTATGGTTGATTAAAAACTTCAAAATGTATTATAACTGAATGTAAGAAATTAAACACTATCAATATTCACAATAAAATTACTCACCTGAGATGAAACGATGTGATTTATTATTGAATAGAAGAAAGGCATGTTAAACTATAAAAACATAAAAAATATCAAACTTAATCTTAAACAATTTAACAATTAACTGTAAAAAAAACCATCAAACATTAGAGCACACCCACTACAAATGGCTACGTGAAGGTGGAACAGAACCTGCAGAAAGCAGGTGATACAACTACAACAACACCTCAGTTCACCTCCTTACCTTATAACATACAGAAGGGACGTAGTAGTATTGATTTTCATGTGGCACAGGGGGGCCCCCCCTCTGCCATACAGAAAGGACAAAATCAAAATGTGTTTATGTTTCATGGCAGTCTCTGGGGTTCCTCCCATTAGCTGCTGCATGAGTCTTTTGCCAGTGCTGGCAGTGTGGGTGCGTAGGGTGATTCATATGTCGTTGTTTGTTTGTTATTTGGTTTTTAGGAGCATTAGCAACTAAGGCCATATTGCTCCGGGAATATGCAGTGGTCATTCCCTGACCTTTCTGCATCCTCCGTATTTGGTGGTGATGAGCTCGAACCCCGGTCTAATCAAGAAGCGTGTGCTACGCACTGCTGCTCCTTCCCACCGGCTACGGAGGTGCCCTTGATTCATTTGTTCTGTTGAGTGTTGTTTTCCAGCTCCTGGCATCTTTGCAGGCATGGGTTTGTTCACTGTCCCCTGCATCCTATTAGCCATGTGGATGTATGCCAAGAAAGAGGTTTCTCCAGAGAGGACCCTTCCTCCTGGGGGTCCCCCCAAAAAAAAAGTGAAAGGAAGATTGTGTATCAGTGGGAGAAGTCCGGTTTCAGGGAGGGGAGGGTAAAGTTTTAGGTAGTAGGAAATTGGAAGAGAGAGGCATCCCTTGAGAAAAGAAGTTAGGACAGTGGAATCCTTTCGTTCCGATCAGGATTCTTCAGCTTGCTGTCATGCTTTGGTCTTTGTCATTGTTAATGAGTGGCCAAATCAGTGTCCATCTGCTTCCAAGTTTTGTTTACAGCAGTAAGGATTCTTTGCCTGCATTTGAAGAAGTTGTCTGCAAAGTCAGCAAAGGAGGTGAATCTTTGAAGAGTCAAGATGAGATTTTTGGTTTCTTGATCATGTACTTCAGTGAGTATTTGTAGATGAGCCCTTAGGTACTAATAAATGTGGTATTGGAAGATTAGGTGGTTGACTGTCTCTGGTGATCCGCAGAGGCAGAGAGGTGAGTCTGTTAGTTCAAGAGAGTATAACTTTGAGTTTATGCTGCCATGTCTGGTCAGCAAAAACAGTAGGTAAAGTCCAGGCCTGAACCATGTAGCATATTGTTTGTTGAATGCTTTAGCTTCTGATAGGAATTCTTATGTGGTTCTTCCTCTACTCATATGTGGTTCTTTCTATCGCTGAGGCAATCCACTCCCTTTTCCATTCATCCATCAATCCTTCGATTATTCTCTTGTGTCTTCTTTAGTTGACATGTTCAGGTTTATTGCATAGTCTCCATTTCTTGCAGGAGGGCTCTTCCTTCTGTAGTACTGAAGATGGTGGAAGGCTACTTCATGTTGGATTGGTAGTTTGCTGCAGATGACCTGGAGTGCATCTGTGGACACTGTTCTGCAGGCTCTCGAGATTGCAAGCAGGAAAAATCTTTGGGCCTGCAGTAGGTGTTTCTTCACAAGGTTGTTGATGATTCTGTGGCTCCAGGTACCTGCAGCATAGCAAGTAATGTGGATGAATGTGCATTCATAATACAGTCTGAGGGTTGAAGGCTTGGCACCCCAAACTGCCCTAGTGATCCCAATTAATTTTTGCTGTAACCTGCTTAATCTTGTTTACGAATCCCAACTTGCTGTCCAGCATAATGCCAAGATATTTATATGTGGTTTCCATCTTGATGGCTTGAACATTGACTTTGATTATTGGTGGTCTGTTTAGAGTTCCTCTAAGTAGCACTTGCTTCATTTTGGAAATAGAGATGTTAAGCTTCTGAACAGACAACCACCCTTTAAACATGATATTCTTTAGATGTTCTTGGGGAGTTCATAAACTTGTCATCCATGCACAGTTATTGTGGTGAACTAGTGTAAGAGGTAGATATACTATCCACAAAACAGTTTAGAACAATATATAGTTATGTCAAACAGATGAATAAAATTTTAAATATTAATTTTAATAAAAAAAATTTTTAATTTTTGGTGGACAGGTAGAGGAAGTCCACTCTATCTCACAGAATAGTTGTTTTTTTATGCCAAATTAATAACTTAGTTGTTGTGTGTTGGTGGTGGGGAGCTGTCTTATCTGCTATCTGCCGGATAAATCGGGCCAAGTTACGGCAAAGTTCAAACACATTTCTAATAAAATAAGAATGTAAAATTGGAATAAAGTGTACTGGATGAGAGGGGTAGGATCCCTCTATGTGGCAATATAGTTTAAAATCATGTACCTAAAGCGATATTGGTTCAAAGATGGCAGCTTCCTTGTTATCGATCGTGAAAACCGACATTGCAATAGAAAAAACAGAGATACAGCATAGTTATGCAGTAATAATTAGAAATAAAATTAAATTACAATTTATATATCAGGATGCACTGCATAACCAATCATAGACATATATAATGCATACATTTGGAGCAAATCAGGGTTAACACCAATTATATTATCACTATGGGAGATTTTAATTTCTCAGATATTGACTGGAATTTGGGGGTTGGTCACTCACACTCTAGCGAGGCTTTTGCTGATTTACTGGATGATTGTTTTCTACATCAGCATGTTCGGGAGGCAACTAGACGGAGTAATACTCTTGATCTGATTATTAGTAGTGATTCTTCATGCATTAAGAATCTGCAGATAGAGGAACCACTAGGTGGCAGTGATCACAGTGTGCTGAAGTGGGATTTACTCAAAGAGGTAACTACCATCAGAGGTAAAGGGAAGGGTTATTGCTTTCGTAAAGGCGACTATGATGATCTGAGACAGTATTTAAATTCTATTCAGTGGTACCAACTGATGATCTTACCAACAGCAATGGTACCAACTGATGATCTTACCAACAGCAAATTCAAAATGGGAAGCATTCAAAGAACTTATAATAAATAAATAATAAATTTTCTGTTTATACTCCAGGATGACCAAATGATCAGAGGAGTTCACAAGATAGACAGAATACAAGAAACAGCACCGTATTCATCTTGGAAGCTACTAGGCTTTACATACCAACTAAGAAATATTGTTCAAGGTTTAAGCCTAAATGGATGTCAGATGAACTAATGAGACATATGGCAGAGAAGAAAAATGCATGGGATACATATAAATTAACACGTGACACAGATGCCTATGATAGATATAAGTTGATCTGTAACCAACTTACAAAGGAGGTTAGGCAGGCGAAGGCAGATTACAAGAAATCTTTGGCAAGAGATGCAAAGAAAAATAGCAAAGAGTTCTTTACTTATGTAAACTCTAGAAGGAAGGGGATGAATCAGATTGGTCCACTTGATATCGATGGGTCAACTGTTGATGATCCTGCTCAGGTAGCTAACAAACTAAATGAATATTTTGCATCGACATTCACACATGAGGAGTGTTATTCAGCGAGGGGAATGCCAGAGGTTCATTCAACTCTGGCAGTAAGCTAGATAATCTTTTAATAACTGAGAGGAAAGTGGAGGAGAAATTGTTGAAGATAAACACAAGAAAGGCACCTGGGGTGGATGGGATCTATCCAGTTATATTAAAGGAGGCAGCAAAGGAAGTAAGCAAACCATTAGCTATAATTATGAGAGCTTCCTTGGACTCAGGGAATGTACCCATAGACTGGAGATGTGCAAATGTGACCCCAATTCATAAAGGAGGATCAAAGGGTGACACAAGTAATTATAAACCTGTGAGTTTAACTTCTGTTCCAGGAAAATTAATGGAGGCACTAGTTAAAGAAGCACTGGAGGATCATCTAGACAAGACTTCAGTTATAGCTCGGACACAGCATGGTATTGTTAAGGGGAAGTCTTGCCAGAGCAATTTGATTGGATACTATGATGCAGTCATAAAAGAACTGGATGCAGTTCTTTGATATTATATACTTGGATCTTAGAAAGGCTTTTGATACTGCTGCACAAATTTGAGCAGTGTGGCATTGGAGGCAAATTGGAGGCTGTGGATAAAGGAATGGTTGAGGGGGATAAGACAGAGAGTGGTAATCAATGGACACTGCTCATCGTGGACTAATGTTATTAGTGGAGTCCCTCAAGGTTCAGTGTTGGATTCATTATTGTTTTCTGTATTTATAAATAATATTGATGATGGTATATCAAGCTTAATGTCCAAGTTTGCAGACGATACAAAGATTGGCACGGTTGTTAAGGACACTACTGATGCTATGCTGCTGCAACAGGATCTGGAAAAGTTGAGCAGATGGGCTGAGAGGTGGCAAATGAAGTTTAACATTGACAAATGTAAAGTACTACATATGGGAAACAGCAACCCTAGAGAAACGTATGAACTCTGTGGTACCACACTGACAGTGGTAGAGAACGAAAAGGACCTAGGGGTAATTGTGCAGGCAGATATGAAGTTCAATGATATATAGGAATTTTTCTAGCAGGGATAAGGAGGTGATTATTCCCTTGTATAAGGCAATGGTCAGACCACACTTTGAGTACTGTATACAGGTCTGGAGGCCTCATTTCAAGAAGGATGTAGAGCTGCTGGAACGAGTACAGAGAAGGGCAACAAGATTAGTGAATGGAACAAAGGGTTGCTTTTACGAAGGAAGGCTTAAGTTTTGCAAATTACAGTGTCTGGAGACTAGGCACCAGCGAGGTGATCTGATAGAGATGTATAAAGCCTTGAATGATTTGAGCACGCTCAATGATGATGGGACTCTGCCTCTTGCTCAGAACAATCACCTGAGAGGGCATAAATTCAAATTCAGGAAAGACAGATGTAGGATAGATGTGCGGAAATTTGCCTTTAGCTAGCGGGTAGTTGGTTGGTGGAACAGACTTCCATCCCTTGTTGTGGAAGTTGACAGCCTAAATAAATTTAAGGCTCAGCTGGACAGGTATTCCGAACGAATGGAGGGGTGAAGTGGAATTTTTTTTTTTTTTTTTTGGGTGATGCTGCATAAGCTTGCTTTCTTGCATCATATGCTTCTACTAATGCTAATACTATGGCAATGAAGATATAGCAGCCATAGCGCTCACATATAAAAATTTAAAACACTAATATTTTAAGAATGGTGGTCCAAAATTCGCAAAAAGTCATCTGGTGATACTTCTCTTCTTCACTAGTTCGTCAAAATGAACCCATCAGCACTGATCAATTCCATGTTAATTGATCATGTAAAAAACCAAAAACTGAGGAGCATAATAAAGCACAGCCATGACAATAGAAACATTTGCTATATTTCTCAGAAAGGACAAGGTGTGTTTATTTTAAGTTCGGTCTCCAGGGTTTCCCCTATATGTTGCTGTAGTATCTGAAAAAAGCAAAAGTCCAAGGCTGGGAAGTGTATGTATTTAGGTGTGTAAATATGCATGTTGTTATCTTGAGTGTTAGGTGCTGGCACCTGGTGACTTCACAGGCAGGGGACACCTGGTCCCGTGACTCGCCTTGGCCACAAGGAGGCACATCGGGGACTACTATCCAGGAGGTGACACGTAAGGGGGGGGTGCGATTTCAGAAAATTCCAAAAAACCCCAATAAGGATAGGAGCAGGAAGATAGCTTGGGAAGTGGGGAGGGGAACGAAGGAGATAAGAAAAAGAAGGGGATAAAGAAAGAAATCCTCCTGTAAGATGAAGAGAGAAGATCAAAAGTAAGCTAAAAGAAGAGAAGAACTAGTGGACATAGATGTCTTTCTCCAGTTACATATATTATAGCATAACAACTAAACAATTAACTAAGCATTAAATCAATAGACGTCAAAACCTTTAACAAACCCCAAGACTTAGGAGTACAACCCACAAATTTACAGTTAAGGCTAATATTTAACACCAACAATAATTATTTGCAAAAAATTAACAATATACCCCAGAATTAGACAACATAAAATCCAAGATAATCATTTACATCAATTTTATAGTGTCCCAATAATAGGGAATTATTCAGCCAAGAAGATCAGCAAACACCTGTCATTTACAGCAGTTACTGCAATATTATACAATCTCTTAAATGAGCTCCAATTATGTGGAGAAGTAAACAATTATAAACAAATTGTATAAAATACCCCAAGCCAAAAACACCTCTGCCTGGAGCAACCACAAGCCACCTTATCATCAACAAACTTGTTACCTTGAAAATAATTGCTTAACCTGCCCCCACCAGGCAGGAATACCAAGACCAGAGTCCTAAAGCAAATTAGGTCAACCTTCCAAACAGCATCCTGCAGGAACCATAGCAGAATGCAGCACTCAAGAACCCAATCTCAATGAGGTCATCATTGAGAAAAAATATCACATCTCTATGATAATTCAGAACATAACGATTCACTGAATTTCACAACATAAGAAAACCTAAGCGAAACGCTCATGGTGACAAGTTCTTTGTTTTATAGGACAGAAAAGGTGGGGGGAGGGGCTCTTAAGAAGCACATAAAATCTAAGGCAGTGCATCCAGTTGACATGGGTGGCCAACACAATATTCTGTTAGTTTGGTGTGACATAGACACTGGAAAAACAAAACTTTAAGTTTTGTTTTCAGCCAAAACTATAGGCTGAGTGATTGAGATGAATCAACAAACAGCTGTATAGAGAAATAAAGTGGGCCATGTAAATCAGAATGTCTTATAATGGAGGATTTTAACTTGCCAGCTATTGAGTGGAACTTGTGGATTGGTCACTTGCATACTAGCAAGACTTTTGTAGATTTATTAGATGACTGTTTTCTACAGCAGCATGTTAGAGAGGCAACAATGGGCAGTAATACTCTTGATCTGATTATTAGCAATGGCAAATGATGCAAGAAAGCAAGCTTATAAGAGCATCAGGAAAAAAAAAAAAAAAAAGACACCTCCCATTTCACCTATTCATTCCTTCCAATAGTTTGTCTAGTTCTTCCTTGAACTTATTTAAGCTATCAAGTTCCACAACAGATGGAAGTTTGTTCCAGCAATCAACCATCCAGTGTCTAAAGGCAAACTTCTGCACATCTGTCCTGCAACCATGATTATTAATATGTGATTATTCATGCATTAAGAATCTGCAGATAAGGGAACCACTAGGTTGTAGTAATCACAGTGTATTGATGTGGCATTTACTTAAAGATGTAACTACCATCAAGAGTAAACGGAAGGGTTTTTATTTTCATAAGAGGAGATCACAGTGATATCAGACAGTTTTTAGATTCTATATATGGTGGGAACAACTAATGATGTTACAAACAATAAATTCTAAATTGGAAGTATTCAGGGAAATAAACATAGAAGCAACTAGACTTTTCATGCCAACTAAGAAATACAGTTCAAGGCTTCGACCTAAATGGAAGTCAGATGAACTGTTGAGAAATGTGGCAGAGAATAAAAATGCATGGGATGCATATTGGAAAATATAAACTAGTCTGCAGTCAAGTCACAAAGGAGGTTAAGCAAGCCAAGACAGATTACAAGAAGTCTCTGGCAAAAAAAGCCAAGTCAAAAATTTCTTTACTTATATTAACAATAGCATTAGCATTAGTAGAGGCATATGATGCAAGAAAGCAAGCTTAGTCAGCATCAGCCAAAAAAAAAAAAAAAACCACTACTCCCATTTCACCCCTCCGTTCGTTCAAAATACCTGTCCAGCTGAGCCTTAAATTTGTTTAGGCTATCAACTTCAACAAGTTGATAGTTCAAGTTGATAGCCTTAAAGTTCATAGCCTTAAATTTGTTTAGGCTATCAACTTCAACAACAAGTGATGGAAGTCTATTCCACAAACCAACTGCCCGCTGGCTAAAGGCAAATTTCCGCACATCTATCCGACATCCGTCCTTCCTCAATTTCAATTTATCCCCTCTCAGGTGATTATTCTGCGCAAGAGGAAGAATTCCATCGGCATTGAGCATGCTCAAGCCATTCAAAGCCTTATACACCTCTATCAGATCACCTCGCCGATGCCTAGTCTCCAGACTCTGTAATTTGCAAAATTTAAGCCTTTCTTCGTAAGAGCAATCCTTTGTTCCATTCACTAATCTTGTTGCCCTTCTCTGTACTGGTTCCAGCGGCTCTACATCCTTCTTGAAATAAGGCCTCCAGACCTGTATACAGTACTCAAGGTGTGGCCTGACCAATGCCTTATACAAGGGAATAATCACATCCCTATCCCTGCTAGATAAATTCCTGTACATCATTGACAAGACACCATGAGCTACTCTTGCAGCTCGTCAGCACTGCTCAGAGAACTTCATATCTGCCTGCACAATTACCCCCAGGTCCTTTTCATTCTCTACCACTGTCTGCGTAGTACCACAGAGTTGATACGTTGATCTGGGGTTACTGTTTCCCATATGCAGTATTTTACATTTGTCAATGTTAAACTTCATTTGCCACCTCTCAGCCCATCTGCTCAACCTTTCCAGATCCTGTTGCAGCAGCATAGCATTAGTAGTGTCCTTAACAACCCTGCCAACCTTAGTATCGTCTGTAAACTTGGGCATTAAGCTTGATATACCATCATCAATATCATTTATAAATACAGAAAACAACAATGGACCCAACACTGAACACTGAGGAACTCCACTAATAACTTTAGTCCACATTGAGCAGTGCCCATTGATTACCACTCTCTGTCTTCTGCCACTCAACCATCCCTTTATCCATAGCGGCAATCTGCCTCCAGTGCCACACTGCTCCAATTTGTGCAGCAGTCTTCCATGCGCAACAGTATCAAAAGCCTTTCTAAGATCCAAATATATAATATCAAAGTTATTCCCTGCATCCAGTTCTTTTGTGACTACATCATAGTATCCAATCAAATTGGTCAGACAAGACCTGCCCTTAACAAAACCATGCTGTGTCTGAGCTATAACTGAATTCTTGTCTAGATGATCCTGCAGTGCTTCTTTAACCAGTGCCTCCATTAATTTTCCTGGAACCGAAGTTAAACTAACAGGTCTATAATTACTTGTGTCAGCCTTTGATCCTCCTCCTTTGTGAATTGGGGTTACATTTGCACATCTCCAGTCTATGGGTACCTCCCCTGAGTCCAAAGATGCTCTCATAATTATGGCTAAGGGTTTGCTTACTTCCTTTGCTGCCTCCTGTAATATAACCGGATAGATCCCATCCACCCCGGGTGCCTTTTTTATGTTTATCCTCAACAATTTCTCCTCCACTTTCCTCTCAGTTATTAGCATTAGCATTAGTAGAGGCATTTGATGCAAGAAAGCAAGCTTATGCAGCATCAGCCAAAAAAAAAAAAAAAAAAGTAACATAAATAAATAAAAATAACCACTTCCACTTCACCCCTCTGTTCGTTCGAAATACCTGTCCAGCTGAGCCCTAAACTTATTTAGGCTATCAACTTCCACGACAAGGGATGGAAGTCTGTTCCACCCACCAACCACCCGCTGGCTAAAGGCAAATTTCCGCACATCTATCCTACATCTGTCTTTCCTCAATTTGAATTTATGCCCTCTCAGGTGATTTTTCTGAGCTAGAGGAAGAATCCCATCAGCATTGAGCATGCTCAAACCATTCAAGGCATTGTACACCTCTATCAGATCACCCCGCTGGTGCCTAGTTTCCAGACACTGTAATTTGCAAAACTTAAGCCTTTCTTCGTAAGAGAACCCCTTTGTCCCATTCACCAATCTAGTAGCCCTTCTCTGTACTCGTTCCAGCAGCTCTACATCCTTCCTGAAATGAGGCCTCCAGGCCTGTATACAGTACTCTAGGTGTGGCCTGACCATTGCCTTATACAAGGGAATAATCACCTCCTTATCCCTGCTAGAAAAATTCCTATATATCATTGACAATACACCATGAGCTACTCTTGCAGCTCGTCTGCACTGCTCAGAGAACTTCATATCTGCCTGCACCACCACCCCCAGGTCCCTTTCATTCTCTACCACTGTCAGTGTAGTACCACAGAGTTGATACGTTGCTCTGGGGTTGCTGTTTCCCATATGTAGTACTTTACATTTGTCAATGTTAAACTTCATTTGCCACCTCGAAGCCCATCTGCTCAACCTTTCCAAATCCTGTTGCAGCAGCATAGTGTCAGTAGTGTCCTTGACAACCCTGCCAACCTTCGTATCGTCTGCAAACTTGGACATTAAGCCTGATATACCATCATCAATATCATTTATAAATACAGAAAACAATAAAGGCCCCAATACTGAACCCTGAGGGACTCCACTAATAACATTAGTCCACGATGAGCAGTGTCCATTGATTACCACTCTCTGTCTTCTCCCCCTCAACCACCCCTTTATCCATAGCAGCAACTTGCCTCCAATGCCACACTGCTCCAATTTGTGCAGCAGTCTTCCATGTGCAACAGTATCAAAAGCCTTTCTAAGATCCAAGTATATAATATCAAAGTTATTTCCCGCATCCAGTTCTCTTGTGACTGCATCATAGTATCCAATCAAATTGGTCAGGCAAGACTTCCCCTTAACAAAACCATGCTGTGTCCTAGCTATAACTGAAGTCTTGTCTAGATGATCCTGCAGTGCTTCTTTCACCAGTGCCTCCATTAATTTTCCGGGAACAGAAGTTAAACTCACAGGTCTATAATTACTTGTGTCAGCCTTTGATCCCCCTTTGTGAATTGGGGTCACATTTGCACATCTCCAGTCAATGGGTACCTCCCCTGAGTCCAAGGAAGCTCTCATAATTATGGCTAAGGGTTTGCCTACCTCCTTTGCTGCCTCCTTTAATATAACTGGATAGATTCCATCCACCCCAGGTGCCTTTCTTGTGTTTATCTTCAACAATTTCTCCTCCACTTTGCTCTCAGTTATTACAAGAATCTCTAGCTTACTGCTAGAGTTGAATACACCTCTGGCATTCCCCTCGCTGAATAACTCCTCATGTGTGAATGTCGATGCAAAATATTCATTTAGTTTGTTAGCTACCCGAGCAGGGTCATCAACAGTTGACCCATCGATCTCAAGTGGACCAATCTGATTCATCCCCTTCCTTCTAGAGTTTACATAAGTAAAGAACTCTTTGCTGTTTGTCTTCGCATCCCTTGCCAAGGATCTCTCGTAACCTGCCTTCGCCTGCCTAACCTCCTTTGTAACTTGGTTACAGATCAACTTGTATCTATCATAGGATTAGAAAATCATCTAGCTCAATGCCAATGTTTACTTCACCTACGATATTCCCCTTCCTGAATAACTCCTCATGTGTGAATGTAGATGCAAAATACTCATTTAGATTGTTAGGCACCTGAGCAGGATCCTCAACTGTTGAACCATCAACATCCAGTGGACCAATCTGATTCATCCCTTTCCTTCTTGAGTTTAAATAGGTAAAGAACTCTTTTCTGTTTTTCTTTGCATCCTTTGCCAAGGATTTCTCATAATCTGCCTTTGCCTGCCTAATCTGCTTTGTGACTTGGTTACAGACCAACTTATATCTATCATAGGCTTCCATGTCACCCATTAATTTGTATGTATCCCATGCATTTTACTTCTCTGCCATATGTCTCATTAGTTCATCTGACAACCATTTAGGCCTGAACCTTGAACAATATTTCTTGGTTGTTATGTAAAGCCTGGTAGCTTCCAAGATTAGTTCCTTGAATGCTTCCCATTTTGAATTTGCTGTTAGTAACATCATCAGTTGGTCCCACTGTATAGAATTTAAATACTGTCTCAGACCATCATAGTCGCCTTTACGAAAACAAAAACCCTTCCCTTTACCTCTGATGGTAGTTACCTCCTTGAGTAAATCCCACTTCAACACACTGTGATCACCGCCACCTAGTGGTTCATTTATCTGCAGATTCTTAATGCATGAAGAATCACTACTGATAATCAGATCAAGAGTATTACTCCCTCTAGTTGCCTACCGATCATGCTGGTGTAGAAAACAATCATCCATTAAATCCACAAAAGCCTTGCTAGTGTGTGAGTGACCAACCCCCAAATTCCAGTCAATATCTGGGAAATTAAAATCCCCCATTATAAGACTCTCTGATTTACTGGCCCATTCTATTTCCCTGTACAGTATCTTATTATACTCATCAGAGTCATTAGGCTTATAGCACACTACTACTCTCAATTTTGATTTACCTATGCTTATGTCACACCAAACTGACACGACACTGCCCTGTCCATCGATGTCGACTGGCTTCACTTCTTTGGATTTTATGTGTTTCTTAACTAATAGCATAACCCCTCCTCCCTTCCTATCCTGTCTATCCTTTCTGTAGAAGTTGTACTCCCCAAATTCCAGTTCTGTATTCCTTATATCTGTGTGACACCACATCTCTGATATCCCAACAATATATTGCCTTTGATGTTTTGAGCAATACCTCAAATTCATCAAATTTATTTACTAAACTCCTAGCATTGGTGTACACGCAAGTATACATGCACCTGTTTCTATTCTTAGCTACCCTAACACAACCCATGTGTTTACTTGTACCGCAATGACTTCCAGCAGTCTCTGAAATATCCTGCATCTTGTTTTTCAGGCTTCTGTTCATTCCAATAGAAGCAGTGCAAGAATCTCTTTCACCTCTGCTAGTGGCTATTGTTAATCTATTATTCTTTGTCTCCCCCCAAGCTAGTAGTTTTCCGACCCACCTAACACTGCCTCGATAGCATCAGCAAATATTCTTGCACCCTTTCTATTTAAGTGTATCCCATCCCTGTAGAAGCAATCTCTCCTGTTAACAAGTACATCCAGGCTGAAAAAAATTCTACCCCTTGAGCCTTGCACGATCTTTCCAGGGCCGAATTGATAGACAAGGCTCTCATCATATACTCCCTCTTATCGTGTCTGGGCAGAATTGCAGACACTTTCAAATTCAACCCTACTTCACGGCTTTTTTTCAACAGTGACCTGTACTTGTTAAGTAATTCCGCTGGTCTCCTACTCTTGGCAGGTAGGGGATGAATCACATTGGTCCACTTAATGTTAATGGTTTATCATCAAATCAGATGGTCAGAAGCGTATGAAACTTTAACAGGAAATTAAATGATTTTGTAATAACTTAAAAGAAAGTGGAAGAGAAATTATAGAATTTAAAAATAAGAAAGGCACTCGGGGTAGATGGAGTCTATCGAATCATATTAAGGGAGGCAGCAAAGGAGGTAAGCAAAATCTTAGCCATAATTATGAGAGCAGCTCGTGTAGATTCATGGGAGATTCGTGTGAACTAGAGATGTATAACTGTATCCCCAATTCAAAGAGGGGGTCAAAGGGTGACAAGAGTAATTATAGACCTGTTAGCTTAACTTCTGTTCCAGAAAAAGTAATAGAGTTACTGGTTAAAGAAGTAATGCAGGACCATCTAGACAGGAGTACAGTTATACTTCACACAAGGATGGGTTTGTTAAAGGAAAATCCTGTCTGACCAATTTGACTGGATACTGCAATGCAGTCAAAAGGAACTGGATGCAAAAATAATTTTGATTTGATATCATATACCTTGGATTTTAGGGAAACCTTTGATACTGTTGCACATAAAAGGTTGCTGTACAAATTGAAGCAGTTGGCATTAAGAGAATGTTGCTGCTATGGATAAAGGGCTGGTTGAGTGGGAGAAGACAGAGTTGTTATCAAAGGATACTGCTCTTCTTGGACTAATGCAATCATTGGAGACATATTTCAGTGGTGGGTCCATTGTTGTTTTCTGTATTTATTAATGATATTGATGAAAGCATATCAGGCTTAATGTCTAAGTTTGCAGGTGATTCAAAGGCTGGCAGGGTGGTTAATGACAGTAATTACAGTATGCTAGAAAAATTAGGCCATTACCTTATAAATGGCATTTGAAGTTTAAATTGACAAATGCAAAGTGCTGCATATGGGTAGCAATAACCCCAGAGTAATATCAACTGTTTGGTACTACACTCAAGGGTAGTGGAAAATGAAAAAGACCTGTGGGTAATTGTACAGTCAAATCTGAAATTCTCTGAGCAGTGCAGAAAGGCTTCCAAAAAAGCACATGGGGTTTTGTCAATGATATACAGGAATTTTGCTAGTAGGGATGAGGAGGTGATTGTTCCACTGCATAAGGCAGTGGTCAGACCACATCTTGAGTACTGCACACAGGTCTGGAGGCCCCATTTTAAGGAGGATGTAGGGCTGCTGGAGTGGGTACACAGAAGGGAACAAAATGGTGTTCAAGAAGGGAACAAGAAAGGCTGCATTTCTCCAAATTGCAGCATCTGGAGCCTAGACACCTGCTGGGAGATCTGATTGAAGTGTTTAAGACTTTGAATGGATTCAGTAAGCTCAATGCTGATGAAATTCTTCCACTTGTGCTGACTATGTAAAAGTAAAAAAGTAAAGTGCAGCCATTATCAACCCACTGCAGGATGGAAACCTCCTCAACAGTTCATGCTGAGGGAAATGGACCATAATCTGCCACGCTGGTCCAGTGTGGGTTGGCAGATCGACTGTATTCAGCAGTCAGGGGCTTGAACCTCGGTCTACTCAAAGAGCGTGTGCTACTGTACTCCCGCTCCTGCCGACTCGGCTACGGAATGACTATGCACAAGAGTGGACATAAATTCAAATTGAGAAAGGATGGTTGCACAATCGATGTGCGGAAGTTTTCCTTTAGCTAATGTGTGGTTGATTGCTGGAACAAGCTTTCATCTGATGGTTTGGAAGTGGATAGCTTGAATAAATTCAAGGGAGAGCTAGACAAACTATTGGAGGATTTGGATAGGTCAAATGTTTTTTTGTTTTTTTCCCTTTCTTTTGGCTAATGTACAAGCTTGCTTTCTTGCATCATTTGCCATCATTAATAGTAATTCTAAGATCATCTTGACAGAAGTGGAGTCACAAGGCAGTCACAGCAAAGATTTGATAAATGTAGATCATGTCCAACCAGTCTAATTAGCTACTATGAGGTTATCACTAAGGAACTGGTAGGAAAGAATATTTTTGACATTGTATACTAACATTAAATGGAAACAGGCCTATGGTCTCAGGATTCATACTAAATATAATAATATAGTATCACTGAGAAAAATGGATAAAATAAAACAGGTTGAAGTAAAATTCCTTTAATAAACTTGGTACAAATTAAAATAAAACAAAAAGTAAAAGTAATAAATCAGAATAGCTTTCGGATAGAAGGCACCCTACTTCAGTTGTAAGCATTATTACAAAATATAGAATGTCATGTGCCCAGCTATGGTGGTCATGTGAGATGGAAATTGTGTGATACAGGTGCAGGCAACAATTAGTTGTTGGAAGTAGAGGCTTGTGGTTGTGGCCATAATATTTTTCTAGGCTGCAGGTGCCAACATTTGTCATTTAGGAGGATGGCTGCCTCAGTGATGGGATGGATAAGAACTCCTCTGTTTTGGTTAAAAGTATCACTACAACACAAGATGTAGAGCGATTCCAACCATACACGACGATGGTAGTGGCAGGATCAGTCAGTAATCTCAATGTCACGGCGTGGGTTGATATTGTGCTGGATAGGCCAGAAGTGCTCAGCGATCACTGAGTGTTCGAGGAACGAATTGCTTTATCTTGCTCAGAGACTCAATTTCCAAGTCTTCTGCCAATTTCATCTACGTAGTAGCCAGTGCAGTCATGGCAGGAAATGTGGTACACTAGGCTGCTCTGTACGAGTGGAGGAATCAATGTTTTAACACTCGAAACGAGGGACCTCAATTTTCTGACCAGAAGCTGAAAGCACTTTATCCCATGAGCCTGTAAGACCCTAGAAAGTCGTTGTGACATGTTCAGGTAATATGGGATAAAGGTGGTTGAGGTGGGGTCATCGCTGTGTGTGGCCCTAGGGTTGGCGATGTGGTCACGGGCCTGCAGGTCACACCTGTAGCAGAACCTATAGCCTTTTGGTGTTGCCACATGGAGACCGACTTTTGCATCACCTTAATTCTCTGTCGTCCTTCCTTCAATTTACCACTGAACCAAAGTCGGGCAATGTCCTTCCTTTCTTAGATTCCTTGGTTCAGCACAAGGGCACGAGTTTAAAGACATCAGCAAGCTGATGTGTGCTGGCCAATTCACCATCTACTGATCAGCACATGCTCGCAGCCAACTTCCTGGCACCACAAAGAGCTACTAACCCATGCCTGGACCCACTGCAGTTCTGTGGATGAAAGCTGCACTGAGATCGTTAAGGTAAAAGCAGATCTGGCAAAATGCTGCTACACTGCCAGTGCCTTAGATAGGTGTGACCTGCAGGCTCATGATTGCATCACCAACCCTAGGGCAACACACAGTGATGACCCCACTGCGACCATTTTTATCCCATACTACCCAAACCTGTCACAACAACTTTCTAGGGTCTGACAGGCTCATGGGATAAAGTGCTTGATGCTTCCAGGCAGAAGGTTGCGGTCCATCATTTTGAGTGTTAAAACACTGATTCCCCCAACTCCTATGGAGCAGCTTAGTGTACTGCATTTCCTGCCGTGACTGCACTGGCTGCTACATAGGTGAGTCTGTCAGAAGACTCGGAAATTGAGTCTCTGAGCATAAGAAAGCAATTCATTCTATGGACGTTGAACACGCAGTGATTACTGAGCACTTCTGGTCTACCCAGCACATCAACCCACATGTCAAGGTTATTGATCAATCCCACCACTACCATCATCGTGTCTGGTTGGAATCACTCCACATCTCATGTTGTAGTGATTGTCATATCCATCTCATCACTGAGGCAACCATCCCCCTATATAACAAATGTTGGCACCTGCAGCCTAGCCAAACGTTACAGCTACAACCGCAAGCCTCTACTTCCAATAGCTAATTTTTGTCTGCACCTGTATCACACAGTTTGCACCTCACACATGACATTCTGTATTTTGTAATAACGCTTACAACTGAAGTAGGATGTCTTCTGTCCGAAAAGCTATTCTGATTTATTACTCTTACTTTTTGTTTTATTTTAATTTGTTCCAAGTTTATTAAAGGAATTTTACTTCAACCTGTTTTATTTTATTCATTTTTCTCTGTGATACTGTATTATTATATTTAGTATATTAACATTTTAATAAAGCTGTTGATACTCTTCCACATGACATATATACTATAAATTGAAGCAGTCTGGCATTGAGACAGTTTGATACTGTGCATAAAGGAGTGTGGACTACTACACATGTAATATGGAATTATTGAATATAATGGAATAATGGAGAACAATCTATTATAGTGCATTTCTATTTTGCAGTGTGGACTACTACAAAAGATTCAGCACACCAGATGGCCAATTTGTTAACAAAAATAAGCAGAAATTTATAAAATTTTAAAAGAGAGAGAGAGAGGGAGGTCCAATTGTAACATACTTTTATTATTTTTTTCCAAAAAAAAAAGGAGAAAAACTGAATTTTTTCAAAAATAAAAAAAAAAAAAATGGAGAAACTCTGTCATCAACTCTGGTATGATGGTGAGACAGAGAAGGGTCAAATCAAGTAAAAAATATAGATTCTCTATTGTAAGTCCAAGGAGTTGGCAGCTGTGCATCAGGGTTGGCTATTTCAAGAAGATCTAGATATACTTAGCAGATGTGTAATAAAATGGCAATTGAAGTTTAACTGTGATAAATGCTAGGTAGAGCATTTGGTAGCTGTAATCCCAGAATAACATACCATTTGAGTAGCACCAAACTGATATATAAAAAGCCCTGGGGTAAATTTAAATCTTAAATGAAGTTCTCTGAGCAGTGCTGAAAGATGTTGTAGCAACTCACACATTTCTAATAAGGCGCCTCCGTAGCCAGGTGGGAAGGAGCAGCAGTGCGTACCACACGCTTCTTGATTAGACCGCGGTTCGAGCCCGTCACCACCAAATACGGAGGATGCGGAAAGGTCAGGGAATGACCACCGCATATTCCCGGAGCAATATGGCCTTAGTTGCTAATGCTCCTAAAAACCAAAACAACAACAACAACATTTCTAATAGTGATACACAGGAACTTTTCCAGCAGATACAAAGAGATAATTATCCTATTATATAATGCAGTGGTTAAGCTATATCTGGAATGCTGCATACTGATTTAGAAACCTCATTTTAAGAAGAACATGGATCTGTCAGAAAAGATGCAGAGAAGAGCAAAAAAATTATTTGGAAAGGGGGAAAACAAAAGGATATTTTTATCAAGAATATCCTGGAAACTAATTGAAATGCAGAAATTTGCATTCAACCAGAAAGTGACTGATTGTTGAAATAAACTTTCCAGTGTTGAGGAAGTGGTTAGGTGGAATAAAGTTAAAGAAGGTTTAGACAAATTAATTAGTAGACAAATGAAGTGAGTTGAAAAGTATTTTTCTTATATTCTTATTGTTCTTCTTCTTCTTTTTTTTTTTTTTTTTGCTAATACAGTATAGTGTTAGCTTCCTAGCATCATTTTTCTTGATAAAAACATTTTCTGCATGTAGCCAATAAATATAATTGAATGATTTTTTTTTTTTTTTATTTATTTTTTTTTTTAGGGAGGATGGATGTTACTGCAGAACTGTCATCTGGGACTTGATTTCATGGATGAATTATTAGATACAATTCAAACAACAGAAGATATTCATGAAACGTTTCGTGTGTGGATCACCACCGAAGTACACCCTTTGTTTCCAATTAGTTTTCTGCAATCTTCCATTAAGTTTACAAATGAACCACCCCAGGGAATGAGAGCTGGTTTAAAAAGAACATATTCCACTTTAACACAACAATCACTAGATCTTATTTCCTACTTTCAGTGGAGGCCAATGCTGTACACAGTGTCTTTTCTACATAGTGTAGTACAAGTAAGATCAATATTTATAATCATCATTAGATAAAACCTTTGCAGTAGCAAAGGTTTTATCTAATGATGATTTACCTAATTATTAAATAGCCAAATTATAATAGATTTAATTTTTAAGTGACAAAATGAAAATTTATAATTATGATTTTATTTATCCAAATAAATAGATATTGATAAAAATAATAGTAGTTGCTGAAATTTTAGAGATCCTCAAGGGTCAGTAAGATCCAGACTGTCTTCCCTCTACCACACCCAGACCCTGTAGAAGGAGGCCCAAATCCAAATGGGAATTAAATGGTATAAGCATAGTTATAACAAAAGAAAGGAGATCCCCAAAACAAATAATGCTTCAAGATGCCTCCCCCATACCATTTCACACTCTTGCTAAATACTTCTTTTTTTTTTAAGATGAATCGCAAGATAATAAAAGGACAGAAAAAGTTAGTCATGCATGGATGAATTCACATTAGCATGATATTAACTGACTATTCATAATATTCAAGCCCTTGAGGATTATATATGAACAAGTTAGCATTAGCATTAGTAGTGGAAAATTGTAAAAAGCAAGCTTATACAGCATCCATCAGCCAAAAAAAAAAAAAAAAAAAAAAAAAAATCCCATCTCACCCATCCATTCCCTCCAACAGTTTGTCTAGCTCTTCCTTCAATTTATTTCAGCTATCAGCTTCCAGTAATCAACCACATGCTGGCTAAAAGCAAACTTCACACATCTATTCTACAACCATCCTTCCTCAATTTGAATTTATGCTCCCTCATGTGTGCAGTCTAAGAAAGAGGAAGAATCCATCAGCATTAAGTTTGCCCAATCTATTCAAAGCCTAAAATACCTCAATCAGATCACCTCACAGGTACCTAGTGTGCAGACACTGCAATCAGCAGCTCTACATGAGGCTTCCAGACCTGAATGCAGTACTGAAGATGTGGGTTTAATTGATGGGATCACATCCTTATCACTTCCAGCAAAATTCCTGTATATCATTGACAAAACCAAATGAGCTGTCATGGCAGCCTGTCTGCATTGGAAAAAGAACTTCATATCTGACTGCACAATTACCCCCACAGGTCTTATTCATTTTCCACTACTTTCAATGTAGTACCACACAGTTGGTATTACTCTGGAGTTAATGCTACCCATATACAGTACTTTGCATTTGTCAATGTTACACTTCAATTGCCATTTCTCAGTCCATCTGTCTAACTTTTCTATATTCTTTTCTATATTCTTTTGCAATAGCATACTGTCATTAACCACCCTGCAAACTTGGACATTAAGCCTGATATGCCTTCTACATTATCATTGATAAATATAGAAACGAACAATGAGCCCAACACTTGAACCCTGAGAAATTCCACTAATAACATTAGTCCATTAAGAGCAATCTCTATTGATTACCTCCCATTTTCTCTCTCTCCAATCTGTCTTCTCCCACTGAACCATCCCTTTATCCATAGCAGCAACTTGCCCTTAATGCCAAGCTGCTAGTGTGTGTACCACAGTCTTATGTGCAATACTATAAAAAACTTAGTTGAAATCCAAGTGTATGATATCAAAATTATTTTTACCATCCAGTTTCTTTGTGACTACATCATACTATCCAATCATGGATAGAAAAGATTTCCCCTTAACAAACCCAAGCTGTGTGTGAAATATAACTGCAGCCTTGTGTAGACAGTCCTGCATTATTTCTTTAACCAGTGACTCCATTATTGTCCCTTGAACAGAAGTTAAGCTAACAGGCCAGTTATGACTCATGTCACCCTTTGATTACCCTTTGTGAATTGGGTATACATTCGCACATCTCCAGTCCACAGCGACCTCCCCTAAATCCAAAGATGCTCATAATTATGACTCTGGGTTTGCTTACTTCCTTTGCTGCCTCTCTTAATATAATTAGACAAATCCCATCCGCCTCAAGTACGTTTCTTATGTTTAACTTCAACAATTTCTTTTCCACTTTCCTCTCAGCAATTACAAAATCAGTTAGCTTGCTCTGTTAGAGATTGATAAAATTCTGGCATCTATTTCCCTAAAGAATTCCTCGTGTGAATGTAGATACAGAATACTCATTCATTTTGTCAGCAACCTGAGCAAGATCATCAACAGTTGAACCATCGATACAAAGTGGACCAATTTGATTCATCCCTTTTGCTTCTAGTGTTTACTTAAGAAAAGCAGTCTTTGCTGTATTTATTTGCATCCTTTACCAAAGATTTCTCGTAATCTACCTTTGCTTGCCTAACCTTCTTTCTAACTTGATTACAGACTATTTTGTGTTTTCAGGCGACATAGGTTTCTATGTCGCCTGATAATTTATATGCATCCCATGCATTTTTCTTCTCTGCCACAAGTGTCATTAGTTCATCATAAATCCATTTAGGCCTAAATCTTGAATCTTTACATAAGTAAAGAGTTCTTTACTTATGTAAACTCTAGAAGGAAAGAAATGAATCAGATTGGAGCACTTAACATAGATGGGTTGACTATTGATGATCATGATCAGGTAGCTGATAAACTGAATGAATATTTTGCATCTACATTCACACATGAGGAGTTCTTCAATGAGATGAGTGCCAGAACTTTAGCAAACTCTAACAGGGAGCTAAGTGATTTTGTAATAACTGAGAGCAAAATGGAGGAAAAATTGTTCAAGTTACACATAAAAGAGGCACCTGGGGGTTGATGGGATCTATCCAGTTATATTAAAGGAGGCAGCAAGTCAAGTAAGTAAACCCTTAGCCATAATTATGAGAGCTTCCTTGGACTCTGGGGAGGTCCCCATGGACTGGACGTGTGCAAATGTATCCCCAATTCACAAAGTGGGTTCAAAGCGGGTTTTGAATTTGAAAGTGTCTGCAATTCTGCCGAGTCACGATAGGAGGGAGTATATGATGAAAGCATTGTCGATCAATTCGGCCCTGGAAAGATTGTGCAAGGCTCAAGGGGTAAAAATTTTTTCAGCCTGGACTGTACTTGTTACCAGGAAAGACTGCTTCTACAGGGATGGGAAACACTTAAATAGAAAGGGTGCAAGAATATTTGCTGATGCTATCGAGGCAGTGTTAGGTGGGTCAGAAAACTGCTAGCTTGGGGGGGATACAAAGACTAATAGATTAACAGTAGCCACTGGCAGAGTTGAAAGAGATTCTTGCACTGCTTCTATTGGAATGAGCAGAAGCCTGAAAAACAAGATTCAGGATATTTCAGAGACTGCTGGGAGTCATTGCGGTACAAGTAAACACATGGGTTATGTTAGGGTAGCTAAGAATAGAAACAGGTGCATGTATACTTGCGTGTACACCAATGCTAGGAGTTTAGTAAATAAATTTGATGAATTTGAGGTATTGCTCAAAACATCAAAGGCAATATATTGTTGGGATATCAGAGATGTGGTGTCACACAGATATAAGGAATGCAGAACTGGAATTTGGGGAGTACAATGTCTACAGAAAGGATAGACAGGATAGGAAGGGAGGAGGGGTTATGCTATTAGTTAAGAAACACATAAAATCCAAGGAATTGAAGCCAGTCTACATCGCTGGACAGTGCAGTGTTGAGTCAGTTTGGTGTGACCTAAGCATTGGGAGATCAAAATTGAGAGTAGGAGTGTGCTATAGGCCTAATGACTCTGATGAGTATAATATGAAACTGTACAGAGAAATAGAGTGGGCCAGTACAACAGAGAGTCTTATAATGGGGGATTTTAATTTCCCAGATATTCAATGGAATTTGTGGGCTGGTCACTCACACACTAGCAAGGCTTTTGTGGATTTATTGGATGATTGTTTTCTACATCAGCATGTGCAGGAGGAAACTAGAGGGAGTAATGCTCTTGATATGATTATCAGTAGTGATTCTCCATGCATTAAGAATCTGCAGATAAAGGAACCACTAGGTGGCAGTGATCACAGTGTGCTGAAGTGGGATTTACTCAAAGAGGTAACTACCATTAGAGGTAAAGAGAAGGGTTATTGCTTTCGTAAAGGCAACTACGATGGTCTGAGACAGTATTCAAATTCTATACAGTGGGACCAACTGATGATGTTACCAACAGCAAATTCAAAATTGGAAGCATTCAAAGAACTTATCTTGGAAGCTACTAGGCTTTACATACCAACTAAGAAATATTGTTCAAGGTTTAGGCCTAAATGAATGTCAGATGAACTAATGAGACCTATGGCAGAGAAGAAAAATGCATGGGATACGTACAAATTAACACGTGACATAGAAGCCTATGATAGATACAAGTTGATCTGTAACCAAGTTACAAAGGAGGTTAGGCAGGCGAAGGCAGATTACAAGAAATCTTTGGCAAGGGATGCAAAGGAAAACAGCAAAGAGTTCATTACTTATGTAAACTCTAGAAGGAAGGGGATGAATCAGATTGGTCCACTTGATATCGATGGGTCAACTGTTAATGATCCTGCCCAGGTAGCTAACAAACTAAATGAATATTTTGCATCGACATTCACATATGGAGTTATTCAGCGAGGGGAATGCCAGAGCTGCTTTCAACTCTGGCAGTAAGCTAGAGAATTTTGTAATAACTGAGAGTAAAATGGAGGAGAAATTGTTGAAGATAGACAAAAGAAAGGCACCTGGGATGGATAGGATCTATCCAGTTATATTAAAGGAGGCAGCAAAGGAAATAAGCAAACCCTTAACCATAATTGTGAGAGCTTCCTTGGACTCAGTGGAGGTACTCACACACTGGAGATGTGTAAATGTGACCCCAATTCACAGAGGATCAAAGGCTGACACAAGTAAATATAGACCTGTGAGTTTAACTTCTGTTCCAGGAAAATTAATGGAGGCACTCGTTAGAGAAGCACTGCAGGATCATCTAGACAAGACTTCAGTTATAGCTCGGGAACAGCATGGTTTTGTTAAGGGAAGTCTTGCCTGACCAATTTGATTGGATACTATGATGCAGTCACAAAAGAACTGGATGCAGGGAATAACTTTGATATTATATACTTGAATCTTAGAAAGGATTTTGATACTGTTGCACATGGAAGACTGCTGAACAAATTGGAGCAGTGTGGCATTGGAGGCAAATTGCTGCTATGGATAAAGGGTGGTTGAGGGCGAGAAGACAGAGCATGGTAATCAATGGAAACTGCTCATCGTGGACTAATGTTATTAGTGGAGTCCTTCAGAGTTCAGTGGGTCCATTATTGTTTTCTGTATTTATAAATGATATTGATGATGGTATATCAAGCTTATTGTCCAAGTTTGCAGATGATACAAAGGTTGGCAGGGTTGTCAAGGACACTACTGACACTATGCTGCTGCAACAGGATCTGGAAAGGTTGAGCAGATGGGCAGAGAGGTGGCAAATGAAGTTTAACATTGACAAATGTAAAGTACTACATATGGGAAACAGCAACCCCAGAGCAATGTATCAACTCTGTGGTACTACACTGACAGTGGTAGAGAATGAAAGGGACCTGGGGGTGGTTGTGCACGCAAATATGAAGTTCTCTGAGTAGTGCAGATGGGCTGCAAGAGTAGCCCATGGTGTATTGCCAATGACATATAGGAATTTTTCTAGCAGGGATGAGGAAATGATTATTCCCTAGTATAAGGCAATGATCAGGCCACACCTAGAATACTGTATACAGGTCTGGAGGCCTCATTTCAAGAAGTATGTAGAGTTCCTGAACAAGTACAGAGAAGGGCAACAAATTAGTGAATGGAACAAAGGGGTGCTCTTACGAAGAAAGGCTAATGTTTTGCAAATTACAGCGTCTGGAGACTAGGCACCAGCGAGGTTATCTGATAGAGGTGTATAAAGCCTTGAATGGTTTGAGCTTTTTTTTTTTTTTTTTGATAGTTGTTGGCACATTGGCTTCTGTTGCCATAATGCACCTCCCAAGGTTTTTGCAGTACTTTGATCCAAGCCCGAGGTGGGATTCGAACCCGCGACCTTTGGGTTGCCAGGCAGGCACTTTACCCACCCGGCTAGCCCGGTCGGCGGTTTGAGCATGCTCAATGCTGATGGGATTCTGCCTCTTGCTCAGAATAATCACCTGAGAGCACATAAATTCAAATTGAGGAAAGACAGATGTAGGATAGATGTGCGGAAATTTGCCTTTAGCCAGCGGGTGGTTGGTTGGTGGAACAGACTTCCATCCCTTGTCATCGAAGTTGATAGCCTAAATAAGTTTAAGGCTCAGCTGGACAGGTATTTCGAACGAAGAGAGGGCTGAAGTGGAAGTGGGTTTTTTTTTTTTTTTTTGGCTGATGCTGCATAAGCTTGCTTTCTTGCATCAAATGCCTCTACTAATGCTAATGCTAAAAGGTGACACAAGTAACTATAGACCTGTTAGTTTAACTTGTGTTCTGGGAAAAATAATAGAATTGCTGGTTAAAGAAGCATTGCAGGATCATCTACACAAGACTGCAGTAATAGTTAAGACACAGCATGGGTTTGTTAAAGGGAGGTCTTGTCTGACCAATTTGAGTGGATACTATGATGTGGTCACAAAGTAACTGAATGCCAAAAATAATTTTAATATCATATACTTGGATTTCAGGAAGGCTCTTGATACTGTTGCACATGGAAGACTGCTGTACAAATTGGAGATGTATGGCATTAAGGGTAAGGGTAAGTTGCTACAATGGATAAAAGGATGGTTGAGTTGGAGATGACAGAGAGTGGTAATCAATGGACACTGCTCTTCATGGACAAATCTTATTAGGGGAGTTCCCCAGGGCTTGGTGTTGGGCCCATTATTGTTTTTTGGCACCTTGCTGTATATTTATCAATGATATTGATGAAGGTATATCAGGTTTAATGTCCAAATTTGCAGATGATACAAAGATTGGTAAGGTTGTTAATGACAGTAAAGACAATATGCTACTCCAACTGGCGGCGCCTCCGTAGCCAGGTGGTAAGGAGCAGCAGTGCGTAGCACACGCTTCTTGATTAGACCGGGGTTCGAGCCCGTCACCACCAAATATGGAGGATGCGGGAAGGTCAGGGAATGACCACCGCATTTCCCGGAGCAATATGGCCTTAGTTGCTAATTCTCCTAAAAACCACAACAACAACTACTCCAACTGGATCTAGAGAATTGGAAAAATGGGCTAAGTGGCAGCTGAAGTGTAACATTGACAAATGCAAAGTACTGCATATTGGTAACAATAACCAAAGAGAAATGTAACAACTGTGTAGTATTCCACCCAGGGAAGTGGAAAGTGAAAAAGACCTGGGGGTAATTGTGCAGTCAAATATGAAGTTCATTGAGCAGTGCAGATGGGCTGCCAGGACAGGTCACAGAGTCTTGTCAATGATATATAGGAATTTTTCTAGCAGGGATGTGATTATCCTGTTGTACAAGGCAATGCCAAAAAGAATTTTGATATCATATACTTGGATTTCAGTATCTTCCTCATTTTAGGAAGGATGTAAAGTTGCTAGAATGAGTACAAAGAAGGGCAACAATATTGGTGAGGGAAACAAAGGGGCGCTCTTTCAAAGGCTTAAGTTCTGCAAATTGCAGTGCCTGGAGAGTAGGCCAGTGCGAGGTGATCTGATTGAAGTGTATAAGGCCTTGAATGGGTTGAGCAAGCTGAATGCTGATGGGATTCTTACTCTTGCTCAAATTAAGAACCTGAGGGGGCACAGATTCAAATTGTTTAAAGACAGTTGTAGAATAGATATGCGGAAATTTGCCTTTATCCAGCAGGTGGTTGATTGGTGGAACAGACTTCCATCTTTTGTTGTGGAAGTTGATAGCCTAAAAATTTAAGGCTGAGCTGGACAGGCATTTGGAATAAATGGAGGGGTAAAATGGGAGGGTTTTTTTTTTTTTTTTTCTTTTTGGCTGATGCTTGCATAAGCTTGCTTTCTTGCATGTTATCCCTCTACTAATGCTAATAGCATAGAAACTTCTGTGATTATAGTAATTCCTTGAGTGCTTCCCATATAGAATTGTTGATGGTAACATCATCAGTTGGTTCCATAGAATATAAAAACTGTCTGAGACCACTAGTCACCTTTACAAAAGCAAAAACCCTTCCCTTTACCCTTGATTGTAGTTACTTCTCTAAGTAAATCCCACATGAATGCACTGTGATCACTGCTGTTAGTGATTCTTTTATCTGCAGATTCTTGATGCATGAATATTCACTGCTGATAATCAAATAAAGAGTATTACTCCATCTGGTCGCTTCTCTAAGATGCTGATATAGAAAACAGTCATCCAATAAGTCCACAAAAACTAACAAACCCACAAGTTGCAGTCAACATCTGGAAAGTTAAAATATCTCATTATAAAACATTCTGATTTACTGGTCCACTCTATTTCTCTGTACAGATGTTCATTATCCTCATAAGCATCATTAAGCCTATCATCATCATCATCATCATCCATTTTCAATCCACTGCAGGATGAAGGCCTCTCCAGTATCATTAATAGCTTATTACACACTCCTACTCTTAGTTTTGCTTTCCCAAGGCTTATGTTACACCAAACTGACTCAACAATGCCCTGGCTACCCATGTCAACTGTATGCATTGCCTTAGATTTTATATGCTACTTAACTAAGAGCATAATCCCTTTTCCCCCCCTTCTATCCTGTCTGTCCTTTCTGTACATTTTGTAGTCTTCATTTTCAAATTCTGCATCCCTTATATCTAAGGACACCATATCTCTGATATCCCAACAATGTCTGCATTTGATGTCTTGAACAGCACTTCAAATTCATCAAGTTTATTTACATTGCTTCTATCATTAATGTACATGCAAGTATACATACACCTGTTCTTACTCTTAGTTACCCTAACAGCCCATGCATTTACTTGTTCCATGATGGCTCTCAGCAGTCCCTGGCACCTTGCTTTCCATGGTGCTGCTGCTGCTCATTCCAATAGAAGCAGAACAGAACAGTCACCTCTGCTGTGCTATTGTTAATCTATTAGTCTATGTATCCTCCACTACAAGATAGTATTTTTCTGATCCACCTAACACTGCTTTGATAGCATCAGAAAATATTCTCGCACCCTTTCTATTTAAGTGTACCCCATCCCTGTAGAAGCAGACTCTCCTGTAACAAGCACAGACCATGCTGAGACAAATTCTACCCCATGAGCCTTGAATAATCTCTCCAGGTCTGAATTGATTGACAAGGCTCTCATCATATACTACCTCCTATCATATCTCGGCAGACTTGCAGACACTTTCAAATTTGACCGTAAGTCACAACTTTTCTTTCTTCAGCATTGCCCTGTACTTGTTAAGTAAGTCTTCAGATCTCCTACTCTTAATTTCATTAGGGTCAACATGTACAACAATATCACCTTTTGTGCCCTTAAAAGATACCTGCTCTACAATGTTATCAAATTTTTTCCTGGGAATACATACCCTGGTCCTATTCCACCTATCTTTTTTGCACAATATATTTCCCATTTCCCTGACAAAAGAGTCACTGATACAACTATCTCCTGTAGAACCAGCACATTCCGTGTTCAGGGTTGCCGCTGTGTTGACCAATAATCAAGTGCAATCTTTGGCATTGATGTATGTTACTAAGAGCTTGATGGGCCCCAGTTTAAATCCTTCTAGGGCATTCACCCTTTTCTTCAAGCTGTCACAAAGGTCCATAACAATGCTGAGTTGGCAACTAACTTCCTCACAATTCTTACATTAAAGAACACACAGAGATATTCCCCTTGGCAATATCATGTCTTGTTCCTGATAGCTCCACAAACATCAAACAAGCAGTTCATTTCAAAATGCTGTGATTCAGAGGACACCACTGAATGCTGGCTCAGTTCTCCCCCGAGCCACAACACTCCCACTACCTTGAGCCTTTTGCTTTGCTGCTCTGGTTTGAGGCATGACTTCAATTCAATTTTAATACAGTTAAAAATACTACACTAAACTTATATCCCAATGCAGTAATAACACGGTATATGTATTTCGTATCACCTATCAAGTTTAAGTTATGTATTATGCTATAACGTTATGTTTTGAAATTCTAAGTAGTTATAATAGATTACAGAATAGTTTAAGAGTTAACTAGTATAGTTAAGTTAGTGAAATTGCATCATTTCTATTCGTAGCCAACTACTTTAGTGGTTATTAATTGGCAACATTAAGTATATCTCGTATTGTGAATACCTTCACAACGAGTTGCAAACGGTGCCGTATGGGTGGTGGTATCCGCTGAGAATAAGTAACAATAGTCTTCTCCTGTGGTGAAGTAATGCTTCACCACAAGAGAAGACTATTGTGGTGAAGCATTACTTATTCAAGGTAATGCAATATCATGGCAACTCGTTGTGAAAGTATTCACAATATGAGATATACTTAATGATGCCAATTAATAACTTCTAAAGTAGTTGGCTACGAACAGAAATGATGCAACTGCACTAACTTGTACTGTAAAAGGTTAGTGCAATTAGATTAAAAAGTTAGATTCTAAAAGCTCTACAAATATTAATTTCTTATGTTACGGCCTACTTGATAAAGTTAAATTATTAAAACACGTTAGTAGTGTTATAAATTGTAGTTTATAATCCTCTTTTGATACTGATTACACTGCTGCAAGCCACTTAGAAACTTCCAGTATCTGCTATATCGATATGAAAACAAGATGGCAGAATTTGAACACCCTTTCAATACAACACAGTGCTGGCAGGAGTCGACTGTGGTTTTCCTCCAACTAGGAAATATGATATGACTTCTGCCTGTTTATTCTGAAGGAATGGATGACATCTGTAAACAAAATGCCTGAGAGGACCCTATTCTGTGGCACACCATTTTGATATGCATAGTTTTTGCTGAGGATCATAAAGTTTTATATTCTCTTGGCAAAAAAAAAAATGAGAGAAAGATGAGTGCATATCCACAAATGATGAAGTTCTGCTGTTCCTGATTGGGGAAATGCAGCACCATGTCCTCTTTCATCATCATCTTCTGTCATCACTAACTGAAGATAAGTCTTTGTTGGTGGAACTTAGATTAATTAGTAATGTTTGAGTGATCTGAGTGCATAACAAATCTGTGATGGTTGGAGTGGAATAATTGTGCTGTGTGCGTGGAGAACGAGAATAGATGTGAGTTAGCATTAGCATTAGTAGAGGCATTTGATGCAAGAAAGCAAGCTTATGAAGCATCAGCCAAAAAAAAAAAAATAAATAAATAAATAAAAAATAACCACTTCCACTTCTCCCCTCTGTTCGTTTGAAATACCTGTCCAGCTGAGCCTAAAACTTATTTAGGCTATCAACTTCCACGACAAGGGATGGAAGTCTGTTCCACCCACCAACCACCCACTGGCTAAAGGCAAATTTCGCACGTCTATCCTACATCTGTCTTTCCTCAATTTGAATTTATGCCCTCTCAGGCGATTATTCTGAGTAAGAGGAAGAATCCCATCAGCATTGAGCATGCTCAAACCATTCAAGGCTTTATACACCTCTATCAGATCACCTCGCTGGTGCCTAGTCTCCAGACACTGTAATCTGCAAAACTTAAGCCTTTCTTCGTAAGAGCACCCCTTTGTTCCATTCACTAATCTTGTTGCCCTTCTCTGTACTCATTCCAGCAGCTCTACATCCTTCTTGAAATGAGGCCTCAAAACCTGTATACAGTACTCAAGGTGTGGCCTGACCATCACCTTATACAAGGGGATAATCATCTCCTTATCCCTGCTAGAAAAATTCCTATATATCATTGACAAGACACTATGAGCTACTCTTGCAGACTTTCTGCACTACTCAGAAAACTTCATATCTGCCTGCACAATTACCCTCAGGTCCTTTTCATTCTCTACCACTGTCAGTATAGTACCACAGAGTTCATACCTTGCTCTGGGGTTGCTGTTTCCCATATGTAGTACTTTACATTTGTCAATGTCAAACTTCATTTGCCACCTCTCATCCCATCTGATGCTCAACTTTTCTAGATCCTGTTACAGTAGCATACTGTCATTAGTGTCCTTAACAACCCTGCCAACCTTCTTATCGTCTGCAAACTTGGACATTAAACCTGATATACTCATTAATATCATTTATAAATACAGTAAACAACAATGGACCCAACACTGAATCCCGAGAGACTCCACTAATAACATTAATCCACAAAGAGCAGTGTCCATTGATTACCACTCTCTGTCTTCTCCCACTCAACCATCCCTTTATCCATGGCAGCAATTTGCCTCCAATGCTGCATGCTCCAATTTGTGCAGCAGTCTTCCATGTGCAACAGTATCAAAAGCCTTTCTAAGATCCAAGTATATATATGATATCAAAGTTATTCCCTGCATCCAGTTGCTTTGTAACCACATCATAGTATCCAATCAAATTGGTCAGACAAGACTTCCCCTTAACAAACCCATGCTGTGTCCAAGCTATAACTGAAGTCTTGTCTAGATGATCCTGCATTGCTTCTTTAACCAGTGCCTCCATTAATTTCCTTGGAACAGAGTTAAACTAACAGGTCTATAATTACTTGTGTCGCCCTTTGATCCTCCTTTGTGAATTGGGGTCATATTTGCACATCTCCAGTCCATAGGTACCTCCCCCTGAGTCCAAGGAAGCTCTCATGATTATAGCTAAGGGTTTGCTTACTTTCTTTGCTGCCTCCTTTAATATAACTGAATAGATCCCATCCACCCCAGGTGCCTTTCTTATGTTTATCTTCAACAATTTCTCCTTCACTTTACTCTCGGTGCCTCCATAGCCAGGTGAGCTACGAATGCAATGCGTAGCACATGCTTCTTGATTAGACTGGGGTTCGAGCCTGTCACCACCAAGTATGGAGGTTGCAGAAAGGTCAGGGAATGACCACCGCATATCCCCGGAGCAATATGGCCTTAGTTGCTAATGCTCCTAAAAACCAAATAACAACAACAACTTTCCTCTCAGTTAAGTACAAAATCATCTAGCTCACTGCCAGAGTTTAGTTCACTTTCGGCATTCCCTCCCTGAATAACTCCTCATGTGCGAATGTAGATGCAAAATTTATATTGTTAGCCACCTGAGCAGGATCATCAACAGTTGACCCATCGATATCAAGTGGACCAATCTGATTCATCCCCTTCCTTCTAGAATTTACATAAGTAAAGAACTCTTTGCTGTTTTTCTTTGCATCTGTTGCCAAAGATTTCTCGTACTCTGCCTTTGCCTGCCTAACCTCCTTTGTAACTTGGTTACAGATCAACTTGTATCTATCATAGGCTTCTGTGTCATGTGTTAATTTGTATGTATCCCATGCATTTTTCTTCTCTGCCACATGTCTCATTAGTTCATCTGATATTCATTTAGGCCTAAACCTTGAACAATATTTCTTAGTTGGTATGTAAAGCCAAGTAGCTTCCAAGATTAATTCTTTGAATGCTTCCCATTTTGAATTTGCTGTTGGTAATATCATCACTTGATCCCACGGTATAGAATTTAAATACTGTCTCAGACCTCCGTAGTCGCCTTTACGAAAGCAAAAACCCTTCCCTTTACCCTTGATGGTAGTTACCTCTTTGAGTAGATCACACTTGAACAAACTGTGATCACTTCTACCTAGTGGTTCCTTTATATGCAGATTCCTAATGCATGAAGAATCACTACTGATAAATAGATCAAGAGTATTACTCCCTCTAGTTGCCTTCCGAACATGCTGATGAAGAAAACAATCATCCAGTAAATCCAATAAATATTCATAGCATTAGTTCACATGCAAGTATACATGCACTTGTGTTTGCTCTTAGTGAATTAGAATTATCTTAGAATTACTTTCATCTCTGCCTGCAGCTGCTTTTATCTGTCTGTGTATCCCAGTCTGTGTTTTCCGAGCCACTTAACACTTCCTTGAGAAAATCAGCAAATTTCTTTGCATCACTTCTATTTAAGTGTATCATGTCCCTCTAAAAATGGTCTCTCCTGTTAACAAGCACAGACCACACTAAGAAAAATTCTACCCCATGAGCAAGGCTCATGGGGTAGAATTTTTCTTAGTGTGGTCTGTGCTTGTTAACAAAAAATTCTAATGAAAAATTCTACCCCATGAGCCTTGCTCATGGGGTAGAATTTTTCGAACTGTTGTATACAGCAATTTGTCATACACCAAATTGTCTTTCTCCAAATTGACATGGATGCCATACATACTGTTGCCCTCTCATCATGTAATAGTTTGTCTATTATTGAGATGTGGGTTTCTTAAGTTCACATAACACAAGTATGCACGTTAACAGTACTGTGAAAATAAAAGTGGCATTCTCCGGTCCACGAAATGCTGTGTCGTCATGATGTGTCATATTCAAGTTGAGCAATACACAGTTATGAAAAATTCAGAATAGACTTCTGGGTTGGAAGTAACACATCTTAAACTCTTTTTTTTTTTTTATTCATAAAGGAGCAGTTCCATGATCTTAGTCACTAATTTCAGTACAGATGTCTTGGATATTTATAAACATGTGGGCACCTCATTTGCATAAGAGTGAAGCTGGGGTAATCTCAACAATGGCGTCTATCTGTATTGAGGGATAGCCTATTTCATTTTATTTCAGGATTCAGTCTATTCAAACTTCAATATGAATACCTTCAAGGATTGAATTGAGCAAGAACCTTTATACCTTTTTTTTTTTTTATGCTATTCCCTTCTGTGGGCTTTGAGGAGGGTAGCCATAATTTTATTATCCTTTTGATAATAACAGGAGAAAAGTAGTACAATGTTCCAAAGCAAGCATTACTTTCTAAATAAAAGTTTTGCTGCTTTACTTCATCATCCTTATATGCATATCATAGCATATGATGTTTATTCTTCGCTAAGTGTTGGTAAGATATGTAAAAATTAACTTGCACGGCATTAATTGACATCTTATTTACATTTCCCGTTTTTTTTTTTCGGAATTCTTTACATATTTTTATTTTAAGTTAATTTATAACCACTTTGTATATTATTCAAGATTTGAATAACTGAAGGTATATTAAAAGAGTAATGTAGACTAAATCTCAAAATTCACAAACAAATGGTTTTAGTACTAAACTGAGGTTCACTCTTTTTGCACAATAATTACAGATTCCAGAAATATTTTGGTTAAAGATTTGGAGTTTTATGAGCCTCATTAATTTTAAAAGTTAATTCTATTCACTGGAAAATAAAAATAGTCAAAAAGGACTATTTTTATTTTATTTCATTACACTAATAAATAAGATAAATAAACTTATATTTATTAGTGTAATGTCAACAAGCATTGTGCGTCTTCTCAACCTACAACCCATACACATTACTAAGTACTATAGGTTCTAATACCTTTGGTTTGGGGTTTTCATAAACAAAACAAAAAAAAAAAAGACAAAATTATATGCTTATTATATGTATTTTAATTTCCATAATTCTATTTTAACTTCAACAACAGGTATTAATAAATCCTTCCTATAGCAGTGTTAAGCTAAAATCGCAAGCTGAATTAATATTGTTAGCAAACAAAAAAATTCAGTCTTATTTTATTAAATGGGGATTAAATAAATTTAAATACAATAATTACAAATGCAGTCTTAAATAAATAATTGTAAAAATATATTTTGACTTTTTTTTATTTTTTGTTTTTATATTTTTCTTTATATTGTTCAGGAAAGGAGAAAGTTTGGCCCATTAGGTTGGAATATACCTTATGAATTTAACACAGCAGATTGGTCTGCCAGTGTACAGTTCATTCAAAACCATTTGGATGATATGAATCCTAAAGAAGTAAGTTTAAAGATTTGATAGCCTTGTAAATATCTTTATATGATTCCTTTTCTTAAACAAGACATGTTTATAAAATAATATTCATGTGCAAAATATTTTTTTGTTATTTTAGTAGTTCATTACTCCTCTCTTTGTAATATACAAACAAAATGTATTACACTTGATTTGACACCAAATCAGCATGATCTTTAGAGAGCATGGTGATTTGGTGTCAAATCAAATGAAATGACATCCTTTTTTTTTGGGGGGGTTATTTTATTTCTTCTTTATTTTAATATAAACCCATTCATGTTATGTCATGTTTTTATTTGTGTGTACTAAGTACACAGAGCAAGAATTAAGAAGACGTTTAACATTATGTTGGAGAAATTTCAGTTTTTGAAGAGCTGGATCATTGCTCTCAAAGGAATTAAATCAAGGGACTGTCAAGGAAGCAGGGAATATTCTACATAATAAGGATAGGTGGAGTGGGACCATGGTATGTCTGCCAAGAAAAAATTTGCTGATATTGTAAAACAATTATCATCTTTTAGGGTGATATTCTTTGTTGATATTAAGCATAGGCATTCTGAGGTTTACTTTACAGAAAAAGCCACAAGTTACAACTTAATTTGGAAGTGTCTTGAATTTTTCCACAATCTCTTCACGGCCAATCTGGCCGTGAAGAGATTGTGCAAGACTCGTGGGATAGAATTTTTTTTCAGAACATAGTCAGTGCTTATAAACAGATGGAACTGTTTTCACAGGGATAGGATGCACTTAAACAAAAGGAGTCATTTGTCAAGCTAGGATTATAGCCTCCTGGACTTCTGTCCATACGTAGCACTGTAGTAGGAATCTGTCAGCTTAGTATAGTATTGGCAATTATTCATTTAAATTTATAAATCCTTTTACTTTTTATTGTTAACTAAATAGCATTTAAACAGAAAACATGACCCAGACTAGAGCAGCAATGCAACTTGCGCAAAGTAGCGAAAGTGCTGTGGTTCGCGGAAGAACCGTAGAGGACAATCCTCCAACGCATCAGAGTCTAAAAAAAATGTGCAAAATGTTACATGTTTGTGGATCTCTCTCGAATAAGATATGATCTAGCCATGGAGGATGTCTTTGTGTGTGTGCTAGGTGCAGAGAATGTGAAGAAATTAGGTGCCAACTCAGCATTCTGATGGGTGTCTGTGAGAGCTTGAAGAGTCGGGTGGATGCCCTCGAAAGAATTAAAATGGGGGGGGGTCCCATCAAGTTCTCAGCTGCCCAAATCAATGCCAGAGCAGACTTATACACCAGACAACAGAGCGACAACCTTCATGGTAGAATGCGGTGGTCCCACAGGAGCTAGTTATTGTTGGTGACTCAATTGTCAGAGAAACGGGAAATATATTGAACAAAAAAGATAGGTGGAATAGGACCAAGGTATGTCTGCCAGGGGCAAAAGATGATTATGTTGTAGAGCAGATATCATCTTTTAAGGGCACGAAAGGTAATATCGTTGTACACGTTGGCACTAATGACATTAAGTGTAGAAGATCTGTGGATTTACTAAGCAAGTACAGGTCAATGCTGAAAAAAAGTTGCGAGTTAGGGTTAAATTTGAAAGTGTCTGCAATCCTGCCCAGACATGATAGGAGGGAGTATATGATGAGAGATTTGTCAATCAATTTGACCCTGGAGAGATTATGCAGGGCTCATGGGGTAGAATTTTTCTCAGCGTGGTCTGTGCTTGTTAGGTTGGAGAGATTGCTTCTACAGGATGGGATACACTTAAATAGAAGAGGTGCAAGAATATTTCGAGGTAATGTTAGGTGGCTCGGAAAACTGCTAGCTTGGGGGGAAGGGGGATTCACAGACTAATTGATTAACAGTAGCCGCAGGTAAAGGAGAAAATGATTCTTGCACCGCTTCTTTTGGAATGAGCAGCAGCCCAGAAAGCCAGTTGCTGGGGATTTAAAGAAACTGCTGGGAGTCATGAAACAAGTAAATACATGGTCTGTGTTAGAGTAACTAAGAGTTATTGTTATTTGGGGGCATTAGCAGCTAAGGCCATATTGCTCCGGAAATATGCGGTGGTCATTCCCTGACCTTTCTGTAACCTCCATATTTGGTGGTGACAGGCTCGAACCCCGGTCTAATCAAGAAGCGTGTGCTACGCACTGCTGCTCCTTCCCACCAGGCACATGTATACTTGCATGTACACCAATGCTAGCAGTATAGTAAATAAATTCGAAGAATTTCAAGTGCTGGTCAAGATATCAAAAAGCAGATATTGTTGGGATATCAGAGGCATGGTGCCACTCAGATATAAGGGATACAGAATTGGAATTTGGGGAGTACGATGTGTACAGACAGGAAGGTAGGAGGAGTTATGCTGTTAGTTAAGAAAAACATAAAATCTAAGGAAGTGCATCCAGTTGGCATAGATGGAGAGTGCAATGTTGAGTCAGTTTGGTGTGAGATAAGCATTGGGAAAGCAAAATGAGGGCAGAAGTTTGTTATTGACCTAATGACTCTGATGAGTATAATGAACAATTATACAGAGAAATAGAGTGGGCCACTAAATCAGAGTGTCTTATAATGGGAGATTTTAACTTTGCAGATATAGACTGGAACTTGTGGGTTGGTCACTTGCACACTAGCAAGGCTTTTGTGGATTTATTGGATGATTGTTTTCTGCAGCAACATGTTACAGAGGCAACAGGAGGGAATAAAACTCGTGATGAAAGGAACCACTAGGTGGCAGTGATCATAGTAATGTGGGATTTACTTAAAGATGTAACTACCATTAGGGTAAAGGGAAGGGTTTTTGCTTTTATAAAGGTGACTACAGTGGTCGCAGAGATGTTTTTTACGTTCTGTACAGTGGGACCAACTGATTTTACCAACAGCAAATTCTAAATGGGAAGCATTCCAGGAAGTAAGTTTAGAAGCTACTAGGCTTTTTGTTCCAACTAAGAAATACTGCTCTGGGTTGAGGCCCAAATGTATGTCATAGGAACTAATGAGACTCATGGCAGAGAGGAAAATTTATGTGCATCGGAAGCACATAAATTGTCAGGCAACACAGAAGCCTATGCTAGATACAAGCAACTCTGTAATCAAGTCACAAAAGAGGTTAGGCAAGCAAAGGCAGATTATGAAAAATCTTTGGCAAAGGATGCAAAGAAAAACAGCAAAGACTTCTTTACTTATATAAACTCTAAAAGGAAAGGGAGGAATCAGATGGATCCACTTGAAATGAATGGTTTGACTGTAGATAGTATCATTCTCAGATAGCTGCCAAACTAAATGACTATTTTGCATCTACATTCACATGTGAGGAGTTATTCAAGGAGACGAGGACCAGATGTTTATCAAACTCTAACAGGAAGTTAAATGATTTTGTAATAAATGAGAACAAAGTGGAAGAGGAATTTAAACATAAAAAAAGCACCTGGTATAGCATTAGCATTAGTAGAGGCATATGATGCAAGAAAGCAAGCTTATGCAGCATCAGCCAAAAAAAAAAAAAAAAAAAAAACCTTCCACTTCACCCCTCCGTTTGTTCGAAATACCTGTCCAGCTGCTCCTTAAATTTATTTAGGCTATCAACTTCCACAACAAGGGATGGAAGTCTGTATCACCAACCAACTATCCGCTGGCAAAAGGCAAATTTCCACACATCTATCCTACATCTGTCTTTCCTCAATTTGAATTTATGCCCTCTCAGATGATTATTCTGAGCAAGAGGAAGAATCCCATGAGCATTGAGCATTTTCAAACCATTCAAGGCTTTATACACCTCTATCAGATCACCTCGCCGTAAGCCTTTCTTCGTAAGAGCAACCCTTTGTTCCATTCACCAATCTTGTTGCCCTTCTCTGTACTCATTCCAGCAGCTCTACACCCTTCTTGAAATGAGGCCTCCAGACCTGTATACAGTACTCAAGGTGTGGCCTGACCATCGCCTTATACAAGGGAATAATCACCTCCTTATCATTGCTAGAAAAATTCCTATATATCATTGACAATACACCATGAGCTACTCTTGCAACCCATCTGCACTGCTCAGAGAACTTCATATCTCCCTGCACAATTACCCCCAGATCCTTTTCATTCTCTACCACTGTCCGTGTAGTACCACAGAGTTGATATGTTGCTCTGGGGTTGCTGTTTCCCATATGTAGTATTTTACATTTGTCAATGTTAAACTTCATTTGCCACCTCTCAGCCCATCTGCTCAACCTTTCCAGATCCTGTTGCAGCAGCATAGCATCAGTGGTGTCCTTAACAACCCTGCCAACCTTTGTATCATCTCCAAACTTGGACATTAAACTTGATATACTATTATCAATATTATTTATAAATACAGAAAACAATAATGGACTCAACACTGAACCCTGAGGGACTTCACTAATAACATTAGTCCACGATGAGCAGTGTCCATTGATTACCACTCTCTGTCTTCTCCCCTTCAACCACCACCTCTTTATCCATAGCAGCAATTTGCCTTCAATGCCACACTGCTCCACTTTGTGCAGCAATCTTCCATATGCAACAGTATCAAAAGCCTTTCTAAGATCCAAGTGTATAATATCAAAGTCATTCTCTGCATCCAGCTCTTTTGTGACTGCATCATAGTATCCAATCAAATTGCTCAGGCAAGAGTTCCCCTTAACAAAACCATGCTGTGTCTGAGCTATAACTGAAGGTTTGTCTAGATGATCCTGCAGTGCTTCTTTAACCAGTGCTTCCATTAATTTTCCTGGAATAGAATTTAAACTCACAGATCTCTAATTACTTGTGTCAGCCTTTGATCCTCCTTTGTGAATTGGGGTCACATTTGCACATCTCCAGTCTATGGTCCCTCCTCTGAGTCCAAGGAAGCTCTCATAATTATGGCAAAGGGTTTGCTTACTTCCTTTTCTGCCTCCTTTAATATAACTGGATAGACCCCATCCACCCCAGGTGCCATTCTTGTGTTTATCTTCAACAATTTCTCCTCCACTTTACTCTCAGTTATTACAAGATTATTTAGCTTACTGCCAGAGTTGAATACACCTGTGGCATTCCCCTCACTGAATAACTCCTCATGTGTGAATATCGATGCAAAATATTCATTTAGTTTGTTAGCTTCCTGGGCAGGATCATCAACAGTTGGACCATCGATATCAAGTGGACCAATCTGATTCATCCCCTTCCTTCTAGAATTTACATAAGTAAAGAACTCTTTGCTGTTTTTCTTTGCATCCTTTGCCAAAGATTTCTCATGGCAGATGGAAGTTTGTTCGAGCAATTAACCACCACCCGCTGGCTAAAGGCAAATTTCCGCACATCTATTGTGCAACTGTCTTTTCTCAATTTGAATTTATGCCCCCTTGGGTTTGTAATCTGAGCAAGTGAAAGAATCCCATCAGAATCCAGCATGCACAACCCATTCAAGACCTTATACACCTCAATCAGATCACCTCGCAAGTGCCTAGTCTCCAGCCGCTGAACGTAAGCCTTTTTTGGTAACAGGACCCCTCATCAATCTTGTTGTCCTCCTCTGTACATGCTCAAGCAACCCTATCCTTTCTAAAATGAGGCCTCCAGGCCTGTATGCAGTAATCAAAGCATAGCCTGACCATTGCCTTGTACAAAGAGATAACACCTTTTCCTTACTAGCAAAATTCCTGTATATCATTCACAATACCCCACGACCTGTTCTGGCAGCCCATCTGCATTGCTCAGAAAACTTCATATCTGACTGCACAATTACTCCCAGATCTTTTTCATTTTCTACCACACTAAGTATAGTACCACACAGTTGGTACGTTCCTTTGGGGTTATTTCTACCCATATGCAGTACTTTGCAGTTGTGAATGTTCAGTTGCCACTTCTCAGCCCATCTGCCCAAATTTTCTAGATCCTGTTGCAGTAGCACACTGCCATTACTGTCATTAACAACCCTGCCAACCATTGTATCATCTGCAAACTTCGACATTAAGCCTGATATACCTTCATCAATATCATTGATAAATATACAAAACAACACTAGGCCCAACACTGAACCCTGGGAGACGCCACAGATAACAATAGTCCACGAAGAGCAGCACCCATTGATTACCACCCTCTGTCTTCTCCCACTCAACCATCCTTTCATCCATTATTTTCATCCAAAATGTATGGTATTAAGGGTAAATTTTCATCCAAAATTTACCCTTAATACCATACTGCTCCAATTTGTACAGTAGTCATCCATGGAAAACAGTGTCAAAGGCTTTCCTGAAATTCAAGTATATGATATCAAAATAATTTTTTGCACTGAGTTCCTTTGTAACCACATCATAGTATCCAATCAAATTTGTCAGATAAGACTTTCCTTTAAACAAACCTATGCTGTGTCTGAATTATTACTGCCATCTTGTCCAGATGATCCTGCATCACTTCCTTAACCAGTGACTCCATTATTTTCCCTGGAACAGAAGTTAGACTAACAGAAGTTCAAATAACAGGTCTGTAATTATTCATGGCACCCTTATATCCCCTTTTGTGAATTGGGGATACATTTCAACATCACCAGTCCGGGGGACTTCTCCTGAGTCCAAGGATGCTCTCATAATTATGGCAATGGTAGTAATCAAGGGTTTGATTACTACCATTGCTGCCTCCTTCTATGTAACTAGATAGATCCCATCCACCTCAGGTGCCTTTCTTATGTTTAACTTCAACAATTTCTCCTCTACTTTGCTCTCAGTTATTACAAAATCGTTAAGCAACCCTCTTACAGTTTGATAACCTTCCGGCATTTTCCTCCCTTAGTAACTCCTGTTGTGAATATAGATGCATAATACTTATCAGATTATCAGCTCTCTGAGCAGGATCATCAACAGTCAAACCATCAATATCAAGTGGACCAATCTGATTCATCCCATTCCTTCTAGAGTTTATATAAGTAAAGAAGTCCTTGCTGTTTTTCTTAGCATCCTTTGCCCAAGATTTCTTGTAATCTGCCTTTGCTTGCCTAATATCCTTTGTGACTTGATTACAAACTAGCTTATATCTGCTATAGGCTTCTGTGTCACCTGATAATTTATATGCATCCCATGCATTTTTCTTCTCTGCCACAAGTCTCATTAGTTCATCTGACATTCATTTAGGCCTAACCCTTGAACAATATTTCTTAATTGTTATGAAAAGCCTAGTAGCTTACACAATTAGTTTCTTGAATGTTTCCCACTTAGTTTGAATAAGTATATGCATGGCATACATTTAGCATGGCAACCCCCATTTGTAGCAAAAACTATAGCAAAGTATCTGACAGAGACATTTTCTTCTTAATTTTTTTTTTTTAAATCTGCTTAAACAATGCCAATATTTCATCTTTTCTTATTGGTTATTGCAATATTTATTTATTTATTTATTTTTTTTATGAGAACCCCAAACACGAGAGGTATTATAACCTATAGTACTTAGTACCATGCTTGGGTTGGAGGTTGAGAAGACGAAAGAAGATATTTGTTGATATTGGGTTACTACCATTGCTGCCATTACTACCAAATTACAATCTACAGAAGTTGATTGTACGGCAGTACAATCAACTTCTGTAGATTGTAATTTTCAGGAAATACGTATGAAGGAAGGTTGTTCCAGAAAACGGCAGTTGAATGAATAAATGAGGAAGATGAAAAGTTGGTTCTGTGGGTTTGAAGTTGGACAGTAAATGGATGTTGGCTGGTGGCGGCACGTGTTCGGACTGTTTTGAAAGAGAGAGCGGGAATTATAGAAGCCAATTCAGAAGAACAGTGCCCATGGAAGTATCTGTAGAAGAGGCATGCAGCAGAAACAGTGCGTCTGTGAGAAAGCGAGTGGAGAGACTGTTAGAGATGAATCATTAATTAACCTAACTGCCCTCTTCTGAATGGAATCAAGAAGCCTGAGAGAGGTTTTGGGGGCACCACCCCAGATGTGGGAACAATATTCCATGGCAGGGCGGATTTGCGATTTATACAGAGTGAGCAGCTGTTTGGGAGAAAAGTAACGCCGAGAGCGAAAGAGAAAACCAAGTTTTTTAGATGCAGAGGAAGCAATATTTGTAATGTGCTTGTGCCAAGAGAGATTAGAAGTCAGGGTAATCCCCAAAAGAGATATATCATTTTGCCTAGAAATCGGAGTGTCACTAAAGGTAAGCATAGGAGCAGAAGAATCCTTTTTGCAAGATATAAGACAAGATTGAGTTTTAGAAGGGTTGAAATCAACTAAGTTGTCTTTGCCCCACTGGAGAATTACCTGAAGATCGACATTTAAGGAATTGGCAGCAGATTTTCGAGAACTTGAAGCTGATTGAGCTGGACAAGGTTTCTCAAAATGGAAAGTTGAATGCAATGTGCTATCATCGGCAAAACTGTGGATAGGATTTCCAGTCAATGGAAGAAGGTCATTGATATACAAGAGGAAAAGAGTGGGGGAAAGAACTGAACCTTGGGGGACACCGGCATTAGTAGAGAAGTTAGAAGACAGAGAGCTATCTACCATCACCCTCAGTGAGCGATCAGAGAGAAAACTGGATAACCAATTACTAAAAACAGTTGGCAAACCATAAGATGGAAGCTTGTTTAGAAGACCTTTATGCCAAACACGATCAAAAGCCTTTGAGATGTTAAGAGCAACTACTTGTGTTTCACCGAACCTTTCCATTGAATTAGTCCATAAATGGGTAACATAAGCCAGAATATCACCAGTGGATCGACACTGACGGAATCCATACTGGTGATCGTTGATCAGACGGAAGGTTTCTAGGTAGTTTAAGAGTTGGCAGTTAATTGATTTCTCCATTACTTTAGAAAGAGTAGAAGTAATTGCAATGGGACGATAATTGGATGGGAAGGATTTGTCACCCTTTTTAGGAACTGGCTGGATATGAGCAAATTTCCAAGCAGAAGGAAAAACACCTTTGGAATAAGAAAGTGAAAAAAGGCGGCAAAGAATAGGAGTAAGTTCAGGAGCACAGGTTTTGAGAACAAGTGGAGAAATACCATCAGGACCTGGAGCTTTCTTAGCATCAAGATTCATCAAAATCCTTCTGATATCCTTTTGACGGAAGACCACAGGAGGCATTGAATGGAGCGTGTTAGGAATGGTGGGAGGTGTTTTACCAAGATCATTAATACATGAGCTCAAAGAAAAATGGGATGCTAGCAGGTCAGCTTTATCCTTGGCTGAAGTGACAACAGAACCATCTGGTTTGGACAGAGGTGGGAGCAGAGATGGGCAAAAGTTGCGGCCAATAGCTTTGGCAAGAGACCAGAATGCTCGGCTACCATTAGGGCAAGAAGCAAGTTTTCTACTCTTAGCCTGTTCAAACTTTAGTTTGGACTGATTAATAACTGCTTTACAATTGTTGCAAGCTTTGGTGTAGGCAGAAAATAAAACTGAAGAATTAGAAACAAGCCAATTACGATATGCAACGTTCTTCTCTTGGACAGCCTTAGCACATTTATTGGAAAACCAAGGTTTAGATAAAGGACGAGATTTTAAAGTGGAGTGTGGGATAAAGGATTCCATTCCTGCAAGAATAATTTCGCTGACACGATCTGAGCAAACGTTGACATCAGAAGTTTTGAAACAGTAATCAGACCAAGGAAAAGAAGAAAAGAAGTCTCGCAGGTCATCCCATTTTGCATTCTTGTAATGCCAAACAATACGAGGTTGGGAATAGCCATGAGATAAAGGTTCCATTGGAGAAGAGGCAATCACCAAGTTGTGATCTGAAGTGCCTAAAGGACCTCTCACTTCAACCTTGTACTTAGAAGGGTTGTTTGTGAGAAAAAGATCAAGCGTATTGGCTGTATGATTAGGATTGTCCGGTATTCTTGTAGGTAAATGAACAATCTGTGCTAGGTCATTAGTAATTGCAAAAGCCTCAGCATCTCGACCTGCTGGGTCCGTGTGACTAGAAAACGGAAGCCAGCTGGAGTTGTGAACGTTAAAATCACCAAGGAAAATTACCTCACTGTTAGGAAAGTTGGACTGGAGAAAGTCAAGTTGCAAAGAGAGGAAGTCAAAGAGCTCCAAGTGATTAGTGGAGTTGGGAGAACGGTAGAGACAACAGATGAATTTTACACAATGAGGTAGAGAGATTTTAAGCCAGAGAAGATCAAAGAGAGGAGATTCCAAATTGCCAAGTCTCTGACTGGGAATATCAGAACGGACATATGCACAAGTACCACCTTTGAGGCGAAAGGAATCATACAGCAAATAATTTGGACATCTGAGATGAGCAGTAGTTGAATCAACTGATAGCTGAGATTCAGTCAGAAAAAGTACATGGGGTTTGGAAGACTGCAAGTGGAAATGGACATCGTTGAGATTAGAATTGAGACCACGTATATTTGTGAAATGAATTAGGAAGTCCTTGGGAGTTTTAGATCTTTTCGCAGATAAGCTTGCTCTATTATTTTGACAATTCATGGTGTATTCAATAGTAAGAAAAAGTGGATGGGACATGCTGTATGAAGTAATGAAATTTTTGGATATGGCGTACATGTGGTAAGAATATACCCAGATCCTTGACATAACGTGGCCTCGACAATGCTCCCCGCATACACACTACTCGGACTCCCTCCAGTCACTATCTGGCAGAGTAGAGGTAGCAAGATTATACACTAGCTGATCCGGAAGCTTCCTAGAGAGTTACCAATAGGTTCAGTCCGGTGTACTAACTAGTGGCCGGCCTGCGAACACCGTTTTAGAGCTGTACCCTCGAAATGTAAGGAATATTGGATCTCGCCACGACATTCATCATAACCTCAAAAATCATCAATCATACTGTATGATGGAAGAGATAGGGAAGGGTTGGCCGGAACTTAGCTCTAGAGACTAAACATGGGTTCCACCACTTCGAGCCTCCAATAAGCAAAGTGGTGGTATTTCACCGGTTGATGAGAGTCATCTACCACCTAGTACTGCCTGGTAACATAGAGGGGCGGCGTTCCTCCATGTGGTGTGGGCGCCATGTGGTGTTCCTCCATGTGGTGTATTGCATGTAACATAAAATGTTACATAGTATAAGATATTAAAATATACAAATTTTAAAAAAAATTTAATTTTTAGAACATTTAATATATTTTACACCTTTTATTTTCATGGACACAAAAATATTAATTTTTCTATAAATTACCATATAAAATATTACACATAAAATTGAAACATCAATCTTTTATTCTCTTCCATTTTCCAATTTAAAAGTTGTTCATTGCATGAAATTTCAAACTCCATATGCATATATATTTCTGCTTATTATGTATATAAATATTCCAGACAAAAATTTTAAAAATTCTGTACATTCAATTCTATTAGTTACTTTCATTTTCAGACTTATTTCAAAATTTATTTCAAATTTGGTGACGTTCACAGCACGCAGTTTATGCAGAAACTGAAGAAACTTTTATTGCAAGCAATGCTTGCAATTTTGCTTGCTCATATTTGACTGTTTTAGAAATTGAATTCAGTTGCATAATGTTAAAATTACTGGCGAGTCTGCCAGTGCAGATTAAGAAGCTGCAGCTAAATAATTTTGAAATAAATAGTGGAAAAAGGTGGATACACAAACCAATAATATTTTAATTTTAATGAAACTGGATTATTTTGGTAAAGAATGCCTTCCAGAACTTATTTCCAAAAAAGAAAAAAGTCAAACTGGATATAAAGTGACTAAAAATCGTTTAACACTTTTATTGCGCAGCAATGCAGAAGAAGATTTCATATTGAAACCAATGCTCAACTTTATCGTTCATTGAATCCTTGTCCTTTTAGAGGCCACAATCAGCGATCGCTTCCAGTGTTTTGGCATTCAAATAAGAAAGCATGGATGACCAAAGCTCTTTTTGAAGATTGGTTTTCAACATATTTTTACCCAGCTGTTGAAAATTATTGCAAGAATAACAATATTGCTTTTATTATTCCTTTATAACATTTGAAATAATAAAAACAATATTTAACAATATTGCTTTTATTATTTGATTATTGATTTTAGATAATGCCCCTGGTCATCGAACTACACTTGGTACGTTGTGTGAGAATGTTAAAGTCATTTTTGTTTTACCAGCAAACACAACATCTTTATTGCAGCCTATGGGCCAAGGAATAATTGAACATTTTAAGCCTACTACCCAAGAAGAGTTTTTGCACAGAGAACTGCTCAAACAATGGAACAATGCAGTATCTTTAATTGACTTCTGGAAAAAATATAGCATTCAAGATTTAATTGAAAATATTCCCCATGCTTGGAAAGAATTAACTGCAAGCAATATTCTTGCAGTATGGAAACACATTTTGTCTTGTTGTGCAAATAGTTTTGATGGCTTTCCCTCTCAAATGCAAGTTGTTGTTGAAGAAATAACAGACATTGAAAAATGGCTTGGTTTAGATGAACACTACAAATGTCCATGACTTGTTGAAATGACTGATGGAGACTTTAATTTAGCTCAAATGCTTGCATTTGAAGAAGCCAAAAATGCTGATGAAGATGCAGGCAACATGAAAGTGAAGGAGTTCACCATCAAAGAATAAGAAAAAAAATTTCAAACTCTGGAAGCTTTAAAACAACAAATTATGGATACTGACCCCAACGTTGACCGAAGAATGCAAGTCCGCCGATTCAACAGCTACAAGCGCACGTATGAAGACTGAAAGAAAGAGAAGACAGTTCAGTCTAACCTGCTAAAATATTTTAATAAAGTGTAATAACATTTTCTTTACTTTGTTTATAATAAACTTGAATCAGAAATACATTCTTATTATCCTTTGGTAATATATACATGTAATAAACAGATAAAAAAAGTTTGTGCTTAAAAATTTTTATTCCATATTTTCATTAGGGTGGGACCAATTATATTGTATTTCATTGGGATAGGACCAATTGGTGTTATAATAGCTTTGAATAGTACGAATTCATTTAATACGATGGTTTAGCAGGATTCATTATTCGTACTAATTGAGGCTTTGCTGTATAACGGTTAAATGAAAATCATGGGGAGCAGCTTAGAATATAGACTAAAAACTAGAGAATATAGGGTCAGCCATGAAATGTGCACTCACCTTTTTTGTACTTTGTCCAGACTTTAGGACTAATCTCTTTAATCGGCAGTTTCAAATTTCCATATCATGGCCATAGTATATCAAACATATATTTCATGTCAGAAACAGAGGCCCACATATTGCTGTCTTTCCTATGATTTCAGTGGTTGACCCCTGAAGGTGATATTGAGATTATGAGTTACATAGCGATATGTACTTTCTTATTATTTTTTCATATTCTTTTATATTTTTTTGTGTTTTCTGTAGATCCATTCACAGTTTTCAGTCTTTATTCTATGCTCCTCCCCGTGTTTTTCATTTAACCTTTATATATTCATTATGGTTGTTCGGCTCTCTCTCTCTGCAAAATATAGTGTCCCTAGTCCATAAACCATATTGTAACACCATTTGCTACAACTTATTTAACTTCTCATACAATAATTTATATATATGAGCAGGATCCTATTTACTTTTGGGTTTGTATATGTTGTGTAATTTATATTTTAGATGGAAGGCATTTCAGGCATTAAAGACTGATGGTGCTGCCTAGCAATTTGGTGTGCTAGCAGATGCCAGTTTGCTTAAAGATCTACATTATTAAATTAAATTAAAAAGCAATTTAAAAAGGATTATAAAAGGTTAGAGGAAATGGAAAAATTAATATAAGATAAAGCTAAACAATGGGAGTGAAAAAATCATGGATATTACAATGGTTGGTGGATATTACAACTCTACCCAATCATGGATATTACAACTCTACCCAATGACATCTTATTCCTTAATATTTAATTTCTCTCATTGGGATTTCTTTTTCCCTGAGACAACTGATTTTTAACATATCGGTATATTATATTAGGAGTGAGTGAGAAATTTTGATAAAAGGAAGATAGTGAGCATGATTTAATTCAACCACCTTTGCTTTTTATAGGTATTAAATGCCTAAGTGCTTTCAGAGGTAATATTGCCGCAACCCTTGGCATTTGTACCATTCCAACAGCTGCGACCTTGGCAGCGGTGTAGTGGGCATGGTTTATTTATTTATTCTTTTGTTGATCACTAATTATACAGTGTCCATAAATCTCCTTTACAAAACCAAAGCATTGTTGTGAACAGGATACATGATACAAATCTGAAACCATGTCCATGTGATAGAGGATATCTTCAGGTTTTAATCAGAGGCATTCAGTTTGTGTGCAACTCAAGTTACTCTGTAGATGGTCCACCTGTAATCCAATTCCACCCATGTTCAACAAAACATATACTGGTTAATGCCACCAATTAATTGCTTCCCAGATGTGTTGTTTAAGTTCCATAATGATTCCTGGAATAGGTGGAACATACTGTGTTACACCTGGTCTTTCACAAATCCCCAGATAGTAATATCTAAAGGAGTTTGATTGAAATAGGACTGATTATCTAAAGATAGTAATATCTAAAAGAGTCAGATTGGAAGAGGACTGTTTTCAGCCATGCCTGAAAATTTTTATGGTAATATGGGAAACTGATCTTGTTTGAACATCAGATCAACAACATTGGGAATCAAAACCATCAAAAGTCCCCAGATAGTAAAATCTAAAGGAGTCAGATTGAAAGAGGGTAATGTATTGAGATACGTGATGCCTATGAAGGCAGCTTCTCCAAAGAAAAGTCTGTAAACTTTGTTATAACTTATTGTGCAAAAGGCAGTATCTTCTTGAGGGGAGGTCAGGTAATTCTGCCACATTCACGATTATGTTGTTATAAACTACAGCATACAAATTAATTTTCTGGTTAGTAAATAAAAACTTGAAGATATCTGTATCACCTGGAATTGCTTTCAGTTTGTATTGTTTGCTATTCACACAATAATGGTTTAGTTTTGTAAAGGAGGTGGTGTGTGTGTGTGTGTGTGTGTGTGTGTGTGTGTGTGTGTGTGTGTGTGTGTGTGTGTGTGTGTGTGTGTGTGTCATTTTTATTTATTAATTTTTTATTTTTTCAGGGAATATCCTGGAATACTGTACGGTACATGCTAGGAGAAGTGCAGTATGGTGGTAGAGTTACTGATGACTATGATAAAAGATTACTAAATACATTTGCAAAGGTAAAATATGTTTCTTATCTGCATTAATGTTATGTTTTCACTCCTGTCACACATGGATAATAAATGATAATCCATTATTAAGTGATTATCAATGGATGATCACTTATTAGTATTGGCATGTTAATAATTAGTATCAGCAAATAAATAAATGAAATTGAAATTAAATTTTAAAAAAATAATAAAAAAAAAGAACTAGTATCATTTTCCCTCTTTCTTTCAACCTTTTATCCGATTCCTCCTTAAATTTAAGTAAATTTCTAACCTCCAGCAGGGTCATCTTTCCTAAAATGGGATCTTCAAGCTTGTGTACAATATTCAAGATTCAGCTTAACCATTGCTTTATATAATTGAATAATCACCTCTTTATCTCTGCTGGCAAAGTTCCTATATATCATTGACAAATCCCCATGAGGATTTTGTTAGTAGCCTCCCAGAAGCTTGTCTACACTGTGCAGAAATCTGATCAGATTGTATAATTACCCCCAAGTCCTTTTCATTGTCTACAACCTTGAGTATGGTGGTACCAAAGTGGTACATTACTCTGGTACATCTACTGACCAGATGTAAGACATTGCATGTTCCATTATTAAACTATCCAAATAGTTTAAGTCGTACTGAAGTATTATGCTCTGATTACTGTCATTAACTAATCTACCCACATTTGTATCATCATCAGACTTAGACATTTGAAATACTTATGTCAATATTATTAATAAATACTAGAACAGTAAGGGGCCAAGGACTGAACCCTATGTGACCCCACTCATAAAATTAGTTCATGAAGAGCAGTAGCCATTAATAACTGCTGTCTGTCTCCTGCCACTTAACTATCCATTTATCCATTGTAAAGACTTGCCCTTAATGCCATGTTGTTCCAATTTATACAATTGTTTATATGGGATGGTATGAAAAGTTTTACTGAAATCTAAGTAAATTATGTCAAAATTATTCTTCTTATGCAGTTCTTTACTGATAACCTCATAGTAGTAATTAGATTAGTCAGACATCTGCCCTTAACTTCCACTAGTAAATTATGTCAGAAAAGAAGTCAAAGAACTGTATGAGCCAAGTCAAGACAATGATGTGTTGGATCCCTAGCCATATAGACTTTAGTGGCAATGAGAAGTTGACTGAACTTTAAAACATCCAACTGAAGAGGAAATAGAGAATTTCTTTTACAGACATCAGATCAACTTTTACAGAAAGGAGTAGACAGGTATGGGCAAATTTATGAAGAGAACAAGCTTGTGATAGACTGCAGAATAAAATCTTAGTTGCTATTTGGGATTCCAGCCTTTTATCCAATCAACAAGAAAGAAGTAGTTTTAGCACAATTGAGGATTGGGCATAGTTTCATTACCCAGATATTTACTAATTGGAGGTGAGCCTCCAACATGTTAGCCTGTAAAACCAACTTTACAGTGTGTTACTTCCTAGTAAATTGTCCACACCTTGAATCCATCATGGAAAGTATCTTTTCCATCAATTCTAAATGCCCACTAATTTACCCATTGCCTTGAATACTTGGCGATAAAGCCAATATGAATGAGCATTGCAATTATTAAGAAAATTGGACTCTGTGATCCAATTTTCAAATTCTATATATGTCACTGAGTGATATATATATACATACATACATATATATATATATATATATATATATGTATGTACATATATATATATATATATATATATATATATATATATATATATATATATATATATATATATATACACACACACATACATACACAGTCGATTCCAGTTATTTGGGACACATTGGGACTAGTGCATTTTGGCTCGATTAAGCGGCTGCCCCAATTATCCGAAGTTTCACGTAAATAGTTAAAAATACAATTTAACCCCCCCCTTTACAATTAGTTCACTGTACAATCAAATCACGTTACAACGAACTCACCATAGCAAAGTACCGTTGACTACATGATGTGAACGGTACTTTGTGCAGTAAGCGCCGGTCATTGTGATCACGTTTGTGAATTGAATTTGAATTCAATTCACAAACTTGAATTTTAATTCAAGCAAAAATAGGAGAAATATTATCCACAGGCTATAAAAGTAAAGATATATTAAGCACAAATTTACCGTTTATTACCTTAAAAAATTAAAAAATTAAATGATACGTGAAATTCGGAAGAACATACGTGATAATCGGAATAATTAATACGTACTGTAATATGTACAAACTAACTAAACTAGTTGACATTTCTGTTCGCTCTACATTTGTGGGTGGGGTTAAAATTTAAAACAGTAAAAAGATAAGCAATCGATAACAAAAACATGGCACACACACAAATTGCAAGTAACACGATATGTGCAAGCGAGAACGGAGTAACAAATTACGAAGCTTTAAAAATAGGAATAAAGAGAAGATTCCGAAAATTAATTTTTTTATATGATTGAAGTTTCCATAGAAGTGTAAACACATTTTACCATGCCGATCGGGCTAGCCGGGTGGGTAAAGTGCCTGCCTGGCAACCCAACGGTCAAGGGTTCGAATCCCGCTTCGGGCTTGGATCAAAGTACTGCAAAAACCTTGGGAGGTGCATTATGGCCACAGAAGCCATAATGCAACAACTACCAAAAAAAAAAAAAAAAACATTTTACTATAATAACCCACAGAATTCCAGCTATCGGTATTATCGTAAACTCAATAAGATCCAGTTTACTATCAATTTATGATAGATTGTACTAACAGAAAAGCCCAATAAACAGGTGACTGCTAATGTTTTATGGTTGTGACCTCCAGAAATCCAACCGAACTACATGGTACGGTAATCTCCAGTGCTGTGGTCTCCTGCCCTGATTAAATGGCATTTTGTCCCAATTAAGCGAAGTAAACCCTGGCTATTTTCTCGATTGGGTTCTGTTTTTTAAGATTTGTCCCAAATAAATGGCTGCCCCAATTAACCGGTGGCCCAAATAACTGGAATCCACTATATATATATATATATATATATATATATACGTGTGTGTGTGTGTGTGTGTGTGTGTGTGTGTGTGTGTGTGTGTGTGTGTGTGTGTGTGTGTGTGTGTGTGTGTGTGTGTGTATATATATATGTACATGTCGCTGAGTGACATGTATATATGTCACTCCTTAAATAATATATGACTTTAATGGAATAATCAACTCATTGTCCTTATTGCTCTTGTGTTGTGAAACCACCACCACAACAACAACAGCATCTGCCATTAAAAAAGCGATGCTGTGATTTCCTTATAATTTCATCCTTAGTAAAGAACTCTATAATTTTCCCTGGCAAAAAGGGAAACTGACAAACGTGTAATTGCTCATTTCACCCTTTGAACTACCTTTGTTTAGGGAAAACATTTGCAAATCTCCAATCTGTAGGGACATTGCCTGAATCTAAGGATGCTGCCATTATAAAATTCAGTATAATTGGTAGACTCCATCAATTTTTGGCACTCTGTTCACTTTTAATTGTAATAACTTCACTTCTAATCCCTTCTCAGTTATCATAAAATCATTCAACTCTCAATTACTATTAGCTGTACTACTGGTATCCTCAACTTTAAAAACTTCCTCACCTGCCAATGTGGATGCATAATATTTATTCTGCTTATCCATTTCAAGCATCCATTTCAAGGTCATTGATTCATTTCAAATGAACTAATATAATTGAATCCTTTCCTTAAGGAATGTTAAATTATTCAGTTCCCTGATATCCTAATTGCAAGAATTGTGATTAGTTGCTTACAAAGATGCAGAAGCATAATTCCTTAAGGCTTTCTTTCAGGATTCACTATGGTTAAAAAAGAAAAAAAAAAAAATTATAGAGAACATTAATTCAAACTTTCCTGAACAATGAACTTCTTTTATTGATTGTTCAACAATTTTAATACTGCTGTCAGTGTAAACAGGCTGTGTGTATGTTGCCTTGGTTTATGAGCCCTTGCTTTAATTCCAAATACTATTATTTACAAAACTATAATGAATACTCTAAAAACAAGTGGCAGGTAGCAAACCCCCATACTCCTCTGTAAGAGTATGGGGTTTGCCACTTGTTTTTAGAAGTCATAAATTAAAATCTCACCAGAAACTGGAAGAATTCTTAAAGTTCTCTTCAACCAAGAATGTAATTAGCTGATTTCAGGTAAAAGCTGAGACCCTGAATTATTTCAGATTTTTTCATCTTTTACAATATGCAAATTAGCCTATGAACACAAACACACTTGTACAGGTATTTTTAGAGTTACCAAACCCATACAATCACATATATCTCTGATTATACTTGACAAGTCAAGTAATCAGATAATCTGACTGATATGGAAATCTACTTTATAAGATTCTCAGTCCATTATAAGAGATGCTGGAATACACAACATTCTGTGTTAAACAAGCTCAGACCCAGCAAGTGATATCTTGGGTGACAAAGTGAAGGATGTCTGGGGAATGTCAGCAGCTAACTTGGCTATGGTATCCTTTTCTCCAGCTGAGTGTGGATTGGATCAAAAATGCCTGCTCTTGAAAATATCCCCACTGGGAAAAAAATGACATTTAGGTCTGGTGACATCAGCAGCAAGAGTTCCTTAGAGCAGGTGCATATTCAGGGGTGGGCAGAGAGGGCATATGCCCCCTTAACCAAAAATTTGACATTAAAGAAACAGAACGCAGGAATCGCTCTAAATAAAAAACTCAAAAGCCTGGTCGCCATGCTTCCCCTTACGATGATACCTGGATACGCCACTGCCTAGAGGTCACATTATCTTCAAACAAATATTTCATTTTCAGCAGTGCTAAAACATATATGCATCTGTGCAGTTGCACCATCTTGCTAGGAATACGTCCCGATATTCCATGTAGTCCAATGTGGTCTGTAAATCTCTAAGACATTTCCATTTGTCACTGGTTTTCTGGCTGTTTCTGTAAAGAACAATATGGCTGAAGATCCAGCAATGGAATACAGGGCACCATATATTGACTTTCATACAATGTAGAGATACCTCATATATTGCATGCGAATTTTCTGTTGCCCAAATTTTTGTGTTTTGACTATTGACATATCCACTTTGGTGGAACAGTGCTTTGTCTATGAAGAACATGTGATATAAGATTTTTAGTCCTGCTTCTGTGTATTGCTGGAACTCAACTGCACTTTTCTTTGTCAGGTTCTTTCAGTTCGTGAATGATACAAAAAAAAAAAAAAAAAAAAAAAAAAAAACACTAAATGGATGAAACTTCAGCTCTTTAGCAACTTTTTGTTAGGAGCTATCTAGCTATCTAATTCATTGTTTTTGCAAATATAATAGGAGATAAATACAATTGCAGCAGACTCTCAATTTACCAGGATCGGATTAACTGTTACTGGAACACTTCAAGACTCCAAATTTAAAAAAATCATCCAAAAATCATAAACAAATAATAACTAGAAGAGGTATAAACAGTGTTTTGCAAGTCGGAAATAAGTGAAAAGAAGTGGCGTTATAAGTCGTCATTGGGAGATTAATGTACCTATATCTTGCAACCCCCCTGTCTTCACACACGCCGCCCAAAAAAAAAAAATGTTTAGTTTGCTTTAGTGTGTCATATTGATTGTTGTGTTCCATTGCACCGCAAAAAGACAAATTTTGTTTTGTTATTTATGTCAGGGATGTCAATTTTTTTTATAGTTTAGAAATCATGAAAATAACGGGTAAACGCAAAAGAGTTGCACTTTCAGTTAAACAAAGACTTGAAATTATTCAGAAGTTTGAAAATGGTTCATCTGTTAAATCTTTAATGGAACTATTATAATGTCGGTGACCAAAAATAAAGGGAAGCTATTAGATTTAAAATCAACATCGGAAAAAATAAAGGGAAGCATCGTATTGGACATGCAAGTAGTACGTGGTAAGTTTTTTTTTGTTTTTTATCTATCTCCATATTTTTTACATAGGTTGCTGAACATTTTTCGATACAGTAAGTCCCCGACTTACGCAACTACTGATTTACGTAATTTTTTTTTTTTTTTTTTAGAATTGTAAAATTTAAAACAAAAAAAAAATAATAATAAGCAATCAATAACAATGATCACGACACGCACAAATTGCACGTGAGATACGGAGTAACAAGCAAAAAAATAGGAAAGAAGAAAAGATTCTTACAATTTATTTATGGTTTTTTTTATATGACTGAAGATTTCAGTGAAAGGGATACACACTTCACCATAATAACGTAAAAACCCATAGAATTCTAGCTATCAGTATTTTCACAAATGCAATAAGATCGAGTTTACTGCTCGTTTATAATTAGAGGCACGAACAGAAAAGCCCAATAACACAGAAAGTGCAAATTGTTTTTATTGTTTTATGGTAGTGACCTCCAAAAATGTGCTTTAGTAAAATGTGAGCTCACGTAGGGTGATAATAGTTAGTTTTCGCCTTAACCCTGTGAAGTTCTTTACAGAAAATTTCGCGCACCTCCATAGCCAGGTGGGAAAGAGCAGCAATACGTAACACACGCTTCTTGATTAGACCGGGGTTCGATCCCATCACCACCAAATACGGAGGATGCGGAAAGGTCAGGGAATGACCACCGCATATTCCCGGAGCAATATGGCCTTAGTTGCTAATGCTCCTAAAAACCAAATAACAAACAAACAACAATAACAAACAGAAAATTTCAATTTGACTGTTATCATGGTGGCGACTAAGAAAATAATTACAGTGGTGCTAGTAAATCTACCAAGAAAAGGTAAGCGATCAATTTGGATCAGAAAATTAAACTAATAAGAATGTATGAAAATAGTCAAAGATTAACAAGTGTCGTGCTGAATTCAGATTTGCCAATAATAATATAGTAAAAATATGTTATTAGTCATACCCAAGTTACATTAAACTCGATGAAATAAGAAGTTACATCTTACGTTACTATTACGTATGTTGAGGACTTCTGTATTTTTGGATTAATTGGGAAATCGATTATCCGGGATTTGTTTTTTACCATCTATCCCGGAAAATCGAGAGTCTACTGTATATGGGTTAGGTTACCCTCTGTAACACACTTCAGACTGCATGGAGTGGAGTCCATAATAACTGTTGCACTATGGCCTCAGTATTAAGTGTGAAAAAAATTCACAAGATCACTACAGTAATGATGACGATTACTATGCACATAGAAAAGTCCTGGGTTCCCATCTCAGTGGGAATAACTCTTATGGACTTTTGTGGTCTTGTTACCTCATAACTAATTCTAAACAGCCCAAACCCATGATTGAGTTAAGACTACACTTCAGTGTAGAATAATGAACTAATTTATTCTATACAAAATAAAATAAATTGCACTGGACATTTAAAACTCCTTACTAGGACAATGGAACCCTTCTTCAGGAGAGATAATGTATAACAATAAATAACAGCAAATATACAGGCAATGCATGAAAAACACTCTATTAAGAATAAAGAGTGAAACAGTGATAAGTGATGAGTTATCCAGTGATTCACCACTTTGTTGCACATATATAGCAAAACTGTCTAGTCACTTGGACAAAAGTGGAATTAATATCAGAAAGGTTTCACAAGTGGCCTTGTGAAACCTTTCTGATATTAATTCCAATTGTTATATCTTTATTTCACAATGAAGACTGTTACTGGAATTTTGATTGCCATTGATATCAGGATTTGCCAAAAATAACTAAATTCAAAATTTTCAGCTTTTATTGCAAACATGGTTTGATAAAATCAATCCAGTGTAAATTCAGAAAAATTGCATTGTAGAGATGACCTAGCCATTGGACAGTAATTCAGTTATTGAGTGGATTCGACACATAAGAAAGTGTACGAAATTAAAGTTATCATCGTCCAGAAACAACTGCAGCAATAGCTACTGAAGTTCAACTAAACTCTTAAAAAAAAAAATTTTAAATTAAAAAAAACCTTCAACTAAAAAAACATGAGGGAAAAATGTGGCTTCTTTAATGCCACATGAACCCCATAACTAAAGGACTTGATACTTACAGCTTATGGGAACAGATGACCACTGTCAAACCATGCTTTTCTTTGTAAGACTTATTTTAATTTGAATGCAACACCACCCCTTGCACAGTTCTCAACAGTTAACTTTTTGGCCTTTATGCAACAATTTAGGGAAAAAAATTTACTGATATTTAATGCATGCCAAGGTTTAGCTAGAATTGCTTGGCATGATCCATAGGCACTTCTCAGCTCATCAGTAATTTCTCGGACGGTTTTCACATGCTTTAGCAACCGTTTAAAAATTTCTTGAAATTCAAGACAGACTTGTTTGTTGGTCATCTACAGATTAGGCTGTTTTAATTTCTCAGCTGTTCTGGAAATTTCAAACAATGATAACCAACAGCCTTAATCTAAATAAGTACCAAATGCAGTTTTTATCACATTTTCACACCATTTTTCTCATTTGTCACACAAAACTTGAACAAATGTTCTATTTTTATGAACCATTACATTTGCATTGAAGGCCTAAGGCATTTCTGAACTTCAACAACTACTGCTCATAATTGATTTTTATGGATAAGTAAGCAGCAGCCTGAACCAGTAATGCAGTGACCCCCACTTCCCTGTAATTCATAATCTTGGCCCTCTACAACTTATTTGTAATAAATGAAGCCTTGTACATTTTAATCAGAATTCATATATAGCATTAGCATTAGCATTAGTAGAAGCATATGATGCAAGAAAGCAAGCTTATTCAGCATCAGCCAAAAAAAAAAAAAAAACAACACACCACTCCCATTTCACCCCTCTGTTCGCTCGAAATATCTGTCCAGTTGAGCCTTAAATTTGTTTAGGCTATCAACTTCAACAAGTGATGGAAGTCGGTTCCACCAACCAACCAGCCACTGGCCAAAGGCAAATTTCCGCACATCTATCCGACATCTGTCTTTCCACAATTTGAATTTATGCCCTCTGAGCTGATTATTCTGAGCAAGATGAAGAATCCCATTGGCATTGAGCATGCTCAAACCATTCAAAGCCTTATACACCTCTATCAGATCACCTCGCCGGTGCCTAGTCTCCAGACTCTGTAATTTGCAAAACTTAAGCCTTTCTTCGTAAGAGCAACCCTTTGTTCCATTCACTAATCTTGTTGCCCTTCTCTGTACCCGTTCCAGCAGCTCTACATCCTTCTTGAAATGAGGCCTCCAGACCTGTATACAGTACTCAAGATGTGGCCTAGCCATTGCCTTATACAAGGGAATAATCACCTCCTTATCTCTGCTAGAAAAATTCCTCTATATCATTGACAAGACACCATGACCTACTCTTGCAGCTCGTCTGCACTGCTCAGAGAACTTCATATCTGCCTGCACAATTACCCCCAGGTCCTTTTCATTCTCCACCACTGTCAGTGTAGTACCGCAGAGTTGATACGTTGCTCTGGGGTTACTGTTTCCCATATGTAGTACTTTACATTTGTCAATGTTAAACTTCATTTGCCACCTCTCAGCCCATCTGTTCAACCTTTCCAGATCCTGTTGCAGCAGCATAGCGTCAGTGGTGTCCTTAACAACCCTGCCAACCTTTGTATCATCTGCAAACTTGGACATTAAACTTGATATCCCATCATCAATATCATTCATAAACACCGAAAACAACAACGGACCCAACACTGAACTCTGAGGAACTCCACTAATAACATTAGTCCACGGTGAGCAGTGTCCATTGATTACCACTCTCTGTCTTCTGCCACTCAACCATCCCCTTATCCATAGCAGCAATTTGCCTCCAATGCCACACTGCTCCCATTTGTGCAGCAGTCCTCCATGTGCAACAGTATCAAAAGCCTTTCTAAGATCCAAATATATAATATCAAAGTTATTCCCTGCATCCAGTTCTTTTGTGACTACATCATAGTATCCAATCAAATTGGTCAGGCAAGACCTGCCCTTAACAAAACCATGCTGCGTCTGAGCTATAACTGAATTCTTGTCTAGATGATCCTGCAGTGCTTCTTTAACCAGTGCCTCCATTAATTTACCTGGAACAGAAGTTAAACTAACAAGTCTATAATTACTTGTGTCAGCCTTTGATCCTCCTTTGTGAATTAGGGTTACATTTGCACATCTCCAGTCTATGGGTACCTCCCCTGAGTCCAAAGAAGCTCTCATAATTATGGCTAGGGGTTTGCTTACCTCCTTTGCTGCCTCCTTTAATATAACTGGATAGATCCCATCCACCCCAGGTGCCTTTTTTATGTGTATCCTCAACAATCTCTCCTCCACTTTCCTCTCAGTTATTACAAAATCATCCAGCTCACTGCCAATGTTTACTTTACCTACATCATTCTCCTTCCTGAATAACTCCTCATGCGTGAATGTTGATGCAAAATACTCGTTTAGATTGTTAGCCACCTGAGCAGGATCCTCAACTGTTGAACCATCAATATCCAGTGGACCAATCTGATTCATCCCTTTCCTTCTTGAGTTTAAATAGGTAAAGAACTCTTTTCTGTTTTTCTTTCCATCCTTTGCCAAGGATTTTTCGTAGTCTGCCTTTGCCTGCCTAATCTCCTTTGTGACTTGGTTACAGACCAACTTATATCTATCACAGGCTTCCATGTCACCCATTAATTTGTATGTATCCCATGCATTTTTCTTCTCTGCCACATGTTTCATTAGTTCATCTGACAACCATTTAGGCCTAAACCTTGAACAATATTTCTTAGTTGGTATGTAAAGCCCGGTAGCCTCCAAGATTAGTTCCTTGAATGCTTCCCATTTTGAGTTTGCTGTTGGTAACATCATCAGTTGGTCCCACTGTATAGAATTTAAATACTGTCTCAGACCATCGTAGTCGCCTTTACGAAAGCAATAACCCTTCCATTTACCCCTGATGGTAGTTACCTCTTTGAGTAAATCCCACTTCAACACACTGTGATCACTGCCACCTAGTGGTTCATTTATCTGCAGATTCTTAATGCATGAAGAATCACTACTGATAATCAGATCAAGAGTATTCCTCCCTCTTGTTGTCTCACGAACATGCTGATGTAGAAAACAATCATCCAATAACTCCACAAAAGCCTTGCTAGTGTGCGAGTGACCAACCCACAAATTCCAGTCAATATCTGGGAATTAAAATCTCCCATTATAAGACTCTCTGATTTACTGGCCCACTCTATTTCCCTGTACAATATCTTATTATACTCATCAGAGTCATTAGGCCTATAGCACACTCCTACTCTCAATTTTGATTTCTCTATGCTTATGTCACACCAAACTGACTCGACACTGCCCTGTCCATCGATGTCAACTGGCTTCACTTCCTTGGACTTTATGTGTTTCTTAACTAATAGCATAACCCCTCCTCTCCTCCTGTCCTGTCTATCCTTTCTATACACATTGTATTCCCCAAATTCCAGTTCCGCATTCCTTATATCTGTGTGACACCATGTCTCTGATATCCCAACAATATCTGCCTTTGATGTTTTAAGCAATACCTCAAATTCATCAAATTTATTTATCAAACTCCTAGCATTGGTGTACACGCAGGTATACATGCACCTGTTTCTATTCTTGGCTACCCTAACACAACCCATGTGTTTACTTGTACCGCAATGACTCCCAGCAGTCTCTGAAATATCCTGCATCTTGTTTTTCAGGCTTCTACTCATTTCAATAGAAGCAGTGCAAGAATCACTTCCACCTCTGCCAGTGGCTACTGTTAATCTATTAGTCCTTGTATCCCCCCCCAACTAGCAGTTTTCCGACCCACCTAACTCTGCCTCGACAGCATCAGCAAAAATACTTGCACCCTTTCTATTTAAGTGTATCCCATCCCTGTAGAAGCAATCTCTCCTGTTAACAAGTACAGTCCAGGCTGAAAAAAATTCTATCCCTTGAGCCTTGCACAATCCCTCCAGGGCCGAATTGATTGACAAGGCTCTCATCATATACTCCCTCCTATCGTGTCTGGGCAGAATTGCAAACACTTTCAAATTCAGCCCTAATTCACGGCTTTTTTTCAACAGTGACCTGTACTTGCTAAGTAATTCCGCCGGTCTCCTACTCTTAATATCATTAATGCCAACGTGTACAACTATATCACCTTTTGTGCCCTTAAAAGATGATATCCGCTCTACAACGTCATCAACCTTTGCCCATGGCAGACATACCCTGGTCCTATTCCACCTATCCTTTTTGCAAAGCATGTTCCCCGCTTCCCTGACAATAGAGTCACCAACAACTACTAGTTCCTGTGGGACCAGCGCATTCTGCCTAGGGGGGGCTGCCTTTGTGTTGCCTGATGATGAAGTGCAAGCTCTGGCATTGATGTGGGCGGCTGAGAGCTTGATGGGCCCCTCAATTTATTTCCTTCGAGGGCATCCACCCTGTCCTTCAAGCTCTCATAAAGGCCCATAACAACGCTGAGTTGTCGCCTGATTTCCTTGCACTCCTTATGTCGTGCACACACAAAGAAATCCTCCTTGGCAGTATCATGTCCCGTACCCGACTGCTCCGCAAACATCAAGCAAACAGTGCATTTTAAAAGACTGTGATTCAGAGGGCAACTGTCCCCCTCAGTTCTCCCCTGAACCACAGCACTCCCATTAGCTTGAGCCTTTTGCTTTGCTGCTCTGGTCTGAGTCATGATTCCGATTTAATTCAATAAAATTTCAAAACAAAATTAAATCCTTAAGTTATATAGATGAAGAAAAGAAATGAAAATATAGATGTAGTATTTAATAATGATGATGATACTATCATACATGCCAAATGTTTATTCTCATTATTTATCATAGAATATAATCATCCTCTAAGCTGCCGGAACAAGGTCAGCAGAGAAGGGCAACAAGATTAGTGAATGGAACAAAGGGGTGGTCTTATGAAGAAAGGCTTAAGTTTTGCAAATTGCAGTGTCTGGAGACTAGGCACCAGCGAGGTGATCTGATAGAGGTGTATAAAGCCTTAAATGGTTTGAGCATGCTCAATGCTGATGGGATTCTTCCTCTTGCTCAGAATAATCACCTGAGAGGGCATAAATTCAAATTGAGGAAAGACAGATGTAGGATAGACGTGCGGAAATTTGCCTTTAGCCAGCGGATGGTTGGTGGAACAGACTTCCATCCCTTGTCGTGGAAGTTGATAGCCTAAATAAGTTTAAGGCTCAGCTGGACAGGTATTTCGAACAAACAGAGGGGTGAAGTGGAAGTGTTTTTTTTTTTTTTTTTGGCTGATGCTGCATAAGCTTGCTTTCTTGCATCAAATGCCTCTACTAATGCTAATGATCATGCAGGTGCATTATTCAGAAATGAAATAACAAAACAGGACATTGTTAGTGAAATTGTGCAAAGAGGGAAAGAAGTAGTAGCGATCTGAAAAATGTGCAATTTTCAGGTGCCACATATTGCAGTAATAAAAGTGATTCCAAGTTATATCCCATTGTGGTGACTTCTTCATAAAAAAATAATCATGTAATCAAAAGTAGTTTGCTCTCAGTGACAGCCCCTGTTATGATAGACCTGGAATAGCAAGGTAATAAAAGGGGAGATTGAGCCCTTGATGGTAGCAAGCTGTCTTTGTTACTTCAATAATTTGTGTGCCAATAAAGGATACTGCATACTTTTCTATGAAAGTGGATGAATATTTGTGGAAATTTACTACTATCTAGAAATAAATTCTAAAAATAAAGATGGGGTAAAACAATTTCAATTAATGCATGCCACTAAAGTAAAAAGATTTTGAAGCAAGTGTGTAAATATTGATTATCTTTGGGTAAATGTTGAAGTAGACTGGTAGAACATTGGCAATTTTTGCTAAGTAAATTTAAAGAAAAGGTCAGAAGAGAGAATAGCAAAATTCTGATGAAAGCAATCATACAGGACAAGCAGGCTGATAACTCTAAGCACATTATCCTCACTCATGCAGAAAGTCTTCATGTTCCTTACTTCTGGATTGTACAACATTTAAAAGTCCCAACATAGCTCTTCAATCCAACATACGAGGTGTGGAAATAAAGTTCCTGAACTGGTGCCCATTGTGGTCATGTTCGACGAGTTTGAAAATAAATGGAGGTGGTATATTGACTGATCCAAGCAAAGCCTCAAAGAAATTCTCATTCATAATGGAAACAAGTAGATATTCATTCCAGTAGCCCATTCAGCACACTCCAAAGAAAACTACAAAAATGTTAATATTCTTTTGGAAAAAAATTGGTACAAGGATCGCGGTTAGCTAATGTGTGTAGATTTCAGAGTTATGGTCTGTTATTCAGCCAATGACTTGGTCACACAAAAATGCCTTGCTTTCTATGCGAGTGGGATAGTTGTGCATGAAGTGACCCTTGGGAAAGAAAATTGTAGCCACCAAATTTCTGACACCAGGTTTAAAGAGCATTAAAGAAGAAGAAGAACCACTAATAGATTGAAACAAAGTACCATTACCTCCCTGGATATAAAGCTAGATTTAAAGAAGCAATTTGCCACAGCCTTGAGTGAAATTGTTTCTTCAAGTATGTTTGCATTAATATTTCTATCCACACTTACATATGAAAAAAATCAAAGCAGGGCTTTTTATTTGACCTGCATATCCAAAAAGTTGCTCCTATATTCTGTATTCGAAGAATCCATGAACCAAACTGAAAGAGATATTTGGACTGGCTTTAAAAATATAGTAGCAGTTTTTTTAGAAAAATAAATACTTAAAATTATGACATGCTGCAGATATTCAGAAAACTAGGCTGCAATGCTAAATTTTCTGGGAAATAGTTGAGACGAGGGTGCAAGGTACACTTCTTGCACCCTCGTCTCAACTATTTCCCAGAAAATTTAGCATTACCATTAGTAGAGCCATATGATGCAAGAAAACAAGCTTATATAGGATCAGCCAAAAAAAAAATACCTTCCCATTACATCCATCCATTCACTCCAAATGCTTGTCCAGTTCTGCCTTGAACTTATTTAAGTTTTCGACCTCCACTATGAGACAGATAGAAGTTTGTTCCAACTATCAACCACCCGCTGGCTAAAGACAAATTTCCACACATCTGTTCTACAACTGTCTTTCCTCAATTTGAATTTATGCCCACTCAGGTGAGTAATCTCAGCAAGAGAAAGAAGCCCATTAGCATTGAGCTTGCTCAATTCATTCGAGGCTTTATACACCTCAATTAGATCCTCACAGGTGCTTAGTTTCCAGAAGGTGCAATTTGCAGAACTTAAGCTTTTTTGGTAACATCAACCCTTTGTTCCCCTCACCAATCTCATTGCCCTTCTCTGCACTCGTTTTAGCAGCTCTACATTTTTCCTAAAATGAGGCCTCCAGACCTATATACAGTAATTAAGGTGTGGCCTGACCATTGCCTTATACAAGGGGATATATCACCTACTTATCCCTGCTAGCAAAATTTCAATATATCAAGACAACATGAGCCACTTATAGCCTTTTTGCAGCCTGTCTACTCTTGCAGCCTGTCTGCACTGCTTAGAAAACTTCATATCTGACTGCACCATTACCCCCAGGTCCTTTTCATTCTCCAATACCTGAGTGTTGTACCACCCAGTTGATGCATTAATCTGGGGTTACCTACCCATGCGCAGTACTTTACATTTGTCAATGTTAAACTTCAGTTGCCACCTCTCAGCCCATCTGCTCATCTTTTCCAGATCCTTGCAGTAGCTTACTATCATTACTAACTCTGCCAACCTTCGTAACTTCTACAAACTTAGACATTAACCCTGATATACCTTCATTAATATCAGTGATAAATATAGAAAACAACACTAAGCTCAATGCCGAACTCTGAAGGACTCCAGTAAATAACATTAGTCCATGAAGACCAGTGTCCATTGATAACCACTCTCTGTCTTTTCCCACTCAACCATCCTTTTATCCATTGCAGCAACTTGCCATTAATACATACTGATCCAGTTTGTACAGTAGTCTTCCATGCGCCATAGTATCAAAAGCTTTCCTAAAATCCAAGTTTATGATATCAAAATTATTTTTTGCATCCAGTTCCTTTGTGACCACATCATAGTATCTAATCAAATTAGTCAGACAAGGCTTCCCCTTAACAAATCTATGCTATGTCTGAACTATAACTGCAGTCTTGTCTAGATGATCTTGCAGTGCTTCTTTAACGAGTGTCTCCATTATTTTCTCTGGAACAGAAGTTAAACTAACAAGTCTGTAATTACTCACCCTTTGAACCCCTTTGTGAACTGGGGAAACATTTGCACATCTCCAATCTATGGGGACCTCCCCTGAGTCCAAGGAAACTCTCATAATTGCCTTTCTTATGTTCAATTTCTCCTGCACTTCTTTCTCAGTTATTACAATATCATTTAGCTTCCCTGCTAGAGTTTGATATAACTTCTAGCTTTCCGCTCCCTGAATAACTCCTCATGTGTGAATGTAGATGCAAAATACTCATTCAGTTTTTCAGCTACCAAAGCAGGTTCCTCATCATTAGAACCATCGATATCAAGTCGACCAATCTGATTCATCCCTTCCTTTTAGAGTTTACATAAGTGAAGAAGTTTTTACTGTTTTTCTTTGCATCATTTTCCAAAGATTTTACATAATCTGCCTGTGCTTGCCCAACCTCCTTTGTGACTTGATTACAAACTAGCTTATATCTGCCGTAGTCTTCTGTGGCACCTGATAATTTATATGCATCCCCAGCAGCAGCCTAGAGAACAAGTGTCTGGGGTTTCCAAGAACTGCTGGGATTCAACATGGAACAAAGTAAATACATGGGCTGTGTTAGGGTAACTAAAAGTAAGAACAGATGCATGTACACTTGCATGTATACCAGTGCTAGAAGTATAGTAAATAAACTTGATGAATTTGAAATGCTGGTCAAGACATCAAAAGCGGATATTGTTTGGATATCAGAGACATGTTGTTATAGAGATATAAGCAGCGCAGAATTGGGATTTGGGGAGTGGGGAGTACAATGTGTACAGAAAGGATAGACAGGGTAGGAAGGGAGAAGGAGGGATGATGCTGTTAGTTAAACACACAAAAGCTAAGGAAGTGCATCCAGTGGACATTGGTGAGAGTAGGAGTGTGTTATAGGCCTAATAACTCTGATGAGTACAACAAACAATTGTGCAGAGAAATAGAGTGGGCCAGGAAATCAGAATGTCTTGTAATGGGGATTTTAAGTTTACAGATATTAACTGGAACTTGTGAACTTGTGGGTTGGCCACTCACACACTAGCAAGGCTCTTGTGGATTTATTGGAGGATTGTTTTCTACAGCAACATGTTCGAGGGGCAACCAAAGAGAGTAATTTCTTGATCTGATTATCAGCAGTGATTATTTGTGCATTAAGAATTTGCAGATAAGGAACCACTAGGAGACAATGGTCACAGTGTACTGATGTGGGATTTATTAAAGATCTAACTACCATGAAGGGTGAAGGGAAGGGTTTTTGCTTTCATAAAGGTGACTACGGTGGTCTGAGACATTACTTAAATTCTATGCAGTGGCACCAACTGATGATATTATCAACAGCGAATTCAAAATGAGAAGCCTTCAAGGAATTAATCTTGGGAGCTACCAGGCTTTTCATACCAACTAAGAAATACTATTCAAGATTTTGATCTAAATCAGTGGTTCGCAAACCCCGAGGATTTTGCAAAAGTGCTCCAGGGGGTTCGCACTAAAAATTCTGTAATGGCATCTGCTTAGATTTACATACATATATTACTGCAAACAATAAAATTAAATTAAATTGCCAAAGAAAAAAAAACTACATCTCCACATTTCCTTATAATTAGTTTACTATTTTGCAGCATATCATGTTAAATAAATATGTTTTCCATACTAAATTTTTTTAGTATGAAATATTTTATAATAAAAATTCATAAATATTATATGATTTCAGAGAATATAGGCTCAGTGGTTTGCTTTAAAAATATTATGTTGAAAGGGGTTCACGATAAAAAATATTGTGTTGAAAAGGATTCGCAAGTCAAAAAAGGTTGAGAACCACTGACCTAAATGAATGTCAGATGAACTGATGAGGCTCGTGGCAGAGAAGAAAAAGCATGGGATGCATATAAATTAGAAACACACAGATGACAAAAATCTATGACAGATATAAGGTAGTCTGTAATCAATTCACAAAAGAGGTTAGGCAAGCAAAGGCTGATTACGAGAAATCCTTGACAGAGGATACAAAGAAAAACAACAAAGACATCATGAAACAAGTAAATACATGGGTTGTGTTAGGGTAACTAAGAGTAAGAACAGGTGCATGTATACTTGCATGTACACCTATGCTAGAAGTAAAGAAAATAAATTTGATGAATTTTGAGGTGCTAGTGAAAACATCAATGGCTAATGTTGTTGGGATATCAGAGACGGTGTCATAAAGAGATAAGGAATGCAGAATTGGAATTTGGGGACTACAATGTGTATAGAAAGTATAGAAGGGGAGAGGAGTGATGCTGTTAGTTAAGAAACACACAAAATCTAAGGAAGTGCATCCAGTTGACATGGGTTGACAGTCCAGTGTTGGTGCCTCCATAGCCAGTTGGGAATGAGCAGCAGTGCGTAGCACACACTTCTTGATTAGACCGGGGTTCAACCCTGTCACCACCAAATATGGAGGGTGCGGAAAGGTCAGGGAATGACCACCGCATATCCCAGAGCAATATGGCCTTAGTTGCTAATGCTCCTAAAAACCAAATAACAAACAAACAGTCCAGTGTTGAGTCAGTTTGGTTTGCAGAAGTGTGTTATAGGCCTAATGACTGATGAATACAATGAATAATTGTACAGAGAAATAGTGGGCCAGTAAATCAGAGTGTCTTATAATGGGGGATTTTAAATTCCCAGATATAGACCGGAACTTGTGTGTGTTGGTAAGGCATACACTAGTAAGATATTCAATGAATCCTGTGGATTTATTGAATGATTGTTTTCTACAGCAGCATTAGCATTAGTAGAGGCATTTGATGCAAGAAAGCAAGCTTATGCAGCATCAGCCAAAAAAAAAAAAAAAAAAAAACCACTTCTACTTCACCCCTCTGTTCGTTCAAAATACCTGTCCAGCTGAGCCTTAAACTTATTTAGGCTATCAACCTCCACCACAAGGGATGGAAGTCTGTTCCACCAACCAACCACCCGCTGGCTAAAGGCAAATTTCCGCACGTCTATCCTACATCTGTCTTTCCTCAATTTGAATTTATGCCCTCTCAGGTGATTATTCTGAGCTAGAGGAAGAATCCCATCAGCATTGAGCATGCTTAAACCATTCAAGGCTTTATACACCTCTATCAGATCACCTCGCTGGTGCCTAGTCTCCAGACACTGTAATTTGCAAAACTTAAGCCTTTCTTCGTAAGAGCACCCCTTTGTTCCATTCACTAATCTTGTTGCCCTTCTCTGTACTCGTTCCAGCAGCTCTACATCCTTCTTGAAATGAGGCCTCCAGACCTGTATACAGTACTCTAGGTGTGGCCTGACCATCGCCTTACACAATGGAATAATCACCTCCTTATCCCTGCTGGAAAAATTCCTGTATATCATTGACAATACTCCATGAGCTACTCTTGCAGCCCGTCTGCACTGCTCAGAGAACTTCATATCTGCCTGCACAATCACCCCCAAGTCCCTTTCATTCTCTACCACTGTCAGTGTTGTACCATAGAGTTGATACGTTGCTCTGGGGTTGCTGTTTCCCATGTGTAGTACTTTACATTTGTCAATGTTAAACTTCATTTGCCACCTCTCAGCCCATCTGCTCAACCTTTCCAGATCCTGTTGCAGAAGCATAGTGTCAGTAGTGTCCTTGACAACCCTGCCAACCTTTGTATCGTCTGCAAACTTGGACATTAATCCCGATATACCATCATCAATATCATTTATAAATACAGAAAACAATAATGGACCCAACACTGAGCCCTGAGGGACTCCACTAATAACATCAGTCCACGATGAGCAGTGTCCATTGATTACCACTCTCTGTCGTCTCCCCCTCAACCACCCCTTTATCCATAGCAGCAATTTGCCTCCAATGTCACACTGCTCCAATTTGTGTAGCAGTCTTCCATGTGCAACAGTATCAAAAGCCTTTCTAAGATCCAAGTATATAATATCAAAGTTATTCCCTGCATCCAGTTCTTTTGTGACTGCATCATAGTATCCAATCAAGTTGGTCAGGCAAGACTTCCCCTTAACAAAACCATGCTGTGTCTGAGCTATAACTGAAGTCTTGTCTAAATGATCCTGCAGTGCGTCTTTAACCAGTGCCTCCATTAATTTTCCTGGAACAGAAGTCAAGCTCACAGGTCTATAATTACTTGTGTCAGCCTTTGATCCTCCTTTGTGAATTGGGGTCACATTTGCACATTTCCAGTCTATGGGTACCTCCCCTGAGTCCAAGGAAGCTCTCATAATTATGGCTAAGGGTTTGCTTACTTCCTTTGCTGCCTCCTTTAATATAACTGGATAGATCCCATCCACCCCGGGTGCCTTTCTTGTGTTTATCTTCAACAGTTTCTCCTCCACTTTACTCCCAGTTATTTCAAGATTCTGTAACTTACTGCTAGAGGTGAATACACCTCTGGCATTCCCCTCGCTGAATAACTCCTCATGTGTGAATGTCGATGCAAAATATTCCTTTAGTTTGTTAGCCACCTGAGCAGGATCATCAACACTTGACCCATCAATATCAAGTGGACCAATCTGATTCATCCGTTTCCTTCTAGAGTTTACATAAGTAAAGAACTCTTTGCTGTTTTTCTTTGCATCCCTTGCCAAGGATTTCTCGTAATCTGCCTTCGCCTGCCTAACCTCCTTTGTAACTTGGTTGCATATCAACTTGTATCTATCATAGGCTTCTGTGTCATGTGTTAATTTGTAAGTATCCCATGCATTTTTCTTCTCTGCCATATGCCTCATTAGTTCATCTGACATCCATTTTGGCCTAAACCTTGAACAATATTTCTTAGTTGGTATGTAAAGCCTAGTAGCTTCCAAGATAAGTTCTTTGAATGCTTCCCATTTTGAATTTGCTGTTGGTAACATCATCAGTAGGTCCCACTGTATAGAATTTAAATACTGTCTCAGTCCATCGTAGTCGCCTTTACGGAAGCAATAACCCTTCCCTTTACCCCTAATGGTAGTTACCTCTTTGAGTAAATCCCACTTCAGCACACTGTGATCACTGCCACCTAGTGGTTCATTTATCTGCAGATTCTTAATGCATGAAGAATCACTGCTGATAATCAAATCAAGAGTATTACTCCCTCTAGTTGCCTCCCGAACATGCTGATGTAGAAAACAATCATTCAATAAATCCACAAAAGCCCTGCTAGTGTGTGAGTATCCAGCCCCCAAATTCCAGTCAATATCTGGGAAATTAAAATCTCCCATTATAAGACACTCTGATTTACTGGCCCACTCTATTTCCCTGTACAGTTCCTTATTATACTCATCAGAGTCATTAGGCCTATAGCACACTCCTACTCTCAATTTTGATCTCCCAATGCTTATGTCACACCAAACTGACTCCACACTGCACTGTCCAGCGATGTCGACTGGCTTCACTTCCTTGGTTTTTATGTGTTTCTTAACTAATAGCATAACACCTCCCCCCTTCCTATCCTGTCTATCCTTTCTGTAGACATTGTACTCCCCAAATTGCAGTTCCGCATCCCTTATATCTGTGTGACACCACGTCTCTGATATCCCAACAATATCTGCCTTCGATGTTTTGAGCAATACCTCAAATTCATCAAATTTATTTACTAAACTCCTAGCATTGGTGTACACGCAAGTATACGCACCTGTTTCTATTCTTAGCTACCCTAACACAACCCATGTGTTTACTTGTACCGCAATGGCTCCCAGCAGTCTCTGAAATACCATGCATCTTGTTTTTCAGGCTTCTGCTCATTCTAATAGAAGCAGTGCAAGAATCTCTTTCACCTCTGCCAGTGGCTACTGTCAATCTATTGGTCTTTGTCTCCCCCCAAGCTAGCAGTTTTCCGACCCACCTAACACTGCCTCGATAGCATCAGCAAATATTCTTGCACCCTTTCTATTTAAGTGTATCCCATCCCTGTAGAAGCAATCTCTCCTGTTAACAAGTACAGTCCAGGCTGAAAAAAATTCTACCCCTTGAGCCTTGCACAATCTTTCCAGGGCCGAATTGATCGACAAGGCTCTCATCATATACTCCCTCCTATCGTGTCTGGGCAGAATTGCAGACACTTTCAAATTCAACCCTAATTCTCGGCTTTTGTTCAACAATGACCTGTACTTGTTAAGTAATTCTGCCGGTCTCCTACTCTTAATATTATTAGTGCCAACGTGTACAACTATATCACCTTTTGTGCCCTTAAAAGATGATATTCGCTCTACAACGTCATCAACCTTTGCCCCTGGCAGACATACCCTGGTCCTGTTCCACCTATCTTTTTTACAAAGCATGTTCCCCGTTTCCCTGACAATAGAGTCACCAACAACTACTAGTTCCTTCGGGACCAGCGCATTCTGCCTTGGGGGTTGTCTCTGTGTCACGCGATGCCCAAGTGCAAGCTCTGGCGTTGATGTGGGCAGCTGAGAGCTTGATGGGCCCCTCAATTTAGTTTCTTCGAGGGCATCCACCCTGTCCTTCAAGCTCTCATATAGGCCCAAAAGAACGCCGAGTTGTTGCCTGATATCGTTACACTCCTTGCATCGCGCACACACAAAGACATCCCCCTTGGCAGTATCAAGTCCCGTACCCGATTGCTCTGCAAACATCAAGCAAACAGTGCATTTTATAAGGCTGTGAGTCAGAGGACAACTGCCCCCCTCAGTTCTGCTCTGAGCCACAGCACTTCCATTAGCTTGAGCCTTTTGCTTTGCTGCTCTGGTCTGAGTCATGATTCTATTAATTTATTAATTAATTATGTTATGTTATTAATTATATTACGTTTGTAATCTAAGTCGTTATATGTATTTATTTAAACGTACAATTTAACTGCTAACGAAGTTCAACTAACGCTATCTAGTACGGTATATAACCTACGGTATATCTAGTACGGTATCACAATGGCGGGAAAGTTAATAACGGTAGCGGTAGTTACGAACACGTGGAAACCCTTACCGATACTTTTACAAGGCCGAGTAAAGAATAAATACACCAAATTAATCAAAAAATCACAAAATAATGTTATACTACTAAATTTAAATCAAAAGTTTTAGAAAAACAATAATTTCAAATCAATAAATAAGAAAAATCCACTTAGCGGCTTGGAACACGACCGTCACTAGTAGCCTCGTCAGCAGACTCAACATGTTTGAGTCTGCTGACAACAAACGTCAGCATGTTTGAGAGGCAACCAGAGGGAGTAATACTCTTGATCTGATTATCAGCAATGATTCTTCAGATAAAATAACCACTAGGTGGCAGTCATCGCAATGTACTGATGTGGAATTTACTTAATGATGTCACTACCATCAAGGGTAAAGGGAATAGTTTTTGATTTCGTAAAGGTAACCATTGTGGTCTCAGAAATTTTTTAAATTCTATACAGTGGGACCAACTGATGATGTTACCAACAGTGAATTCTAAACAGGAATCATTCAAGGAATTAATCTTGGAAGCTACTAGGCTTTTCATACCAATTAAGAATATTGTTCAATTAAGAATATTGTTCAAGGTTTAGGCCAAAATGGTTGTTAGACGGTTGTAATGGTTGTAATGAGACTCATGACAGAAGAAAAATGCATGGGATGCATATAAATTATCAGGAAACACAGATGCCTGTGGTAGATATAAGATGGTCTGCAATCAAGTCACATAGGATGTTAGGCAAGCAAAGGAAGATTACGAGAAATCTTTGGCAAACAATGCAAAGAAAACAGTAAAGACTTCTTTACTTATGTAAACTCTAGAAGAAAGGGGAGGAATCAGATTGTTCCACTTGACATAGGTGGTTCGATTGTTGATGCACTTGCTGAGTTAGCTGATAAACTGAATTTGTATTTTGCATCGACAGTCACACATGAGGAGTTATTCAGGGAGGTGAATGCAGAAGTTTATCAACCTCTGTGAGCTAAATGATTTCGTAATAACTGAGAGCAAAGTGGAGGACATATTGTTGAAATTGAACATAAGAAAGGTTCCTGGGTTGGATTTGATTCATCCAGTTATATTAAAGGAAGTTAACAAATCCTTAGCCATAATTATGAAAGATTCCTTGAACTCAGGGGAAGTCCTCGTGGACTGGAGATGTGCAAATGTGGCCCCAATTCACAAAGGGGAACAAAGGGTAACATGAGTAATTACAGACCTGTCAGTTTAACTTCTGTTCCATGAAATTAATGGAGACATTGGTTAAGGAAGCAATGCAGGATCATCTAGACAAGACTGTAGTTATAGATTAGACACAGCATGGGTAACTCTTCTCTGACTAATTTGATTGGATACAATGATGGGGTCAAAAAGAACTGGAAGCAAAAATAATTTTGATATCATATACTTTGATTTTAGGAAAGCTTTTGATATTGGATGACTATTGTACATATTGGAGCAGTATGGCATTAAAGGCAAGTTGTTACACTTGATAAAAGGATGGTTGAATGGGAAAAGACACATAGTGGTTATCAGTGGACACTTCTTTTCATGGACTGTTGTTATTAGTGTAGTTCCTAAGGAATCCATGTTGAGGCCATTGTTATTTTCTGCATTTATCAATGTTATTGATGAAGGTATATCTGATTTAATGTTGAAGTTTGCAGATGATACGAATGTTGATATGGTTGTTAATGACAGTAAGGATGGTACTCTACTTCAAGAGGATCTAGAAAAGTTGAGCAGAGGGACTGAGAGGTGGCAACTGAAATTTAACATTGACAAATGTAAAGTACAGCATATGGTAGCAATAACCCCAGAGTAATGTATCAACTGGGTGGTACTACACTAAGGGTAGCGGAAAATGAAAAGGACTTGGGGGTAATTGTGCAGGCAGATATGAAGTTTTCTGAGCAGTGCAGACAGGCTGCAAGAGTAGCTCATGGTGTCTTGTCAATGATATACAGGAATTTTTCTAGCAGGGATAAGGAGGTGATTATCCCCTTGTATAAGGCAATGGTCAGGCCACACCTTAAATACTGTATACAGGTCTGGAGGCCTCATTTTAAGAAGGATGTGGAGCTGTTGGAACGAGTACAGAGAAGGGCAACAAGATTAGTGAATGGAACAAAGGGTTGCTGTTCAGAAGAAAGGCTTAAATTTTGCAAATTCCAGTGTCTGGAGACTAGGCACCTGCAAGGTGATCTGATTGAGATGTATAAAGCCATGAATGGTTTGAGCATGCTCATTGCTGTTGGGATTCATCCTCTTGCTCAGAATAATCACCTTAGAGGTCATAAATTCAAATTGAGGAAAGACAGTTGTAGGATAGATATGCAGAAGTTTGCCTTTAGCCAGCATGTGGTTGATTGCTGGAACAAACTTCCATCTGTCGTAGAAGTTGATAGCTTAAATGGATTCAATGTAGAAATAGACAAACATTTTGAGTGGATGGGTGAAATTAGAAGATTTGGTTGTTTTTTTTTTTTTTTTGGCTGATGCTATATAAGCTTGCATTCTTGAATGATGTGCCTTTACTAATGCTAATGCTAATATACAGGGTGTCTGAAAAATATTGGTACAAACGTTTAGGCGAGGTAGGTAACATCTAAAGGAATGTGAATCGCATAGGAACCCATAACAGGAAACGTCACCGTAAGTCTGTACACGTCGCTGTTCATCAGTTTGCGAGAGGGAAAATTTCTGATTTTCTCATTCAAACAGTAGTCACCACACGAAGAGCATGCATTGATATACGAACTGTGAGCTGGCAGACATGCACCTACTGCATGTCTGCCAGCTCACAGTTCGCAGAGGGCAATGGACGAGCCACTCAATGAATTTATGGAGAACGTTTCCCAGACAGACATGTACCGGACCACCGTTTGTTTGCGTGTGTGCATCAAAATTTGTGCAATTATGGGTCATTTAGAGGTAACAGGAGTAGTGCGGGGTAAACCACATTCTACGTGAACTACCGCCATGGAAGAAAGTGTGTTGAATGCCGTCCAGAATAATCCTACTACCAACACACGTGCCGTCGTCTCTGCCTTAGGAGTGTCTCGTTGCAGTGTACAGCGTTTCTGGCACGACGATTCCTTACACTGCTTTCATCTCCAAAGAGTTCAGTTACTGTTCCCCAAGATTATCCTGCACGTGTGGCTTTTGCGCAGTAGTTTCTCCAAGAAAGTGTTCAAGACTTGAATTTTCCATCCTATGTTTTGGTCACAGATGAGGCTTATTTCACTCGGGAAGGCTTATTCAATCAGCACAATGTTCATGTGTGGGCTCACCACATGGTGTGCGCCCCCATGTGGCACAACATTGCTTCACAATAAATGTGTGGACAGGTATGGTTGGTGACTGCTTAGTCCGCCCATACCTGTTACCATCCCGCATGAACTCCGCTAAATATCGGATCTTTCTTGAACAAGTTCTACCAAGGTTACTTGACGATGTTCCAGCAAATGTGAGATGCAACATTTGGTTTCAACATGACGGAGCGCTTGCCCATTATGAAAGGTGTGTTCGTGACCATTTGAACAGGCATTTTGGGCATCAATGGATTGGCCATGGTGGACCCATTTCCTGGCTCCCCACGCTCACCTGATTTATCGAGCCTTGATTTCTTTCTGTGGGGTACACTCAAATCTATCGTGTATGAATTGCCTGTGGAGACAGAAATGGATCTCATGGCGAGACTTGTCTGCGCTGCTGCTACTGTCAAAGAAACTCCAGGTGTGTTCGACCGTGTCCGCCAATCCATGCTGCGTTGGTATCACGCATGCATTGCGTCTCATGGTGGAACCTTCAAGCATCTGTTGTAACATCATGAAATGCATCTATCTCGTACTCCATTGTTAATATTATGTCAAATAAATGTTTGCCACTAATTACTGTCTTGTGTCATTTCTGCTTCTTGTGCCTCTGCTACTACTTTCCCGTGACGTTTCCGGTTATGTGTTGCTATGCGAATCACATTCATTTAGATGTTACCTACCTCCCCTAAACGTTTGTACCAATATTTTTGAGACACCCTGTATATATCAAGGTCTTGTCAAGAAATTTAATTTGTGATATTAATCAGAATTAAATGGATTGATTTTTTTTTTTTTTGTAATTACTTAATAATAATAAGAGAAGAGTATTAATAAAGTAATGCAAATACAAATTAATTAGTAATACAAAATACAAATTAGTAATACAAATTAATAAAGTAGTACAAATTTATAGTGTTTCATAATGAAAAATATGTAAGAAAAACTACATGAACATTCAATGCCCACAGTTGAATTTGTTCAAGAAACAGCAGTATTTCAGAAAACATATTTACTCACTATACCACATAATACTTGAATGTATTATAAGAAAGTGATATAAAATGAGAAATTTTATCATAGAGATTTTATCACATTTATGTATTAAATACGTTAATATGTTGAGAGGGAGACATTATATGATTGTCTATAATAAACAACCACATAATTAACAGGGTAGTTTTCTACTGTATACAATTTTTCTGACTTCCAGTATTTTCTGATTAGGCCTGATTCAGAAATGTTGCCAGTTACTTAGTACAATAGTTCAATAGTGTGAGAACTTAACTTACTTATTATAAATACATTAAAATTCCTTTACAATTAATACCATTATAAAATTTTTCACTATAATAAAAATATTTCTAGGTCACTGCCAACTTTACCTTAATGCTAAATAAATATCGTTCGATATGAAATAATTTTAGTGAAAAATTCAGTGCCAAAAAAATTATTTTCAAAGCCAGTTGATTTATAAGGAATGAAATTATGAATGGGAATGGATGGAACATATTGTAAATATGGTTATGGGAGCATTCATTTGAAAAAAAATATGGAAATTTTAAATATGCAGCAAAAGAATTCAATTGAATTCAAGGCCTTTTTGATTCTTGTAGTTTAATATTTTACCCTTTACTACATCTTCCATATTTTTGAATGAATCAAAAATCAAATGCTTCACCATTTCCCCATGAGACATAGTATCACATGTGTATATGAAATGGCATTCTAGCAATTTCAAACATAAAAACACACACACTAAATATAAATGTCCTTCTTTATACTCCTGCCACAACCACGAGGTCAGAGGAGTTTACAATAAAATCATGAATACAGTCATTAATCATATTTAGCAGTCATGCAAACTTGAACCATGTTACACTCAAAGAGTATGAATTGGAGTACCTGTATTTTTTTTTTTTTTTTTTTTTTTTTTTTACTTAAATTTTTTTAAAAATGCTGAAACTGAAGAAAACATGAATAGCAGATTAGGAACAGAAACAAAACAGACCTCGTTTTTCATGACTTCAAGCACTTCCATTTACATTTACCTAGCAGTTCACTCAATAAAAAAATAATAATAATAAAAATAAGCACCAGAAATAGCAATAAAATAAATTCATTTTGAAGTGAATTCATTCATTTTGAATTGATAAACACTACACTATTGTATCAGTGGTAGATTAAGTAATTTATTATCAAAATGATTCAATTTTAAAGGAATTGAACCACCTCAATGAACCACTATTGATGGCTATGTTGTATATTACTCACTGTTTCCTGTCTTCAGGCTTATGCAGGATAGAACATTGTTTGAGGAATAGTTCTGCAAGATTTCCGAGTGGTCAGGAGCGGGAGTGCAGTAGCACACGCTCTTTGTGTAGACCGGGGTTCAAGCCCCCTGACTGCTAAATACGGTCGATTTGCCAACCCGCACTGGACCTGCATGGCAGATTATGGTCTATTTTTCCCTCAGCATGAATTGTTGAGGAGGCTTCCATCCTGCAGTGGGTTGATAATGGCTGCAGTTTACCTTTTTACTTCAAGTTTTCAACTTGATAATGATATTTGATTATTTACAATACAATGTATTCTAATTATATTATACTCCTTACATGTACTGTTATTGTATAATTTTTACACTTTTGCTAATAATTTAATAAACTTATTAATTAATACAGATAGTTTATAAAAATCCCTGGTGTTACTTTCTATATTAGTTGGAAGGGCTTACCTGTTAACGTGATCCAGGTGTGGAGTCTCTTAGTCCAGTGGGGAAGACTGGGATCAGAGAAACATATAGAAGACTTGACAAAAGTATACAATAACATAAGCAAGATATTTAACACAGCGGAATCAAAATGTTCGAAACAGCTGTACACACCCTTTCCTGCACAGGCACTTAGCATTTCTCACAACAGATTCATTCTACTCCAGAAGAACCTTCAAAGAAGCCTACTTTATAAAATGTTTCAAGAATTCCACAATCAACAAGAAGCAAGGAGTTAACTTCCACGACAGTTATTACGACTTATTCCATACAGATATCATGAAAACGTTCTCAGCAAAAAGAAAATTCCAAACCTCTTAACTTAGTTTTAATAGTAGCCTGAAGACAGGAAACAATGAGTACCCGAAGCATAGCCATAAATAGGTTAAGTGCTTGGCATTCAGGTGGTTCAATTCTTTTAAAATGGTGCCAGTTCAATAACAAAATTAATTCAATTTAATAAGCAACTTGAACCCACATATTTTCAATCGCACCAAAGTTGAATTGTCATATTAATGTGGAGGGAAAAAAAGTAATATAATTAAAATCAAAAATCGACATATTAACATGTGAAAAGTAACAATAAGTTATATCTACTGTACTGTACTATATTTCTTATGAAATAATATGCTTTCAAGATACTTTCCAAACAAAATAATTTTATTTTTGTAGTATACATTTTTGGTATTTTGTCTATTATCGATTTTAAAATTGATACTTAAGTAAAATAAAGCAGAAATCACTACTTCTACATATTATAAAATTGCAGCAGAATTTATTTAAGCAAATAATGGTACTTTTGAAATTATTTTCAGTGATATTCATTGTAATAAAATTACAATGAATATCACTCTAATGAAATAATTTGTGCACTCCCGTGAAATTCTTTATAAAGGGATTTTACCATAATTTATTACACAATAAAATTCACTTGATAACAGTTCATGTAATTTAATAGTGTTATTTATATATAAATTAAATTTAAATGGATAATTTTAACTACCTAAATTGAATTAACATTCAATTATAAATTAGCACTTATAAATGTTAAATTATTTAACATTTATTTAATTTAATAATATAATATTTAATTTAATCATTAATTAATATTAAAATTAGTTAGCATTTAGTGGTTAATTTAAATATATTAACCACTGAATGTCATAATCAATTGTCCCAACATCACGGAAATTCTGTGATCTACTTTTTATGATACATGTATATTGTTCAATAATAAAACAGTATTATTTAACAAACAATATCAAGTTTAGGAAAACTTTTTTTTTTTAACAGATAATTTTGAATATTGGTTTGTATTTGGGAATTGAAATATATATGAGCCTAGCTATTTTTTTATAGGTCTGGTTTGGAGAACACATGTTTAAAGAGGACTTTTCCTTTTATACTGGTTATGTAATTCCAAATTGCCAAACGATGGAACAGTGTGAAGCTTTCATTGATGCACTTCCTAGTGTAGATTCACCTCAAGTTTTTGGTCTGCATCCTAATGCAGATATTACGTGAGTTTATTGATAATTACTTTTGAATTCCTGTTTTAATAACTAATTTATATATTCAGTGTTTTAATGTATGAATAGATAGTTTTTACTAAGACAGGAAAATTATGACAGTTTACATTTATATCTAATTAAGAAATGTGTTTGATCATGATCAAAAAAAAAATCAGTTTTTTCCCAATGATGATAAAATAAAATCCGACAAAACAAACAAGGATGAAAAATAAATGTATGAGTGGATATAATATGTATTGGCGCTGCTGTGCTTTACAATAGTACCAATTAGTAGTAGTGGTGATGGTGGTGGTGTCATGTGATGCAAGAAAGCAAGTGTATGAGCTTATGCAACATCAGCCAAAAAAAAAAATCACACCATTCCCTCCAAATGCCTGTCCACTTCCTCCTTAAATTTATTAAACCTATCAACTTCCACAACGACAGATGGAAGTTTGTTCCAACAATTAACCACCTGCTGGCTAAAGGCAAATTTACACACATCTATTCTACATCTGTCTTTCCTTAATTTGAATTTATGCCCCCTTAGGTTCGTAATCTAAACAAGTGGAAAAATCCCATCAGAATTCAGCATTCTCAACCCATTCAAGGCCTTATACACCTCAATCACATCACCGCACAGGTGCCTAATCTCCAGCCACTGCAATTTGCAGAACTTAAGCCTCTCTTTGTAAGAGGATCCCTTCATTCCCCTCACCAATCTTGTTGCCATTCTCTGTACACGCTCAAGCAAATCTACATCTTCTTAAAATGAGGCTTCCAGACCTGTACGCAGTACTCAAGGCGTGGACTGACCATTGCCTTATACAGAGGGATAATCACCTCCTTTTCCCTACTAGCAAAATTCCTATATATCATTGACAAAACCCCATGACCTGCCCTGGCAGCCTGTCTGCATTGCTCAGAAAACTTCATATCTGACTGCACAATTACTCCCAGGTCTTTTCCATTTTCTACCACCTTAAGTGTAGTACCACACAGTTGGTATGTTTCTCTGGGGTTACTTCTACCCATATGCAGTACTTTGCATTTGTCAAAGTTAAACTTCAGTTGCCACTTCTTAGCCCATCTGCCCAAATTATCTAGATCCTGTTGCAGTAGCACACTGCCATTACTGTCATTAACAACCCTGCCAACCTTTGTATCATCTGCAAACTTCGACATTAAGCCTGATATACCTTCATCAATATCATTGATAAATATACAAAACAACAGAGGACCCAACACCGAACCCTGTGGGACTCCACTAAAAACATTAGTCCAAGAAGAGCAGCACCCATTGATTACCACCCTCTATCTTCTCCCACTCAACCATCCTTTTATCCATTGAAGCAACTTACCCTTAATACCATTCTGCTCCAATTTGTACAATAGTCTTCCATGCGCAACAGTGTCCAAAGCTTTCATGAAATCCAAATATATGATATCAGAATTATTTTTTGCATCCAGTTCCTTTTTAACCACATCATAATATCCTATCAAATTTATCAGACAAGACTTTCCCTTAACAAACCCATGCTGTGTCTGAATTATTGCTGCAGTCTTGTCTAGATGATTCTGCAATGCATCTTTAACCAGTGACTCCATTATTTTACCCGGAACAGAAGTGAAACTAACTGGCCTGTAATTACTTGTGTCACCCTTCGATCCCCCATTGTGAATTGGGGATACATTTGCACATCGCCAGTCAGTGGGGACCTCCCCTGAGTCCAAGGATGCTCTCATAATTATGGCTAAGGGTTTGCTTAGTTGCTTTGCCGCCTCCTTTAATATAACTGGATAGATCCCATCCACCGTAGGTGCCTTTCTTATGTTTAACTTCAACAATTTCTCCTCCACTTTGCTCTCAGTTATTACAAAATCATTAAGAACCCCTGCTATAATTTGATAATCTTCTGCCATTTTCAAACCTTAATAAATCCTCATGTGTGAATGTAGATGCAAAATACTCATTCAGTTTGTTTGCTATTTGAGCAGGATCATCAACAGTCGAACCATCGATATCAATTGGACCAATCAGATTCATCCCCTTCCTTTTAGAGTTTATATAAGTCAAGAAATCCTTGCTGTTTTTCTTAGCATCTTTTGCCAAAGATTTCTTGTAATCTGCCTTCGCCTGCCTAACCTCCTTTGTGACCTGATTACAGACTAGCTTATATCTGCCATAGGCTTCTGAGTCGCTTGATAATTTATATGCATCCCATGCATTTTTCTTCTCTGTCACGAGTGTCAATAGTTCATTTGATAACCATTTAGGCTAAAACCTTGAAAAATATTTCTTAATAGGTATGAAACTTTTAGTAGCATCCACGATTAATTCCTTGAGTGCTTCCCACTTAGAATTTACTGTTGGTAACATTGTCAGTTGATCCCACTGTACAGAATTTAAAAACTGTCTGAGACCACTGTACTCACCTTTACGAAAGCAAAAACCATTTCCTTTACCCCTGATGGTAATTATATCTTTAAGTAAATCCCACATCAGTACACTGTGATCACTGCCACCTAGTGGTTCCTTTATCTGCAAATTCTTAATACACGAATGATCACTGCTGATAACCAGATCAAGAGTATTACCCTCTCTGGTTGCCTCTTGAACATGCTGCTGCAGAAAACAGTCATTCAATAAATCCACAAAAGCCTTACTAGTGTGTGAGTGACCAATCCACAAGTTCCAGTCAATATCTGGGAAGTTAAAATCCCCCATTATAAGACATTCTTATTTACTAGCCCACTCTATTTCTCTGTACAATTGTTCATTATACTCATTCAAGTCATTAGGCCTATAACACACTCCTACTCTTATTTTTGCTTTCGCAATGGTTATGTCACACCAAACTGACTGAACAGCGCACTGGTCATCTATACCAACAGGATGCACATCTTTTGATTTTATGTTTTTCTTAATTAACAGCATAACACCTCCTCCCTTCCTATCCTATCTATCCTTTCTGTACACATTGTACTCCCCAAATTCCAGTTCTGCATTCCTTATATCTGTGTGACACCATGTCTCTGCTATCCCAACAATATCCGCCTTTGATGTCTTGACCAACACTTCAAATTTATGAAATTTATTTACTATAACTATACTTCTAGCATTGGTATACATGCAAGTATACATGTACCTATCCTTATTATTAGTAACCCTAACACATCCCATATACCCACCTGTTTCACAATGACTGCCATCAGTTCCTGAAATCCCCAGCACACCTCGCTCCTGGTCGCTACTTATTCTAATAGAATTTGTGCAAGAATCACCTTCACCTCTGCCTGCGGCTACTTTTAACCTTTTAGTCTGTGAATCCCCCCAAGCTAGCAGTTTTCCGACCCACCTAACACTGCCTCGATAGTATCAGCAAATATTCTTGCACCCTTTCTATTTAAGTGTATCCCATCCCTGTAGAAGCAGTCTCTCCTGTTAACAAGCACAAACCACAATGAAAAAAATTCTACCACTTGAGCCTTGCACATTCCCTCCAGGGCCGAATTGATTGACAAGGCTCTCATTATGTACTCCCTCCTATCGTGTCTGGGCAGAATTGCAGGCACTTTCAAATTTAACCCTGACTCACGAATTTTTTGCAACATTGACCTATACTTGTTAAGTAAATCTGCAGATCTCGTACTCTTAATGTCATTTGTGCCAACATGTACAACAATATCACCTATGTGCCCTTAAAAGATGATATATGCTTTACAACGTCATCAACTTTTGCCCCTGGCAGACATACCCTGGTTCTGTTCCATCTATCCTTTTTTACACAATATACTCCCCATCTCCCTGACAATAGAGTCACCAACAATAACTAGCTTTGGGACCAGCGCGTTCTGCCTTGGAGATTGCTGCTGTGTTGCCTGATGCCCAGGAGTGAGCTCTGACATTGAGTTGGGCAGCTGAGAGCTTGACAGGCCCCTGATATTAATTTCTTTGAGGGCATCTATCCTACACCTTAAGCTCTCATAGACGCCCAGTAGAATGCTGAGTTTATGCCTAATTTCTAGACACCCTCTGCACCTGGCACACGCAAAGACATCCTCCTTGGCTAGATCATGTTCTGTTCCAGAGAGTTCGGCAAACATTTCACAAGTTGCACATTTTTTTAGCGGTGATGCATTGGAGAATCGTCCCCCTCAGTTCTTCCCCGAGTCACAGCACTCCTGCCTCTTTGTGCCCGTTGCTTTGTGGCTCTAGTCTGGGGCATGATATTTTAAATTAATAAGATCAATAAATTTAATTAAATAATTGTCAATACCACACTATCTAATAGAATCCTAAATGCAATGATGCGTATTACGCTATATAATTATACATTAGAGCTGCCTAGTTACCACAATTAAAAATTTGAATTCCCTACTACTCAATACAAAAATGGCTGCAAGATTTGAACGAAATAACGGTTTTACGTATATTAAGTAGTAATCCACAAAAACTCTTTATCTAAAATAAAAATAACCAGCGTAACTATAACTATAAGACTACATATAAAGTACAATATAAAATAACAATTAGGTAAATAAAAAGGCAAACACTTATCGCTTTTTCAGAGCCTGTAATTCACAGCTGTGATTTTCAAAGAGAGTCAGTGCACAATTAATTTAAACTAATTGTAGGCACAATGTTTACAATTAGTTTTGATTTTGTTTGGTTTGGTGCTTAGTGGTGTATTGGCTTCTCTGGCCATAGTTTGTCAGGAGTCAGTGGTTATAGATACTTTAAGTGCTAAAAGGTTTTGGTTTGAAATGTCTAAAATGCTTCAGTTTCTTAGTTTGTTATTCATAACTGCTTTTCTGATATGTGTAGTTTGCCTGTTTATATTTATTTATTATAGCATTTTATTGTGGTCAGAAATTTGAATGTATTATATGTGTCATCTCTCTTTCCCATTACTTCTTTGAGAGGAAGTGGCTCTTGTGCCAAAGTAATGAATTGAATTCCTATTTACAAGCTGTTTCAAAATTTGTAAAATCTGTTAGTATATGCTTAATTAATAATTAATTTTGAAACAAGCTGTTTCAAAATTTGTAAAATCTGTTAGTATATGCTTAACTGTCATAGTTATATCATAAATTTGACATTAGGATGGATCTTCAAACAGAAATAGGTGTGTGTGTGTGTGTGTGTGTGTGTTTGATTTGGTAGTTGTTGGCGCATCGGCTTCTGTGGCCATATTGCACCTCCCAAGGTTTTTGCAGTACTTTGATCCAAGCCCGAGGCGGGAATCGAACCCGCGACCTTTGGGTTGCCGGGCAGGTACTTTACCCACTCGGCTAGCCCGGTCGGCGTGTGTGTGTGTGTGTGTGTGTGTGTGTGTGTGTGTGTGTGTGTGTGTGTGTGTGTGTGTGTGTGTGTGTGACCAATTGTGAGTCTAGCTAGGACAGTTTCTTTCTGTTTCCTTGATCTTGAACTGGTGTTCCATAGACTTTATCTAGGACAGTGTTCTGTTTGTTCCAACCAGTTTGTTTGCTACCATGAATAAAAATGCTTTATAGTGTCTGTATACTGGATTTTAAAGCCATCGTTTGTTGAAGTTATAGTTGATTTGGGAGCTTGGTCAGCAGCTGCTGGGTTGCAATCTATCCCTTTATGGCCTGGTATTCAACAAAGTTATATCTTTGTTTTGTTTAGAAATAGAATTTATAAACAATGCAAAGATATAAAAATAAAGAAAGATATAATTCACCACAAAATTGGGTTGCAAGATCATATTCTTTTGTACTTGCATGATTATTATATGCTGTAAGGCTAGATCTATGGTCCACAATTCTGTTATGAATATGCTGCATCCTGTGATAACCGCTGTGTCACAGCTTCATCTGGGAAAATCACGGTGGTTTACTGACTTAGAGCCATCTGTGTATGTTGGCCTATAAGTTGCAAATTGGGTGCAATGACTGGACATAATTGCTGATTATTTAGTCAGATACTGACTCTTTCCTCCAGTTTTTGAATAGAGGATCACTGATTATCTGTAGGCATTACCAAGGTAGAGGTGGAAGTTTTGGCAATGCAAAAAAATGAATTTGATACTAGAGAGCTATTACGTGCTCGATAATTCCTATATTCTATTATATTATGAATCAACAGGGCTTACCTTTATTTTTTGATATAGGAAGCTTCTTTTCCAACTCTCCTTGTCCAACTCGCTAATGAGTCATGGGGAAGGCGATATCAATTTTGCAAAACATTGTCATAAAGTTAGATTTTGGGGGTCTAAACAGGCTAATAATTAAGGATCGATTTTTCTTTTTGGTCCTGTGGCTGGAATTTTGAGTTAAATTTAGGGGTCTAATAATTGGGTAAGGGGGGGGGTGTAGAGAATAAACCTTGAGCAATGTACATCTATCCACTTCCCGTTTGTAGCAGTTTCTACACGAGTAAGGTCAATTTCTTGTCACATATTAGTCTGAGGAATCTGTTTTTACTGGAAATGTTTGTCTAAGCAGTTTTAGCTGCAGGTCCGAGTGAAGGTTGTATTTTCAACAGAAGTAGATGTACATTGTTTTCTGAGTAGATAGTTAGAATCCATTCTCTTGAGACCATTTACTGATGTTGTTTATGAGGTGCTGTAATTGCTGTTCAATTGTTTGCATGTTTTAGGAGTGACTGAAAATATCTGAGAGAGAGAGAGAGAGAGAAAGAGAGAGAGAGAGAGAGAGAGAGAGAGAGAGAGAGAGAGAGAGAGAGAGAGAGAGAGAGAGGTTCATACTCAAATTTTGGAAGATTCTGTTCTTTAGAAAATATGTAAGTGTCCCTAATCCTAGTGTATCTGTGTCTCACAGAATATCATATTTCCGTGCTATGTTGCATGGCATAGTGTTTTTAATATTCTTTACTAGTTTCTTAGCAGAAACACTGATAAAAGAGACAGCATAGAAAAACAAGGAATATTTTGAATTTCCCCAAAACAAGGAAGGAATAAAGAAAACACCAAATAAAAAACCAATCACCTGGAATTAAAACGAAACATTTGCAAGGTATGGCAAAACAATTCAGTGCCACCTTCTGTTTTACATAGCCCTGAATGATCATTCTCAAATTCAGAGCAATTTTTGTTACAACTTATTAGCATCTTTTCATTAAAATAAAAAGGAAAAATAAATAAAAAATGAGTTGGCTTAATTATGATGAGGCAGTTCATGAGATAATGTATTCTCATGCTAGTACATCTCTCCGCCTCCTCCTCTAAACAGACAGAGAAAAAAAAAAAAGTATCACTCAAATTGAAGAAAACTTAAGAAAAGTTGCATATGAACTTCTGGTACATGAATCATAACATTATGCCAAAATTTCATTTTAATGAATTTACATGCTGAAAATTAATGATAAGTTATATTCTTAAATTAATTTATTAAATTTCATGTGATACTGTATTTCTTATAAATAGAATTTGCTTTCAAAATTATAATTTCTATATATGAATATATGCAATATTTACTTTTTAAAATATTGTATATATATTCATACAATAAATACAATATATTGAATATGGGAAGTGAGCAAATCCTTAGCCATAATTATGAAAGCTTCCTTGGACTCAGGGGAGGTCCCCATGGACTGGTGATGTGCAAATGCCTTCCACAATTCACAAAGGAGGATCAACGGGTCACACAAATAATTACAGTCCTATTAGTTTCACTTTTGTTCCAAGGAAAATAATGGAGTCAGGGTTAAAGAAGCAATGCAGGATCATCTAGACAAGAATGCAGTTATAGTTCAGACACGGCATGCGTTTGTTAAGGGGAAGTCTTGTCTGACAAATTTGATTATATACTAGGAGGGGGTCACAAAGGAACTGGATGCAAAAAATAATATTTATATCATATACTTGGATTAAAAGAAAGCTTTTGATACTGTGGCATATAGAAGACTATTGTACAAATTGGAGCAGTATGGCATTAAGAGCAAGTTGCTCTTAATGCCATACTGTTGAGTGGGAAAAGACAGCAAGTGATAATCAATGGACATTTCTCTTCATGTACTAATGTATTAGTGGAGTCCCCCAGGGTTTGGTGTTGGGCGCATTGTTGTTTTCTGTATTTATCAATGGTATTGATGAAGATATATCACGGTTAATGTCTAAATTTGCAGGCGATACGAAGGTTGGCAGGGTTATTAATGACAGCAATGCTAATACACTACTGCAACAGGATCTAGATAAGTTCAGCAGATGGGCTGAGAGGTGCCAATTGAAGTTTAACATTGACAAATGCAAAGTATTTGCTACCCATATGCACTTGCATATGGGTAGCAGTAACCCCAGAGAAATGTACTAACTGTGTGTTGTTACACTCAGGGCATTGGAGAATGAAAGAGACCTGGGGGTAATTGTGCAGTCAGATATGAAGTTTTCTGAGTAGAGTCAGGCTGCCAGAGTAGGTCATGAGGTCTTGTTAATGATATACAATAATTTTGCTAGCAGGGATAAGAAGGTGATTGTCCCCTTGTATAAGGCAATGGTCAGACCATCCCTTGAGTATTGCATACAAGTCTGGAGGCCTCGTTTTAGGAAGGATGTAGAGCTCCTGGAACAAGTGCAGAGATATTCACAACAAAACTGATGAGTGCAACAAAAGGTTACTGTTACCAAGAAAGGCTTAAGTTCTGCAAATTGCAGCATCTGGATACTAGGCACCTGCGAGGTGATCTAATTGAGGTGTATAAGTCCTTGAGAGGTTTGAGCAAGCTCAGTGCTGATGGGATTCTTCCTCTTGCTCAGATTACTCACCTTTCAAACCGAGGAAAGACAGTAGTAGAACAGATGTGTGGAAATTTGACTTTAGCCAGTGGGTGGTTGATAGTTGGAACAAACTTCCATTTGTTGTAGTGGAGGTCAACAACTTAAACAAATTCAAGGCTAGACAAGCATTTGAGTGAAATGGGAAGATTTGGTTTTTTTTTTTTTTTTTTTTTTTTTGGCTGATGCTATATAAGCTTGCTTTCTTGCATCATATGCCTCTACTAATGCTAATTCTAATATTTACATATTTTGTTATGTTATTTATTTATTGTTGATTTTAGAGTTTATGTTTAACTGGAAGAATGCAAAAAAATTGCTAATTTTATATGTTAATGTATGTAAATTCATTAAAATGAAATTTTGGAACAATGAAATGATTCATGTCCCAAGAAGTTCATTTTAATAGGATTTCAGTTATCTCAAACTATGGTGGACACTTCATAATAAATATTGCATCTGTGCATATTTTTAAGCCACTAGCAATCATCCCATCCCACCCCTATCTTAGCTACTTTGTATAATGCAGTTCATTTCCATATTTGATTATGAAACTCAATATAATATGAATATGAACTCCCAATTAAATTACTTTAAAAGCTTAAAAATATTTTGCTACTACTTTTCAAGATAAATAGTCTTGTTTTACAGCACAATAGCTGGACTTCTGTGAATTTATTGGATGACTGTTTTCTACAACAGCATATTAGAGAAGCAACAAGAGGAAGCCATACTCTTGATCTGATAATCAACAACAACCCTTTATGCATTAAGAAAGACTTCTGTCTACATCTGGGCCAACTGATGATGGTACCAAGAGCAAATTCTAAATGGGAAACATTCAAGGGAGTTATCATAGAAGCCACTAAGCTTTTTATACCAAATAAGTTTACTGTTCAAGGGGTGCCTCCGTAGCCAGGTGGGCAGGAGCAGCAGTGCGTAGCACACGCTTCTTGATTAGACCGGGGTTCGAGCCCATGACCACCAAATACGGAGGATGTGGAAAGGTCAGGGAATGACCACAGCATATCCCCGGAGCAATATGGCCTTAGTTGCTAATGCTCCTAAAAACCAAATAACAAACAAACTGCTCAAGGTTCAGACCTAAATGAATGTCAAATGAACTGATGAGACTCATGGCAAAGAAGAACAATGCATGGGATGCATATGAATTATCATAGGATATAGAAACCTACAGTAGATAAAAACTAGTTAGCAATCAAGTCACAAATTGGAATAAGGCAATCTGCCACAAATTATGGGACATCTCTGGCTAAGAATGCAAAAAAAAATAGCAAAGACTTCTTTACTTATTTAAATATTGGGAGGAAGGGAATGAATCACATTGGTGTACTAGATACAAATGGTTTATCTGTTGATGATCCTGCTCAGGTTGCTGACTGAATAGATATTTTTCATCTATATTCACACATGAGGAATTTTTTTTAGGGATAGGAATGGCAGAAGTATATCATATTCTAACAGGATTTTTAATAACTGAGAAGAAAGAGGAAGAGAAATTGTTGAAGCTAAAGTAAACAAGGCACCTGAGTTGATGGGATCTATAAAATTGCAGAATATTACGAGAAGCAGTAAAAGAGGTAAGCAGGCCCTTTGGCCATAATTATAAGAGTATATTGAATCCATAATTGTTAGATTCAAGGAAGGTCCTTATAGATTGAAGATGTGCAAATATCTCTCCTATTCTTGGGGGAGGGGGAATCAAAAGGTCAAGTGAGCAATTAGACCTGTTAGGTTGATTTCGGTTCCAGGAAAAATAATGAAATCATTGGTTAAAGTAATCATGTAGAACCACCTAGACAAGAAAACAGTTATATATTAAAATCACAGCATGGATTTGTTAAGGGGCAGTTTTGTCTGATGAATCTGATTGGATACTATGACACAGTAACAAAGGAACTGGATGCAAAAAAAAATTATTTTGATATCACATAATCAGATTTCAGCAAAACTTTTGATGCAGTTCCACATGAAATGCTGCCATACACATTGAAGCAGCATGGCATTAGGAGGCAGGCTACTGTTATGGGTAAAGGGATGTTTGGGTGGGAGAAGACAGTGGTTATTAATGGACACTGCTCTTCTTGGACTAATGCTATTAGTGGAGTACCCCAGGGTTTAGTGCTGGGCCCATTTTTGTTTTCTGTGTTTATTAATATTGATTAAGGTATATCAGACTTAATGTCTAAGTTTGCAGATGATGTGATGTGAAGATTTGCAGGGTAGTTATTCACAGTAATCAGGGGATGCTACTGCAACAAAATCTAGGCAAATTAGGTGGATGTGCTGAGAAGTGGCAATTGAAGTTTAACATTTAGAAAGCAAGGAATTACATATGGGTAGTATTGATCACAGAATAAGATACCAATTAGGTGGCACCATAATAATGGTAGTGGAGAATGAAAAAGACTTCACGGTAATTTTGCTGTTAATATAAGTCATGAGGTTTTGTCAGTGATATGTATTGGAATTTTTCCAGCATGGATAAGGAGGTGATTGTACCATTGTATGAGGCAATGGTTAGGCCACATCTTGATTACTGCGTACAAGTCCACCATCTTCATTTTAAGAAGGATGTGGATCTGTTGGAATGGGTGTAGATTAGAGAGGAGAACAACAGAGTACTCTTACCAACAAAGGCATCAGTTCTGAAAATTTCGGCATATAGAAACCAAGCAGCTGCAAGATCTGACTGTGATTTTTAAAGCATCGGATGATTTGAGTAGAATAAATGCCACTTCCTCTCACTCAGATAATACACACAAGGGCACAAATTTAATTGAGGAAGGATAATAGCAAGATTGATGTACAGAAATTTGTCTTCAGCCAGTGAATAATTGATAGGAACAAACTTAAACCTGGCATTGTCGGAAGTGAGTAGTTTGAATAATTTAAAGGAAGAAGTAGCCGAATTCTTAGAAAGGATAAGCAGGTGATAAAGGAAGTGTTTTTTTTTTTTTTTGTTTGTTTGTTTGGTTTTTTTTTACTGATGCTGTATAAGCTTGCTTTCTTGCATCATTTACTGCTACTAATATTAACACTAAATTTATGATTTAGAAATTAATTTAATAAAAACCTTATATGGCTCAGATTAAAATATCTGTTCAATTTAAATTATTCAAATTAATAATTTAATTGGGACATTTACTTCTTTAGTTTTGTTATATCATTTTTTAAAGATAAAAAAAAACACTTAACATTATTAGAATTGTCTTACTGCCTTGCAGGTATCAAAGCAATACTACACAAGCTGTATTAGATACAATTCTGTCTATTCAACCTAAAGAGTCTGGTGCTGGAGGAGGTGAAACAAGGGAGGCTCTTGTGTATAGAACATCTCAAGATATGTTAGAAAGGTTGCCACCAGATTATGTAGCACATGTGGTAATTATTATTTTATTGTGTTAATTATTTTCAAGTATATTGCTGATATTCTCAAACTGTGGTTCCATGACATACACTTGCAAATTTAAAGAAAATTTAATTTGTTTTTTTAAATTTTTAGTCAGCCATTGTAGTTAAGCTTGGTCTTTGGAGTATTAACTTTGTAATCAGCCTTTCACCCTCACTTTCCTTACCAGAGTCACAAGGGTTCTACAAATTGGCAACAATATTGTATTCTTTAAATTACAGAATATTATTTTTAAGTGAACTTTTTAATAGTTGCATATCTGTTTAGCTACAGTGTTTAAATTTATCCATTAAAATCCATTGTTATGTCCATAAAGTTTTGTAATTCACCTTGATTGAGGTATAATCATTATAATCAAAAGTAAATGGTATATTTATTTCTTGACCAATGAAATCATTAATTTTATTTAGGGGCACCCAAATTCATTTATTATTTGGGGGTAGGGTCAGAGTAATAAAGCTTGAGAATCCTTGGCTTTATTGAGACATAATTAGAATAATCACACCACATTTCATTTATATTGGTTTAATGTCATGAATTTGAGGTGTAAAATAGATGCCCTCGAAGAAATTAATATGAGGAGCCCATCAAGCTGTCAGCTGCCCAACTCAACGCCAGCGCTTACTCCTGTGCATCAGGCAACACAGGGGCAATCTACAAGGCAGGATGCACTGGTCCCACAGGAGCTAGTTATTGTCAGTGATTCTATTGTCAGGGAGACAAGGAATATATTATGCAAAAAGGATAGGTGGAACAGGACTAGGGTATGTCTGCAAAGGACAAAAGTTGATGAGATCTCTTTAAAGGCACAAAAGGTGATATTGTTGTGCACGTTGGCATTAATGACCTTAAGAGTAACAGATCTACAGATTTACTTAACAAGTACAGGTCAATTTAGAAACAAAGTTGCGAGTTAGGGTTAAATTTGAAAGTATATTCCGCCTACACATGATAGGAGGGAATATATGATGAGAGCCTTGTCAATCAGTTCGGCCCTGGACAGACTGCAGGGGGTAAATTTTTTTCAGCATGGTCTGTGCTTCCTAACAGGAGCGACTGCTTCTACAGGGATGGGATACACTTAAATAGAAAGGGTGCAAGAATATTTGCTGATGCTATCAAGGTAGTGTTAATTGAAAAACTGCTAGCTTCAAGGAATTCATATACTAAAAAGGTTAGTCTTAAAAGTTAAGTCTAAATTAACAAGTACAGATCACTGTTGAAAAAAAAGCCATGAATTAGGGTTGAATTTGAAAGTGTCTGCAATTCTGCCCAGAGGGAGTATATAATGATAGCCTTGTCAATCAATTCGGCCCTGGAAAGATTGTGCAGAGCTCAAGGAATAGAATTTTTTTCAGCCTGGTCTGTACTTGTTAACAGGAGAGACTGCTTCTACAGGGATGGCATAAACGGAAATAGAAAGGGTGCAAGAATATTTTCTGATGCTATCGAGGCAGTGTTATGTGGGGCGGAAAACTGCTAGCTTGGGGGAGGGGGATAGAAGGACTAATAGATTAACATTAGCCACTGGCAGAGATGAAAGTGATTCTTGCACTGCTTCTATTGGAATGAGCAGAAGCCTGGAAAACAAGATGCAGGATATTTCAGAGACTGCTGGGAGTCATTGCGGTACAAGTAAACACATGGGTTGTGTTTACTTGTGTTAGGGTAGCTAAGAAAAAGAACAGGTGCATGTAAACTTGCGTGTACACCAATGCTACAAGTTTGGTAAATAAATTTGATGAATTTGAGGTATTGTTCAAAACATCAAAGGCAGATATTGTTGGGATATCAGAGATGTGGTGTCACACAGACGTAAGGAATGCAGAACTCGAATTTTGGGAGTACAATGTGTACAGAAAGGATAGACAAAATAGGAAGGGAGAATGCGTTATGCTATTTTTTTTTTTTTTTTTTTTTTTTTTATGAAAACCCAAAACATGAAAGGTATCAAAACATAGTACTTAGTACCATGCATGGTTTGAAGGAGAAATATGGGGCAAGGAGTTGCCGGAGGTTATGCTATTAGTTAAGAAACACATAAAATCCAAGGAAATGAACCCAGTCGACATCATTGGACAGTGCACTCGAGTCAGTTTGGTGTGACATAAGCACTGGGAGATCAAAATTGAGAGGAGTGTGTTATAGGCTTAATAACTGTGATGAATGTAATAAGTAACGGTACAGGGAAATAGAGTGGGCCAGTAAATCAGAGTCTTATAATGGAAGATTTTAATTTCCCAGATATTGACTGGAATTTGTGGGTTAGTCACTCACACACTAGCAAGGCTTTTCTGGATTTATTGGATGATTGTTTTCTACATCAGCATGTTCGGGAGGCAACTAGAGTGAGTAATACTCCTGATCTGATTATCAGTATTGATTCTTCATGCATTAAGAATCTGCAGATAAAGGAACCACTATGTGGCAGTGATTACACCGTACTGAAGTTGGATTTACTCAAAGAAGTAACTACCGTAAAGGGAAGGGTTTTTGCTTTCGCAAAGGCAACTATGGTGGTCTGAGACAGTATTTAAATTCTGTACAGTGGGACCAACTGATGATGTTACCAACAGCAAATTAAAAATGGGAAGCATTCAAAGAATTTATCTTAGAAGCTACTAGGCTTTATGTACAAACTAAGAAATATTGTTTAAGGTTTAGGATGTCAGATAAAACAATGAGACATATGGCAGAAAAAAAAAAATGCCTGGGATACATATAAATTAATGGGTGACATGGAAGCCTATGATAGATATAAGCTGGTCTGTAGCGAAGTCAAAAAGGAGAATTAGGCAAGCAAAGGCAAATTATGAGAAATCTTTGGCAAAGGATGCAAAGAAAAACAACAAAGAGTTCTTTACCTGTGTAAACTCTAGAAGGAAAGGGATGAATTGAATTGGTTCACTGGATATTGATGGTTCAACTGTAGATGATCCTACTCAGGTGGCTAACAAAATAAATGAGTGTTTTGCATCTCCATTCACCCAGGAGGAGTTATTCAGGGAGGGGAATGCCAGAGGTGAGCTAGATGATTTTGTAATAACTGAGAGGAAAGTGGAGGAGAAATTGTTGAAGATAAATAAAAAAGGCTCCCGGGATGGATGGAATCTATCCAGTTAAATTAAAAGAGGCAGCAAAGGAAGTAAGCAAACCCTTAGCCATAATTATGAGAGCTTCTTTGGACTCAGGGGAGGTACCCATGGACTGGAGAATGTGCAAATCTGACCCCAATGCACAAAGGATGATCAAAGGGTGACACAAGTAATTATGGACCTGTTAGTTTAACTTCTGTTCCAGGAAAATTAATAGAGGCACTGGTTAAAGAAGCACTGCAAGATCATCTAGACAAGACTTCATTTATAGCTCGGACACAGCATGGTTTTGTTAAGAGAAAGTCTTTCCTGGCCAATTTGATTGGATACTATGATGTGGTCACAAAGGAACTGGATGCAAAGAATAATTTTGATATCATATATTTGGATCTTAAAAAGGCTTTTGATACTGTTGCACATGGAAGACTGCTGAACAGTTTGGAGCAGTGCGGCATCGCAAGCAAATTGCTGCTAGGGATAAAGGGATGGTCGAGTGGCAGAAAACAGAGTGGTAATTAATGGACACTGCTCATCGTGGACTAATGTTATTAGTGGAGTTCCTCAAGGTTCAGTGTTGGTTCCATTGTTGTTTTCTGTATTTATAAATGATATTGCTTAATTTCCAAGTTTGCAGACAATATGAAGATTGGCAGGGTTGTTATGGATACTAATGACAGTACGCTGCTGCAACAGGATTTAGAAAAGTTGAGCAGATGGGCTGAGAGGTGGCAAATGAAGTTTAACATTGACAAATGTAAAGTACTACATATGGGAAGCAGTAACCCCAAAGTGACGTACCGACTCTGTGGTACTACACTAACAGTGGTAGAGAACGAAAAGGACTGCGCATAATTGTGCAGGGAGATATGAAGTTTTCTGAGTGCAGATGGTTTGCAAGAGTTGCTCATAGTGTCTTGTCAATGATATACAGGAATTTTTCTAGCAGCGATAAGGAGGTGATTATCCTCTTGTATAAGGCAGTGGTCAGGCCACATCTTGAGTACTGTATACAGGTCTGGAGGCCTCATTTTAATAAGGATGTAGAGATGTTGGAAAGAGTGCAAAGAAGGGCAAGAAGATTAGTGAATGGAAGAAAGGGTTGCTCTTACGAAGAAAGGCTTAAATTTTGCAAATTACAGTGTCTGGAGACTAGGCACCTGTGAGGTGATCTGATTGAGGTGTATAAAGCCTTGAATGGCTTGAGTATGCTCAATGCTGATGGGATTCTTCCTCTTGCTCAGAATAATTACCTGAGAGGGCATAAATTCAAATTGAGAAAGACAGATGTTGGATAGATGTACCGGAGTTTGCCTTTAGCCAGCAGGTAGTTGGAACAGACTTCCATCCTTTGTTGTGGAAGTTGATAGCCTAAATAAATTTAAGGCTGAGCTGAACAGGTATTTGGAACGAATGGAGGGGTGAAATGTAAGTGTTTTTTTTTTTTTTTTTTTTTTGGGGCTGATGCTGCATAAGCTTGCTTTCTTGCATCACATGCCTCTACTAATGCCAATTTGAATGCTAAAAAAAGATCAACAGTAGCCACAGACAGAGGCGAAAGTGATTCTTGCACTGCTTCTATTCTACTGAGCAGCAGCCTAGAAACCAGGTTGCTGGAGATTTCAAGAGCTGCTGGGAGTTGTCATGGAACAAGTAAATACATAGGTTGTGTTGGGGTAACTAAGAGTAAGAACAGGTGCGTGTATACTTGCATGTACACCAGTGCTAGAAGTACAGTAAATAAATTTGATGAATTTGAAATGCTGATCAAAACATCAAACCCAGATATTGCTGCTTTTGATTCTGCTCTGCTTATATCTGTGTGACAGATATAAGCAAAGCAGAATTGGGATTTGGGGAGTACAGTTTGTACAGAAAGGATAGACAGGGTAGGAAGGAGGAGGGGTTATGCTGTTAGTTAGAAATACATAACATCTAAGGAAGTGCATCCCAGTGACTCTGGTGGACAGTGCAATGTTGAGTCAGTTTGGTGTGACCTAAGGACTGGGAAAGGGAAAATGAGAGGAAGAGGAGTGTGTTATAAGCCTAATGACACTGATGTGTACAATGAACAATTGTGCAGAGAAATAGCGTGGGCCAGTAAATTAGAATGTCTTGTAATGGGGGATTTTAACTTTCTAGATATTGACTGGAACTTGTTGGTTGGTCACTTGCATGATAACAAAACTTTTGTGAATTTATTGGAGAATTGTTTTCTACAGCAACATGTTCAAGGGGCAACAAGAGGAAGTAATACTCTTGATCTGAATATCAGCAGTAATTATTCATGTATTAAAAATTTGCAGATAAAGGAACCACTAGGTGACAGTGATCACAGTGCACAGATGTGGCATTTATTTAAATATCTAACTACCATCAGTGTAAAGGGAAGGGCTTTTGTTTTTGCAAAGGTGACTACAGTGGACTCAGACACTTTTTAAATTCTTTACGGTGAGATTATCTGATAATGTTAAAAACAGCAAATTCTAAATGCTAGAGAGTTGAAGATATCAAGGAAATAATCTTGAAAGCTACTAGGCTTTTCACACTAACTAAGAAATACTGTTAAAGATTTATACCTAAATGGATGACAGATGAGCTAATGAGGCTCATGGCAGAGAAGAAAAATGTGTGGGATGCATATAAATTATCAGGTGACACAGAAGCCTATCGCAGATATAGGCTAGTCTGTAATCAAGTCACAAAGGAGGTTAGGCAAGTGAAAGCTGATTTCAAGAAATCCTTGACAAAGGATGTAAAGAAAAACAGAGTTCTTTACTTATGTAAACTCTAGAAGGAAGGGGATGAATCAGATTGGTCCACTTGTTGGTGGTGTTTCAACTGTTGATGATCCTGCTGAGATACCTGACAAACTGAATGAGTATTTTGCATCTACATTCACACATTAGGAATTCTGTAAAGAAGGGGAGACAGAAGTTTACTAAACTCTAACAGGAAGCTAAATGATTTTGTAATAACTGAGAGCAAAGTGGAGGAGAAATTGTTGAAGTTAAACATAAAAAAGGCACCTGAGGCAGAAGGAATCTATCCAGTTATATTGAAGGAGCCAGTGAGGGAAGTAAGCAAACCCTTAGCCATAATTCGAGAGCATCCATAGATTCAGAGGAGATTCCCATGAACTGGAGATGTACAAATGTATCCCCCAGTTCACAAAGGGGGTTGGCATTAGCAATGGCACATGATGCAAGAAAGCAAGCTTATATAGCATCGCATCCGCCAAAAAAAAAAAAAAAAAAAAACCCTTATTTCCTCCATCCACTCACTCCAAATGTTTGTCAAATTCTGCCTTGAATCTACTTAAGCTATCAACTTCTACAATGACAGTGGAATTTTTTTTCCAGCAATCAGCCACCCACTGGCTAAAGGCAAACTTCTGCACATCTATCCTACAACCGTCTTTTTTCAATTTGAATTTATGCTTTCTCAAGTGATTATTCTGAGCAAGAGGAAGAATCCCAACAGCATTGAGCATGCTCAAACCATTCAAGGCTTTATATACCTCAATCACATCACCTCGCAGTCTCCAGACACTGGAATTTGCAAAATTTAAGCCTTCATTTGTAAGAGCACCCCTTTGTTCCATTCACTAATCTTGTTGCCCTTCTCTGCACTCGTTCCAACAGCTATACATCCTTCTTAAAATGAGGCCTCCAGACCTGTATACAGTACTCGAGGTGTGCCTGATCATTTCCATATACAAGGGGATAATCACCTCCTTATCCAGGCATCTCAGTAGCCAGGTGGGAAGGAGCAGCAGTGCGTAGCACACGCTTCTTGATTAGACCGGGGTTCGAGCCCATCACCACCAAATACGGAGGATACGGAAAGGTCAGGGAATGACCACCGCATATCCCAGAGCAATGTGTAACAAACAAATAACCTCCTTATCCCTGCTAGAAAAATTCCTGTATATCATTGACAAGACACCATGAGCTACTCTTGCAGATTGTCTGCACTGCTCAAAAAACTTCTTATCTGCCTGCACAATTGCCCCCCAGGTACTTTTCATTCTCTACCACTGTCAGTGTAGTACCACAGAGTTGATACATTATTCTGGGGTTGCTGCTTCCCATATGTAGTACTTTACATTTGTCAATGTTAAACTTCATTTGCCACCTCTCAGCTCATCTACTCAATTTTCTAGATCCTGTTGCAGCAGCGTACTGTCATTAACAACCCTGCCACTCTTCGTATCGTATGCGAACTTGGACATTAAGCCTGATATACCATCATCAATATCATTTATAAATACAGAAAACAACAATGGACCTAACACTGAACCCTGAGGGATTCCACTAATATCATTACTAATGACTTCTCCCACTCAACCATCCCTTTATCCATAGCAGCAATTTGCCTCCAGTGCCACACTGCTCCAATTTGTGCAGCAGTCTTCCATGTGCAACAGTATCAAAGGCCTTTCTAAGATCCAAATATATGATATCCAAGTTATTTTTTGCATCCAGTTCATTTGTGACTACATCATAGTATCCAATCAAATTGATCAAACAAGACTTCCCCTTAAGAAACCCCATGCTGTGTCTGAGCTATAACTGAAGTCTTGTCTAGAAGATCCTGCAATGCTTTTTTAACCAGTGCCTCCATTAAGTTAAACTAACAGGTTTGTAATTACCTGTATCTCCCTCTAATCCTCCTTTGTGGATTCAAGTCACATTTGCACATCATCAGTCCATGGGTACCTGCCCTGAGTCCAGGGAAGCTCTCATAATTATTACTAAGGTTTTGCTTACTTCCCCCCCCCTTTAATATAACTGGATAGATTCCATCTGCCCAGGGTGCCTTTCTTACGTTTATCTTCAACAATTTCTCTTCCACTTTACTCTCAGTTATTACAAGATTATCTAGCTTACTGCCAGAGTTTAATACACCTCTGGCATTCCTCTCCCTGAATAACTCCTCATATGTGAATGTAGATGCAAAATATTCATTTAGTTTGTTAGCTACCTGAGCAGGATCATCAACAGTTGAACCATCGATATCAAGTGGACCAATCTGATTCATCCCTTCCTTTTAGAGTTTACATAAGTAAAGAACTCTTTTCTGTTTTTCTTTGCATCCTTCGCTTGCCTAACCTCCTTTGTGACTTGGTTACAGACCGGCTTATATCTATCATAGGCTTCTGTGTCACGTTATTTTATATGTATCCCATTCATTTTTCTTCTCTGTCACATGTATAATTAGTTAATCTGACATCTATTTAGGCCTAAATCTTGAACAATATTTCTTAGTTGGTAGGAAAAGCCTAGAAGCTTCCAAGATTAATTCTTTGAATGCTTCCCATTTTGAAATTGCTGTTGGTAACATCATCAGTTGGTCCCACTGTATAGAATTTAAATACTATTACAGACCATCGTAGTCACCTTTACGAAAGCAATAACCCTTCCCTTTATCCTTGATGGTAGTTATCTCATTGGATAAATCCCACTTGGCCACACTGTGATCACTGCCACCTAGTGGTTCCTTTATCTGCAGATTCTTAATGCATGAAGGATCACTACTGATAATCAGATCAAGCGTATTACTCCCTCTAATTCCTTCCTCAACATGCTGATGAAGAAAACAATCATCCAATAAATACACAAGAGCCTTGCTAGTGTGTGAGTGACCAACCCACAAAATCCAGTCAACATCTGGGAAATTAAAATCCCCCATAATAAGACACTCTTATTTTCTGGCCCACTCTATTTCTCTGCACAATTGCTCATTATACTCATCAGATTCATTAGGCCTATAACACACACCTACTCTCATTTTTTCTCTCCCAGTGCTTATATCACACCAAACAGACTCAACATTGCATTGTCCACCAACATAAATTGGATGCACTTCCCTAGATTTTATGTGTTTTTTTAACTAACAGCCTAACCCCTCCTCCCTTCCTGTCCTGTCTATCTTTTCTGTACACATTGTACTCCCCAAATTCCAATTCTGCACTGCTTATGTCTGTGTGACACCACATCTCTGATATCCCAACAGTATCTGCCTTTGATGTCTTCACCAGCACATGAAGCTCATCGAATTTAACTATACTTCTTCCATTGGTGTACATACAAGTATACATACACCTGTTTCTACTCTTAGTTACCCTAACAGCCCACGTATTTACTTGTTTCACTATGACTCTCAGCAGTCCTGGAAATCCCCATTACCTTGCTTTCCAGGCTGCTGCTCAATTTAATTTCAATAGATGCAGTGCAAGAATCACTTTCACCTCTGCCAGCAGCTGCTGTTAATCTATTAGTCTGTGTATCCCCCAAGCTAGCAGTTTTCCGAACCAAATAACTCTGCCTCTATAGCATCAGCAAATATTCTTGCACCCTTTCTATTTAAGTGTATCCCATCCCTGTAGAAGCAGTCTCTCCTGTTAACAAGCACAGACCAGGCTGAGAAAAATTCACAAAGGGGGTTCAAAGGGTGACGCAAATAATTATAGACCTGCTAGTTTAACGTCTGTTCTGGGGTAAATGATGGAGTCACTGGTTAAAGAAGTGATGCAAGATCACCTAGGCAAGACTACAGTAATAGTTCAGACACAGCATGGATTTGTTAAGGGAAAGTCTTGTCTGGCAAATTTGATTGGATACTACGATGTGGTCACAAAGAAACTGGAACGAAAAAATAATTTTGATATCATATACTTGGATTTTTGGAAAGCTTTTGATACTGTTGCATATGGAAGACTGCTTTACAAATTGGAGTAGTATTGCATTAAGGGCAAGTTGTTGCAATGGATAAAGGGATGGTTGAGTGGGAGATGGCAGAGAGTGGTAATAAATGGACACTGCTCTTCATGGACTAATTTTATTAGTCGAGTCCCCCAGGGTTTCATGCCGGGCCCACTGTTGTTTTCTGCATTTATCAATGATATTCATCAAAGTATATCAGGCTTAATGTCCAAGTTTTCAGATGATACAAAAGTTGGTAGGGTGTTAATGATAATAAAGACAGTATGCTACTGCAACAGGATCTAGAAAAGTTTGTCAGATGGGCTGAGTAGTGGCAACTGAAGTTTACCATTGACAAATGCAAAATAGTGCGTATGGGTAGCAGTAACCCAAGAGAAACGTACCAACTCTGTGGTACTACACTCAGGGAGGTGGAGAATGAAAAAGACCTGGGGGTAATGGTGTAGTCAGATATGAAGTTCTCTGAGCAATGCAAACAGGCTGACAGAGCAGGTCATGGAGTTTTTTCAATGATACATAGGAATTTTGCTAGTAGATTGATATTGTTAATTGTTTGTTAGGAGCATTAGCAAATAAGGTCATATTGCCCCTGGCATATGTTGTGGTCATTCCCTGACCATTCCACATCCTCCGTATTTGGTGGTCACAGGCTCGAACCCCAGTCTAATCAATAAGCATGTGCTACGCACTGCTGCTGCTGCCCACCTGGCCATGGAGGTGCCTGCTAGTAGAGACAAGGAGGTGATTATCCCTTTGTATAAGACAGTGGTCAGGCCACACCTTGACTACTGCATACAAGTCTGCAGGGCACATATTAGGAAGGATGTAGAGTTGCTAGAACGAGTACAGAGAAGGGCAACAAGATTGGCGAGAGGAACAAAGGTGTGCTGTTAGTACTGCAAGTTGCAGCATCTGGAGAGTTGGCACCTGTCCCAGGGGCTCACATCTCGTGAGTATGGGTTAGCACACCCAGCGTCCTGAGCTAGATATCATCATGCTTTTCTTTTTTAGTGATTCTCTCTCTCTCTCTCTCTCTCTCTCTCAGGGTACTCAAATTTTTTTGGCTGGTGCAGCATAAGCCACAGGCTTCCTTGCACTATATGGCTAATAATAATAATAATATAAGGTGATCTGATTGAGTTTTATAAGGCCTTGAATGGTTTGAACAGGCTCAGTGCTGATGATATACTTCCGCTTGCTCAGATTAAGAACCTGAGGGGGGCATAGATTCAAATTGAGGAAAGCTGTAGAATAGATGTGCGGAAGTTTGCCTTTAGGCAGCGGTAGTTGAATCCTGGAACACACTTCCATCTGTTGTTGTGGAGGTTGATAGCTTAAATAAATTTAAGGCTGAACTAGACAAACATTTGGAGTGACCGGATGGGTGAAATGGGGGAAGTTTTTTTTTTTTTTTTTTTTTTTTTTTTTTTTGGCTGATGCTATATCCTTACTTGCATTATGTGTCTCAGCTAATGCTAATTTTGCAAAATATTTTCAAAAGGTCTCAGAAAAAAATTTTAAAAAATGACGGTGAAAGGAGGAAAGAAGTGCACTTCTATTACCATTTGGGTCTCCCACCCAAATGTTAATTTTCTTTATCATTATTTTGTTTGGTATAACTTGTTGCTCTTTGGAAGTAAAGTACTGAAATCCTATTTTTCTTACACTGACCAACAGAGTATTAAATAGTTTTCTGCTGTGATGTGCATTTGCATACATGCATGTATGTATGCGTATTTCCATTACACAATTTGTTATTCAGTAAAATTCACTTGATAACAGTTCATGTGATTCAATTTGTGTTATTTACATTTTATATTAAATAAATTAACCACTGAATGTTATAATCAATCTCCCCAACATCACATTGCAAATTCTGTGGACTGCTTTTTTTTGATATATGTATTTGTTAAATAATAAAACAACATTATTTAAAAAACTATATAACTAGTTCAGGAAACCTTTTTTTTTTTTAACAGATAATTTTGAATATTGCTTGGTATTTGTGGATTGAAATATATATGAGCCTAGCTATTTTTCTGTAAACACATTGGGTTTATGCATCATCATCATTTCTGTTGGCGGTAATTTTTTTATTTTTTCCCATATTTTCTTGAACTATGAATGCCTTTATGCAGTGCTTAACTAGCATTAATTTCAGCAGCACTAATCAAGTGCTAATGGCTAAAATGAACTGGTACAGTCCCCTGCCTTATGACATCTGCATGGCTGCCACAAGCCAGAGACAGCCACTGGTGTGATACGAACTACAGGTCATGAAATTTTACAGAAACACTCATCAGAGTAAAGAAAAGACAGATGATGCCATTGAGCAAATGACAATATACTGTGAATTACAACCACCTTTGTAACCACATAGAGAATACCCTTTGCCTCATCCTGACCAAACTGGATGTCCCAGGGGCTCACATCTAGTGAATATGGGCTTGGCACACCCAGGGTCCTGAGCTGGATATCATCATTCTTCTTTTTCTTGGTGATTCCCTTCTACCTCTCTCTCTCTCTCTCTCTCTCTCTCTCTCTATCTCTCTCACAGAGTAATTCAGAATTATTTATTTATTTTTTTTTTTTTGCCTGGTGTAGCATAAGCTTCAGTCTTCCTTGCGTCATAAGGCTAATAATAATGATAATGTCCCCTCAGATTAGGGCTTGCAAACCGTTTTATAAAACCGGTTAAATCGGTTTTTATATTGAGTTGCTTAAAACCGAAACCGAGCTTCAAAAACTGGATTCGAATATTTTCTTAGTTAGCCCTCGAATATAGTTTTTTGTTACACACATTTTCTTTTGTTTGTTCATTTGTCTGGATCGTTCAACTGCTTTATGTTTTAAACATGTTTTTTATTTTATTTTATTTTATTTTTATGTTTAGATATGAATCTCATGGGCAAGTGGCCCAAATCTAGGAGGGTACCTTTTATCTTCCCACCTGTATCATGGCACGATGCAGGTGTACTCATTTACGACTGAGTGAGTCGGAGCGGTAGCATCAAAGAAAATGCTCAACATTTCTCCGTTCCATCTATCTTGTTCGCCAGGCAAGCTGTGGACCGCGCCTTATTGATGTTTACCCACTAGAAACAGATTCGCTGAATATTGCATCAAATTTCAATCGTAGAAAGTTTTTTGCTTCTTTATTAATATTAAATTTGCGATCAAATATTCTCCAAAAAAGCAGCTTCACCAAATTTAGCTTTTATGTAATTTTGAAAATACAATAGAATTGGGGAAAAAAAATTGCAAGTAAATAAATAAAAAATTTCTTTCGTGAAAATTTTGAAACTTGCCTCGTTTAGACTCTTCATTCAGTGCTGCTGGCGCCTCCGTAGCCAGGTGGGAAGGAGCACAGTACGTAACACACGCTTCTTGATTAGACCAGGGTTCGAGCCCGTCACCACCAAATACGGCGGATGCGGACAAGGAATGGCCACCGCATATTCCCAGAGCAATATGGCCTTAGTTGCTAATGCTCCTGAAAACCAAATAACAACATCATTCAGTACTTGCGGGAGTGACGCATAGTATTGTGCCTTTGTTATCTTCAATATTTTTATTTAAAATTGTCGGTGATATAAATTCCTACTAATTAATATTTATTACTCTTAATATGTCTAAGATGAAATCAAATGTATGGAATTATTTTGCTCGAAAAAGCAAAAATGAAGCACAACGTTCGAAATGTCAGAAGATAATGAAGTCGTCTGGAGGATCTAAATCATCTTTGATGTTGCATTTAAAGAAAATGCATCAGATTGACATTAAACAAGATAACAGTGAATCTCCCGCAAAAATGGTAAGAACATTAGAAAACTTTATTGTTAAAAAATCTATGGAAGAAGAGATTTCAAAATTAGCTGCTTTAGATGGATTTTCTTTTAATTCAATTGCCAAGAGTGAGTTTATACAATCAAGCCTCCACTTTCAGAGAAATAAATACGATAAAATACCTCCGGCCTCATTGAATGGAATTAAAAATATTGTTCTGAGTTATTATAAAACTAAGAAAGAAGAACTCATTCAGCATTTCAAAAATTCATTGGTTTTGGGTGCACGATATTCATTGACTCTAGACGAATATACATCTATACAAAATAAAAGGTATATGAATATAAATGTGCAGTCAAAAGACAATCATTGGTCGTTAGGTCTTATTGAGATTAATGGTTCACTTGATAGCAGAAGAACTGAACAAATTGTGAATGGACACTTGAAGGAATTTGGTTTGAACTTGGATGAGGATATTGTTGCCTGCACCACCGATGGAGCAGCAATGATGATTAAGTTTGGCAAGTCATCATCAACGCCTAATCATCAACAATGTATAGCCCATTGTATACATCTATCAGTTATATATGTACTTTATGAAAAAGCAATCAATTATGGCACCACAGTCTCTGAGTCTCCCAAAGACAATGAAGAAAATGAAAATAATGAAGAAAGTAGTGATGATGAAGAAGTTGAAGAAAGACAGCAAGACATGCTTTATCAAACCGACTTTACTGATGAGCTCATTAATTTCTTCAATCCAATGGCCAATATTGCACAAACTATTAACAAAGTCAGAAAAATTTGCAAGCTTTTTCGAAAATCGCCTACCAAAAATGACATTACAAAATTTTGTTAAAGCAAAATTTAATGGGAAAGAATATAAACTTATATTAGATTGCAAGACTAGATGGGATAGCACATTCTATATGATTGAGAGATTTTTGAAATTGAAAAATTGCATTCAAAATGCTCTATGTGCAGTACTGTCAACTGACGATGACTGGAAAACACTTGAATTGCTATATGAAACTTTGCGACCAGTTGAAATGATTCTGAAGGCTATAACCTCAGAAGATACAGACTTACTTAAATCAGAGTCTTCAATAGAATTTCTGCTTGCTAAGCTTGATACAGCAGAAAACCCATTTGCTTTAAAGTTTCACCAAAGCCTTTTGCAGCATTACAATGCAAGACAAAATTGCCAAACTGTGGCTTTGCTGAGCTATCTACACAACCCCAAAAAAGTTTAGGAAAGAAGATTCAGGTTCAAGAACTTTTGATTTTCCAAGTAACCAAGTTTTGAAAAAGCATGCTGAAGAGATTTATCAGAGATTATTTGCAAAACATTCCGAAGGAGTCTTTTTTTTCATATTATTTTTATTTATTTATTATTATCATTATTATTATTATTATTATTATTATTATTATTATTATAGGGCTTATTATTTTTTGTTCACTATATGAGAGGATACTTTTTATTCAAAGGATTTGAATACAATTTGTAATTTTGTATAATCTCAAGCTGGTTACTTTTTTTAAGCATTTTAATTTTTTTATTTTTTTTTACTATAAGAGGTGATAGATTTTGTTTAAAAGATTTGATTACGATTTGTACAATCTACCCAAGATAAAATAAATACCTGTGTTATAAGCTTTTAATTATTTTCCCTAAGTCTGAGAAAATCGGTTTTAAAACCAGTTTTAAGAGAAAACTTCGGTTAAACTCGGTTTTGAAATTTCTCGGTTTTATGCAAGCCCTACCTCAGATCCATTACTTGTTACCACCGAGACCCACCAGTACCAACATCCTGGCTACTAATAACATTATTCTTTCTGCTTTTGAAAGCAAAGCCAAACTGATACCTGTATGGCTGCAGTAAGTAACTGCAGCCATACTGCACTGAACAGAATTGAGTGCAGCCTCTGACATAGAGGCTGCACTCAATTTTGTTCAGATTTTCCCAGTTCTTCAGCTGCTTACAAACTACTTCCAAATCAGAAGGGATATTCTCCACTTCTTTCCTTCACTCCTGCAAATTCAGGTAGCCAAGGTTGTGGGGGGGGGGGAATGTTTTGATCAGATGGATTTCAGCTAGGTATCCTTAAAGAGGGGGGGGGGGTTCTTTTTGGGTGCTGCTTCACCACCTGCATCTACTCCACTTATCAAAGACAAGCCTGATCTAATCTGCTATGCTGACAATATCAAGATCCTTACACCATGTGTTTGTCACAGGATTGATCAACACAATGCTCCAAGAGATGCCCATTAGATTCATGCCACTCAAATGCTCTTGATTCCTCAATGTAAACTTAAACAGGTTTGTGACTGAACATATACCCTGGAAAACAAGATGCAGGGAATTTCAGAGACTGCTGGAAGTCATTGTGGTACAAGTAAACACATGGGTTGTGTTAGGGTAGCTAAGAATAGGAACAGGTGCATGTATACTTGCGTGTACACCAATGCTAGGAGTTTGGTAAAAAATTTGATGAATTTCAGGTCTTGGTCAAAACATCAAAGGCAAATATTGTTGGGATATCAGAGACGTGGTGTCACACAGATATAAGGAATGTAGAACTGGAATTTCGGGAGTACAATCTGTACAGGAACGATAGAGAGGATAGGAAGGGAGTAGGGGGTTATGCTTTTAGTTAAGGGCCCCGGGTGCCAAGCGATTAAAGTGCATTCATTAAAGCTATCTTTTCAAAGAGCTTTTGCTATATAGAGTTTCTTTTTGTTGTGATTACCGTTTTTTTTTTTTTTTTTTTTTTTTATTTTATACTAGAGTAGCTCTTTGACACTACAGGAAGTAGGCAAAGGCCCAGAAAGGGAAGTCACCTTTCTGTTTCTTTTTTATATCTCTCACTAACACAACTAACAGCCACTTGGTCATCTCGTGGCACTGCTCCTGTCTCCCCATGGCGGGGCCGGAAACCTGGAAGGAAAAGTTAACCCTCGTTTTCCACGATTGCTCCTTTAGCCCTGGAAGGGCTAAAGGAGCAATCGTGGAAAAAGAAAATTTCCCTCCTCTAAAGACTGCAAATCCTATGGATTTGCAACAAAATTGTGACAATCAAAACCGCAAAAGGATGAAAACTGATGTACCTCAAATGGAATACCCATCTTTCCTCATACTGCATTCTTTAACGAATCAGTCATTAGGTACATTATCTCCCTTCTATATATACAAAAATGTTTAGAAAGTGTAGCCGGATCACCAAAAATGGTACGCAGACTGAAATCTGGTGACTTATTAGTTGAAACCACCAACCCCAAACACTCTGAGTCTCTCCTCAAACTAACATTATTTGGTGGAATCCCCACTAAGGTAGATGGGGACTGCTAAGGTATCTACCAGCTATTTCAGGTCAAATGGAAAACTCAAATTATGCCAGAAAGAAATCATCTGATACATAAATATGGATATTGCAGAAAATAATACCTATGATGAATTCATTCTAGATCTATATGCTGAAGACGACATGGACACACGTCCATTCTTCCCAAAAAAGGAAAAAATAAAATTTGACCGTCCTTATGCCACCCTTAATACCTCTAAAGGAGTCATATCCAAATGGGACCTATTGAACGTCAAAGAGGAAGAGATTGTTCAAGAACTCCAGGACCAGAAAGTTATTCAAGCGAGACGAATAATGTTAAAGAAGGATGGAGAATTTGTACCCACTCGCAGCATTATTCTTACTTTTTCTACACCGAACCTACCTTCATCAGTAAAAGCTGGATACCTAAATTGCCGCATCCTTCCTTACATCCCCAATCCTATTCGATGCTACAAGTGTCAGAAGTTTGGGCATTCCCAAACTATCTGCCGGGGAAATTCAGTATGTTCAAACTGTGGATCAAAAGAGCATATTCGTACCAATTGCAATGCCGAATCATCACGATGCCCAAACTGCAAAGGCAATCATTTAGCATTCTCTAAATCCTGTGAGCAATGGAAGCTGGAGAAAACAATCCAGAAATACAAAGTAGTTAACAAAGTCACGTACCTTGAAGCGAGAAAACACCTTCTACAAAGCATACCTAAACATTCATATGCTGAAGCATCCAAAAGATTTCAACTCAGACGGATACAACTGTTCCACCAAAAGTGTCAATTTCTAACTGGGCTCGATCACTCTTATCATCTGCACTACAAAACAAACTGTCGAGAGGACTAATAACACACCAATCTCAATACCACCTACTACTCAAGCTCCAGCTATTTCAGGTCAAATGGAAAACTCAGATTATGCCAGAAAGAAATCATCTGATACCATAAATATGGATATTGCAGAGAATAATACCTATGATGAACCCATCTAGATCTATATGCTGAAGACGACATGGACACATGTCCATTCTTCCCAAAAAAGGAAAAAAAAAATTTGACCGTCAAAAACAGAGCACTTCTAAAAAACATGTGAATTCGATTGCTAACTCTAAACCTACACAATGAATAACATAATCCAATGGAATTTCAGAGGGTTTCGTAGCAAACATAGATGACATATACGAGTTAATCAATCGTTATCATCCTGTGGGTATATGCCTACAAGAGACAAATTTAACACCTCAAGTATCTGTATCAATTAAATATTATACTCTTTTTCGTCAAGACAGGTCCATTACAAAAAGTGCTCATGGAGGAGTAGCCATACTCATAGACTCAACAGTTCCTTGTAAGCAAATTGTTCTCCAAACTTCCCTAGAAGCTGTCACAGCTCGTATAGTGGTTGGCACGGCTTTAACGATCGTCTCAATCTATCTTCCACCCAATAAACCATGTTCAATTCAGGAACTGGAAAACCTTATTTTGCAAGTACTGTCTCCCATCTTCCTGTTAGGAGACTTTAACAGTCACAGTCCATTATGGGGATCTCCCGACTCAGACAGATGTGGAGAGTTCGTTGAAATTTTACTAGACAGACAGAATTTAACGTTACTGAACACTGGCTTATCCATTTGCATTAAAATTTTCCTACTGGTTCAACCTCGGCAATAGATCTTTCGCTATGCTCTCCTATCCTTTTCCCAAGTGTCGAGTGGACAATACATGACAATCCTCTGAACAGTGATCACTATCCTGTCATATGTTGAATTCAAACCACCCATTCAAAAACAACTGAAACCCAAACGAAATGGAAATTTTCCAAAGCAGAATGGGCAAAATATAAAAATTGTCTCTTTTAATGATCACATCATTGAGTCTTCTCCCGTCGATACTGTCACAGAGCATATAACAGCACAAATAGTTAGAGCTGCAACAATCGCAATTCCGCAGTCTCAACTAGGAAACTGCAAGCATATCAATCATTGGTGGAACGAAGACTGTTACATGGTTAAAAGAGAAAAAAATGCAGCATGGAACCAATTCCGCAAATACCCAACCACTGTCAACCTTATTAATTATAAAAGACTTAGAGCCAAAGCACGATACATCCACCAAAAAGCCAAAAAAGACTCTTGGATAAAATTTGCTTCAACAATTAACAAAGATACCGACTCCAGAATAATTTGGAAAAAATAAGGCAGTTGAATGGCAAATATCTTAAATCACCTTCAGCTATTCTTAACTGGAATGGGAAGGAGATCTCTGATCACACAGAGATTGCAAACACCTTAGGAACTGCATTCTCTGAGTTGTCCGCCTCAATAGCTTATCAGCCATCATTCCATAAAATTAAAGCCGAAGCTGAGAAATCCAAACTAAATTTCAAAACTACCTATCCTTTGCCCTATAATCAACCATTCACACTACCTGAACTGAAAGAATCCATAAATACCTCTAGAAACAGCACCCCTGGCCCTGACGATATTTACTATATAATGCTGAAACATCTACATGAGAAATCTCTGTCCTCACTCCTAAAATTTGACAATAGGGTCTATTCTGAACACACATTCCCCTGTTCCTGGCAATATGTAATAGCTATTCCTAAACCAGGAAAAGATCACTCGGCTCCATACAACTATAGACCGATATGTCTAACCAGCTGCTTGAGTAAAACTTTGGAAAAAATGGTGCACCGCCGATTAACATGGTAGCTTGAGAAAAGAAACATAATCAGCAGCAATCAGTTTGGCTTTTGGAAGAATAGATCATCTTTAGATCTTATGGTAAAGGCGGAATCAAACATAAGAAATGCGTTTATTAGAAATCAACATCTGGTCATGATTTGTCTTGATATAGAAAAAGCTTTCAATACCACATGGCGTTATGGAATCCTAAGAGATCTCCATTCTGTTGACATGAGAGGCCATTTACCATCTTTTATTCAAAACTTCCTTCGCCACAGGTCTTTCCGAGTCCGATACCATCAGGCTCTGTCACAAACATACATACAAGAAGAAGGAATCCCACAAGGCTCTGTACTCGGTGCCACTTTATTTGCAATACGAATCAACAAAATCACAAACAGAACTCAAAACACTGTCGACTCATATCTCTACGCTGATGATCTTACCTTATCCTGTCATTCCCAGAATATGAATTATATCGAGAGACACTTACAAATATCAGTAAATAATATTGAACTGTGGATGACCCAAAATGGATACAGGCTATCAAAGCAAAAGTCTACAGCTATCCACTTCTGCAACAAGCGCAAAATCCATCCAGATCCTGAGCTACTCTTGGACAGTCATCCTATTCCAATCATGAACAATATTCATCTCCTAGGGCTAATTTTCGATAAGAAGCTAAATTTCCAAGATCACATCAAACACCTATGAACTACTTGCAATAAGAAAATGAACGTACTCCAGGTAATCTCCAGTACATCATGGGGTGCAGACTGTTACACTTGGCTCGGTCTGTACAGATCCCTAATTAGATCTCGGCTGGATTGTGAAGCACCTGTTTATGACTCTGCTAGAGAGAGTACCTTGCCTTGTCTTGCTCCCATCCAACACACTGCTCTTAGGATTGCTCTAGGTGCATACAGAACATCTCCAGTTCAAAGTCTGTATGTTGAGGCCCACGAACCCCACTGAACATCAGAAGAAAGATGTTACTGATGACCTACTCTGTTAAAATTAAAAGCCACCCCAGACATCCTATTTGGCCACTACTACATGATCCTCAGTACATAATCCACTATGCAAACAAACCAAGAACAATTTGGCCTACTGGTATCAGATTCCAGAATCTAACAGAATCTGGAATATTCAACTTCATAATGTTCTCAAAGACTTAAGAGATCCAGATCCTCCGTAGATTACCTTCACACCGTCTTGTGATGAATACTTTGAGCAGTGGGGAAAAGGTACTGTAAAGGTAAAGTGCAGCCATTATCAACCCACTGCAGGATGGAAGCCTCCTCAACAATTCATGCTGAGGGAAATGGACCATAATCTGCCACGCTGGTCCAGTGCGGGTTGGCAGATCGACCGTATTCAGCAGTCAGGGGTTTGAACCCCGGTCTACTCAAAGAGTGTGTGCTACTGCACTCCCGCTCCTGACCACTCGGCTACGGAGGTACCTATATCAGAGATTAACATCCAATAGCTACATCTTGCCAATACACAGAATTATTCCCTGTTTTCTAAGATCTACACTGATGGTTCTAAATCTGGTGATAAAGTGGGTGCAGCTGCTGTCTTCCCTAATAGAACTATTTCACTTATACTTCCTGCTGAATGCAGCAGTTATACTGCTGAGCTTCATGCCATTAAGCTTGCCTTGGAACATATTTCACTCCTGTCAATCAACAAAAGCATCATATATACGGATTCCAAAAGTGCTCTCTCAGCTCTGAAAAACATGACACCTCACAATCCTTTGCTAAAACTCTTAAGACATGAGCTGATACGTCTTCACGAACATCAGCAAACTGTTGTCTTCTCTTGGATTCCAGGGCACAGGGGTATTAAAGGAAATGAATGCGCAGATAATGCTGCAAAACATCCCTCCAGCATAATCTCAACAAATGATCTTGTCCCATATACTGATTGTAGATGCAATATCCAGAGAAAATGTATGGAGCAGTGTGGAGAAATCAAACACAGAATAAGCTGTTTCAGCTGAAACCTGAACCACAATTATGGAATTCCAGCCTGCATAAAAATAGAAAAGAAGAAGTAATCCTAGCCAGAAACCGAATAGGCCATACTCACCTCACTCATCTTTTTTTGCTCACAGGAAACGATCCTTCGCAGTGTTCACTGCTTTACTGTCAGTGCTTGCAACCACTAACAGTAAAGCATATACTCATTGAATGTAGCTTGTTTAACAATGTCCGTCAGTGTATTTTCAGCTCCTTGTCATTACAAGAACCATTGTCACTCAGCTGCATCATAGGTAATAATGCAAACCTCTCTGAATTCTTTTTGTACCTAAAATGAATTCAAATGTATAATCAATTTTAACTGCTCCCAGAGCAGTCATCACATACACCTTCACTACCTTTGGTAGGCACAATATGGCCAAAGTAGCCCTTGCGCCAGAAACTCCCATAACAACAACAATATTAGTTAAGAAACACATAAAATCCAAGGAAGTGCAGCCAGTCGACATCGCTGGACAGTGCAGTGTCAAGTCGGTTTGGTGTGACATAAGCACTGGGAGATCAAAATTGAGAGTAGGAGTGTGTTATAGGCCTAATGACTCTGATGAGTATAATAAAAAACTGTAGAGGGAAACAGAGTGAGCCAGTAAATCAGAGAGTCTTATAATGGGGGATTTTAAATTCCCTGATATTAAATGGAATTTTTGGGGGTTTTTTTGGTTTTTTTTATGAAAACCCCAAACATGAGAGGTATTAGAACCTATAGTACTTAGTACCATGCTTGGGTTGGAGGTTGAGAAGACGAAAGAAGAAATTTGTTGACATTTGACTTGAACTTCTATAGACTGTAATTTTCAAGAAATACATATGAAGGAAGGCTGTTCCAGAAAACAGCAGTTGAATGAATAAACGAGGAAGATGAAAAGTTGGTTCTGTGAGTTTGAAGTTGGACAGTAAATGGATGTTGGATGGTGGCGACACGTGTTCAGACTGTTTTGAAAGAGAGAGAGCAGAAATTGTAGAAGCCAATTCAGAATAACAGTGCCTGTGGCAGTATCTGTAGAAAAGGCATGCAGCAGAAACAGTAAGTCTATGAGACAGCAAGTGGAGAGACGCTGTTAGAGAGGAGTCCTAAATTAACCTAACTCTCCTCTTCTGAATGGAATCTAGAAGCCTGAGAGAGGTTTTCGGGGCACTGCCCCAGATGTTGGAACAATATTCCATGGTACGGTGGATTTGTGATTTGTACAGAGTGAACACTGTTTGGAAGAAAAGTAATGCCGAGAGCGAAAGAGAAAACCAAGTTTTTTAGATGAAGAGGAAGCAATATTTTTAATGTGCTTGTGCCAAGAGAGATTAGAAGTCAGGGTAATCCCCAAAAGAGATATATCATTTTGCCTAGAAACTGGAGTGTCACCAAAGATAAGCATAGGAGCAGAAGAATACTTTTTGCAAGATATAAGACAAGACTGAGTTTTAGAAGGATTGAAATCAACTAAATTGTCTTTGCACCACTGGAGAATTACCTGGAGATCGGCATTTAAGGAATTGGTAGTGGATATTCGAAAAGTTGAAGTTGATTAAGCAGGGAAAGGTTTATCAAAATGGAAAGTGGAATGCAATGTGCTATCATCTGCAAAACTATGGATAGGATTTCTAGTCAATGGAAGAAGGTCATTAATATACAATATTACTGGCCATATTCTACAGTTACTGAAATCAGCCTCTTGATGGGTTAAGGAATTATAGGAAGACTATGCTCTTCCTTTGTCTACTAAAGGGAATTCAACCGCTGTTGCCTCATCTCTTCCTCTGAAGAAATGGAGCATCAGTGGTTGAATTCTCTTTTACTTTTTCCCCAGGTATTCTGTTTCTCCCTTATATGTCACACACTTCCATCAGTATTTCATTATTATTATTGCTCTTATATTATTTGTCCCTGATTCAGTGTTCCACCTTGTGACGGGTATTGCTACCAAGTACACAGGGTGGTTGTTGTTATGTCTGGTGTTACTGTTGGTCAAGGAACTCTCTGACTATCCTACAGGTGTTCAAGATTGCGACTTTCTGGAGTTCCTTGTAGGTGTTCGCTGGGAGACCTATTGCTGGTAGGCTATTATATAGGTACCTACCTTTGGTCTTTGGCACCATACCTGTGGTTGACACGATAATTAGGATGGTCATTGCTTGTTGCATATGCCTCATCTCTTTAATCTCCTATCTTAGGTTCATGTACTTCCTGATTTTTCCCCCATGGGATTTCTGCAGATTGCCAGTGTTGGGTACCGCTATGTCAATCAGACAAGTAGCCTTTTCCTTCTTGTCCACAAGGGTTATGTCCGGTCTGTTGTGTGGAATTGTTTTATCCGTTATTATGGTGCAGTCCCAGTACAGCTTGTGGGTTGGGGTCTCTAGTACTGCCTGGGGTTCATACTTGTAGTACGGTACACTTTCTTCAATCAACTGATATTTCCTTGCTAGCTTCTGATGTATTATCTTGGCTATGAGTCATGTCTATGAGTGTATTCAGTCTGGGTGATCACCTTGCATCCGGCAGTGATGTGTTGGATCATTTCTGAGGCCAGGTGGCATCGTCAACATGTGTAATCGGACACTTCAGGCTCCTTGGCATTGTATTTTCTTTAGTTTCTGGTGTTGATTACCTGGTCTTGGATGGCGAGCATGAATCCTTCAGATTCGGGGAAGAGCATCCCACTCGTAAACCATGCATTGGAAGCAATTATATCTATGTGATCTTGATGGAGATCATTGTAGTGTTTGCCATGGAGTGTGTTCTCTGCCCATCTTTCTAGCTTTGCTTGATTGCTGCTTGTGTATCTTCCTTAATGCCTGGTGGAGTACTGCTGTGTGTTTCTGGAAGTAATCCTTGTTAGCAATTGCTGTTTTCTGTTGCTCAATGAGATCTATCAGGCTTCTTCTTTCCAAGCAATTGTCAGTCTCTCCACGGCTGACTTCGGGTGTTGTTGGCGGTGCTTGGTCATCATTGCCCTGTCTTTCTCATGATATCCTCCAGCTCAGTGTTAGTCCAATCTATGACCCCAAAGGAGTATGTTAGCACTGGGACTGCATAAGTGTTCATGGCTTTAACTGTGTTTCCTCCATTCAGCTTTGCTTTTGGTAGGCTTCTGAGTCTCTGATGGTATTTAGTGCAATCCATTGGTCTTGTATTTGTCTAAATCAAATGACATCCGAATATCATTTCTAAATTCTTCGGTGATCCAGAGTAGTTGCTGGAGTTGGTTCTCTGTTCCCATTTACAGCTTGATGTCATCCACGTACATCAAGTGGGTGAGAGCGTACAGGTTCTTCCTTCCTTCTTTGAGGTTATATCCACACTTGCTGCTGCTGTTGAGCATGGTGGATAGTGGATTAAGTGCTAGACAGAACCACAGTGTGCTCAGAGCATCTCCCTGAAAGATTCTTCTCCTGATGGGGATTGTCCTGGTTGTGATGTTCTCTACCTTAATGATGGTACTCCATTTCGCTCATTTCTCCTAGGAAGTTTGTAACTATCAGATTGACTTTGTAGATGTTCAACGCCTCTATTAGCCAGTTATGAGGCATGGAGTCAAAGGCCTTGCGGTAATTGATGTAGGCTGTGGACACGTTGCGGCACTTCTTGTAGGCTTGCTCTATAACCATGGCATCTGTGGTTAACTGCTCCCTGCATCCTTTGCTCATCTGCCTGCATCCTTTCTGCTATTCAGCCATTATGTTCTGGCTCTCCAAGTGGTCTGATATCTTCCTGGTTATGCAGCTGGTCAGAATCTTGTACATTGTTGGGAAGCAGGTGATTGGCTTATATTTCGCTGGGTTTCTTGTACCTTTGTCTTTAGGCTTCAGATGTGTGAAACTTCAGGATTGTCTCTGGGTGCCTTATCATTTGGGTGAACTGCTCTGCCAGGTGCTTGTGCGTGCAAGTGAGCTTCTTGTACCAGTAGTTGTGGACGTTATCTATTCCTGGAGTTCACCATTTGTGAGCGTTCTTGATCATCTGCTTTACTTCTTCCCGAATCTCCCACTCTCTCATCTCTTATACATCCTTGGTTTTCTTTCATTCTAGTTCTATACGGGGGGCTTGGCCGTTATGTCTTACTTCTCTGCTCCATATGTTGCCCCAGAACTCCTCAGTCGTTTTCTGCTTGGGTGGTCCTTTCCCATCTTCTCCGTGACTCCTTTAGAAGGCTCTTTGGTCCTCATCGAAGATTCAGTTATTCATTTTCCTCTGGGAGCTCCCTTTGTATCCACATAGTCTCTTGATGAGTGCAAGGAGGTTCTGCTTCAATGTGTCCATTACTCTCCTATTCTCTGATTTTTCGTTTCATGTTTGCAGTGGATGCTGTCTCTCTTGAGGATGTTCTTCACTTTTCTAACCAATTTCTTACTCCTGTTACCCCATTGGTACTGGGTCGATTGGCCTATCTTTACTCTTAATTCTTCTATCATCCACTGAAGACTTCTTTCCCAATCTGGTGGTTTCTTCTGTTTTCAGTTCTTCTGCTGCTGGTCTCTCGTTTCTCTTCCATTAATCCTTGTGGCTTCTATGGCAGCACAATACACGGCTGTGTAGATGGCCTCCAGTGTTGTATCATTGTTGTCGAAGTTATGTGGTAATATTTGCCAGTTGAGGTGATCTGTGACTCCACAAAGTTCTGTTGGGCCTGTGCTTCGGTATCACGTGGGTCTTTGTGGGGTCCATTCCTTCGAATTCTGTTAGGGCCTTCTTCCACTCGTCCTCTATTATGGATATCATGACCTTGTCTCTTTCCACTTCAGCTGCTGTAGGTTGTATTTCTTGCTCTTCCTCTTCTGGTTCAGTGATGGTATTATTCCTCTTCTGGTATTGACCATATTCTTTATCCTTTGTAGTTGATCACTCACGTCCTGCTTGATTTTTTCCAAGATTGCGGCTATCAGGTTCTTTGTGGCGATGGTCCTTCTCTGATCCGCTATTTGCTGACCTGAATATCCGGGAATCATTCCAGCCACTTGGTATGTAGTCTCACATCGTATGTTGTCATATCAGTCTCCAGCTCCGTTATTTCGTAGTATGCTTGCATGATGTATGTATTCATTTCGATGCTCCACTTCATGCATTACCGTTTTCTTCCTTCCCAGATGTTCACTAGCGCAGTTGCGCAGGAAGCACTTCCAATTTGTGGAGCTGGATGGTCTTGCCCTTCTCTTATAGCCATATGGAGGACAGCGCCACTTGCTCCACTGTCTTTCTCAGGAGACCCTCTCTGATTTTTCGAACCGACCCCTATGCCTAAGGCCTGGGCACAAGTGACTTTATCCTGCACCACACTCAATGCAGTATGATTAATATTTCTCTGTGACATCATACATCTATGGATGGTGGACCTATTTAGCTTCAGCTTATGTCCATTAGCATTAGCATTAGTAGAGGCATTTGATGCAAGAAAGCAAGCTTATGCAGCATCAGCCAAAAAAAAAAAAAAAAGTAACATAAATAAATAAAAATAACCACTTCCACTTCACCCCTCTGTTCGTTCGAAATACCTGTCCAGCTGAGCCTTAAACTTATTTAGGCTATCAACTTCCACGACAAGGGATGGAAGTCTGTTCCACCCACCAACCACCCGCTGGCTAAAGGCAAATTTCCGCACATCTATCCTACATCTGTCTTTCCTCAATTTGAATTTATGCCCTCTCAGGTGATTTTTCTGAGCTAGAGGAAGAATCCCATCAGCATTGAGCATGCTCAAACCATTCAAGGCTTTGTACACCTCTATCAGATCACCCCGCTGGTGCCTAGTTTCCAGACACTGTAATTTGCAAAACTTAAGCCTTTCTTCGTAAGAGAACCCCTTTGTCCCATTCACCAATCTAGTTGCCCTTCTCTGTACTCGTTCCAGCAGCTCTACATCCTTCCTGAAATGAGGCCTCCAGGCCTGTATACAGTACTCTAGGTGTGGCCTGACCATTGCCTTATACAAGGGAATAATCACCTCCTTATCCCTGCTAGAAAAATTTCTATATATCATTGACAATACACCATGAGCTACTCTTGCAGCTCGTCTGCACTGCTCAGAGAACTTCATATCTGCCTGCACCACCACCCCCAGGTCCCTTTCATTCTCTACCACTGTCAGTGTAGTACCACAGAGTTGATACGTTGCTCTGGGGTTGCTGTTTCCCATATGTAGTACTTTACATTTGTCAATGTTAAACTTCATTTGCCACCTCGAAGCCCATCTGCTCAACCTTTCCAAATCCTGTTGCAGCAGCATAGTGTCAGTAGTGTCCTTGACAACCCTGCCAACCTTTGTATCGTCTGCAAACTTGGACATTAAGCCTGATATACCATCATCAATATCATTTATAAATACAGAAAACAATAAAGGCCCCAATACTGAACCCTGAGGGACTCCACTAATAACATTAGTCCACGATGAGCAGTGTCCGTTGATTACCACTCTCTGTCTTCTCCCCCTCAACCACCCCTTTATCCATAGCAGCAACTTGCCTCCAATGCCACACTGCTCCAATTTGTGCAGCAGTCTTCCATGTGCAACAGTATCAAAAGCCTTTCTAAGATCCAAGTATATAATATCAAAGTTATTCCCTGCATCCAGTTCTTTTGTGACTGCATCATAGTATCCAATCAAATTGGTCAGGCAAGACTTCCCCTTAACAAAACCATGCTGTGTCCTAGCTATAACTGAAGTCTTGTCTAGATGATCCTGCAGTGCTTCTTTCACCAGTGCCTCCATTAATTTTCCGGGAACAGAAGTTAAACTCACAGGTCTATAATTACTTGTGTCAGCCTTTGATCCCCCTTTGTGAATTGGGGTCACATTTGCACATCTCCAGTCAATGGGTACCTCCCCTGAGTCCAAGGAAGCTCTCATAATTATGGCTAAGGGTTTGCTTACCTCCTTTGCTGCCTCCTTTAATATAACTGGATAGATCCCATCCACCCCAGGTGCCTTTCTTGTGTTTATCTTCAACAATTTCTCCTCCACTTTGCTCTCAGTTATTACAAGATTCTCTAGCTTACTGCTAGAGTTGAATACACCTCTGGCATTCCCCTCGCTGAATAACTCCTCATGTGTGAATGTCGATGCAAAATATTCATTTAGTTTGTTAGCTACCCGAGCAGGGTCATCAACAGTTGACCCATCGATCTCAAGTGGACCAATCTGATTCATCCCCTTCCTTCTAGAGTTTACATAAGTAAAGAACTCTTTGCTGTTTTTCTTCGCATCCCTTGCCAAGGATCTCTCGTAATCTGCCTTCGCCTGCCTAACCTCCTTTGTAACTTGGTTACAGATCAACTTGTATCTATCATAGGCATCCGTGTCACGTGTTAATTTGTATGTATCCCATGCATTTTTCTTCTCTGCCATATGCCTCATTAGTTCATCTGACAACCATTTAGGCCTAAACCTTGAACAATATTTCCAGTGGTAGTTCTTAGGAGTGACACCAGATGGTGCCACAACCAGCCTTAGCCACTATCCGACCTTGGGATAGGTAGGCCCATTGGAGCAACTTTCATGATATTTTATTTATTTATTATTATTTTTTTAATTATTATTACTATCAATTTATTTATTATTAATATTCTAATTCTAATTTATTACTATTATTATAATAGTCTCCCAGCATGATGGAGCCGCGCTCGCTTCTGCCAATGTGGGACTCGAGCCCGGGTCCATCAGGCTGGCACTCTCTCTCTCACACACACACACACACACACACACACACACACACACACACACACACACACACACACACACACACACACACACACACACAGGGTAACTCAAATTTTTTTTTGGCTGGTGCAGCATAAGCCACAGGCTTCCTTGCACCATATGGCTAATAATAATAATAATAATAATAGTAACCCTTTTATTATTATTATCATTATTATTGTGCAAGGAAGCCTGAGGCTTATGCTGCCTCAGGCCACCAGCCAAAAAAAAAAAAAATTCTGAATTACCCTGAGAGAGAGAGAGAGAGAGAGAGAGAGAGAAACAAGAGTCAGAAGTAGAAGGGTTCAAATCACCAAGAAAGAGAATAATGATGATATCCAGCTCAGGACCCTGGGTATGCTATGCCAAGGCAATACTCACCAGATATGAGCCCCTATGTAGACAGACCTGATTCTGTTTCCTTAAATCAGCATATAGACACTTAACTTTTCCAGTATCATTTCCTTGGGTAGCATCAGCAAAAATGTTATACATTTATTTCACTCCTAACCTCAACAAGGGCCTATTTTGGTTTAAATATATCTCAAAGAAATTTTTTTCTCTGAATTTAAAAAAATAAAATAAAATTCTAATGGGATTTAAATTGAATTCAATTTGAGAAATTTTTGAACCATGAAATAAATAATGCTGTTGATAAGTTGGACAGGTTATAGGTAAGGCAAGGTGCTATTCTGTTCCTATGAAACTAACCATTCCTATACTAAAACAAAATAATATACAAAATATAATGAATAATAAATATAAAGCACTCACCCTCAGGATAGTAAATGCACAACTTCTTGCCCAAAGAGACACATGCCCGCACCCTAAAGTACAAGCATTACTGAAATGAAAATACCAAAAAAATTTTAAAAACCACAAAGAAACACAAGCACTATCTTTTCAGGGCAGCACTTGTGAACTCCAAAAATGGGATTGTATTTCAATCACCAATTGCTATCTCAGCAAAATATAAGTGGATATCCTGATATGCCCCAGACATTAAGAGAAATAATGAACTAAATGTAGAATATGCTATGGCTGCTGTCCTCTATGGAATAAATAAGAAAACACAGCAAATTAATGCAAATTTAGACATCAACTCCTACAATCAACAAATACAAAACAACATGCAAATATGCAACTCAGAATTAAGTAATCATAATAAACTGTGATTGAACTTAAATAACTCAAATGATTAAATTACTATTACTAATATAAACCAAATGATAGAAATAAACTGGAACATAAAGAAGAAACAGAAGGCTAGACATAAGCATTCAAACTAAACTACAGTGGGACAAAAGAAATGAAATACACAAGAAAAGAAAAGGGGAGGGGGAATTTATCCATACTCAGAGTAACAATTTATTATGGGGAATGAATTTATTTTGAGGTTCAAGTGTTTTTTAAATTCAGTTCAAATTAAAATATAATATAACAACAATAATACAGTATAACCAGTTTTAATTCCCCATAATAAATTGCAGGATTTTTTTCCTGGTCAGTCAATTTACTGATCAGGAATAATCGCACCCATTAACCCCGGGGGCTTACATCTGGTGAGTATGGGCTTGGCACACCCAGGGTCCTGAGCTGGATATTATCATTCTTCTCTTTCTTGGTGATTCCCTTCTACTTTTGACTCTCTCTCTCTCTCTCTCTCTCTCTCTCTCTCAGGGTAACTTGGGAATTATTCTGGTGCAGAATAAGCCTTAGGCTTCCTTGCACCATATGGCTATTAATAATAATAAAATAATACCTTTCTTCTATGATCCATTTATTTTGTAAAAACCATTTATTTTCTACTCAAACAACATTGTAGTCATTCCAGTCACATTCATTTAAGGTACAGTACCATAATGATAATTTCTTGTAAATGCAGCATACATTTTCAAAATTAAAATACACTTTAACAATGTTTCTCATATTTTTTCAATAAATGTTGAAAAAATATGAGAAACAGATAACTGTTAATTTTTACAGTATCTGTTTCTCATACCAAGATAATTGTTAGTTATTATTATTTAGTCTCAGCTAGAGCCATTTGTTCCTAACAGTATTAATCATCATTAAATAAACAAATTATATAAACATTAATAAATATATTTTATTGATAAATAAATAATAAATTAATACATTTCTTATGCAGGTAAGAGAAAAGTTAAAAGAAATGGGAGCATTCACTTCTATGAACATATTTTTACGTCAGGAAATTGATCGCATGCAACGAGTATTAGCTAATGTAAGGGCAACATTAAAAGATTTACAGTTAGCCATTGATGGAACTATAATCATGAATGAGGTAATAATAATTTTATATGAATTATATCTTTAGTTGTATATTTCATATGAATTTTATATATATATATGCTACAATAAATATGAGTATACAGAGAATATACACATTTACCAAGATCGTTAAAGATGTGTGAAATATTATAACAGGGGTGGATTTCACAGATTTACCAGCTGCTGTGTATGTTTTCTAAGTAACTTAGTGAATGTCAGTATACATTGAAGGTTTGATATTTAATTTTTTTTTAAGCTTTAATGAAAGAACTTAAATTTTAATACAAACTTTAGATTCTTTGTCATAATGTGAAAAATATATATTATAATAACATTAGTACAATACTGTTATTTTTCAATACAGAGATAACATTTAAGCAGACTTCCACTGCTGATAGACAACCCTGATAAATTCAATTGTATAGAATCTTTGATTTTTGCAATTAACTAGCTGATATCCATCATGGTCATACAACAAATTGAATTTTAAAACTTACTATTAGTAAAGGCCATATGGTGCAAGAAAGCCTGAGACTTATGCTGAACCAGCCAAAAAAAAAACATAAAGAGTTAATAAATATAGGAGGGAGTATATGATGAGAGCCCTGTCGATCAATTCGGCCCTGGAAAGATTGTGCAGGGCTCAAGGGGTAGAATTTTTTTCAGCCTGGTCTGTACTTGTTAACAGGAGAGACTGCTTCTACAGGGATGGGATACACTTAAATAGAAAGGGTGCAAGAATGTTTGCTGATGCTATCGAGGCAGTGTTAAGAGGGTCGGAAAACTGCTAGATTGGGGGGATACAAGGACTAATAGACTATCAGTAGCCACTGGCAGAGGCGAAAGTGATTCTTGCACTGCTTCTATTGGAATGAGCAGCAGCCTGGAAAATAAGATGCAGGATATTTCAGAGACTGCTGGGAATCATTGGGGTACAAGTAAACACATGGGTTGTGTTAGGGTGGCTAAGAGGAAGAGCAGGTGCATGTATACTTGCGTGTACACCAATGCTAGGAGGCTAGTAAATAAATTTGATGAATTTGAGGTATTGCTCAAAACATCAAAGGCAGATATTGTTGGGATTTCAGAGACGTGGTGTCACACAGATATAAGGAATGCAGAACTGGAATTTGGGGAGTACAATGTCTACAGAAAGGATAGACAGGATAGGAAGGGAGGAGGGGTTATGCTATTAGTTAAGAAACACATAAAATCCAAGGAAGTGAAGCCAGTCGACATTGCTGGACAGTGCAGTGTCGAGTCAGATTGGTGTGACATAAGCATTGGGAGATCAAAATTGAGAGTAGGAGTGTGCTATAGGCCTAATGACTCTGATGAGTATAATAAGAAACTGTACAGAGAAATAGAGTGGGCCAGTAAATCAGAGAGTCTTATTATGGGGGATTTTAATTTCCCAGATATTGACTGGAATTTAGGGGCTGGTCACTCACACACTAGCAAGGCTTTTGCGGATTTATTGGATGATTTTTTTCTACATCAGCATGTTCAGGAGGCAACTAGAGGGAGTAATACTCTTGATTTGATAATCAGTAGTGATTCTTCATGCATTAAGAATCTGCAGATAAATGAACCACTAGGTGGCAGTGATCACAGTGTTCTGAAGTGGGATTTACTCAAAGAGGTAACTACCATTAGGGGTAAAGGGAAGGGGTATTGCTTTCGTAAAGGCGACTACGGTGGACTGAGACAGTACTTAAATTCTATACAGTGGGATCAACTGATGATGTTACCAACAGCAAATTCAAAATGGGAAGCATTCAAAGAACTTATCTTGGAAGCTACTAGGCTTTACATACCAACTAAGAAATATTGTTCAAGGTTTAGGCCTAAATGGATGTCAGATGAACTAATGAGGCATATGGCAGAGAAGAAAAATGCATGGGATACATACAAATTAACACGTGACACAGACGCCTATGATAGATACAAGTTGATCTGTAACCAAGTTACAAAGGAGGTTAGGCAGGCGAAGGCAGATTACAAGAAATCCTTGGCAAAGGATGCAAAGAAAAACAGCAAAGAGTTCTTTACTTATGTAAACTCTAGAAGGAAGGAAGGGGATAAATCAGATTGGTCCACTTGATATCGATGGGTCAACTGTTGATGACCCTGCTCAGGTAGCTAACAAACTAAATGAATATTTTGCATCGACATTCACACATGAGGAGTTATTCAGCGAGGGGAATGCCAGAGGTGTATTCAACTCTGGCAGTAAGCTAGAGAATCTTGTAATAACTGAGAGTAAAGTGGAGGAGAAATTGTTGAAGATAAACACAAGAAAGGCACCTGGGGTGGATGGAATCTATCCAGTTATATTAAAGGAGGCAGCAAAGGAAGTAAGCAAACCCTTAGCCATAATTATGAGAGCTTCCTTGGATTCAGGGGAGGTACCCATGGACTGGAGATGTGCAAATGTGACCCCAATTCACAAAGGAGGATCAAAGGCTGACACAAGTAATTATAGACCTGTGAGTTTAACTTCTGTTCCCGGAAAATTAATGGAGGCACTGGTTAAAGAAGCACTGCAGGATCATCTAGACAAGACTTCAGTTATAGCTCAGACACAGCATGGTTTTGTTAAGGGGAAGTCTTGCCTGACCAATTTGATTGGATACTATGATGCACTCACAAAAGAACTGGATGCAGGGAATAACTTTGATATTATATACTTGGATCTTAGAAAGGCTTTTGATACTGTTGCACATGGAAGACTGCTGCACAAATTGGAGAAGTGTGGCATTGGAGGCAAATTGCTGCTATGGATAAAGGGGTGGTTGAGGGGGAGAAGACAGAGAGTGGTAATCAATGGACACTGCTCATCGTGGACTAATGTTATTAGTGGAGTCCCTCAGGGTTCAGTATTGGGTCCTTTATTGTTTTCTGTATTTATAAATGATATTGATGATGGTATATCAAGCTTAATGTCCAAGTTTGCAGACGATACGAAGGTTGGCAGGGTTGTCAAGGACACTACTGACACTATGCTGCTGCAACAGGAACTGGAAAGGTTGAGCAGATGGGCTGAGAGGTGGCAAATGAAGTTTAACATTGACAAATGTACTACATATGGGAAACAGCAACCCCAGAGCAACGTCTCAACCCTGTGGTACTACACTGACAGTGGTAGAGAATGAAAGGGACCTGGGGATGGTTGTGCAGGCAGATATGAAGTTCTCTGAGCAGTGCAGACAGGCTGCAAGAGTAGCTCATGGTGTATTGTCAATGATATATAGGAATTTTTCTAGCAATTTTTTTTTGGCTGATGCTGCATAAGCTTGCTTTCTTACATCAAATGCCTCTACTAATGCTAATGCTAATATTTAAAGATTAAATGCACAAGGCATAATAAGATATGAGTTTAAATTAACTATATAATATCAGTGTGGATACACCATGGTTTACCCATAAATGTAACTACATATGTAGTGTAAAGCCATCGTTTAATTTTATCTCATATTGTAGCTACCACAACGAGATACCAGGTATTGCACCATTTCGAAGCTAGTTGGCTTCATCATTGGTGGGCGGGCAGGTACCCTGATAATGCAAATATGCCATCACAGTTGCTTGTTTGTTTGTTATTTGATTTTTAGAAGCATTAGCAACTAAGGCCATATTGCTTCAGGGATATGGGTGGTCATTCCCTAACGTTTCCGCATCCTCCGTATTTGGTAGTCACGGCATTGCAGTTGCGAAGTTAATTCCACAATATGAGAATGCCAAATAATGAACAGAATGATACAGTATTTAATGATTAAATGTACAAAAGCATAATATGATATGGGTTTAAATTAACTATATAAGGATGAATTCCATCAGCACTGAGCTTGACCAATACATTCAAAACCTTAAAGAGTGCCTCCGTAGCCAGGAGGGAAGGAGCAGCAGTGCGTAGCACACACTTCTTAATTAGACCGGGGTTCGAGCCCGTCACCACCAAATACGGAGGATGCGGAAAGGTCAGGGAATGACCACCGCATATCCTGGAGCAATATGGCCTTCGTTGCTAATGCTCCTAAAAACCAAATAACAAACAAACAAACAAAGCCTTAAAAACCTCAGTTAGTTCACCTTGCAGGTGCCGAGTCCTCAAACACTACAATTTGCAGAACCAAAACCTTTCATGATAAGAGCACCCTTTGTTCCTTTTACCTATCTTGTTGCCCATCTCTGTTCCTGATCCAGCAGCTCTAAGTCATTCCTAAAATGAGGCCTCCAGACCTGTATGCTGCACTCAAGATGTGGCCTGATCATTTCTTCATACAATGGGATAATCACCTCCTTATCCCTGCTAGCAAAATTTCTATATAACATTGACAAAACTCCATCAAGTGACCTGTCTGCATAGCTCAAAGAACTTCATATCAGATTGCACAATTGCCCCCAGGTATTTTTCATTTTCTGCTACCCTGAGTATAGTTCCACAGAGTCACCATTATTCTGAGGTTACTGCTGCTCATATGTAGTACAGACAACCCCAATATAATATGGTACTCCTACAACATGCTTTTGCTTTAACAAAATTGATAAATTGCTGCAATCCTTGCACAACATGGTACTTATATTACACAGTTACAGAATTGCAGCTAACCTCACATAACATGCTATTTTTGAGCTTTTGTGTGGACGGAACCCTGCTATTCTGTTGGATGTAATTTTTCAACATTTCCATTCTTTTTTTATGAATCTCCGCTATTGACTAGCTAGTCATTATGCAAAAAAAATTACAGTATTGGGATATCCCCATTTTAAGTTCTGCGCTATTTAACTTGGGCTTGTTTGAGACCATAAAAATTGACTTTGAAGCTTGTAGTTTGTGACTTTAAAGGTTTTTATTTGATCGTTAATAAATTTTTCCGGATAATAGCATTAGCATTAGTAGGGCATATGATGCAAGAAAGCAAGCTTATATAGCATCAGCCAAAAATATAAAATAAAATAACCCTTCCCATTTCACCCATCCATCCACTCCAAATGCCTGCCCAGCTTTGCCTTGAACCCATTTAAGTTGCTGACCTCTACTACAACAGATGGAAGCCCGCTCCAACCATCAACCACCCGCTGGCCAAAGACGAACTCCCGCACATCTATTCCACAACTGTCTTCCCTCAATTTGAATCTATGCCCCACCAGCATTGAACCCTCTCAACCCATTTGAGGCCACACACACCTCAACCAGACCACCCCGCAGACACCCAGTCTCCAGAAGCTGCAAACTGCAGAACCTAAGCCCCTCCCAGCAACATCAACTCCTGCCAAACCCACTGCCACCCCCGCACCTGCTCCAGCAGCACCATATTCTTCCCAAAACGGGGCCTTCAGACCTGCACACAGCACTCAACGTGCAGCCTGACCACTGCCTTACACAAGGGAACAATCATCCTCCCCTATCCCCCTAGCAAAATTCCTGCATATCACTGACAAGACCCTCCCCCCCCCATGGGCCACTCCTGCAGCCCTCCCACACTGCTCAAAATATATATATATATTACTCAACCTTGTTCTTGAGAACCGTATTGAAATAATTTCTTTATTGTGAATTAAATTGGAACCCTAAATTATGCTTTATTTCTCTAGAATCAAAGATACAAATTTTGGATCATCTTAAAAAAAGGGGGAAAGGTATCATATGAAGCAGATTTGGTGGAAATGGCATTGCAGGTAAACAAAATCAATTGATAGGATGATCGCGCTGATGAAAATTCTGAAGTCCCAAATTTTACACTAAAAAGCATAAACTTAGCCAAAGCAATCAGAACCTTATTTTTTGAATGTAGATCCTTCGACTGAAAGGAACACAAAGTTTAATAGGGAGCTTCAGAAACGCTTAGTTCCATTCCATGAAATTTACAAAGATATCATGCAAAAGCAAACAAACCCAGATTACTGAATTTTTAAAGAGAGCAGAAGATACATGAAATCTAGATGCTGCAGAGGAAAGTTCAGAAGATGAAAATATTCTGCAACTGAGAAAACGTTCTTGTTTGATTGTGCTTAGCAGCAACAAAGAGGAAGAAAATTAAATGAACATACATTTGACATATATGTATCACAGTTTGTTTGATATTTGTTCAGTTATTACTATTTTTAAAAAAATTAAGTCTTGCATAGTTATAAAAAAATGGTGTATTTTTGTTAGCTTTTGGAACATAACCCTCCTTTTTGAACTGGTTCCTAGTCCCATATAACACGGTTTTGTACTACACAAGATTTTATAGGAACCAAACTACTATGTTTTATGAGGGTTACCTGTACATTTGGGAAGTTTAAACTTCAATTGCCATTTCTCTGCCCATCTGCCTAATTTTTCCAGATTCTGTTGCAATAGCATACAATTATTACCCACTCTGCCAACCTTTGTATCATATGTAAAATTAGACATTAAGCCTGATATGCCCTTCATCAATATCATTAATAAATATAGAAAACAAAAATGGGGCTGAACATTGAACCTTGGGAGACTTCATTAATAACATCAGTCCATTGATAACTGATAACTATTCACTCTCTTCTCCCACTCAACTATCCCTTTATTCATCATACCAGCAACTTGCCCTTAATGCCACACTGCTCCAATTTATATAGCATTCTTCCATGTGCAACAATACCGAAAGCTTTTCTGAAATCCAAGTATATATCATCAAAATTATTTTTTACATCCAGTTTCTTTTGACTGCATCATAGTATTCAATCAAATTGGTCAAACAAGATTTTCCCTTAACAAACAAACCCATGCTGGGTCTGAAGTATAACTACAGTCCTGTCTAGGTGGTCCTGCATTACTTCTTTAACCAGTGACTCCATTATTTTTCCTGGAACAGAAGTTAAGCTAATAGGTCTGTAATTATTTGTGCCACCCTTTGATCCCCTTTGTGAATTGGGGACAAATTTGCGTATCTCCAATTCATGGGGACTTTCCCTGAATCCAAAGATGCTCTCATAATTTTAGAGAACATTTTGCTTACCTCCTCTTCTGCCTGCCTTAATATAATTCAGGGCCGGATTTACGTATAAGCAAAATAAGCAGTAGCTTAGGGGCCCCCACCCATCGGGAACCCCAGAAAAAATCCCATAATTTCCCACGAAAAGATGTCGATTACTTTAGATTTTATTTGGCAAAATTACAAGACTTAGCTCCCAACATAATGATTCGGCGGTAGCTTAGCATCTAGACATAAAACAAAAAGTAACTAGAAATGCCACTGATCTGTGGCTACATGGAAAGGTTTGGCAGCGCCCTCTTAGCACTACTAGGAACTGCTATAGTTGAGTTAAGGCGGGTTTCCAGTCACCTATGTTAGTTTCTCGTTGAGTTTTATAACCTAACTAATAGCTTGTTGTCTGTTATAATTTATGGACGTCTTTGCATCTGAATTTATTTACATTTGTATCAAATACATTGAAATAGGTTAGTTTCTTTTCTTTATTGTATCTTAGTATCTGATGTTCATAAACTATGTCATAAATAAAATAAGCCTAATCAGTGTTAAGTATCAATCTACAGTATCTAATATCTCGTTTTGTAAACAACAGAATATATAATAATTTTAATATACTGATTGAAAGAGTTTTTTCCAAGTATAATATATTGAAATACTGCAATTTCTATTATTTTAACAATATAAATGTATAAATTGACTAATTTTATTCCATAAAATTAATTTAAATATTCTGTTTAATAACATGAACTATTTATTTTACTTCGCATCTACCTAAACATATCTGTTAACCTTGTATTCTATCTCATTTATATTATTAATAACTTCTTATCAAGTAAGTAATTTACAATATTAGTTACAATAAAGTCAAAGTTTAAAGACTTTTATTTATTCAAATTAATGATGATTCTAAATTAAAAATTCGTTATTGAGAAGCAATTTATAAATAGATTTATTCAAAACTTTTAATTACTTTTAATTAAAAAAATAAAAGTAATTTAAATGTTAATTTTAAAATTAATGTATTTATAATGTGTGAAATACTTCAATTAATTAAATAAGTTATATTCAATTTGATAAACAGTTTAAAAATGAAGAAGTCTTATGCTAGTGGAAGTCAAAAACAGAAAAAGAAAAGGGATGAAGAAGAATTTTTTTTTTTAATTAAACTTTTGGGGGGGGGGCAAAAAAATTTGTGCTCAGGGGCTCCGCAATACCTAAATCCGGCACTGATATAATTGGATAATGTCATCTTCTCCAGGTGTCTTTCTTATGTTTAATTCCAACAATTTCTCTTGCGCTGTCCTTCTGGCATCCACTTCCCTAAATAATTCCTCATGTGGAATGTACATGTAAAATATTTATCCGGTTTGCCAGCAACCTGAGCAGGATCGTCAACAATTTAATGCTCAATATCATATAGTTCAATGTGATTCATTCCCTTCCTTCCTTCCGGTGTAGAGTAAAGAAGTCTTTGCTGTTTTTCTTTGCATTCTTTGCCAAAGATTTCTCATAGTCTGCCTTAGCTTTCCTAACCTTCTTTGTGATCACACAAAGAAGGTTAGGAAAGCAAAGCATCTGTTTATTTCTAAGCCTTCAATGGCATTTCATGGTTGGAATGGAGTCTAGGAACTTTTATAATTATTTCCCTTAATTTTTTTTTTTTTTTTTTATGAGAACCCCAAACACGAGAGGTATTATAACCTATAGTACTTAGTACCGTGCTTGGGTTGGAGGTTGAGAAGACGAAAGAAGATATTTGTTGACATTGGACTTGAACTTCTGTAGATTGTAATTTTCAGGAAATACGTATGCAGGAAGGTTGTTCCAGAAAACGGCAGTTGAATGAATAAATGAGGAAGATGAAAAGTTGGACAGTAAATGGATGTTGGCTGGTGGCGGCACGTGTTCGGACTGTTTTGAAAGAGAGAGCGGGAATTATAGAAGCCAATTCAGAAGAACAGTGCCCATGGAAGTATCTGTAGAAGAGGCATGCAGCAGAAACAGTGCGTCTGTGAGAAAGCGAGTGGAGAGACTCTGTTAGAGATGAATCATTAATTAACCTAACTGCCCTCTTCTGAATGGAATCAAGAAGCCTGAGAGAGGTTTTGGGGGCACCACCCCAGATGTGGGAACAATATTCCATGGCAGGGCGGATTTGCGATTTATACAGAGTGAGCAGCTGTTTGGGAGAAAAGTAACGCCGAGAGCGAAAGAGAAAACCAAGTTTTTTAGATGTAGAGGAAGCAATATTTGTAATGTGCTTGTGCCAAGAGAGATTAGAAGTCAGGGTAATCCCCAAAAGAGATATATCATTTTGCCTAGAAATCGGAGTACCACTAAAGATAAGCATAGGAGCAGAAGAATCCTTTTTGCGAGATATAAGACAAGATTGAGTTTTAGAAAGGTTGAAATCAACTAAGTTGTCTTTGCCCCACTGGAGAATTACCTGAAGATCGGCATTTAAGGAATTGGCAGCAGATTTTCGAGAACTTGAAGCTGATTGAGCTGGACAAGGTTTCTCAAAATGTAAAGTTGAATGCAATGTGCTATCATCGGCAAAACTATGGATAGGATTTCCAGTCAATGGAAGAAGGTCATTGATAAACAAGAGGAAAAGAGTGGGGGAAGAACTGAACCTTGGGGGATGCCAGCATTAGTGGAGAAGTTAGAAGACAGAGAGCCATCTACCATCACCCTCAGTGAGCGATCAGAGAGAAAACTGGATAACCAATTACTAAAAACAGTTGGCAAACCATAAGATGGAAGCTTGTTTAGAAGACCTTTATGCCAAACACGATCAAAAGCCTTTGAGATGTCAAGAGCAACTACTTGTGTTTCACCGAACCTTTCCATTGAATTAGTCCATAAATGGGTAACATAAGCCAGAATATCTCCAGTGGATCGACACTGACGGAATCCATACTGGCGATCGTTGATCAAACGGAAGGTTTCTAGGTAGTTTAAGAGTTTGCGGTTAATTGATTTCTCCATTACTTTAGAAAGAGTAGAAGTAATTGCAATGGGACGATAATTGGATGGGAGGGATTTGTCACCCTTTTTAGGAACTGGCTGGATATGAGCAAATTTCCAAGCAGAAGGAAAAACACCTTTGGAATAAGAAAGTGAAAAAAGTTGGCAAAGAATAGGAGTAAGTTCAGGAGCACAGGTTTTGAGAACAAGTGGAGAAATACCTTCAGGACCTGGAGCTTTCTTAGCATCAAGATTCATCAAAATCCTTCTGATATCCTTTTGACGGAAGACCACAGGAGGCATTGAATGGAGCGTGTTAGGAATGGTGGGAGGTGTTTTACCAAGATCATTAATACATGAGCTCGAAGAAAAATGGGATGCTAGCAGGTCAGCTTTATCCTTGGCTGAAGTGACAACAGGACCATCTGGTTTGGACAGAGGTGGGAGCAGAGATGGGCAAAAGTTGCGGCCAATAGCTTTGGCAAGAGACCAGAATGCTCGGCTACCATTAGGGCAAGAAGCAAGTTTTCTACTCTTAGCCTGTTCAAACTCTAGTTTGGACTGATTAATAACTGCTTTACAATTGTTGCGAGCTTTGGTGAAGGCAGAAAATGAAACTGAAGAATTAGAAACAAGCCAATTACGATATGCAACGTTCTTCTCTTGGACAGCCTTAGCACATTTATTGGAAAACCAAGGTTTAGATAAAGGACGAGATTTTAAAGTGGAGTGTGGGATAAAGGATTCCATTCCTGCAAGAATAATTTCACTGACATGATCTGAGCAAATGTTGACATCAGAAGTTTTGAAACAGTAATCAGACCAAGGAAAAGAAGAAAAGAAGTCTCGCAGGTCATCCCATTTTGCATTCTTGTAATGCCAAACAATACGAGGTTGGGAATAGCCATGAGATAAAGGTTCCATTGGAGAAGAGACAATCACCAAGTTGTGATCTGAAGTGCCTAAAGGACCTCTCACTTCAACCTTGTACTTAGAAGGGTTGTTTGTGAGAAAAAGATCAAGCGTATTGGCTGTATGATTAGGATTGTCCGGTATTCTTGTAGGTAAATGAACAATCTGTGCTAGGTCATTAGTAATTGCAGAAGCCAGCTGGAGTTGTGAACATTAAAATCACCAAGGAAAATTACCTCACTGTTAGGAAAGTTGGACTGGAGAAAGTCAAGTTGCAAAGAGAGGAAGTCAAAGAGCTCCAAGTGATTAGTGGAGTTGGGAGAATGGTAGAGACAACAGATGAATTTTACACAATGAGGTAGAGAGATTTTAAGCCAGAGAAGATCAAAGAGAGGAGATTCCAAATTGCCAAGTCTCTGACAGGGAATATCAGAACGGACATATGCACAAGTACCACCTTTGAGTCGAAAGGAATCATACAGCAAATAATTTGTACATCTGAGATGAGCAGAAGTACATGGGGTTTGGAAGACTGCAAGTGGAAATGGACATCGTTGAGATTAGAATTGAGACCACGTATATTTGTGAAATGAATTAGGAAGTCCTTGGGAGGTTTAGATCTTTTCGCAGATAAGCTTGCTCTATTATTTTGACAATTCATGGTGTATTCAATAGTAAGAAAAAGTGGGTGTGACATGCTGTATGAAGTAATGAAATTTTTGGATATGGCGTACATGTGGTAAGAATATACCCAGATCCTTGACATAACGTGGCCTCGACAATGCTCCCTGCATACACACTACTTGGACTCCCTCCAGTCACTATCTGGCAGAGTAGAGGTAGCAAGATTATACACTAGCTGATCCGGAAGCTGCCTAGAGAGTTACCAATAGGTTCAGTCCGGTGTACTAACTAGCGGCCGGCCTGCGAACACCGTTTTAGAGCTGTACCCTCGAAATGTAAGGAATATTGGATCTCGCCACGACATTCATCATAACCTCAAAAATCATCAATCATACTGCATGATGGAAGAGATAGGGAAGGGTTGGCCGGAACTTAGTACCGGAACTTAGTAATGCTGCCCATTGAGAATTTGTTGTTGGTAGCATCATTAGTTGGTCCCAATATATAGAATTTATTAAGTCACATTTTAATGCTGACCAGACCTGGCATGAAGATTGGATCATTTCAAATCCCAACCACCTGGGCTTAGTGATTCATGCAGAGCTGTACCAGGTTTCAACTTACCAAGAAAGGAATGGACATCCCTGAATAGAACAAGTCACGGAAGATGCAAGTTTTAGCTGCACAGGTGGGGAAAAACTGAAAACCCATTCTGTGACTTTGACAATGTGCCTCAGACCATCCAGTATGTCGTCTTGGAGTGTCCAAAGAGGAGATTTGAAGGTTCCATCCAAGATCTAAATAGTGTTACTGACGATGCTATTAATTGGCTGAATAAACTGGACATTACATTTTAATTCATCAAATGTTATCTATAATTTTCTCTTTAAATATTGTTTTTAGGCTTATTGTAATTTATTTATATTTTTTGATATTGTCTGTTACAAATGTATCCTCATTTTGCCATACGAAATAATAATAATAACTGCAGAAACTTTCCAATATAACCCTAGCTTATGACTTTTTTTCAGTATTGCCCTGTACTTTGTTAATTGAGCACATCTCATACTCTTAATGTTGTTAATGCTAATGTATACAACAGTATTATCACTTTTTTTGCATTTAAAAGGTTTTATCTGCTCTACAATGTTGAGTGCATTTGACTCTGGCAGATATACCATGATCCTATTTCACCTATCCTTTTTGCACAATATATTTCCTGTTTACCTGACATAAGACTCACCAACAATAGCCATCTTCTGTGGGACCACACATTATGCCTTGGTCATTGCTGTTGTTTTGCCTGATGCACAAGTGTGAGTTCTGGCTTTGAGGTGGGGGTGAGAACTTGATGAACCCCCATTTTTATTCCTTTGAGGGGCATCCATCCTACTCTTCAAGCTCTCATAAACACCCATCCGAATGCCGAGTTTTCACCTAATTTAGCATTAGCATTAGTAGAAGCATAAGCTTATTCAGCATCAGCCAAAAAAAAAAAAAAAAACACACCACTCCCATTTCACCCCTCCATTCGCTCGAAATACCTATCCAGTTGAGCCTTAAATTTGTTTAGGCTATCAACTTCAACAACAAGTGATGGAAGTCGGTTCCACCAACCAACCACCCGCTGGCCAAAGGCAAATTTCCTCAATTTGAATTTATGCCCTCTGAGCTGATTATTCTGAGCCAGATGAAGAATCCCATTGGCATTGAGCATGCTCAAACCATTCAAAGCCTTATACACCTCTATCAGATCACCTCGCCGGTGCCTAGTCTCCAGATTCTGTAATTTGCAAAACTTAAGCCTTTCTTTGTAAGAGCAACCCTTTGTTCCATTCACTAATCTTGTTGCCCTTCTCTGTACCCGTTCCACCAGCTCTACATCCTTCTTGAAATGAGGCCTCCAGACCTGTATACAGTACTCAAGATGTGGCCTAACCATTGCCTTATACAAGGGAATAATCACCTCCTTATCCCTGCTAGAAAAATTCCTGTATATCATTGACAAGACACCATGAGCTACTCTTGCAGCTCATCTGCACTGCTCAGAGAACTTCATATCTGCCTGCACAATTACCCCCAGGTCCTTTTCATTCTCCACCACTGTCAGTGTAATACCGCAGAGTTGATACATTGCTCTGGGGTTACTGTTTCCCATATGTAGTACTTTACATTTGTCAATGTTAAACTTCATTTGCCACCTCTCAGCCCATCTGTTCAACCTTTCCAGATCCTGTTGCAGCAGCATAGCGTCAGTGGTGTCCTTAACAACCCTGCCAACCTTTGTATCATCCACAAACTTGGACATTAAACTTGATATCCCATCATCAATATCATTCATAAACACCGAAAACAACAACGGACCCAACACTGAACCCTGAGGAACTCCACTAATAACATTAGACCACATTGAGCAGTGTCCATTGATTACCACTCTCTGTCTTCTGCCACTCAACCATCCCCTTATCCATAGCAGCAATTTGCCTCCAATGCCACACTGCTCCAATTTGTGCAGCAATCTTCCATGTGCAACAGTATCAAAAGCCTTTCTAAGATCCAATTATACAATATCAAAGTTATTCCCTGCATCCAGTTCTTTTGTGACTACATCATAGTATCCAATCAAATTGGTCAGACAAGACCTGCCCTTAACAAAACCATGCTGTGTCTGAGCTATAACTGAATTCTTGTCCAGATGATCCTGCAGTGCCTCCATTAATTTTCCTGGAACCGAAGTTAAACTAACAGGTCTATAATTACTTGTGTCAGCCTTTGATCCTACTTTGTGAATTGGGGTTACATTTGCACATCTCCAGTCTATGGGTACCTCCCGTGAGTCCAAAGAAGCTCTCATAATTATGGCTAGGGGTTTGCTGCCTCCTTTAATATAACTGGATAGATCCCATCCACCCCAGGTGCCTTTTTTATGTTTATCCTCAACAATCTCTCCTCCACTTTCCTCTCAGTTATTACAAAATCATCCAGCTCACTGCCAATGTTTACTTTACCTACATCATTCTTCTTCCTGAATAACTCCTCATGCGTGAATGTAGATGCAAAATACTCGTTTAGATTGTTAGCCACCTGAGCAGGATCCTCAACTGTTGAACCATCAATATCCAGTGGACCAATCTGATTCATCCCTTTCCTTCTTGAGTTTAAATAGGTAAAGAACTTTCTTCTGTTTTTCTTTGCATCCTTTGCCAAGGATTTTTCGTAGTCTGCCTTTGCCTGCCTAATCTCCTTTGTGACTTGGTTACAGACCAACTTATATCTATCATAGGCTTCCATGTCACCCATTAATTTGTATGTATCCCATGCATTTTTCTTCTCTGCCACATGTCTCATTAGTTCGTCTGACAACCATTTAGGCCTAAACCTTGAACAATATTTCTTAGTTGGTATGTAAAGCCTGGTAGCCTCCAAGATTAGTTCCTTGAATGCTTCCCATTTTGAGTTTGCTGTTGGTAACATCATCAGTTGGTCCCACTGTATAGAATTTAAATACTGTCTCAGACCATCATAGTCGCCTTTACGAAAACAAAAACCCTTCCCTTTACCTCTGATGGTAGTTACCTCCTTGAGTAAATCCCACTTCAACACACTGTGATCACCGCCACCTAGTGGTTCATTTATCTGCAGATTCTTAATGCATGAAGAATCACTACTGATAATCAGATCAAGAGTATTGCTCCCTCTTGTTGCCTCACGAACATGCTGATGTAGAAAACAATCATCCAATAAATCCACAAAAGCCTTGCTAATGTGCGAGTGACCAACCCACAAATTCCAGTCAATATCTGGGAAATTAAAATCCCCCATTATAAGACGCTCTGATTTACTGGCCCACTCTATTTCCCTGTACAATATCTTATTTTACTCAACAGAGTCATTAAGCCTATAGTACACTCCTACTCTCAATTTTGATTTCCCTATGCTTATGTCACACCAAACTGACTCGACACTGCCCTGTCCATCGATGTCGACTGGCTTCACTTCCTTGGACTTTATGTGTTTCTTAACTAATAGCATAACCCCTCCTCCTGTCCTGTCTATCCTTTCTATACACATTGTATTCCCCAAATTCTGGTTCCACATTCCTTATATCTGTGTGACACCACGTCTCTGATATCCCAACAATATCTGCCTTTGATGTTTTGAGCAATACCTTAAATTCATCAAATTTATTTACCAAGCCCCTAGCATTGGTGTACACGCAGGTATACATACAATTTCTTCACACTCTGCACCAAACACACACATGCATAGACATCCCCCCCCCTTATATATCCTGTTTCTAGAAAGGTCTGCAAACACAGCATAAGTAGTGCATTTCATTAGGCCATAATCCGTATGAGAATTGCCCCCGATCCCTTCAGTTCTGCCCTGAGCCACAGCACTCCCACTATTTTGAGCCCATTGCTTTGCTGCTCTGGTCTGGGGCATGATTTCCTTTTAAATTCAGTATAATTGAGAATAAATAAATACTACTACTACTACTCTGTTCACATTATACAGTAACAATACATATTATGCATCGTTTACATTATATGTATTTCACTATACTATTACATTTTTACATAAGTTAATTATAATAAATCTTCATTGATACTGCAATATATCATATGTCAAAAAAAGCTCAGGGCATATCAAACGGTTTTAGTGCAGTACATTAGACATTGGCCTTATTGATGCTGCGTGCACTCCACCCTTGCTATTGGCCCATCATATAACCTCTTGCAGGAAGGTTGAACTGGTTATTTTGATTACAAAGGAAGGTGCCATAATCCCAAACTGGTGTTTTTTGACATACGATGTATTGTAGTATCAACGACGAAATAATAAAATTATCTAGTTACAGCAACCTATGTAATTCAAACATTTTAGATACCTACAAATTACTTGTTTACCATAACTACAAACCTACAATTCATTAACATGCATTAAAATACTAGTTACGTGATACTATATTCACACAAAATAACTGATACAAAAGTTCTACAAATATTAATGCCATATATTAGATACTACATGATAAAGTTCAGTTATTAAAACAGGTATGTATTGCTATTAATTATAGTTTATAAGCATCTTCTAATACTGATAACACTGCTATAAAACTATGCGGAAACCTCCATGTATCACTATTATCAATATCAGTACAATACTTGTTGCTGCTAAAGACAACAAAACTTTTAATAGACTTTTCCATCAGTGCTAATATTCAAAAACAAAATCAAGATCAAAAGTTTATCCAAAATGTATTACCTTTGTTGGTTCTGAAATTTGGACACAGATTAATTTTATTTCTGCTCATATTTTTAGTCATCAACAACCATCCTCAGCTTCTAAAAAACATTTCTTTGGAGTTTAACAACCAGAATGCTTTCAGCTTAAATTAAAAAGTTAAGTTTATCCCTTATGCTCAATTTTAGGTATTGATGATGTTAATGTTGTTTTAAGGCTAGAATACAAACCAGATAAATGCTACATATTCATGGAATCATTAAAGCTAAATTATTATTATTATTAGCCATATGGTACAAGGAAGCCTGAGGCTTATGCCGCACCAGCCAAAAAAAAAAAAAAAATTCCCGAGTTACCCCCTGTGTGTGTGTGTGTGTGTGTGTGTGTGTGTGTGTGTGTGTGTGAGAGAGAGAGAGAGAGAGAGAGAGAGAGAGAGAGAAGTAGAAGGCATCACAAAGAAAGGAAGAATGATGATATCCAGCTCAGGACCCTGGGTTTGCCAAGCCCATACTCTCCACATGTGAGCCCCCGGGGTAAAATTTGAGGACAGTGCTTCTACGTAATAGAAATATTTATTACCCATCTAGTCCATTCACGTATGCTGTTCATATGAAACAATACTATGAAAATATGCAAGTGTTTTTAAAAAGTATTGGCTATGAAAAATTCTCATAGAATATTTGAGATGACCTGAAAGTGATAGTACTTCTTGGAATGCAGCTAGGCTACTACACAAACTTCTTTGCAAGCAGGACAACTAAGCCAAAAAGAGACGTTAAGTAGTTCAAGAATGGCCTGCAAGACAGAGATTAGTTCCAAAGCTGAAAATGTGTTGCATCAGTTTCTTGTAAACAGAAAGTTTTTACTCCCTTTAATATTAAATTGAGTTTAGTGAATGAATTTTGATTTTAATTTTTTTTTATTGTCCCCTTCACTTATTATTCTCAGGAATTCATTTTTAAATGAAGTCCTGAGAATTAGTGAAGGAGAAAATTAAAGAGGATATTTTTGTTGGGCCCACAAGTTAGAAAACTTTTGTAGGACAGTACATTTGAACCCATTTGAAAAAAGCAGAGTGAAACTTCTTAAATGATCATCTTTTCCAATTTATTTTAATTTTAGAGCAAATAAAAATATGGTAATATTGCTAAAGAAATGATAGATGCCATTTTAAAAAAATGGGCTGTAATATGCCCCTAGAAATACATTCAGATTTGGATGCTGTCAGGGATAAATATGATGAAGATTTCATCAAGGGATATCTGATATGGGGACAATTCTACCAGAAAAGGTGGAACTGAAATATGCTATTTGACTAATGTTAGGTATTGATCAGAGGAATTTCAAATATCAGTCATAAATGGGAGAAATGAGAAGCATAGGAGAATGGACTAGAAATATTCTATATTTCATTTTTTGTATTATTAATTACAATAAAATTTTATTTGTATATAAATTTTTCATTTCCTTTCTCTTAAAAATAGTAGGTTATACAAAATTTTCAAGCTCAGATTTAAATTCAGTACATTAAAATTCACTAGAATCATCTATTTCTTGTTAAAGGAAAAAAAGTTTTAAGGTGTAATATATTCTTGTAATTTTTTTACTCCCTAGTTTTCCTTAATTTTAGTGATTCTATGCTACTATTTAACATAATAATAGCATGTACCAATATTTTTATTTATGTATTAATATGATAAAAAGTAAGGGTAGTTAATTTGGCATGCAGTCTGTTATATAATCATCTACAGCCAAAACAGTTGGATGACTCCACTGTGGAATTAAAGCTTACTGTTCACAAATTTTGTTATCAATTTATTCTATAAATCAATACTCTATAATTTTCTACATTCATTATATATGTATGACTTTCCATTTAATATAAAGTAGTCTTGTGTAGTCTCTTAAGTTAGAATACAAAATTATATAGGATTGTATATATATTTTCAGTATTGCTGCTTTGTAAACATATTCTTTCAAAAATTACCATATGCTGATAATTTTTCAGAACCTCCGAGATGCCCTTGACTGCATTTATGATGCTCGTGTACCTCAAATGTGGCTAAAAATATCTTGGGACTCAAGCACTCTGGGCTTCTGGTTCACTGATCTTCTAGAGAGGAATAGCCAGTTTTCCGTTTGGATAAATAAAGGAAGGCCAGATGTGTTCTGGATGACTGGTTTTTTCAATCCACAAGGTTTGATTATTTTTTTTTATTTTTTATTTCATTAATTTATAAATAATTTAGTGCTATTGAAAGAGGTCAGATATGACCATCTGTTTATCTATCAAATTATAATTAAAAAATTGTAAAAATTTATAGTAACTCTCAAATTTCAAAAAAAAAATAATAATAATAAATAACTAGATCGTACGTATAGCTTAGTTTAATTTTCAGCACTCACCTCATAGTAATCCGCTTAGCTGGTGGAGGGTTTTACCACATACATAGTGGTTATAGGATTCTAATACTTTACAGGGATTGTGGGTTTAGAATTAAGTTATGGGCTGTAGAAAAATTTTTAAGAAAGGAAAGTGCACTTTCCATGGTTGCCTAATTAAATTAAATTAAATGTAGAGAAAAAAGAAAGGAAAATATAAGCTAATAATCGCGCACGAGCGACTTTCGAGTTTCCTCGTCTTCAGTTAGCTAAAGGACTCCTTAAAATATCAAGAGTTAATAATAAATAAATAATATGTAACCTTTCTTCAAGTTTGATAACTCTTGTGCTTTTTATTTCCGTTTGCCTATAGTAGACAGTACAAAAGATAAAGGAAAATTACATAAGCATAGTTAGCATTAGCATTAGCATTAGTAGAGGCATTTGATGCAAGAAAGCAAGCTTATGCAGCATCAGCCAAAAAAAAAAAAAAAAAAAAAAAACCACTTCCACTTCACCCCTCTGTTCGTTCAAAATACCTGTCCAGCTGAGCCTTAAACTTATTTAGGCTATCAACCTCCACCACAAGGGATGGAAGTCTGTTCCACCAACCAACCACTCACTGGCTAAAGGCAAATTTCCGCACGTCTATCCTACATCTGTCTTTCCTCAATTTGAATTTATGCCCTCTCAGGTGATTATTCTGAGCTAGAGGAAGAATCCCATCAGCATTGAGCATGCTTAAACCATTCAAGGCTTTATACACCTCTATCAGATCACCTCGCTGGTGCCTAGTCTCCAGACACTGTAATTTGCAAAACTTAAGCCTTTCTTCGTAAGAGCAATCCTTTGTTCCATTCACTAATCTTGTTGCCCTTCTCTGTACTGGTTCCAGCGGCTCTACATCCTTCTTGAAATGAGGCCTCCAGACCTGTATACAGTACTCTAGGTGTGGCCTGACCATCGCCTTATACAATGGAATAATCACCTCCTTATCCCTGCTGGAAAAATTCCTGTATATCATTGACAATACTCCATGAGCTACTCTTGCAGCCCGTCTGCACTGCTCAGGGAACTTCATATCTGCCTGCACAACCACCCCCAAGTCCCTTTCATTCTCTACCACTGTCAGTGTTGTACCATAGAGTTGATACGTTGCTCTGGGGTTGCTGTTTCCCATGTGTAGTACTTTACATTTGTCAATGTTAAACTTCATTTGCCACCTCTCAGCCCATCTGCTCAACCTTTCCAGATCCTGTTGCAGAAGCATAGTGTCAGTAGTGTCCTTGACAACCCTGCCAACCTTTGTATCGTCTGCAAACTTGGACATTAATCCCGATATACCATCATCAATATCATTTATAAATACAGAAAACAATAATGGACCCAACACTGAGCCCTGAGGGACTCCACTAATAACATCAGTCCACGATGAGCAGTGTCCATTGATTACCACTCTCTGTCTTCTCCCCCTCAACCACCCCTTTATCCATAGCAGCAATTTGCCTCCAATGTCACACTGCTCCAATTTGTGTAGCAGTCTTCCATGTGCAACAGTATCAAAAGCCTTTCTAAGATCCAAGTATATAATATCAAAGTTATTCCCTGCATCCAGTTCTTTTGTGACTGCATCATAGTATCCAATCAAGTTGGTCAGGCAAGACTTCCCCTTAACAAAACCATGCTGTGTCTGAGCTATAACTGAAGTCTTGTCTAAATGATCCTGCAGTGCGTCTTTAACCAGTGCCTCCATTAATTTTCCTGGAACAGAAGTCAAGCTCACAGGTCTATAATTACTTGTGTCAGCCTTTGATCCTCCTTTGTGAATTGGGGTCACATTTGCACATTTCCAGTCTATGGGTACCTCCCCTGAGTCCAAGGAAGCTCTCATAATTATGGCTAAGGGTTTGCTTACTTCCTTTGCTGCCTCCTTTAATATAACTGGATAGATCCCATCCACCCCGGGTGCCTTTCTTGTGTTTATCTTCAACAGTTTCTCCTCCACTTTACTCCCAGTTATTTCAAGATTCTGTAACTTACTGCTAGAGTTGAATACACCTCTGGCATTCCCCTCGCTGAATAGTTGAAAAAAATTGAACCACTCAACCATTCAGGAACTTAAAGGATGCACTAAATTATTATTCCTGGCAAAAGTGACAATTTCCTTACTTAAATCAATGATAGCGAAGTCTTGTTAAGAATGCTTAGTGTTTAAAATATAAGATCTTTTAGGAATTATTGTTCTCTTTATTTTTCTGCAGATTATTTATTTGCTTCTTTTTTTTTTTTTTTTTTTTTTCATAAAATCAGTCTTGCCTATTTACTTATATGACATTTCTCTTTTCATTATCCAGTGACTTCAAAATCATTGACCAACGTAACCGAGCAGTCAGTTGCTAGAGTGCAGAAGCATACATACTTTGAGTGGACCATGGTTCAAGCACTCATTTACTGCTAAATATGCTTAATGATTGTATTCATTGTCAAATAATAATAATTAATTCAAACTCTTCTGACCTAGTGGTCATGCCAAAGTATAAACAAGAACATTTTAATCTTAGTCATCGTAAAATTGTCAACATCAGTTAAAATAAGTCTATAGTCAAGTCTATAGTCACTTTTACCTAGTATTTGAAGCACTTCAAAGTAATATACAGTAATTATTCTTCTATTAGAAGAATATGAATTGCCTCTTGCTTTACTCATCTCTTTTAATAAACCATTTTTACTCTTTCCATATCTGCTCACCTTCTAACCTAACTATTTAGTGATTTCCATGGCTAAACAGATACTTAACACTAGCCAGTACTACTTCAGGACAAATACAAGAATTACTGGCAGTCCTGACCACTGCAGCTGACCAGTATATTCATTATGTATGTGCCATTTTCATATATCTTTCTTGTCAGCTACCATAGTTAAAAAGTATTTTGCTCACTTATCAGATCTCTCTCTCTCTCTCTTTCCCCCCCCCCCATGGGAGTGATTCTGTACAGAGAATGTAACATGAGAGTTTGAGCTGATCAGGAATTATGAGAAATTAGTTACCTTAGCCCCTTAATATTCTCATGAATAGTAAAAACCTTTATAATAGATCAAAGGCATAATTAAGAATTGAGGAGCAGAAATGGAAAATGATGAAAGTGCCCGAAAATTCATTTTTCATTTTTTTTTTTTTTCCATAAATCGTTTGTATATGCATCTTGCTGGACAGCCTAGTGAATGCAGAAAGTTGCAGAGAATAATAGTTTAGTGAGAATTCCACCAAAAAAAATGCATTACTGTGATAGTGACATGGCTAGAAACTTGGAGACTTATAAAAATGGCAGCACCTGCCCTCAGTCATTGTGTTCTTATGAGTTTTGTTTACAGTGTTGCATCTCTTAAACTTTACATAATTTTTATTGATTTTGGGCAGTTTTGAAGTATAATCTGGTCTTGCATACCACAATTAGGCTAAGATTTGTGTTAAGTGTTCGGTTTGTTTGTACTTCCCTCAGTCATGCATGGTTTGGAACATTATATTTCTATTCTTTTGTCATCATGTCTAACCTTGCTTCCATACTTACTTTATCTTCTGAACCTGTGAGGATAAACAAAACACACCAAAGAAAAGATTGGCAAACTAGACAGCAAGCTGGTAAGCTCTAAACAAAATCAGGTGACAACTCAGCGTTGTTGTGGGCCTATATGAGAGTTTGAAGGACAGGGTGGATGCCCTCGAAAGATTTAAATTGAGGGGCCCATCAGGCTCTCAGCTGCCCACATCAATGCGAGAGCTTGCACTTGGTCATCACGCAACACAGCGGCAACCCCCAAGGCAGAATGCACTGGTCCCACAGGAACTAGTAGTTGTTGGTGACTCTATTGTCAGGGAAACGGGTAACATGCTTTGTAAAAAGGATAGGTGGATGACGTTGTAGAGCGGATATCATCTTTTAAGGGCACAAAAGGTGATATAGTTGTACACGTTGGCACTAATGATATTAAGAGTAGGAGACTGGCAGAATTACTTAACAAGTACAGGTCAGTGTTGAACAAAAGCCGAGAATTAGGGTTCAATTTGAAAGTGTCTGCAATTCTGCCCAGACACAATAGGAGGGAGTATATGATGAGAGCCTTGTCAATCAATTCGGCCCTGGAAAGGTTGTGCAAGGCTAAAGGGATAGAATTTTTTTCAGACTGGTCTGTACTTGTTAACAGGAGAGACTGCTTCTACAGAGATGGGATACACTTAAATAGAAAGGGTGCAAGAATATTTGCTGATGGTATCGAGGCAGTGTTAGGTGGGTCGGAAAACTGATAGCTTGGGGGGGGGATTCAAGGACTAATAGTTTAACAGTAGCCGTAGGCAGAGGTGGAGGATTTCTTTACTTATATAAACTCTAAAAGGAAGGGGATGAATCTGATTGGTCCACTTGACATCGATGGTTCGACTGTTGATGATCCTGCTCAGATAGCAAACAAACTGAATGAGTATTTTGCATCTACATTCACACATGAGGAATTATTAAGATTTGAAAATGGCAGAAGGTTATCAAATTGTAGCAGGATACTTAATGATTTTGTAATAACTGAGAGCAAAGTGGAGGAGAAATTGTTGAAGTTAAACATAAGAAAAGCACCTGGGGTGGATAGGATCTATCCAGTTATATTAAAGGAGGCGGCAAAGCAACTAAGAAAACCCTTGGCCATAATTATGAGAGCATCCTTGGACTCAGGGGAGGTTCCCACGGATTGGAGATATGCAAATGTATCCCCATTTCACAAAGGGGGATCGAAGGGTGATACGAGTAATTACAGACTAGTTAGTTTAACTTCTGTTCCGGGTAAAATAATGGAGTCACTGGTTAAAGATGCATTGCAGGATCATCTAGACAAGGCTGCAGTAATAATTCAGACACAGCATGGGTTTGTTAAGGGAAAGTCTTGTCTGACAAATTTGATAGCATATTATGATGTGGTTACAAAGGAACTGGATGCAAAAAATTATTTGGATTTCAGGAAGGCTTTTGACACTGTTGTGCATGAAAGACTATTGTACAAATTGGAGCAGAATGGTATTAAGAGTAAGTTGCTACAATGGATAAAAGGATGGTTAAGTGGGAGAAGACAGAGGGTGGTAATTAATGGGTGCTACTCTTCGTGGACTAATGTTATTAGTGGAGTCCCACAGGTTCAATGTTGGGTCCACTGCTGTTTTGTATATTTATCAATGATATTGATGAAGGTATATCAGGCTTAATGTCGAAGTTTGCAGATGATACAAATGTTGGCAGGATTGTTAATGACAGTAATGGCAGTGTGCTACTGCAACAGGATCTAGATAATTTGGGCAGATGGGCTAAGGAGTGGCAACTGAAGTTTAACTTTGACAAATGCAAAGTACTGCATATGGGTAGAAGTAACCCCAGAGAAACGTACCAACTGTGTGGTACTACACTTAAGGTGGTAGAAAATGAAAAAGACCTGGGAGTAATTATGCAGGCATTTATGAAGTTTTCTGAGCAATGCAGACAGGCTGCCAGGGCAGGTCATGGTGTTTTGTCAATGATATATAGGAATTTTGCTAGCAGGGAAAAGGAGGTGATTATCCCTCTGTATAAGGCAATGGTCAGGCCATGCCTTGAGTACTGCGTATAGGTCTGTAGGCCTCATTTTAGGAAGTATGTAGATTTACTTGAGCATGTACAGAGAAGGGCAACAAGATTGGTGATGGGAATGAAGGGATCCTGTTACCAAGAGAGGCTTAAGTTCTGCAAATTGCAGTGGCTAGAGACTAGGCACCTGTGCAGTGATGTGATTGAGGTGTATAAGGCCTTGAATGGGTTAAGCACACTGAATTCTGAAGGGATCCTTCCACTTGTTCAGATTACAAACCTAATGGGGCATAAATTAAAATTAAGAAAAGACAGATGTAGAATAGATGTGCGGAAATTTGCCTTTAGCCAGCGGGTGGTTAATTGCTGGAACAAACTTCCATCTGTCATTGTGGGAGTTGATAGGTTGAATAAATTTAAGGAGGAACTGGACAGGCATTTGGAGGGAATGGTGTGATTTTTTTTTTTGGCTGATGCTGCATAAGCTCATACACATGCTTTCTTGCATCACTTGCCACTACTACTACTACTACTACAACTACAACGTCTTAAGGGAAACAAATCTCTCAGAAAAAACTACCATCATAAGAAGAAGTTGCCGGAAAGCTTAAATATGCCTGCAAGACTTCCTGAAAGGAGTATAGAGACACTCCTTTTCTTCAGTTCTATAACTTAACTGACAAAGAACAAAGAATATATATTATGAATTGGCTTTCAACTTGTAAAAATAAGTAAGTGGCAAAAAGGAATCTACAATGACCCAACCAACAGTCAAAGGCAAATGACATTTTGTTACACTATTCCTAATGGCACATTCAAGTTTGTAGTAAGACATTCAAAGATATTTTTGATTTTGCTGCCTGGAACCTACAGACTTTTCAAGAAAAAAAAAAGAAATTTAGAAGACCTAAATCAGACACTTGTAACCATCGTGATAAGCTTTATGCTGCAATAAAAGCCACTTCACTTCCTGTTATCAAACAGTAAGCTGATAACAAACTGCAGATACACCAACAAAAAGCAGAAAAGGCTCAGACCAAAATGAAAACTGATACCATTGATTGTCAGTTGCAGGCAACTGACAATCAATAGAATGTACCCTAACTGCTGTCTGTGCCATGGACAACAGAAAGTATTGTTCATTCCTATACCTACAAATTCCAGAATGCTTTACTTGTGCCATTTGTCTTTCTACAACTTCTGCACACAACTTGACAAATACTCCTTAGGCCACATGTGTATGTGGCATGTATCTTTGGTATCTCTGAGGGTTTTTTGGTGTGGAGGAAGTGAAATTGCATCATGCTTTTTTCAAGGTAATGTCTTAAAAATAACTAACGCTAAATATGTTGTCATGTGGGCTGACAACTGTGCTGCCCAAAATAAAAACCGAATGCTACTCTTCACTATGATTTATTTAGTGGCCAAAACAATTTTTGATATTATTTAAATTAAATGTCTTGTTTCGGGGCATAGTTTTGTTGCCTGTGACAGGGACTTGGGGCTATCGAAAAAAGAAAGAGGCTCATGAAAGCCCTGATCCCTGATGAGCTGGAAGAGTCATCAAAAGAGCAAGACAGAAAAAACCTTTTGAAATAGTTAAAATGGGCCCATAGGATTTCTTCAATTTTTCAAGACTGTCTAATAACTTTATGAGCACTACTAAACTTTATGAGCACCAAGCATAAGTAAAGCATCATAAATCAAATCCATATCAAAACTTTGTTCAATGAACTTTTCATCTGGGAGATCTTCACCAAGTTTTAACTCTTCGTCGGTCACTGTGTATCTCTCAGATACATACATCATATCATTCTTTGTTTCTTGGAAAAAGATGTAGTAGTGCACGTGTGCTTCTCAATAGCTTCATTTATTGCTTCTTGGAAGCCACTGGAATTGGTTTCGTTTTCTGAAGCCCTTGGTTTCGATTCATTCTGCTGTTTGTATCTGTGAGATACAGTGCGACCATCTGCGTTAGTGGTGCTGCTTTGCTTTTGATGGCCAGGATGGATTGCTTAGACCCAATTAATGCAAATAATGTCAAAATTATTCATGTCCTGTTGTTTTCTGAAGAAGTAAGTGACGAAAGTATTGATGACAGGACAGAATCCAATGAGAATTACATTGAAACAAGAGAAGATAATTCAGAGAAATCACAAGATGCTACATCAGAGAAGAAGGGTTGCAATGAAGAGGATGACACTGACAGTTTTTACATAGAAAAAGATAAATTGACAAAGTGGAGGAAAGTAAAGAGATCAACAAAAGTTCGGTGCAGATCTCAAAATCTAACAAAATTGCCAGGAGGTATTGGTCATACAAGAAATGCCAGCACACCCTCTGAAGCATGGAACTGCCTTATTACAGACAAAATTTTAGATGAAACTGTTGAATACACAAATGAGTATATTCAAACTGTTCGGTCAAACTACAGCCAGGAAAGAGATAGCAAATTTATAGACAAAATTGAGATAAAAGCTTTCATTCGCCTTCTTTCTTTAGCTGGAGCGCTGCGGGGGAACTGACGGAAATGTCATTGAAAAATTTTGCTTAGTAATGAACCAGAGATATTTCAAGGTCCACATCAGGTGTATAAGATTTGATGATCAAGAAACCAAGGATGCCTTGCCCCATAAGACAGATTTTCACTGAATTTGTGGAAAACTGCAAGACATAGTGGCATGTGATGCAAGAAATCAAGTGTATGAGCTTATGCAGCATCAGCAAAAAAAAAAAAAAATAAAAATTTACAAAACAAATCACTCTAAATGTTTGTCCAGTTCCTCCTCAAATTTATTTAACCTATCAACTTCCACAACAACAGATGGAAGTTTGTGCCAGCAATTAACCACCCACTGGCTAAAGGCAAATTTCCACACATCTATTCTACATCTGTCTTTCCTTAATTTGAGTTTATGCCCCCTTAGGTTTGTAATCTGAACAAGTGGAAGAATTCCATTAGAATTCAGCATGCTCAACCCATTCACGGCCTTATACACCTCAATCAGATCACCGCGCAGGTGCCTAGTCTCCAGCCACTGCAATTTGCAGAACTTAAGCCTCTCTTGACAAGAGGATCCCTTCATTCTCCTCACCAATCTTGTTGTCTGTACACGCTCAAGCAAATCTACATCTTTCCTAAAATGAGGCCTCCACACCTGTACGCAATACTCAAGGCGTGACCTGACCATTGCCTCATACAGAGGGACAATCACCTCTTTTCCCTGCTAGAAAAATTCCTATATATCATTGACAAAACCCCATGACCTGCCCTGGCAGCCTGTCTGCATTGCTCAGAAAACTTCATATCTGACTGCACAATTATTCCCAGGTCTTTTTCATTTTCTACTACCTTAAGTGTAGTACCACACAGTTTGTATGTTTCTCGGGGTTACTTCTACCCATATGTAGAAGTACAAATGCAGAGTAATGTAGAAACTTCAGTTGCCACTTCTCAGCCTATCTGCCCAAATTTTCTAGATCCTTTTGTAGTAGTACATTGCCATTACTGTCACCAACAACCCTGCCAACCTTTGTATCATCTGCAAACTTCGACATTAAGCCTGATATACCTTCATCAATATCATTGATAAATATACAAAACAACAGAGGACCCGACACCGAACCCTGTGGCATGATACCTGTGGGACTCCACTAATAACATTAGTCCAAAAAGAGCAGCACCCATTGATTACCACCCACTGCCTTCTCCCACTCAACCATCCTTTTATCCATTGTAGCAATTTACCCTTAATACCATTCTACTCCAATTTGTACAGTAGTCTTCCATGCGCAACAGTGTCAAAAGCTTTCCTGAAATCCAGGTATATGATATCAAAATTATTTTTTGCATCCAGTTCCTTTGTAACCACATCATAATAACCAATCAAATTTGTCAGACAAGACTTTCCCTTAACAAACCCATGCTGTGTCTGAATTATTGCTGCAGTCTTGTCTAGATGATCCTGCAATGCATCTTTAACCAGTGACTCCATTATTTTACTCAGAACAGAAGTTAAACTAACTGGTCTATAATTACTTGTGTCACCCTTCGATCCCCCTTTGTGAATTGGGGATACATTTGCACATCTCCAGTCCATGGGGACCTCCCCTGAGTCCAAGGATGCTCTCATAATTATGGCTAAGGGTTTGCTTAGTTGCTTTGCCGCCTCCTTTAATATAACTGGATAGATCCCATCCACCCCAGGTGCCTTTCTTATGTTTAACTTCAACAATTTCTCCTCCACTTTGCTCTCAGTTATTACAAAATCATTAAGCACCCTGCTAAAATTTGATAACCTTCTGGCATTTTCAAACCTTAATAACTCCTCATGTGTGAATGTAGATGCAAAATACTCATTCAGTTTGTTTGCTATCTGAGCAGGATCATCAACAGTCGTACCATCGATGTCAAGTGGACCAATCAGATTCATCCCCTTCCTTTTAGAGTTTATATAAGTAAAGAAATCCTTGCTATTTTTCTTAGCATCCTTTGCCAAAGATTTCTCATAATCTGCCTTTGCCTACCTAACCTCCTTTGTGACTTGATTACAGACTAGCTTATATTTGCCATAGGCTTCTCTGTCATGAGTCTCCTTAGTTCATTTGATAACCATTTAGGCCTTGAACAATATTTCTTAATAGGTATGAAACTTTTAGTAGCTTCCACGATTAATTCCTTGAATGCTTCCCACTTAGAATTTGCTTTGGTAACATCATCAGTTGATTCCACTTTACAGAATTTATAAACTGTCTAAGACCACTATAGTCACCTTTATGGAAGCAAAAACCCTTTCCTTTACCCCTGATGATAATTATATTTTTAAGTAAATCCCACATCAGTACACTGTGGGCACTGCCACCTAGTGGTTCCTTTAGCTGCAAATTCTTAATACACGAATGATCACTGCTGATAACCAGATCAAGAGTATTACCCTCTCTGGTTGCCTCTCGAACATGCTGCTGCTGCAGAAAACAATCATCCAATAAATCATCCAATAGGTTTGTTAAATATACAAGAACAGTAAATCTTAATTGTTTATACAGTAACATTAGAAGTGTCGTCAATAAAATGAGCGAATTCGAACTGCTGGTTAAAACAAGTAACGCGGGCATAATAGGGCTTACAGATACGTGTATCTGTAATACACGTATCAATATTATGCAGATACGTGTATCTGCATAATATTACAGAGACGTGGTGCCACCCGTAAATTGGGGATGATGAGTTTCAGTACGGCTTGTATAATGTATTTAGGAAGGATAGGTTAGATAGAAGGGGTGGTGGGGTAATGCTTCTTATCAGAAGCAGCCTGAGTGCGACGATAGCTTTCCCGGATTCAGACATTTCACATTCTAGTATAGAGTCTGTATGGTGTGAGATAGTTGGAAACACAGGTATAATGCGAGAAGGAGTAATCTACAGACCAGGTGATTGTGAAGATTATGACAAAAGCCTCTACATACAAATGGAATGGGCAAGTAAGCGTCAATGCCTTATTATGGGTGATTTCAATTTGCCTCTAATTAATTGGAGTAAATGGGAAGGAAACTCGACATGGGGAACAAAATTTTTAAATCAACTAGATGACTGTTATTTGTATCAACATGTCAGGGAAAGTACTAGAGAAAAGAATATCCTAGACCTCATCATCACACATGAATCAGATGACATAACAGGGCTGACAGTAGAGGAACCAGTAGCAGGAAATGACACGGAGTTCTACGGTGGATGATGACGAGAGAGGTAGCAGAAGTAAAAGGCAAAGGAATGGGTTTTAATTTCAGAAAAGGAAATTACGATGCCTTAAGGTACTACATGGCCTCTATTAATTGGGTAGATATCGCGCAGAGAATGAATACAATTGAACTGTGGTACGCTTTTAAAACATTAATCACAGATGCCTTGAATGCGTATATACCATTAAAAAAAATACTCCACGAGAAGGGTTCCAAGTTGGATGAATAGTGAAGTTGCTGCATTACTTGAGCAGAAAAAGGTGGCATGAAAAGGTTACAGAGTAATAAAAAGTACTGAAGCCTATAACAGCTACAAGGTGATGTGTAATAGAGCCACAGAAAAGGTTCGACAGGCAAAGGCAGTTTATGAGAAATCACTAGCAAACAGAGCAAAGAGGGGGGGATAAAGAATTCTTCACATATATAAATGCCAAGAAGAGCAGGACAAACCAGATCGGACCTTTATGTAAGGGAAAGGGGATAGTATTAAATACACCAGCTGCCGTTGCAGATGAACTCAACAGTTATTTTGCATCGATATTTACAAATGAAAAGCCTTTTGTGGCAATGGGAAATTGTGGGAGCGAAGTTAAAAAATATGTAATTAATGATATTGAAATTTCGCAAGATTATTTAATGAAAAAACTTTCGAGCCTACAGACCAGTAAGGCTCCTGGAGTTGATGGAATATACCCTATAATCTTAAGGGAGACGGCAAGCGAGTGCATTGAACCATTGAGACTAATTATGCGAGCATCACTAGACTCTGGGGAGATTCCCTTGGATTGGAAAAGTGCAAATGTATCTCCCATACATAAGAGTGGCTCTAAAAATGAAGTTGGAAATTATCGACCTGTCAGTCTGACTTCAGTAGTAGGCAAAATCATGGAGGCAATGATCAAGGGTGGAATTCAGGATCATTTGGATCGAATTGAAATTCTCAAGGATACTCAGCATGGTTTTGTAAAGGGAAAATCATGTTTAACAAATCTGGTTCGCTATTTTGAAAGGGTCACTCACGAGCTGGATTTAGGGAATAATTTCGACATTGTTTATTTAGATTTTAGCAAAGCTTTTGACTCAGCCCCACATGAGCGGTTGCTTTATAAGCTGGAACAGGTTGGAATCACTGGAAAAATCCTTAGATGGATAGAAGGATGGCTTCAGGGCAGGAGGCAGAGGGTTGTGATAAATGGCTATTCCTCAGATTGGGTTGATGTAAGAAGTGGGGTTCCCCAAGGATCAGTATTAGGACCACTGTTGTTTTTAATTTTCATAAACGACATTGATGAAGGGATAGAGGGCGTGATGTCTAAATTTGCAGATGATGTTAAAATTGGTAGAGTAGTTAATGATCACTGTCAAGCTGAGCTTCTTCAGAGAGACCTAGATAGACTTCAGGAATGGTCAGAAAAATGGCAGCTGTGCTTTAATCCAATAAAGTGTAAGGTATTACACCTGAGAAACAGTAATCCCAAAAAAACTTATTCACTTGGTGGAGTTCAACTAAACCCAGTACTGGAGGAAAGGGACTTGGGTGTTACGATACGGTCAGACATGAAATTCTCTGAGCATTGTAAACAGGTTGCAAGGAAGGCCCATGGTGTCCTATCGATGATCTATCGAACTTTTGCAAGTAGAGATAGGGACGTGATAATCCTATTATATAAGGCTTATGTTAGACCACACTTGGAATACTGTGTTCAAGTATGGAGACCGCACCTAAAGAAAGACATCGAGCTTCTTGAAAGGGTGCAAAGAAGGGTAACTTGCCTGGTGAGATCGGCAAAAGGGCGTCCTTATGAAGAAAGACTTCGAATATGTGGGTTGCAGAGTTTGGAAACTAGACACCTTAGAGGAGATTTGATTGAGGTGTTTAAGGCTCTGAGAGGCATCAGTAAAATGAATGAGGACAAAATTTTCCAGATTATAAATGATGCTAGAACTAGGGGACATAAATTCAAGTTACGGGGGGAAATGTTTAGATTGGACTGCAGGAAGTTTTATTTTAGCCAGCGAGTTATGAATTACTGGAATAAGCTGCCTTCATGGGTGGTAGAGGCCGACAGTTTGGGGAAATTCAAAAGTCATCTGGATAGTACTTTCGACTAAGGGAAGCGCATAGGATGATAGGTTTAATTTCCTTTTTATTTTATTTTATTTTTATTTTTTAGTTATTTATTTATTTTTTGTTTTATCATTGTTTTGTTTGGATTTTTTTTTTTTTTTTGGCTGGTACAGCATAAGCCATAGGCTTTCTTGCACCATGCGGCCGTTACTAATACTAATACTAAATCCACAAAAGTCTTACTAGTGTGCAAATGACCAATCTACAAGTTCCAGTCAATATCTGGGAAGTTAAAATCCCCCATTATAAAACATTTTGATTTACTAGCCCACTCTATTTCTCTGTAAAATTGTTCATTGTACTCATTCAAGTCATTAGGCCACACTCATATTTTTGCTTTCGCAGTGCTTATGTTACGCCAAACTGACTCAACAGTGCACTGTTCATCTACATCAATTGGCTGCACTTCTTTTGATTTTATGTTTTTCTTAATTATCAGCATAACACCTCCTCTCTTCCTATCCTGTCTATTCTTTCTGTACACATTGTACTCCCCAAATTCCAATTGATGAGTAATTAGAGGCCTTTAGAGGAAAATGCGGATTCAAACAGTATATACCTTTAAACCCCAACAAATAGTAAATGGTAGTGTGCTGTACTCTTACAATCTTGAAATATGTGCCGGAACACAACCCGAAAGTCTGTACCAAATCAACAATAGTCCACCTGATGTTGTTAAAAGACTGGTAGAACCTATCCATTGGACTGATGGAACATTACGGTGGATAATTGGTTTATGGATGTCAATTTGGTTTTCGAACACAGAAGAAGGAAATTCTCTTATGACTATCATTCCAACTAAGAGAAGAAGGAAATTCTCTCAATTGGAATGATAAAAAAGAACAAACCGCAACTCCCAGTCACATTTGTGTCAGCCAAGAACCGACCTGAAAATTCGAGTTTGTTTGGCTTCAGGGAAAAGGCAACAATTGGTTCTTATATACCAAAGAAATCAAATAATGTTGTTGTTGTTGTTGTTGTTCAGTTTAACGACACAAGTGCTACTAAGGCCAAATTGTGTCTGTTCATCGTTATTTCACACGAAGCATATCGTTACATAGGTTAAATTATATGCTCCTGTACAAGCCAGTATGTTTTAGATATAATAAAAGTTCTTCAATATTTGCTTCATTTCCTAAGAAATGAGATAAATCAGGTGATATATTCAACATGGAGAGTGACTGAAAAGTAATTGACCGGATGGTTGAATGTAAGGGACAATCAACCAGAAAATGACGGACCGCAAGTTGTGTCTGACAGGATGAGCACTGTGGTGGGTTCTCTCCCAATAATAGAAAGAGATGAGTATGATGAGTGTGTGAAATTCTGAGTCTTGCCAGTACCACTTCCTCTCGTCTGTTTTGTTGGAAGCCAGACAGCCACAGCTTTAGATCTTCTTTTATCTGGTAAAGTTTATTGTTGGTGTCTCTTTTCCAGATCTGTGACTATTTTTCGTAGCACGCTTTGCATATGACAGACTTATAGTCAGTAATGAACCTCAGGATGTTGTGAGAGAGAGCAGGTTGAGGATGTTTAGCAGCAAAGTCAGCACTTTCATTTCCCTGAATGGCCAGGGATCCAGCAAAAATTGATTGAACATACTGCAAGAAAATAGCTGGGAATGAATCTGTTTCAATGTAGAATGAGAAGAGGATAAATTCTTCCTTAGGGCAGAGACAGCACTAAGAGAGTCTGTGTAAATTATGGAAAGCTCAATAATCTTACTAAGCACTAATTGAATGGCATACAATTCAGCTTGGAGGAAGTGTACAGGTAGAGTTGTGTCTTGAAAATTTTTTCATTTAATTTGACATTCCAATTGTGAACGATCTCTTTGATCCTGAGCGAGGCAGGTCTATTTTCATTTGGGCTTGCTCTCATAGAAGGCTTCCCACCAAGTATTATAAAGATACTCCCAACTTGGGTGCAATGGTAAACTCTGGATTTTAGCAGCATAGTGAAGCAGTAGTGTTTTTCTATGCAGGTGTAATGGGTATCATGCACTTCAATATAAAGACTTTGGATTGAAGAAGTTCTCAAAGCTCCTAGCGCAGTCCTCAGAGCACTGTGATGGATCACATTTAGCCGTTTTAAAGTAGTGTTCTGGGCAGAGTCATACACTGGACAATCATAATCTAGCCATGAATGGATTAAACTTCTATAAAGATGCAGTAAAGTGTATCAATCAGATCCCCATGACCTTGATGAGACTGATTGAAGTATATTCAAATGCTTCATTCAAGAATTTCTCAAATAAGTAATGTGGGCTTGGAAATTTAGTTTGCTGTCAAATATTAGTCCAAGAAATTTAATGGTATTAACAAGCGGAATTGGAGTATTGTTTATTTGTAGTTCAGATTCAGGATGAAGCGCTCACTTCTTGCAAAAGTGAGTGACAGGGCATTTCTTTTCTGGGAGTCTATAACCGTTCCGTTCCGTTCTATGAAGTCCAGGATGCTATTTTGGTTATGGCAAGTTGTAGCTGCCATTCGATATTCATACTTTGAGATTGACATGAAATGGTAAGATCATCTGCATACATATAAGTTTGAACAGTTTTTGGAATAGCTCGTGCCATACTGCTAACTCGGATTGAAAACATTGTTGGACTAAGTATTGATCCCTGCGGGACACCCTCTTCCTGAATGTGAGATGTAGAGAGTATGTTTTTATATCCGACCTGAAAAGAACGCAATTGCAGGAAATTTTGAATTATTTCCGGCAAATGGCCCCGAAGCCCCAGATGGTAAAGGTCCCTAATAATACCATGACGCCATGTAGCATCAAATGCCTTTTCAAGATCTAAATTGACCATGACTAGATGTTGTTTCATGACAAAGGCATTGCGGATATGAGATTCTGCTTTGATAAGCACATCCAACATTGATCTATTCTTCCGAAAGCCATACTGTTGTTCTGGAAGGAGATTCTCTGACTCCAGGATGTAAGTCAGTCTAGTATGAACCATCCTTTCGAAAATTTTTCCCACGTAGCTCATAAGAGATATTGGCCTGTAATTTTCAACACAGGAATGATCTTTTCCTGGTTTTGATAAGGCAATAATGAACGAATGGCACCAGGAAGAAAGAAAGGCATTTTCAGAGAAGATCCAATTATAAAAAATTAATAGGGATCTCAAGTCTTCTTCAAGTAAATGCTTTAGCATAACATGCTGCACTATTGGAAGATCTGTTTAATGATTCTTGAAGTTCTATTAATGTAAAGGGTTGGTTATATGGGAATGAGTGGTGCATGAAGAAGTTGATTTTATACCGTTCTGCACTTGCTTTGATGTTCTGGAAGGTGGACACATAGGAAGTAGAAGCAGAGATTTTAGCAAATGATTATGCTAGTGCATTAGCAACTTCTTCAGCTGTAGATAAGTCTTTCCCTTCCAATGAAGTATTGGAGAGGGCACTCGAACGAATTTTCCATTTAGCACCTGTATTCTTTTTCAGATGACCTGTGTATCCGTGTCTTTGGTCATGGTTGAGGCAAAAGCAATTCATGAATCTCGTTTTCGCTTTCCGCCTAACTTGTCTTGCTTTTGCTTTGAGTCTTTTTTATGGGATACTTGCAGAAAATTATTCCAAGCAAGGAATAATTTTCTGCAAGTAAATTATTCCTGTTTGGCAATTAATCTGTATTCCACCAGTGATTTCTGTGCTTGCGATATGGCTTCGATTTTGGAAGGAAAGCATTAGCTGCTGTCAGGATCTGATTGGTTATGTAAGTGTTTACATCATCAATATGTTGTCTTTGAACATACAAACTATCTAAGAGTATTTTAGCAGAATAGCCTTCCCGGTTTGCCTTTCTAAACTGCCAAGTGGATCATTGATCAGAATTTGGAGTTACCCCTGTTTGTAGTGAGCAAATAATTGGAAAGATGGATGGTGAACAAATTGACAAGTCTGTTGCTGAAGCAGAACTGGTTGGTATGTGGATCTAGCTAGGAGATACAGAATTTAATAAATTAAGATCATTATTATTCATGAATTCCTCCATCAATTTTCCTTTTTTATCCATTGTAGCCAACCCCCACAATGGATGGTGTCCATTAAAGTCACCAAAAAGACAAATTGGAGTTGGGAGTTGTGAAATCAGGTTGTCAAGTTCTGAAAGCAGAAGTAGAGCAGATGGCAGAATATAAATGGAAACAATGGTAAATGATGTACCAATAGTAATGCGAGCAGCCACAGCTTCTAGGGTAGTTCTCAATTGGATCGGCCTGGATGGAATGTTAGTGTTAGCAAGAATAGCTACTCCTCCACGTGCAGGTGATTCTGAGTTCCTATCTCGTCTATACATGGTAAAATTTGAAAATTTTGGCAAAACTTGAGGTGACAAGAATGTCTCTTATAAGCATACGCCTATGGGATTGAATTGAGCGATTAAATCTCTTAAATCATCAGAATGACAGCTTAGTCCTCTGCAATTCCACTGTATGATGTTATGCATTATTTAGGTTTACCTGAGGATGATTCATCTGACTTTTTTTTTTTTTGTACATGGGACATTTTTTCCTGTCCTTTTTTGGGAATGTGGGGCGTCCGATATCCATGGTGTCGTATGTATGGAGTTCTAGAATGGGCTCCTCATTATCTAGCAGCTCATCTACATCCGTACTGTTGGTGGGAGATCCCATATTTTTTGAGACTGAGTCAGATGGGATATGAGTAGGGATGCTGATTGGATTATTTGTGGCTTCGCTAGTTTTTTTGGAGGATTATCTTTTTTAGAGGTTGAAAGTGTAGATTTGAGCCAGTTTGCTAGAGAGGCGTTAGGTGGAACTGATACATCTGTTTGAGCTGCAGTAAAAACAAAGTTTCGAGTGCGAGCTGCATAGGAACAATTACTGGGCATGGTCGACATAACTTGTCTACATGCCTCAGGAAACATCACTTTATTTTCTATTTTGTATTTTTGAATTTTCTTTCCTGTATCCATAGCTCACAAGTTTTGGAAAAGGGCTGGGCGGCTTCCTTTGCAGTTTGGACAAACAGGGGTTTTGGCAGAGCAATCCGCTTGAGTGTGATCTTTAGAGCTGCAGATGGGACATATGGCTTCGCTCTACATGCCTTCTGTGAATGCCCGTATTTCTGGCATTTGAAGCAGCAAACGGGATTCAGAATATGTGGTCTGATATGACAATTGAAATAGCCAGCTTTAATTGAGGATGGTAAGTCTGGTGTACTGAATGTTAAAATGATGGATCTCGTTGGAGTGAGATTTCCATCTTTTTTAGTCATAATCCATTTTACATTTGTAACTTTTTGACTACTGAGTTCTTGAAGTAGCTCTTCTTCAAAGACTGTAATTAGGTCCCACTCACTGATCATACCCTCACCCTATGATGAATTTAAGGTTCTGTGGGGAGTAACTGATACTGCGAGCCCACAAAATGATGTTGTGTTTAAGAGCCGCTCAGAATGTTTTGTGGTGGCTGTTTCAATGAGGATATCTCAGGATTGTAGTCTTGTCACCATTTACATAAAATATTTTATATAAAAAAATTCATGTAAAAATAAAATTTCTTAATGTACGAACATTTGAAACCATTGTATATGTTATTTATGAATAAACTAGGGTGATTTTTAAACATAGTCTTTAATTTTTCGATATGAAACCTAGTACATATCTGACAGATACATTGTGACCAACTATGTTCATTTTGCTGGTGCATCCAACGAAGGTTTAAGAAAAACAAAAAAACCAAAACAGGTACTGATGCTTCCACATATAACAAACAAGAATGAAATTAGTACAGCAAAGATAATGAGTATTATGATATAGATAGTGACTAAAAGGCTACTATGTTGAAATTTGCATTTTTAAACTTTTTTTTTTTTTTTTTAATAAAAATAAAATTTAATCATTATCTGGATTCTTCTTGCCTCCAATTTTACTACACCTCCCTAAGCTTAAGGAAAGTATCCTTTACCTGAGCTTTGCTCTAGAAAATAGAAATCTCCTGGAAAACAATGAAAGTACCAAGAAAGCAAGAATTATGTATTCTTCATTTCTTGAAAAATTTAGTTTTTGGCACTTTCACTGTTTTCCATTTCTGCTACTTAATTCTGGATATTTTCACCTGTCTGTAATAATTTTTGAACTGTTTCCTCCTCCTCAATAGTAATATGATTTTTTTCCCTGTTTTTGTTCAGAGCAGTCAAGGAAAGGCTGCAGCAGCAGCAGCAGCATTTTAAAATGGAACAATAATGATTGCCTCAGATAATTTGGAGGAGGGACAATCATTATTGATTATAGATTTCCTATGGAAGAGGAGGTAAAGGGCAGAATTCACATATCACTGGCCGTAGGCTCCTCTGTGCTAGCAGTAATTATGATATTCAACAGTGCATTAGGTAATACTGATCCTAACATAAATGGACAGATAATGAGAACATATATGGGGTACGTCTTTGCTAGAAAGATTTTCTAGAAATGGTAGTTTCCTTCCATTCTATGGTTTCCTTTCATGAAACCACAGAGTGAGGTCACAAATTCTGTGTGCAGGTATGGCTGTGAGGGCTTCTCTTCCTCTGATAACTAGTTAGTCAAAGGTAGAAATAAACAGCAAAATTCAAATATGTGATCTCATAAACCACTTTCGTGACTTCATTTCATGCTAAGTGCTTGTCAGACTGAATTGCTTTCATTGCTTCATCCACCTCTCCATAATATCATCAGTGATATTCAATCAGGTTTTTCATGATTTTATTAGCATTGGTTGTTCTAAAAAGTATCAGAATATAATATGACCTAAATAAAATTTTATAAAAATAATTATAATTTTATTATTCTCTTAGCAAACCAAAAATTTATTGTTGATTGCTATAATATTAAATAATCAACCGTTACTCGATGATTCTTACCGCTTTGTCATTCATGCAATTTTTTTTGTATGTGTCATATGTTTGAAATTGTATGTTTAGCCATATTTAGCCATACATGTGAGTTTTTTAAGATTTTGTTATCTATTTAAAAAAAAAATCAAACTGTATCTAGTTTGATTCCATTTCTTTTTAATAATTAATAACTATTTAATGAACACTTTTTAAATATAGTTGTAGCCTTGAAATAAATAGATATCAAGCAGGCGGAATAAATCCTACTAAACAAAACTATAAAAAGTCACAGAATTTTAACCTTACGGTGATGACATCTAGTCTGATGGACCACACAACAGAATATCTATTGCATATTAATCTACAGTTCAAAATTTCCATAATTTACTTTTGGTCCTTCACGTTGTCACAGACATTCTCTCAGATATGCCAGACAAGCTGTACTTGCTACCTGGGAGTCTAAAATGCTGATGGAACTGATATTCGGGTGACACTCAAGTCAAGTGGACCCAATTTCGGTGAAGTCTGGACGGTCTGTGACAGCCAAATCCTCTGCTTGCACCTTCACGATGGTGGGACTGTTAGTAATCCTGGGTATAACCTCCATGCACAAGTACATGTTCTTGATTAGACTGGGGTTCGAGCCCATCACCACCAAATACGGAGGATGCGGAAAGGAATGACCACCGCATATCCCGGAGCAATATGGCCTTAGTTGCTAATGCTCCTAAAAACCAAAACAACAACAACAAGTACATGGTGGGTGACCACCCAGGTGTGAACCAACGTAAGCAGGGGTCGAGGTGTGGCGCCCACACCACATGGAGGAACACCGCCCCTCTATGTTACCAGGCAGCACTAGGTGGTAATGACTCTCATCAACCAGTGAAATACCACCACTTTGCTTATTGGAGGCTTGAAGTGGTGGAACCCATGTTTAGTCTCTAGAGCTAAGTTCCGGTCAACCCGTCCCTATCTCTTCCATCATGCAGTATGATTGATGACTTTTGAGGTTATGATGAACATCGTAGCGAGATCCAATATTCCTTACATTTTGAGGGTACAGCTCTAAAACGGTGTTCGCAGGCCGGCCGCTAGTTAGTACACTGGATCGAACCTATTGGTAACTCTCTAGGAGGCTTCCGGATCAGCTAGTGTATAATCTTGCTACCTCTACTCTGCCAGATAGTGACTGGAGGGAGTCCGAGTAGTGTGTATGCGGGGGAGCATTGTCGAGGCCACGTTATGTCAAGGATCTGGGTATATTCTTACTACATGTACACCATATCCAAAAATTTCATTACTTCATACAGCATGTCCCACCCACTTTTTCTTACTATTGAATACACCATGAATTGTCAAACTAATAGAGCAAGCTTATCTGCGAAAAGATCTAAACCTCCCAAGGACTTCCTAGTTCATTTCACAAATATATGTGGTCTCAATTCTAATCTCAACGATGTCCACTTGCAGTCTGCCAAACCCCATGTACTTTTTCTGACAGAATCTCAGTTATTGGTTGATTCAACTACTGCTCAACTCAGATGCCCAAATTATTCGCTATATGATTCCTTTTGCCTCAAAGGTGGTACTTGTGCATATGTCCATTCTGATATTCCCTGTCAGAGACTTGGCAATTTGGAATCTCCTCTCTTTGATCTTCTCTGGCTTAAAATCTCTCTACCTCATTGTATCAAATTCATTTGGTTGCTGGAACGGGCTTCCGTCTGTCGTTGTGGAGGTTGATGGGTTGAATAGATTTAAGGAGGAACTGGACAGGCAATTGGAGGGTATGGTGTGATTTTTTTTTTTTTTTTTTGGCTGATGCTGCATAAGCTCCTACACTGCTTTCTTGCATCAAGTGCCACTACTACTACTACTACTACTACTACTATCTGTTGTCTCTACTCCACTCCCAACTAGGTGGTAGATGACTCTCATCAACCGGTGAAATACCACCACTTTGCTTATTGGAGGCTTGAAATGGTGGAACCCATGTTTAGTTTCTAGAGCTAAGTTCCGGTCAATCTTTCCCTATCTCTTCCATCATGCAGTATGATTGATGACTTTTGAGGTTATAATGAACGTCTTGGCGAGATCCAATATTCCTTACATTTCGAGGGTACAGCTCTAAAACGGTGTTTGCAGGCCGGCCGCTAGTTAGTACACCGGACTGAACCTATTGGTAACTCTCTAGGAAGCTTCCGGATCAGCTAGTGTATAATCTTGCTGCCTCTACTCTGCCAGATAGTGACTGGACCGAGTAGTGTGTATGCGGGGAGCATTGTCGAGGCCACGTTATGTCAAGAATCTGGGTATATTCTTACCACATGTACGCCATATCCAAAAATTTCATTACTTCATACAGCATGTCCCACCTACTTTTCCTTACTATTGAATACACCATGAATTGTCAAAATAATAGAGCAAGCTTATCTGCGAAAAGATCTAAACCTCCCAAGGACTTCCTAATTCATTTCACAAATATACGTGGTCTCAATTCTAATCTCAATGATGTCCATTTCCACTTGCAGTCTGCCAAACCCCATGTACTTTTTCTGACAGAATCTCAGTTATCGGTTGATTCATCTACTGCTCATCTCAGATGCCCAAATTATTTGCTGTATGATTCCTTTCGCCTCAAAGGTGGTACTTGTGCATATGTCCGTTCTGATATTCCCTGTCAGAGACTTGGCAATTTGAATCTCCTCTCTTTGATCTTCTCTGGCTTAAAATCTCTCTACCTCATTGTGTCAAATTCATCTGTTGTCTCTACCGTTCTCCCAACTCCACTAATCACTTGGAGCTCTTTGACTTCCTCTCTTTGCAACTTCACTTTCTCCAGTCCAACTTTCCTAACAGTGAAGTAATTTTCCTGTGATTTTAATGTTCACAACTCCAGCTGGCTTCCGTTTTCTAGTCACACCGACCCAACATGTCGAGATGCTGAGGCTTTTGCAATTACTAATGACCTAGCACAGATTGTTCATTTACCTACAAGAATACCGGACAATCCTAATCATACAGCCAATACAATTGATCTTTTTCTCACAAACAACCCTTCTAAGTACACGGTCGAAGTGAGAGGTCCTTTAGGCACTTGAGATCACAACTTGGTGATTGTCTCTTCTCCAATGGAACCTTTATCTCATGGCTATTCCCAACCACGTGTTGTTTGGCATTACAAGAATGCAAAATGGGATGACCTGCGAGACTTCTTTTCTTCTTTTCCTTGGTCGGATTACTGTTTCAAAACTTCTAATGTCAACGTTTGCTCAGATCGTGTCAGTGAAATTATTCTTGCAGGAATGGAATCCTTTATCCCACACTCCACTTTAAAATCTCGTCCTTTATCTAAACCTTGGTTTTCCAATAAATGTGCTAAGGCTGTCCAAGAGAAGAATGTTGCATATCGTAATTGGCTTGTTTCTAATTCTTCAGTTTCATTTTCTGCCTACACCAAAGCTCGCAACAGTTGTAAAGCAGTTATTAACCAGTCCAAACTAGAGTTTGAACAGGCTAAGAGTAGAAAACTTGCTTCTTGCCCTAATGGTAGCCGAGCATTCTGGTCTCTTGCCAAAGCTATTGGCCGCAACTTTTGCCCATCTTTACTCCCACCTCTGTCCAAACCAGATGGTTCTGTTGCCACTTCAGCCAAGGATAAAGCTGACCTTCTAGCATCCCATTTTTCTTCCAGCTCATGTATTAATGATCTTGGTAAAACACCTCCCACCATTCCCAACACGCTCCATTCAATGCCTCCTGTGGTCTTCCGTCAAAAGGATATCAGAAGGATTTTGATGAATCTTGATGCTAAGAAAGCTCCAGGTCCTGATGGTATTTCTCCACTTGTTCTCAAAACCTGTGCTCCTGAACTTACTCCTATTCTTTGCCGCCTTTTTTCACTTTCTTATTCCAGAGGTGTTTTTCCTTCTGCTTGGAAATTTGCTCATATCCAGCCAGTTCCTAAAAAGGGTGACAAATCCCTCCCATCCAATTATCGTCCCATTGCAATTACGTCTACTCTTTCTAAAGTAATGGAGAAATCAATTAACTGCCAACTCTTAAACTACCTAGAAACCTTCCGTCTGATCAACGATCACCAGTATGGATTCCGTCAGTGTCGATCCACTGGAGATATTCTGGCTTATGTTACCCATTTATGGACTAATTCAATGGAAAGGTTCGGTGAAACACAAGTAGTTGCTCTTGATATCTCAAAGGCTTTTGATCGTGTTTGGCATAAAGGTCTTCTAAACAAGCTTCCATCTTATGGTTTGCTAACTGTTTTTAGTAATTGGTTATCCAGTTTTCTCTCTGATCGCTAACTGAGGGTGATGGTAGATGGCTCTCTGTCTTCTAACGTCTCCACTAATGCCGGTTTCCCCCAAGGTTCAGTTCTTTCCCCCCACTCTTTTCCTCTTGTATATCAATGATCTTCTTCCATTGACTGGAAATCCTATCCATAGTTTTACCGATGATAGCACATTGCATTCAACTTTCCATTTTGAGAAACCTTGCTCATATCCAGCCAGTTCCTGCTCAATCAGCTTCAAATTCTCGAAAATCTGCTACCAATTCCTTAAATGCCGATCTTCAGGTAATTCTCCAGTGGAGCAAAGACAACTTAGTTGATTTCAACCCTTCTAAAACTCAATCTTGTCTTATATCTCGCAAAAAGGATTCTTCTGCTCCTATGCTTATCTTTAGTGACACTCCGATTTCTAGGCAAAATGATATATCTCTTTTGGGGATTACCCTGACTTCTAATCTCTCTTGGCACAAGCACATTACAAATATTGCTTCCTCTACATCTAAAAAACTTGGTTTTCTCTTTTGCTCTCGGCGTTACTTTTCTTCCAAACAGCTGCTCACTCTGTATAAATCGCAAATCCACCCTACCATGGAATATTGTTCCCACATCTGGGGTGGTGCCCCCAAAACCTCTCTCAGGCTTCTTGATTTCATTCAGAAGAGGGCAGTTAGGTTAATTAATGATTCATCTCTAACAGAGTCTCTCCACTTGCTTTCTCATAGACGCACTGTTTCTGCTGCATGTCTCTTTTACAGATACTTCCATGGGCACTATTCTTCTGAATTGGCTTCTATAATTACTGCTCTCTCTTTCAAAACAGTCTGAACACGTGCTGCCACCAGCCAACATCCATTTACTGTCCAACTTCAAACCCACCACATAACCAACTTTTCATCTTCCTCATTTATTCATTCAACTACCGTTTTCTGGAACAACCTTCCTTCATACGTATTTCCTGAAAATTACAATCTACAGAAGTTCAAGTCCAATGTCAACAAATATCTTCTTTCGTCTTCTCAACCTCCAACCCAAGCACGGTATTAAGTACTATAGGTTCTAATACCTCTCGTGTTTGGGGTTCACATAAAAAAAAAAAAATCATTCCATGTCAAAATAAACAAAACGTGAAATATTATGAATGTTTACGGGACATATGTACTTGGAAGTTCACAGAACCAATTCGGTTAGGAGGGTTTGGCAAAACTATAGAAATAGATGAAACTATCCTCATGAAACCAAAAAACAACAGAGGATGCAATGTAGTTAACAAAAAGAAGTGATTTTTCAGTGCGTATGAATGTGAATTAAAATTGTCATATTTGGCATTTATTAAAAACCAAAATGCCAAATGTTTTCTGAAGATCATACACAGGAAAATAAAGAAAGGCACTACTACAATAACAGATAAATGGCCAGCCTACAAGCAAATCAAAAATATAACAGGAAAAAATTAACAGTGAATGATAAGGAACGCCTCGTAGATCCAGTTTCAGGAAAACACACAAAACAACATTGGCAGTTTAAAAAAGATTGATTCAAGGCCACATCAATGAATACCTGTGAAGGCAAAGGTAAGGATGAAATTTAGGTGAGGCTTCTCAGAACATAAGCCACATAAAACGCAGAAATCCATTTTGATGTGACTGGTGCTTTCATGTTTTTAGTTTATTTTTCATTCATGTTTGTTTTTCATTTAGTTTCTTTTACAAACTATGAATCTTTTTTTCAATTATTTTTTGTTATTTCTACTAATCTTTTCATTTTGTTTTTTGTTCTTGATATCAAAATTTCATATATTTTAATTCAATAGCAACTACAGGATGTCCTTGAAATTGACGTCAATATTTATTGAGGGAATACAAGAAGAAAAGTCTACACTCAGTCTGAAGCAATGGGTTTTGAGTTAGCACATATTAGTGACGTCATTTCCGCTTCTAGCATTTTGTGAACATCACAAAGTGAGATATGCAAATCAGATTGTTGCACAAAATGTTAAGTAAAATTGTCATACTATATTTTTTTATAAAGTGTATAATGAAAATGTAAGACTGCAATGAACAGATTGTTGCTGTGGTACAGTAACTTTGTCATGTGTATCGTGAGTATAAGAACATTAACATTAGCAGTATATGTAGACATTCATTTTGTGTATGGTGTATGTGAAAGAAATGCTAGAGCTGCAGCCACTGAATACCAACATTGTTTTCCAACAAGGCAACACTCTAATTGGCATCATGCGTTTGTCAACATCCACCATAATTTGAGGGAATAGGGTACAGTGAAAGGGCATCAAGGCCAGCCCTGTTCATATACTACACAAGCACAGGAAGAAGTGCTGGATATCCTGACATTAGATCCCTCCACCAGCACACACACACACACAAAAAATTGCTACAAGAATGAGTCATCCCAAAACTTTCATTTGGTGCACACTGTGTGAACAGGGGTGTCAAAATTTCATTTAATAATATGTGTTTTAAATTTGGTATACCATATGCAGAGAATTAGGCACTGCAAGCAGGAGATTCAATTGCATGTGATCAATTTTATTTATGGATACTTAATTATATAAACAGCAAACCCTGACTTTCTTGTAAATATCCTGTGACCGACGAGGCAACATTTACCTCAGATGAGATATTCAACATTCACAATCTTCATACATTGTGAGTGAAAATTCCTTACACCATTCAGTAGTCCTGTTTCCAAGTAGGGTTTAGCGTCAATATGTGAGCCAGCATTGTAGGAGATAACTTTATTCATCACAAGTTCCTTGTATGCCTAAACACTGATCATTACTTACAGTTTTTGCAGAGGACATTGCAAACACTTCTGAAAGATGTTCCTTTAAGTGCACATGCTAATATGTGATTTCAACAGAGCACCTCCACGTTTGGGCAACAAGTAAGAACATTCTTAAATGATCACTACCAGAATCACTGGATTGGTCGTAGAGGCCCCATTTTTTTGGCCACGATGCCCTCCTGACCTTAACCTGTTGGATTTTTTAGGTGTGGAGTCACATGAAACGAATTGTTTACACCACAAAGCAGCCACTGCTCTTAAAAACAACACAGTACTACTCTGTGTGTGGGATTCCTTCTGATACTGTATTGAAGCCTGTCATTTCAGTACTATTTCAGTACTAATAAAATTTGTTTACTCCTGCTGTACAACATTATTGAGTTTCAGTGTGCTCTTCAGTTCATAGCTAAATTTTAATCAACAAACATTTATTGTTCTGGATTTATTGATAACCATGTACAGTACAAGTAACATTATTCAGATACTTAGTAATAACTAAAATAAAAATATTTCTAATAAAAGTAAGCTTTTTCATAATGATTACTTTTCATAAATTTACTATTATATGCAAAGCGATAGAAGCAGAAATGATGTCACTAACTCAAAACCAGTTGCTCCTACTTCAAACTGAGTGTAGACTTTCCCTCATATATTGTAATGAACCATTCCCCTCAATAAATAGTGATGTTGATTCAAGGACACCCCATATGTTATTTAAAAAAAAAAAAAATTTTGGTTCACAAAAATATATGCATGAAAGAAAATTGATTGTTAATGTATACTGTGTATGAACAAGCAAAAAGCAATAAATTTTATACATGAACCGAGAAAATTCTGTGTATCCACCACACTGCCCGTCCCTCCAATCAGTCCATGGCAGCAAATATAATATATTTTTTTCCTTTTCTTGTACTTACAGAACTAATAAGTGTTTTAGTTCTTTGGAAATAATGAGTAAAAAAAAAACAAATTTTTAAATTAAAATTTTTCATTTAAAAAAGTAACATTAGAAAGTACATTTAACTTTTCAGTCCATTAATAAAAGATCTAATATTGATATACAAAAAACAGGATACAAAAATAAATTATTTAGGAGAAAAGAAAATTCAAAGTCTGTCGGACCAATCACCGCTGTAATTGTTAATGGTACCACCACCACTATGGGAGTAAACATTTTCTCCCTCCTCCCAAGCACAACGGTTTGCAAAGACACAAAACTGCATAGCCTTAATAATTAGCTTTTAATTAAATAAAGTGTATACAATAAATTTAAACCTAAACTGGAAAAACTGAAAAAAAAATCAGTAACTGTGTTGTTTAAAGTGATTATTTACATGAAGAAATCAGTGCTCCTCTATCATTTGTATTCAGACCAATATTGGGGTTCCGATTTGTCTAAGTTATACCTCTCTGATATTTCAAAGCAGAGATTTAATGTATCCACGTAGTCTTTCCTACCTTTCAACTACTTTGAAATGAAATCCAACAGTTGTAGTACAGATTAGGTTGTATTAAGGTTTAGTTTTTTATGCATTCACCAAATATTACATACAAAAATCAAAAGATTGACTCTTTTATATTATCATTTCTAATGAAATGCATGGGACTGTCATCCTTTTTATTTTATTTTCAGCTTCCAGAGTTTAACCATCACAGAAAGTAGCTGTGGTTTTAGTACTCACAACAGAATAAATTTTGGAAAAATACAAAATTTGCTCTGTTCTGTGTACAACGACCATAGCTTTTCTGGAGGCAGAAAAATTAATAAATAAATGGCTAACACTATTTAATAAATGACTAAATGAAGCAAAATGTTCATATATTCCTTATGTGGATTTCACTAGAGTATATCTTGTTTGGCATTACAGCTGAAATGTTACTTAAACTGAAAAGGTTATAATGGAGTTCTCAGCTATGCTGCACAATATATTTGGGGGAGGCATGATATTACCTGCAGTATATCTGAAATTCCAGTGCAATAAACTATGCCTTCTGATCAATGGCAGTTTTATTTTTACAGGATTTCTAACAGCAATGAGACAAGAAGTAAGTCGTAAAAATAGGTGGCCTTTAGATACAGTTATATTACATAATGAGGTTACCCGAATGAATAAGGAGGAAGTCAAACAACCACCAATTGTAAGTCATTGGATATAAGTTCAGCATATTTTTATATAATAAAATTATTACAAAGACCATTAATTCAAATCTGGAACATTAAAAAAAATATACATATGAGGAATATTACAATTGAGGAATATGAGTAAAATTTTATTTCATAATTTATATGAATTTGATTAATCTTTCATAGTTTAAACTATGAAAGATTAACCAAATTTTCTTTTTTTTATTATAATAATGTTTTCCTGTAAAATATAAAATTTGCATAATGAATTGTTTTTTTAAAAAAAAAAAACCTATTATTTAAAACAATAGATTCATATTTGGATATGTATTTAATTAATTTCAGAGATATGAAGAAACTTTGAAACATACTCTCATGGCTTAATTAGCCAGGAGTTTCACAAAAAACTCCTGGCTAATTAGTCCTGGCTCAGTACCAAGAGTAGGTGCTAACCTAGCAGGTTAGCACCTACTCTTGGTACTGAGCCACTGCCTGTCAGGTGTTAATTAATAATAATAATAATTACATTATGAGATTAAAATTTGATTATGATAACCTCCAAAGTCAGTTGTTCTTGGGATGTCATTTACTGTATAAAGTGGGCTGTGCTGAATAGTCCAACTGCAAAGCTTAACAACTAGACATCTTAGGGAGGACCTGATAGAAGTATGTAAGGGAATGAGTAAAATGAACAAGGCAGGTCTATTTTCACTGGCAGAAGAAAGAAGAACAAATACAAAATTTTGCATAGTAACAGATGCATGGATCTCAATGGAGTTTATATTCAAGTAGTGTGTGTGTGTGTTGTAAATCACTGGTAAAGGTCAAAGCGGAACTGAATAGGCACTTTATGGCTACAGGGAAGGTATAAATGATAGGGAGGGAGAGAAGTAGAAAAAGCTTCATTTAGCCATAATAATACCAATACTGTTTCACAGAAATTTTAATGTTGTTAGAATGTACATATCATGCATCACATATTTTGGAGATCCATTAGAATTGGTATCATAATTTGATCCAAATTATATCATATTTGATATGGTAACAAAATGTCAAGGAAAATTATTGATTATAAGCTGCCTTATTCTAAACATTTGAATACTGGACAAAGTGCACATGTAACTTTTTATGGAGGTTAAGATAATAAAAAATTAACCAGCAAAATGGTACATCAGCCATACACACATAATGACATGTAAGTTGCTCCAAATTCCCATACCACCATAGGACCCAAACTGATATAGTCTCAGTTGGATTCCTAATGTGGCATGGGGATTTGGGGTCCTTACTGCTGCAAAATTTAGCATATTTAAAATAAATAAGAAATCTGAACACACACACACACACGGTGTTTCACATAATGTGCCTTGGCAACCCAAAGGTCGCGTGTTCGAATCCCGCCTCAGCTTGGATCAGAATAAATGTAAAAGCTTTGGGAAGTGCATTATGGCCACAGAAGCCGATGTGCCAACTAACAGGAAAAAAAAAAATGTGCACCATTTGTTAATTCCCTTACTTTTCATTTTAGGAGCTATTTAGGAGATTTATTTAGTATTAATATTAATAATATTATCAATGAATATTATCAAGGCTCAGAACAATCACCTGAGAGGGCATAAATTCAGATTGAGAAAAGACAGATGTAGAATAGATGTGCGGAAATTTGCCTTTAGCCAGTGGGTAGTTGGTTGGTGGAACAGACTACCATCCCTTGTTGTGGAAGTTGATAGCCTAAATAAATTTAAGGCTCAGCTGGACAGGTATTTCGAACGAACGGTGGGGTGAAATGGAAGTGTTTTTTTTTTTGGCTGATGCAGCATAAGCTTGCTTTCTTGCATCATAGAATAGGCCGCCGTAGCCTAGTGGTCAGGCGCGCAGGTGCATAAGTACACGTGCCTTGAGTGACCGGGGTTCAAACCCGTGAGTACTGAATACAGTGCTGTTGTTTCTTGTATTCTGTCTATCTTGTGAACTCCTCTGACCGTTTGGTCGTCCCGGAGTATAAACAGAAAATTTATTTATTTATTATATGCCTCTACTAATGCTAATGATATTGATGAAGGTATATCAGGCTTAGTGTCGAAATTTGCAGATGATACAAAGGTTGGCAGGGTTGTTAATGACAGTAAAGACAGTATGCTACTGCAACAGGATCTAGAAAAGTTAGGCAGATGGGCTGAGAAGTGGTAACTGAAGTTTAAAATTGACAAATGCAAAGCTGCATATGGGTAGAGGAACGTACCAACTGTGCGGTACTACACTTAGGGTGGTAGAAAATGAAAAACACCTGGGAGTAATTGTGCAGTCAGATATGAAGTTTTCTGAGCAATGTAGACAGGCTGCCAGGGCAGGTCATGAGGTTTCGTCAATGATATATAGGAATTTTGCTAGCAGGGAAAAGGAGGTGATTGTCCCTCTGTATGAGGCAATGGTCAGGTCATGCCTTGAGTATTGCATACAGGTCTGAATGCCTCATTTTAGGAAGGATATAGATTTGCTTGAGTATGTACAGAGAAGGGCAACAAGATTGGTGAGGGAAACGAAGGGGTCTTCTTACCAAGAGGCTTAAGTTCTGCAAATTACAGCGGCTGGAGACTAGGCACGCGTGAGGTGATCTGATTGAGGTGTATAAGGCCTTGAATGGGCTGAGCATGCTGAATTCTGATGGGATTCTTCTGCTTGCTGAGATTACAAACCTAAGGGGGCATAAATTCAAATTGAGGAAAGACAGTTGTAGAACAGATATGCAAAAATTGCCTTTAGCTAGCGGGTGGTTAATTGCTGGAACAAACTTCTTTTTTTTTTTTTTGGCTGATGCTACATACACTTTCTTTCTTGCATCACATGCCACTATTACTATATCAGAATCCTTTTTTTTTTTTTTTCTTTTTGAGAATATTACTTACCGGATTAATTTTGTTTAAAATATCATGCCAAATTATAATCAAACAAAGAAATTTATAACATTTAATTTTTAAGGCATGCATTTACCATGTTTCCTTGTATCCATATCTTTATTTTCGTTTTCAGTGATATACCAAAATATTTAGGTTCTGTAGTCATTTCTAGTATTTTATCTAGTATTAATATTTTGTGAAATTATTTCAGTAATATCATTTTGCATTTGATCACCCAAACAATGCACGATATTTTTCGATTCAGATTTCTGAATATGGCAAATATTTTCTGCCATAACTCAAATTTAGCAATTGCTTCACTAAATTCTAAAAAGTTACCATTATGATTTTCATATAAATCTTTAGAAAATCGCCTGAAGGCTATACATTGCCTTGATAAAAATAATATCACATATGTTATTCTGGCTGAACTACAGAACATGGGTATCTCCGTTGTGAATGTGGCCAAAGAAGGGTTGAGTTCTGTGATTGGCTGATTATAGCGGGAAATGCAAAATTATCATGTTGTTGTTCCATTTGCAAAAGGATGGATGTAAGGCTGTAATTGAATGGCATATTAGTGTGAATTTTATACCTTCAGCAGAACCATGCCGAGGGTGGGGCAAACGTGACTTATACCTCAGATTAAAAGCTGAAAGGAGTGCCAAAAAAAAGATTAAATAATTGCCATCATTAATGGTAGGGTGCAATTTTTCATTCTTGCCTCAGGTACTACAGACAGTGGCTCGGCATGGCCCTAGTTTTCAGCGTGGATGATTGATGAGGTTAGTTTTTTTTTTTTCTTTTTCTCAAGTTTTTTCTTGACGATTTGGTGTTTTTCGCAGTAATTGTAGGAGTTGTTAGTATCAGGTCTCTTTATACTAGCGAGAGTGTGCAGGCAGCTGGGTCCGAACAAAACCCCCATAGGACAAGACGAACTAGGACAAAATCCCCTCGGACAAATAATAACACAAAAATGTTCTCAGAGAAGTGTTCTTTCTTAAAGAACTACAAATACTTAACCCCAGGGGCTCACATCTGGTGAATATGTGCTTGGCACACCCAGGGTCCTGTGTTCAATATCATCATTCTTCTCTTACTTGGTGATTCCCTTCTACTTTTGACTCTCTCTCTCTCTCTCAGGATAACTCGGGAATTTTTTTTTTTTTTGCTGGTGCAGTATAAGCATCGGACTTCCTTGCACCATATAGCTAATAATAATAATAATTAGCATTAGTAAAGGCATTTGATGCAAGAAAGCAAGCTTATGCAGCATCAGCCAAAAAAAAAACCACTTCCACTTCACCCCTCTGTTCATTCGAAATACCTGTCCAGCTGAGCCTTAAACTTATTTAGGCTATCAACTTCCACGACAAGGGATGGAAGTCTGTTCCACCAACCAACCACCCGCTGGCTAAAGGCAAATTTCCACATGTCTATCCTACATCTGTCTTTCCTCAATTTCAATTTATGCCCTCTCAGGTGATTATTCATCAGCATTGAGCATGCTCAAACCATTCAAGGCTTTATACACCTCTATCAGATCACCTCACTGGTGTCTAGTCTCCAGACACTGTAATTTGCAAAACTTAAGCCTTTTTTCATAAGAGCACCCCTTTGTTCCATTCACTAATCTTGTTGCCCTTCTCTGTACTCTAGCAGCTCTACTGCTAGAGTACAGAGAAGTTTGCTGGTAAATGACACTTACCCCGCCTACCCACTTGTGGCAGCCCTGTCCATTAGTCTTTATATGTCTCTTTGATAATGAATTTATGGTCAATATAAGGAATTCTTGAAATGAGGCCTCCAGACCTGTATACAGTACTCTAGGTGTGGCCTGACCATTGCCTTATACAAGGGAATAATCACCTCCTTATCCCTGCTAGAAAAATTCCTATATATCATTGACAATACACCATGAGCTACTCTTGCAGCCTGTCTGCACTACTCAGAGAACTTCATATCTGCCTGCACAACCACCTCCAAGTCCCTTTCATTCTCTACCACTGTCAGTGTAGTACCACAGAGTTGATACGTTGCTGTGGGGTTGCTGTTTCCCATATGTAGTACTTTACATTTGTCAATGTTAAACTTCATTTGCCACCTCTCAGCCCATCTGCTCAACCTATCCAGATACTGTTGCAGCAGCATAGTGTCAGTAGTGTCCCTGACAACCCTGCCAACCTTCATGGTTTAAATGTTTCGTATTATTATTGTCCAAGGGAGTTTTGTCCTACTTTTCACTTTAATTGAGGGGGGGTTGTTGTACACATGGGGGCAGCAGCACCCAGAACAGGGTTATATCCATGTTCTGGATATAACCCTGTGAAATATAAATATGAAACACGGATTAGAAAATAAGCAAATTAACATAAGTCTGCAATTTAATGTACTGTATTTATTTAAAATGAATTTTTTTGCCTGCCGCATTGAATACTGGTAAACAGGCAGTTGGATAGGTTTTACGAGTACCCTAAGTTGCAGACTGGTAATCCAAAGCAAAGAGTACCGATTCGTTACTCTTATTTGCATTCGGCTGATCACATGCATGCTGCTACTGGTGGCTTTTGGAACTAATTTTTTTTCTAATTCTCATCTGCATTGTCTCCATTTGTGTCTACCAAATATGGAAGCATTTCCTGAATTAGTTTCCTCTTTGGCTCTTAATTCGTGCTTAGTAGCAGCATTAATTGCCTGAAGGACAGCGGTGTGAACAATGCATTCCCAGTTAAGTCTCTCATAACCTGTTCGTTATATGGAAATTTTCTTTGTTCTACGAAAACTAATTTAAATGTAATTACCAAGGGAAATTCAACAAATATTGCTAAATAGAAAATTTCGCTATAAAGAAGTTTGTTAAACAGTGGCCCGACTTGCATATGTCAAAAAAAACTTTGCCGGCCTCTTGAACTGCCGCCCATAAATGACACTTACCCCGCCTACCCACTTGTGGCAGCCCTGTCCATTAGTCTTTATATGTCACTTTGATAATGAATTTATGGTCAATATAAGGAATTCTAAAATTAGATGACATCACATTTGTAGTATTTTTAGCAGCTAAATCTGCCTTGGTCTATACACTTAGTGGGGTTGAATTAAAAACAGTGGAGGAGGAAAGGGATCTGGGAGTTAAAATATGGGCAGATATAAAGTTTTCTGAACAGTGTAAACAGGCAGCCAGGAAAGCGCAAGGTGTCATATGATTTCATGCAGAAGTTTGCCTTTAGTTAGGGTGGTTGATTACTGGAACAAACTGCCATCTATCGCTGTAGGGTGATAGCTTAAATAGATTCAAGGCAGAACTAGACAAACATTTGAAGCGAGTGGATGGGTGAAATGAGAAGGGTTTGTGTTTTTTTTTGGCTAATGCTGTATAAGCTTGCTTTCTTGCATCATGTGCCTTTACTAATGTTTGGACTATGTTGTCTCAATGAGTAAATCCCCTGACTGTAATCTTTTGACCATTTTAGGTGGTCCAGCAGCATTTTCTAGAAATCTCTGTGTGATAAATGGAAAGAGTTTGCTCACTGGTTGACTACTTAAAGAATGGATAACGAAGAAAGTTGGATATTCTGGTTGATGATTATCTTTTTTTAAGCCCTTATTATGTGCATATCCTTGATCTGAGTTATACCAATCTGTGGTTTTTGAGCTCTGAGGCTGTAATGCTGGATAATTTTCTTTATCCTTCTCAGCTCCTTTTCGTTCTGGGGGATTAGCTTTTCCATCCAGGTTAGCCCTGCCACGGGAAGGCAGGAGCAGTGCCGCAAGCTTATATAGCATCAGCCAAAAAAAAAAAAAAAAAAAAAAAAAACACCTTCTTATTTCACCCATCCACTCGCTCCAAATGTTTGTCTAGTTCTGCCTTGAATCTATTTAAGCTATCAAATACAATGATAGATGGAAGTTTGTTTCAGCAATCAACCACCCGCTGGCTAAAGGCAAACTTCCATACATTCATCCTACAACTGTCCTTCCTCAATTTGAATTTATGCCCTCTCAGGCAATTATTCTGAGCAAGAGGAAGAATCCCATCAGCATTGAGAATGCTCAAACCATTCAAGGCTTTATACACCTCAATCAGATCACCTCGCTGGTGCCTAGTCTCCTCCAGACACTAATTTGCAAAACTTAAACCTTCTTCATAAGAGAAACCCTTTGTTCCATTCACTAATCTTGTTATCCTTCTCTGTACTCGTTCCAACAGCTCCACATCCTTCTTAAAATGAGGCCTCCAGACCTGTATACAGTATTCAAGGTGTGGCCTGACCATTGCCTTATACAAGGGGATAATCACCTCCTTATCCCTGCTAGAAAAATTCCTGTATATCATTGACAACACACCATGCACTACTCAGAAAACTTCATATCTGCCTGCGCAATTACTCCCAGGTCCTTTTCACTCTCTACCACTGTCAGTTTAGTACCACACAGTTGATACGTTACTCTGGGGTTACTGCTTCCCATATGCACTGCTTTACATTTGTCAATGTTAAACTTCAGTTGCCACCTCTCAGCCCATCTGCTCAACTTTTCTAGATCCTGTTGCAGCAGCGTACTGTCATTAACAACCCTGCCGACCTTCGTATCGTCTACAAACTTGGACATTAAGCTTGATATACCATCATGAATATCATTTATAAATACAGAAAACAACATGGACCCAACACTGAACCATGGAGGACCCCACTAATAACATTAGTCCACGAAGAGCAGTGTCCATTGATTACCACTCCCTGTCTATTCCCATTTAACCATCCCTTTATCCATAACAGCAATTTGCCTCCAATGCCACACTGCTCCAATTTGTGCAGCAGTTTTCCATGTGCAGCAGTATCAAAAGCCTTTCTAAAATCCAAATATATAATATCAAAATTATTCTTTGCATCTAGTTTCTTTATGACTACATCATAGTATCCAATCAAATTGGTCAGACAAGACTTCCCCTTAACAAACCCATGCTGCATCCAAGCTATAACTGAAGTCTTGTCTAGATGTATTTAATTCAGTGCTTCTTGCGCCTCCGTAGCCAGGTGGGAAGGAGCAGCAGTGCGTAATGCACACTTCTTGATTAGACCAAGGTTCGATCCTGTCACCACCAAATACGGAGGATGCAGAAAGATCAGGGAATGACAACCGCATATTCCCGGAGCAATATGGCCTTAGTTGCTAATTCTCCTAAAATCCAAATAACAAACAAACAAGCAATGCTGCTTTAACCAGTGCCTCCATTAATTTCCCTGGAACATAAGTTAAACTAACAGGTCTGTGATTACCTGTGTCTCCCTTTGAAACGTGATCCCAAGTGGATTGGCATCACGTTTGCACATCTCCAATCCATGGGTACTTCCTTTGCTGCTCTTTTAATATAACTGGATAGATTCCATCCACTCCAGGTGCCTTTCTTATGTTTATCTTCAACAATTTCTCCTCCACTTTACTCTCAGTTATTTAGTTTATGAATATTCATAAACTAAATAACTGATAAACTAAATTAACTGATTAATAAAACTAAATAACTGTTGATGATCCTGCTCGGCTACCTGAGCAGAATCATCAACAGTTGAACTATCAATATCTTAGAAAAGCTAGTTCATCAGTAAATAAAGAAATATATGAAATTAAGAAGAAAGATGAATTTCACCTCTTTGTTCTTACTTGAGCCTTTTCAAGTGTAGAACTGGTGATAGTAAATGATATAACTTAAAAAGAACTTTTATCACTCGGAAAAAATCATTGTTTAATTCCCAATAGGAACACTTGACCTTGAATTTGCTTGGTACCCAGGGTCCAAACTGTTAGTGTTAACTGATTTAGAGTAAGATGATGCAGTAACAAAATTACTGCACATCAGTATAATTAATCAAGCCAAATAAATGGTTAGAAAAATTAGATCAGGTTCATAAATTCTAACTATAAAGTAATTAATACATAGTTGTATTTAATTTAGGCTCCAGTTGCTTGACAGATTATCCTAATCTAAATATTCTAACTTTCAGGAAGGTGTATATGTGCATGGATTGTCAATTGATGGAGCATCTTGGGATCGCAAAAGTAATTGTCTGGTCGAGCCTTTGCCAAAGGTACTCTTCACTGCTCTTCCTGTTGTTCATGTGTTTGCTGTAAATGAGCCTGATAAAGATCCAAAACTATATCAATGTCCAGTATATAAAAAACCTAGACGTACTGATTTGACTTATATCACCCCTTTGTGGCTTCAAACTACTGAGAAATTAAGACCAGATCATTGGATATTGAGAGGTGTTGCACTCTTATGTGATATCAAATAAATTTTTAAAATTTTCAGATCCTTCAAAGAAACAGTTATAAAATCAAGTCTAATTTAGAAAGAATAAAAAATCAGAACAAGCTTTTCAAATAAAATTATTGGTAAAATTCAATTATTTATGGGACATAAAAAATTGAATTATTTTTTGTAGTATGTAAAAAAAAATGCAGTATCTTCATCTGCTGTAATAAAATGTAATTTAAGTATCATCAGGTGACTGACTAAATATTTTGAAATTTATATAAAAATATTTAAATTTGTATTTAACGGTTTCAACTACTTTTTTATATGCAAATTATTCCTAAAGGACATCATCAATTACTGCGGTACAAAGTTAAACAGAATGATTTCACAAAATAGTGTACATAATACCAAGTGATGCGAGTGGCTTTATTGCCAGATACCCTGCCTTAGAAGCCATTAATTTTAAGAATTCAAATATTCCATTGTTGTGTGACTTTGCAAAGTCAGATTTTAACACAATGCAACGTAATAAACTTTCTTTTGAAATTCATTTTTTTTTTTGGCAATGTAAATTTAATACATCTTGGGTGGTCATTCGGTGAAGACAGGATATTAGAGCTGGAAAAGGAATTAGAAAATGTGAATTGGAATATCATCGGTTTGGCTGAAACAAGAAGAAGAAATGAATCACTTATAAGTTTATCAAGTGGAAATCTGCTGTACACCAATGGAAACAGTGAAAGAAGCGAAGATCGAGTTGGCTTTCTGGTCCATAAAGATATAAAAAACAACATTTTGGAAATCAAAAGTACATCACCAAGGGTGTCAAGACTACTACTCAGGATTTCTAAGAGGCACAAGCTAAAGGTTATAATGATTTATGCACCAACATCGAGCCATGAGGTTGAAGAAATGTACACCGAAATTGAGAGTCTTCCAGATGAGCAGAAAACCCACTACACTATCATTATGGGGGATTTCAATGCTAAGGTTGGAAAGAGACAAAACAGAGGTGAAAGGCTTGTGGAATTTGCAGAATCTCGAGGATTGTCAGTAATGACCACTTTTTTCAATAAAAGGATGAACAGAAAGTGGACATGGAAGAGCCCAAATGGGTTACCAACTAATGAAATCGACTTCATCCTCACTAACAGAAGATATATCGTGAATGATTTTTATTATTATTAGCCATATAGTACAAGCCTGAGGCTTATGCTGCACCAGCCAAAAAAAAAAAAGTTCCCGCGTTACCGTGTGTGTGAGAGAGAGAGAGAGAGAGAGAGAGAGAGAGAGAGAGAGAAGTAGAAAGGCATCACCAAGAAAGAGAAGAATGATGATATCCAGCTCAGGATCCTGGGTTTGCCAAGCCCATACTCACCAGATATTACCATCCTGAACAAGGTAAATGTTGGAAATGATCACAGATTGGTAAGATGCACACTTGATGTAGATCAGGAGTGGCCAACTTAATATGTGATGCGATCTACTTTTTTCCTTCAAAATGCACCGCGATCTACCATCTCAAAAATTTCATTGCACGAGGTGCACAAATCGAGGGACGACTGTATATTTAAAATTCGTCGTGATGACCAAAATTAAATCTGCGATCGACTCGTTGGCCACCCCTAATATATATGTAAGAAAAGAAAGGGAAAAAACTGACTCGGATAAATAATATGAAGGTCTTTGAGATAACAGAAGAGGAGAAAAAACAAAACAGTATGTACCAGAACTTAAGAGCAAGTTTGAGCTTCTGCAGATGGCTCAGGACCAAGATATCGACGAGGAATATTACAGCTTTCTGAAATTGATAAAGCCTGAGAAACCCATAGGTAAAAAGAAATCCAAAGAAGAAAAAATTAGTCAATAAATACTTGTCGTGATGAACCGAAGACGACAAATGAAGAGCAAGATAAACACTGACAAGGAAAAAATTGAGTATACTGAGTTATGCAAAGCCGTTAGAAAGAAACTCAAAGAGGACATAAGAAGATTTAACACAAGAAAAGTAGAACAAGCATTAAGGGAAAACAAAGGACTTAAATCAGCAGCCATGAGCAGTAATATAGAAAGACAAATGATACTGAAACTGAAGAATAGTGATGGTGTACTTGTAAATAACAGAGAAGGCATAATTCAAATAGCAGAAGACTACTATAGAGAATTATACAAGGAGCGAGGGAATTATACAAGGAATCACAAATTAGTAACACATACGACATACCCAATGTCCTTCCTGATAAGGCAGAACATGCTTTGAAGAATCAGGAAGCCCCGGGGAAGATAAAATTACTGTAGAGCTGTTAAAATTGGGAGAAAGAGACATGGCACAAAAAAATGGCAAGACTCTTCACAAAATGCAATCATAGTTTTGCTGCATAAGAAAGGAGATAAATCAGAAATTGGAAATTATAGACCAATTAGCTTGTTATCCCACATCTACAAATTGTTCACAAGGGTCATAACTAACAGATTAGAAAGAATACTTGATGAGAATCAACCGAAAAAGCAAGCTGGCTTTAGGAGAGGATTCACAACTATGGATCACATTCACGTAATATCACAGCTAATCGAGAAAGCAAATTAATATAAAACACCATTATGCCTGACATTTGTGGATTATGAAAAGGCATTTGATTCCATACAGCATAAGGCAATGTTTCGGGTACTGGAAAGACAACGCATAGGTATGATTTTGAAGCAAATATATGAGAACACTACCTCCTTTATTAGACTAGACAAAGACAGTAGGAAATTTAAAATTGAGAAAGGAGTTCGCCAAGGGGAGACAATATTTCTGAAGTTGTTTACAGCTGCCATTCAGGAAGCTTTCAGAACATCAGGCTGGTCACAGAAAGGAGTCAGTGTGAATGGAGAGTACCTAAACCTTTTACGATTTGCAGATGACATTGTGGTCATAAGCGACGATCCCAAAGAATAAGAGAAAAATCTTAGTCAGTTATGCAGAGTTAGTAAGGATTTTGAACTAAAGATGAGTATGGCTAAAACAAAAGTAATGATGAACAAGCATGCCACAGAAAGATATATAATAATTGAAAAGGTGGAGTCATATACTTATCTGGGACAAGTCATTGGCTGTAATAATGATAAATGGCTGGAAGTCAAGAGAAGAATAAATTTTGGATGGATAGCATTCAGGAAATATAGTCACATACTGAGGAGCAATATCCCAATTTGTCTGAAACGTAAAATAATGAACCAATGTATACTCCCCACCATGACTTATGGAAGAGAAGCTGAGAACGACACAGCGAAGAATGGAACGAATTGTATTGTCATTGATATATAGGAATTTTTCTTGCAGGGATAAGGAGGTGATTATTCCCTTGTATAAGGCAATGGTCAGGCCACACCTAGAGTACTGTATACAGGTCTGAAGGCCTCATTTCAAGAAGATTATTTGTTATTTGGTTTTTAGGAGCATTAGCAACTAAGGCCATATTGCTCCGGGAATATGCAGTTGTCATTCCCTGACCTTTCCGCATCCTCCGTATTTGGTGGTGACGGGCCTGAACCCCGGTCTAATCAAGAAGCGTGTGCTACGCACTGTTGCTCCTTCCCACCTGGCTATGGAGCCACCATTTCAAGAAGGATGTAGAGCTGCTGGAACGAGTACAGAGAATGGCAACAAGATTAGTGAATGGAACAAAGGGTGCTCTTACGAAGAAAGGCTTAAGTTTTGCAAATTACAGTCTGGAGACTAGGCACCAGCAAGGTGATCTGATAGAGGTGTATAAAGCATTGAATGGTTTGAGCATGCTCAATACTGATGAGATTCTTCCTCTTGCCCAGAATAATCACCTGAAAGGGCATAAATTCAAATTGAGGAAAGACAGATGTAGGATATACGTGCGGAAATTTGCCTTTAGCCAGTGGGTGGTAGGTTGGTGGAACAGACTTCCATCCCTTGTTGCGGAAGTTGAATACCCTAAATAAGTTTAAGGCTCAGCTGGACAGGTATTTCGAACGAACAGAGGGGTGAAGTGGAAGTGGTTTTTTTGTTTTTTTTTTGGCTGATGCTGCATAAGCTTGCTTTGTTGCATCAAATGCCTCTACTAATGCTAATGCTATTAGTGAAGCTGTACTATCAGAACAGCAACAATGCAGCTGCAGCTATCAGATAATTCCAGCATCAGAAGCACATAAGGGGTGGATTTATGATTGTTTGTGCTGTCCGCAAAATGATTGCGAAATTTGAAGTGACAGGACATCTTGGTGTTCAACCAGGTAGAGGTCGAAAACGAGTGGACTCTTCACGTGTTGAAGATGTGGCTATGGCTGTCATGGATTTATCAAGCTAATCTCCATTTAGCACAAGTGTGCCAGCTGTTTCTTGTGAAGTGGACATATCGTATTCCACTGTAAGGCTAATAATGCATCAGGTGTTGTGGTACTGTCCTTACAAGATGCACATGCTATAGCAGCTAAAGCATGGTGATGCAGATATTCATTTCACATAGGCACTTCAGTTTCTGGCATGAATGACAGTGGATATGGCCACTCCAAAGGATGTTCCATGGCCACCTGGCCATGGAACATCCTTTGGAGTGAAATCCATTTCTGTTTAAATGGAAGAGTGAATATGCACAACTGTCGCATTTGGACAACAGAAAACCCTCAAGTTATCCAAAAGGTCCCGTTGCATTCTCCAAAAGTGACAGTGTGGTGTGGATTTACAGCCACATTCATGACTGGGCCATATTTTTTTGAACAGGTAACACCAACTGGACCCCGGCACCTGTTCAATCACTGCACAGCGATATTATGAAATGTTGGCAAATTTTGCAATATCAGCGCTGCAACAACGTGGGTACCTTCAGGATACCATATTCATGCAAGATGGTGTGCCACCCCACATCCACCGTTGTGTCCAAAGATTGCTAAGTCAACACTTTACAGATGAACGGGTCATCAGTCGTTGTTTCCAGACACCTTGGCCACTCCGATCACCGGAACTCACCCCATGTGACTTCTGGTTGTGGGGTTTTTTGAAGAACCAGGTGTATCGGGAAGGATGTCAAACTCTGGCAGATCTGAAGGACAGCATTAGACGTCATGTGCTGGCTATTCCAGTTGACATAATGGGAGATTTTAATTTCCCAGATATTGACTGAAATTTGTGGGTTGGTCACTCACACACTAGCACGGCTTTTGTGGATGTATTGGATTATTGTGTTCTACAATAGCATGTTCGGGAGGCAACTAGAGGGAGTAATACTCGTGATCTGATTATCAGTAGTGATTCTGTATGCATTAAGAATCTGCAGATAAAGGAACCACTAGGTGGCAGTGATCACAGTGTGCTGAAGTGGGATTTGCTCAGAGAGGTTACTACCATTAGGGATAAATGCAGTGGTGGGATTCAGCCGGTTCGGCAGAACCAATACCTAATTTTTTGTTGAGTTCGGCGAACCGGTTGTTAAAATGGCACTTGTGATCAGGGTTCTCTCTAAGGTGGGCGCCTGGGCAGCCACCCAATGTGGAAATCACAAATGTACATTCCTTACTCTTTTTTAACGTTCATCTACGCATTCCAAGTGCGCAGAGTAATGTTCATTCCGTCCATAGGTGAAAAAAATTAGACGGAATAATGCTTGTAATATTTATTTATTCATTTCATAAAACTCATTATACCTTTGATTAAAATACTACATTTTATTCCCTCTCGTTTGTTACTTAAGTAAACAAACATATAACGTAGAGAGAAAAAGTGCCAAACAACAAGGGGAGTGACACACTGTCATTTGTTTTAGCTTTGTGTTACGCCCTAAATTCACACGAGATATTATGAGTGCGTTGGTGTTCCCCGATCAGTAAAAACAATAGAAAGCTAGGACACAACGAACCAAGAGAAATATAGATTTCAAGGGTTATCTTATCGCCCATTTCGGAAGCCGTGGAAGAACGTTCTTCCATGTTGGAATCCTTATACCAGTGTGCACGTGGTAATTAAGACGTTTTTATCACGACTTTCCCGTGACAAACAGGTTTGTCGTACACATTATTCTATCGTATTTAATCTGCATAGCCTATGCCATTTATTAATTCAGCAAGAAATTTTCGTTTAGTATCGATAAAATGAAGAAAATGTATGTTCTGACTGATGTTTATCAATGGTATAAGCACAGTGCTTTGTTTATAAAAGTTTATGATATGACCACACGTGGACAGAACCAGTAAAAATATTCAAATATATAGGCACATATCCGCTCCTGCTCTATAATATATTAAAATAAAACATTTTTAAAATTTTTTGCAGTAGCCCTTAAAAGGATGAAAAGGCAACAGAGTTTGACAGATTTTTTCAATAAGAAACCAAAATTAGAATTGGTCTTGGATGGTACAAAACAGTCACAAGCACAACCACCCCAACTTGAAGAAAGCAGCATGTCAATTATTGAAATAAAAAACGATAACTCCAAAATTTGAAAATAATCTTCCTGAATGCTGGACAGTGCAACAACATAACAATTTTAAAGAAAAATATGACGGACTGGTAATTTTTAACAAAAAGTTAGGTTGTGAGTATTGTGCAAAATATGACTTTATAAAAGAGAAAAGTGTTCAAGTGTCAAAAGAATGGAAATATTTTCAGATTGAGGCATCAGGGAAAGGTACAACAAGCTTCTCTAAGGAACAAAATGAAAGAACATTTTTCATCGAAAGCTCATAACATTTGTAAAGAGAACTTAAAACAATGTGAGCAGGATTCAATAACAAGAGTAATAGATACGATGAATGAAAAATATTTAAGTGCTACTTGTAGAGTATTTAATACAGTTTACAGTCTGGCAAAAAGATGTAAACCGTTTTCAGACATAGAAGTGCAAATTAAAAATGGATTAGATATGAGAATAGAATTAACTTCTCATAAAACTGCTGTGAAAGTAGTTGATTAAATTGCAAATGAAATTAAAAAAGAAATATTTAATAAAATTATCGAAAATAATCTGAAAATATGTTTGATTATTGAGGCAGCTTCAACGATATCCTGCAAACCCGTTATTATACTTTTCTTAAAAGTTGAGGATTCAGTTACATCACCAACAATTTTCGTTGAACTAGTTGAATTGGAAAAACAAGACGCAGAGACAATATGTTCTTCAGTTATGGAAAGTTTAAATAATGTTGGGCTTACTAAGAACTACCTAGAAAAAAATTTAATAGGATGCTCCGATGGTGCCAGCGTTATGCTTGGAAGAAAATCTCGAGTGAGCACTAGGATTGCAAAAGAGTTTCCAAACATAATACTGTAATATGGCACTGTATCATCGCCTCCATCATATTTTAGATGATTCGATAAAGGAAATAAAGCAAGTAAATCATTTAAAAATATTTATTGATAAGATATATACTATTTTTCATCAATCCAATAAGAACCAAATTGAACTTTCCAAAATATCTAAACAACTTGGAATCGAAATTATAAAGATTGATAGAGTTTTGGGACCAAGATGGGCTCACTGTAGTTTAAGGTCGGTCAACCCTAGCTGTGTGGCGCGCTTATCCAGCGCTGCGCCATTATTTTTATTCAAATAAAAAAGTACTTAGGTATGGCTCCCCGTCTTGAAAATATATATTTTATAACTGATTTGGCATTGATGATTGATATTTTAAACGAAATTTCTCTTCTTTCAAATGCACTGCAAGCAAGAAATATAGACATAATAAAGGCTGAAAAACGCGTGATAAGATCTATTAAAGCATTTCAAATGCTTGGAAAGGAAAAGGGTCCATACGGAAAAAAAGTTGATGAATTAATTACTTCAGAAAGCTTCAGAAATATAAAATTTTGTATAAAATCATCGATTTGTTGAGCTTCCTCGGGAAAGACTTTTAGAAAACATCGTAATGAATTTGAAAAAAAAAGACTAATTGATTCTGAACATTTAAAAGCAAGTTGTAGCCAATTTCAAGATAGCAATGAATTACAATTTCTCAATTTTTTGGAGACAGATTACTGGAATATTGAAGAAGTACTAGTTCCATGGAAAGCAGCTGAAGAACGATTGCTCGCATTTAATGACATTTTTAATTACCAAATTGATATTTCGTGGAAAACGTTTTAAAAAAATTCCCAGAATTATGCAATTCCTGAAAGCGTTCAAAGAGCTAAAAATCTTGTCAGAACAATTGCTCTAAGTTCAACAGAAGCGGAAAGGGGTTTTTCAAAGATGGACATAAGATATTCAGAGAAGAGAAGTCGCTTAACTGTTTCTAATATATCAAACACAATGACTATTAGTCTAATCGGACTACCTCTAAAGGAATGGGATCCTACTCCTACAGTGAAAAGATGCTTAAGGATAAATCACTCAGCCGATAATGGTCGGATAAATGCGAAGAAAATTGCAAGTGAGGACGCCAATCAAGAAGCAATACGGAAATATCTTAAATAAGAGTTTTATTGTTTTTTGTCAGGTATTATTTAATATTTTTTCATTAATATTTTAAAACCCTTTCTTATAACAAAATCTAGTTTTGTGGACCTTCTTTTTATTGTTCTTATTTAAGTATTAACTGCATGAAATAATAAACTACATTTCGGTATATAGTTTTTTTCTACTTAGAACGGTCATTAGGGCAGCGAACCGGTTAAATTATTTGAATCCCACCACTGGGTAAATGGAAGGGTTTTTGCTTTCGCAAAGGTGACTACGCAGGTCTGAGACAGTATTTACATTCAGTTCTATAAGGTGGGACCAACTGATAATGTTACCAACAGCAAATTCAAAATGGAAAGCATTCAAAGAATTTATCTTGGAAGCTACTATGCTTTACACACCAACTAAGAAATATTGCTCAAGGTTTAGGCCTAAATGGATGTCAGATGAACTAATGAGACATATGGCAGAGAAGAAAAATGCATGGGATACATATAAATTAATGGGTAACATGAAAGCCTATGATAGATATAAGCTGGTCTGCAACCAAGTCACAAAAGAGACTAGGCAGGCAAAGGCAGATTATGAGAAATCTTTGGCAAAGGATGCAAAAAAAAACAAAAAGTTCTTTACCTATGTAAAGAACTCTTTGTTGTTTTTCTGATTCATCCCTTTCCTTCTAGAGTAAAGTTCTTTACTCTAGAAGGAAAGGGATGAATCAGATTGGGTCACTGGATATTGATGGTTCAACTGTTTATGATCCTGCTCAGGTAGGTGACAAACTAAATGAGTATTTTGCATCTGTATTAAACACATCAGGAGTTATTCAGGGAAGGGAATGCCAGAGGTGAGTTAAACTCTAGCAGTGACCTAGATGATTCTGTAATAACTCAGAGGAAAGTGGAGGAGAAATTGTTCAAGATAAACATAAAAAAAGGCACCCGGAGTGGATGGGATCTATCCAATTATATTAAAGGAGGCAGCAAAGGAAGTAAGCGCACCTTTATCCATAATTATGAGAGCTTCTTTGGACTGGGGGAGGTACCCATAGACTGGAGATGTGCAAATGTCACCCCAATTCACAAAGGAAAATCAAAGGGCGACACAAGTAATTATAGACCTGTTTAACTTCTGTTCCAGGAAAATTAATGGAGGCATTGGTAAAAGAAGCACTGCAGGATCATCTAGAAAAGACGTCAGTTATATCTCGGACACAGCATGGTTTTTTAAGGGAAAGTCTCGTCTGTCCAACTTGATTGGAAACTCTGCTGTGGTCACAAAGCAATTGGATGCAGGGAATAACTTTGATATCATATATTTGGATCTTAGAAATGCTTTTGATACTGTTGCACATGGAAGACTGCTGAACAAATTGGAACAGTGTGGCATTGGAGGCAAATTGCTGCTAAGGATAAATGGATGGTTGAGTTGGAGAAGACAGAGAGTGGTAATCAATGGACACTGCTGATCACGGATTAATGTTATCAGTGTTGGGTCCTTTGTTGTTTTCTGTATTTATAAATGATATTGATGATGGTATATCAAGCTTAATTTCTAAGTTTGCTGACGATACAAAGGTTGTTAAAGACACTACTGACAGAATGCTGCTGCAACAGGAGCTGGAAAGGTTGAGCAAATGGGCTGAGAGGCTGCAAATGAAGTTTACCTTTGACAAATATAAAGTTCTACATATGGGAAGCAGTAACCCCAGAGTAACGTATGAACTCTGTGGTACTACACTGACAGTGGTAGAGAATGAAAAGGACCTGGGAGTAATTGTTCAGGCAGATATGAAGTTTTCTGAGCAGTGCAGATGGTATGCAAGAGTAGCTCATGGTGACTTGTCAATGATATACAGGAATGTTTCTAGCAGGGATAAAGTGGTGATTATCCCCTTGTATAAGGCAATGGTCAGGCACACTTTGAGCACTGTATACAGGTCTGGAGGCCTCATTTTAAGAAGGATGTATGGCTGTTGGAACGAGTACAGAGAAGGGCAACAAGATTAGTGAATGGAACAAAGGGTTTCTCTTATGAAGAAAGGCTAAGTTTTGCAAATTACAGTGTCTGGAGGAGACTATGCACCTGCGAGGTGTTCTGATTGAGGTGTATAAACCCTTGAATGGTTTTAGCATGCGCAGTGCAGATGGGATTATTCCTCTTGCCCAGAATAATCACCTGAGAGGGCATAAATTCAAATTGAGGAAAGACAGATGTACGATAGCTGTGCGGAAGTTTGCATTTAGCCAGCGGGTAGTTGGTTAGCAGAACAGACTTCCATCCTTTGTTGTGGAAGTTGATAGCCTAAATATTATTATTATTATTATCATCTGTTTATTAACCTTAGGTTCACCCCCTGAACAGCCAGTGGGCTAGTAGGGTGTACAAATATATATTTTTTAAATGCAGAGTACAAATTTGAAATAATGACATTGTTTAGAAAACTATATTCACTTAATAGCAGTAACTCTAAAATAAAATTGATATTAAATTAATATTGTAATTACAAATACAGGTTGTCCTACATATTTTTTCTATCGTTATATTTTTGCATTAAATTATTTACATTTCTCATACAAATAAACCTCGCATTTTGTAATAATTCTGGTGATTTGGTCAAGATTTCATCGATAATTTGGCTTCTGAATCTTCTATTTTCTACAAACTTATTTGGATCTTTGGAGAAGGTGTTGAATCATGTTACACGGGAACATTCCTTTCAGGGAGTCCAGGATAGTGAGGTTCATCCTAAGTGGACGTTGCCGGCTCTGGTGGTTTCTATTGCTTGCTTTGGGAAATGAGATAATATCCTCTATCGATGAGGCATCAATCTGATCGGTGAGCAGCTTAGAGGATGTGACAAATTTTTTAAGAACTGTGAGCTTCCAGTGGGTTATGCCTAGAAGAATAGATTTGGAGATGGTGAACGGATTCCCTCCCAAACGTTTCAGCCACCGCAGAATCAAAAATCCAGGAAGTAGTTTTCATATAAATACTAAATCTGGTATAGTACAATTGAAATGACTGAAGTGCAATCAATAAAACAAAATCATTTTACTAATTTTAATATTCCAAAAATAGCCTACACTATCCTGTTTGGAAAAAATCCACAAAATTTATTTTAAATCCATAATGAAATCGCAGATCTACTACAATGAAAAATTACAATAAATTATTAGCATTTATCCGACTTTACGAAAATTAGCGGGTATCGACTTCTCAAGTTGTCTGTCCAACATGTCCACCAAAAGGAAGATTCTGACGAGCCAAAATTGAGCTTTAATCTAAAGCCGATGTTAAACATCTCCATTTCTTTCTTTCTTTATTTATCCAATACTGTTTGATGAATATGGCCAATAGTTTGTTGAAAATTCAAAACTGCACTTGTTTTCCCGAGAAGTAAGCACGAGATGCTGCTTACTATTTGCATGGTCAGAAACTTTGGCATTTAATTTCCACGAAGTTTTAAATCCTGTGATAAAGTTGGACGTTACAATTTCTTTATTCTGCAATGAAAATAATTTTCAGCAGAAACAAAATAAATTTCCTGATTATGGTGAATAAACTATCCATGTTCTTAAAAAATTTTTCTTCGTTTCGCAGTGTCTTATAAAACCAGGATGTTGTTAGCTGTCGACATGTCCCTTTAATTTTTTCCCCTACTCTTACAAAAGTATCAAAATGTCTGTCCTTATTATTCCGAAGTTGTTTCTGTTATAGTGTAGTGTTTGCCGGACACCCCTAGGGCAAACCCTAAACACTAATATTGGATCCAGAAGGACTTGGATTAATAAGGAAGTCTAGTGGTTTCTTTTAGGAGAAACAACGTGTTCTAGGCCTTACTCGGATTGACATCGAGAATAAGCTGCAACATCGGAGATTGCGTTGTGTCTACACTTTGGGTTCCTTTCTAGATAATTGGGCTCCAAAGCGCCGCATAACTATGGATCCTTTGAATAACTCATTTAGTAATACCTGCTGCGTGTAATGAGAAAATACTCGAGAGGCAAGGAGTAAACAAACAAAACATAGTTTATTATACGTATATATATATTTTAAAAAAATAAGAAGTATAAGTAGTAGCTTCACTCATAATAGCTTTAAATTTAACTATTTAATCGTGATATCATGGTATATGTCTGCCATTCTGTTTGTACTCTTCATGTGGCTTTTGGTAAAAAATTATTGCTCGTACTCAGCAGCTAGACAGGCTTCTAGCTGTTCGAGTATTTGGGTAATCATGTAAGTTTGACCTATATTTTTATCAAGACTGAAAACATAGTATCCAGTGGTCAGTGCAATTGATGGTACATTCTACCATTAATACATAGTAAAATGAACATTCATCAGTCTATGTATCTGGAAGGAGAGATGTCAGTATGTAACACTAGGCAGGGGAAGTGGTAGGTATTATTGTACGACAGTTCCATGCAATTCGTTATTAAACTATGGAGCAGACTCACCAGAAAGACTCCTGAGTGACCGGCATGTTTCACAGATTCTCCGTAGTCTACCATCAAAAGACTTTTTATCTCCCTTCTCTTCTGTTCTTCCTCCGTAATTTCTTCACAGCTCCTTCACATACGTTCGCACATACGCTATGCGAAACACCACACTTCCCTCCCTCCTTCTTTCCCCTGTTCAAAATATATATATATATATATATATATATCCCTCTCCCCCTTTCAGCAAGGGATCTTCATTGGCCAGAAGCCGATTTCTTGGAGAAAAACAAATCCCAGGGCTTATTGTTCTCGAAACCTGACACGTTTTACTTGAAATTTTGAGAGGAGAAAGAGGAACTACAAACCGACATGGGGCGGTGTTTCCGGGCTGTCCAGAGGTAGTCTTTATATCCAATGTCTGTTCAATTCTACTAATTTCCAGACAAAACTCAACCCACAGTCATCAAGCCCGGACTTCACCCAAAAAGCATATTCCTGTCTCTGATTTCTCCACCAACAGTCCCAGATCTTCCCATTGTATTCGTGAACTTTACCTATATGACGTTTGTGTGACCCTATCGAATGTCGCTCTCATGCTATGAATTGACCGAACCTATTGTAGCGAGATAGCATCTCAATTATTGCTTCCCTATTGCGGAGATAAGTCAAAGCAGATAAAACAACTTTCAACAAGACCAAAATACTTTACACATATAGTGATGTCAAAAGTAATGGGTGACTGCTCATGGGGATGTATCACGATGTAAAAAAGTTAGCGTTTTTATATTATTTTTTGAAAATATTCACTGCGGTTTTTTAATAAAATAAATTCTCAAGTTATTGGGTACCGGTATAGTATTAGTATTTAGTATTAGTAATGGCCGCATAGTACAAGAAAGCCTATGACTTATGCTGCACCAGCCAAAAAAAACTAATAATTAATAAAAGAAAAGGAAATTAAACCTATCATCCTATGCATTTCCCTCACCCGAAGGTACTATCCAGATGACCTTTGAATTTCCCCAAACTGTCAGCTTCTATCACCCATGTAGGCAACTTATTCCAGTAATTTATAACTCGTTGGCTGAAATAAACCTTCCTGTAGTCCAATCTAAACATCTCCCTCCGTAACTTGAATTTTTCCCCTAATTCTAGCATCATTTACAATCTTGAAAATTTCGTCCTCATTCATTTTACTGATGCCTCTCAAAGCCTTAAACACCTCAATTAAATATCCTCTAAGGTTTCTAGTTTCCAAACTCTGCAACCCACATATTCGAAGTCTTTCTTCATAAGGACGCCCTTTTGCCGATCTCACCAGGAGAGTTACCAGTCTTTGCACCCTTTCAAGAAGCTCTATTCCTTTCTTTAGTTATGGTCTCCATACTTGAACACAGTATTCCAAGTGTGGTCTAACAAAAACCTTATATAATTGGATTATCACGTCCCTATCTCTACTTGCAAAAGTTCGATAGATCATCGATAGGACACAATGGGCCTTCCTTGCAACCTGTTTACAATGCTCAGAGAATTCTGACCGTATTGTAACACCCAGATCTCTTTCCTCCAGTACTGGGTTTAGTTAAACTCCACCAAGTGAATAAGTTATTTTGGGATTACTGTTTCCCAGGTGCAATACCTTACACTTTGTAGGATTAAAGCATAGCTGCCATTTTTCTGACCATTCTTGAAGTCTATTTAGGTCTCTCTGAAGAAGCTCAGCTTGACAGTGATCATTAACTACTCTACCAATTTTAATATCATCTGCACATTTAGACATCACACCCTCTATCCCTTCATCAATGTCGTTTATGAAAATTAAAAACAACAGTGGTCCTAATACTGATCCCTGGGGAACCTCACTACTTACATCAACCCAACCTGAGGAATAGCCATTTATCACAACCCTCTGCCTCCTGCCCTGAAGCCATCCTGCTATCCATCTAAGGGTTTTCCCAGTGATTCCAACCTGTTCCAGCTTATAAAGCAACCGCTCATGTGGGACTGAGTCAAACGCTTTGCTGAAATCTAAATAAACGTCGAAATTATTCCCAAAATCCAGCTCGTGAGTGACCCTTTCAAAATAGCGAACCAGATTTGTTAAACATGATTTTCCCTTTACAAAACCATGCTGAGTATCCTCGAGAATTTCAATTCTATCCAAATGATCCTGAATACCACCCTTGATAATTGCCTCCATGATTTTCCCAACCACTGAAGTCAGAATGACAGATCGATATTTTCCAACTTCACTCTTAGAACCACCCTTATGTAGGGGAGATATGTTGGCACTTTCCAATCCAACGGAATCTCCCCAGAGTCTAGTGATCTCGCATAATTAGCCTGAATGCACGAGAGCCTTACTGGCCTGTAGGCTCGAAAGTTTTTCATTAAATCAGCTTACGAAATTTCAATAGCATTAATTACATATTTTTCAACTTCGCTCCCATAATTTCCCATTGCCACAAAAGGTTTTTCATCTGTAAATGTCGACGCAAAATAACTGTTGAGTTCATCTAGAACGGCAGCTGGTGTATTTAATACTATCCCCTTTCCCTTAAGTAAAGGTCCGATCTGGTTTGTCCTGCTCTTCTTAGCATTTATATATGTGAAGCCCCCCCCCCCTCTTTGCTCTGTTTGTTAGCGATTTCTCATAAACTGCCTTTGCCTGTCGAACCTTTTCCGTGGCTCTATTGTAGCTGTTATAGGCTTCAGTATTGCCTGTAACTTTTCCATGCCACCTTTTATACTCAAGTAATGTGGCAACTTCACTGTTCATCCAACTTGAAACCCTCCTCGTGGAGTATTTTTTTAATGGTAAATACGTATTCAAGGAGTCTGTGATTAATGTTTTAAAAGCATACCACAGTTGAATTGTATTCGTTCTCTGTGCGATATCTACCCAGTTAATAGAGAACCTTAAGGCATCGTAATTTTCTTTTCATACGTCATAAAGCGACGTCGGAATACTTTAAAAATATGTTTATTTCCTCTTCCTTTTCAGAATCGTATCTCTGCACATTTGTATTTGCACTAGATTCTTCTCCACTAGTTGATGAATAACTTTCTCTGTTAGATCCTCTTGTAAAGATGACTCTTGTACGCGCTCTTCTGATTTATCACGCTGAATATACACTGCCGTAGATTTTAAAGGTGTAACATATTTCAGCAATGATCCAGACATTGTTTGAATAATTTTTATTTTGCTTTCTTTGCATTTCTCTGTTGAAATCCGCTGGGTCGATTTCTGTTCATTTTGTGCTTATACGTAGGGACCTATATAATGAAGTTCATTAAAAAACGGGAAATATCTGTAAAATATAAATATAATATCGGTGTTTAGATACACCATAGATAACTCTTAAGAAACTACAAAGTAGTTGTGGTAGGCATCATTTGCTTTTTCTCATATTGTGCTCTGCCTTCACGACGAGTTGCCATGATATTGCACTACTTCGAATAAGTAACGCTTCACTAATAGCGAAGACTATTGTTACTTATTCTCGGTTGAGTACCACCACCCAGACAGCACTGTTTCACGGCTATTGGCCGATCATCAGTGGGTGGGTGGGCAGGTACCCTGGTACCTGCCCACCCACTGATGATCAAAGCAAATGATGCAAAGCAAATGATGATCAAAAGCAAATGATGCCTACCACAACTACTTTGTAGTTTCTTAAGAGTTATCTATGGTGTATCTAAACACCGATATTATATAGATACCAAACTCTTAAAGTATTATGCCTTGTGCATTTATTTATGTAAAATATAAAATAATTAGAAATCAAAATGAAAAATGAGTTTTAGGAAATACAAAGGCTCGCCTGTATCCTTCGTATATTCCTCCTCCTTCTTTGATTTCTCCGTTGTATCAGCAGTTATCCTCGACCTAACTTTTTTTTATATATATAATTTAATTTTGTTCCTCCATTCTTTTCTATCCACCCAGTTTCCATTCTTCAATTTCCTCTTTTCCATAGCCGCCTTCACTCCTTCCATCCATGTGTTTCTAAGTCTTCCTCTCCTTTTTCTTCTAGGGGGTGTCCATTCCATTGCTTTTTTAGGTACTCTCTTTTCCCCCTATTCTCATAACATGTCCATACCATTTTATTTTATTTTTTGTTCTATTTTGTGGATGGTGTTTATTTGAGCGTCCATTTCTTTTCTTATGTCTTCATTCCTAACCCTTTTCTAGTTTAGATCTTCAAAAATCCATCTCGTAAGTCCGCTGAGCAAAAATGTGGTCAATCTAAAAGCGTTTGTAAATACTGAATATTGAATCGATCCCCACTTTTATGTGCCTTAATAACATTCTAACAATTTTAACGAAAGTACTGTATTACAGTCGCAGTCGGTTAATATAACAATCAAAGTATCTTGTCGTTAATTAAATTGTGTCAAATACAAATTTCCACTAACAACTGTAAATTTAAGAGGCGAAAGATAAATTTAAAAAAAAAAGTTGAAATTATTTTGTTAAAGTTACTACTTTCCTTCTGGTATTTTCAAATGATGGCACCCCTTTCTGGCCGATACACGGGCTCATCGTTTCGTCGCGCCTCCCTTGCTACGCCACTGACGGTTTAGGCTGTTGGCGGTAGAGGAGAACAAGGGGGAAATGAATACTTTCCAGGCATTTTTCCAAAGAAGAGCCCTGCGGACCAGGAGCAGTTCTAGATAAGGGCTAACGGAAATATAGCTCTCCCATATGTTCAAAATAATGGAAATTTTTAATGCCACGTTATGATAAAAGTGTAATTATTCCACGGAACAGTTTGAACTCCCTTAAGTGCTTTATTCGTCCCCTTTAGAATATCATTGGACGCGGCTGCTCCGAAACCATTTCCTGTGACCACTCTTTGATGCAGTGCCGAATTAAGGCATGGGCTAGTAGGGCTCTTGCGCTGGGGGACCTCCTTTAAGGGATACCAAATTTCACAAATCATGAAAAAAAAAAAAAAATAATATATATATATATATATATCCTTAGTTAAAGGGTCGCCAAAAAATGGTTCTGTCGTTTCGCGAAAATACCTTGGTCCGGTCCGGTCCAGCCCTGCTTTGATGAGAGTCTCCAGCTAATGCAATATGCGCTTGTGTATCCTTGTCAAATGTGTACTCTACCTAAAAAACGTGTTCAGGAAAATACTCCCAGGGTGAGTAAAGTCTTTATTTTTGAGGGCAAAAAATTCAGCCTTCATGTCTAGTAGGATAACAGTACTGGAAAATTGCTCTCTTCAAATTATGCAGATTATTCATTTATTGATTGATTAATCTGGGGAAGCGGGTAATTACTTCCTTTATTATTATTATTATTATTATTATTATTATTATCTATATGATGCAAGGAAGGCTGAAGCTTATGCTGCAACAGCCGAAAAAAAAAAAATGCCCTTGTTACCCTGAGAGAGAGAGAGGGAAGCAGAAGGGAATCACCAAGAAATAGAAGAATGATGATATCCAGCTCAGGACCCTGGGTGTGTCAAGCCCATACTCACAAGAATGAGTATGAGCCCCGGGATCATTATATTACCTTTGATTCTTTGAAGGGTACAAAATACGTTTTTTACAGGTCTAACCAGTCAGGCTGCCAAAACGGGCGACCTACAATTCTAATAAAATGAAAAATACTCTCTTTCCATGGAATACTGTAGTATCTTACGTGTTCTGTTTCTTATTCCGGATTGAAACTTTAAATTTATTGTATTTTATTTTATTCCGTGGTTTCTAATTGTTTGAAGCGACACCTGCCGTTAAAAATATATATAGCGCCTATAAAAGGTACGTTTGCCGCGTGGACTTTCTTTTGTGTTTTAGAACCGGACTTGAGAATGTGAGTAGTATTGTATATGCTGTGCTATGTATATATATTTGCATTAAGTTAAATGAAATAGATTCCCACCCACTAACTGCTTATGGTGTAATATATTTTTTCGCGTATTTCTGCTTAAAATAAGTCCAATATCAATACTTTTTTTCTATGAAGAAAGTCAGCATAGGCTTAATTAACTTTGATTTAGCATAATCATAGTTTTAGCCGGAACTGTACTTAAGCATAATTACTTAAGCATGATTATTCTTTGTAGACCCAGTGATGATGCTTAACTTTTGTTTTGCATTAAATTCGATTACTTAAATGGGCTCCATGACAAAGCTGATAAAACTGTCAGCGGCATTCGAGGCATTTTCTTTTGTGGACTATTTTATTTGCGTTAATTTGTGGAAGAGACGTTTACTGGTTCAATTTTTGAAAATGGTATTTGGACTTTAATTCCTGTTTTTTTTTTTTTTTTTGCTCCTTGCCCAGTATATTGGGGTCAGAATTGAAGACAATGCCCTAAATGATGTAGTTCCATTTCTAACATTGGGGTCCGAAATTTCCCGGTTAATGCCCTTTTTTCTTAAAATGGGAATAGTTTGGATGTAGTAGTAGTAGTAGTGACATGTGATGCAAGAAAGAGTGAGCTTATGCAGCATCAACCAAAAAAAAAAAAAAAAAAAAAATATATATATATATATATATATATATATATATATATATATCACACCATTCCCTCCAAATGCCTGTCCAGTTCTTCCTTAAATTTATTTAACCTATCAACTTCCACAACGACAGATGGAAGTTTGTTCCAGCAATTAATCACCCGTTGGCTAAAGGCAAATTTACGCACATCTAATCTACATCTGTCTTTTCTTAATTTGAAAATATGGCCCCTTAGGTTCATAATCTGAACAAGTGGAAGGATCCCATCAGAATTCAGCATTCTCAACCCATTCAAGGCTTAACATTCATCTTTAATGATGAACATTATTTAACCGGTTAAGAAATGGGACTAGTCAGTCTTAAAAATATGGGTTTTTTTTGCTGATTTGGTAATCAGCTGGTTCTGATTACCACGTTACCTTCTGTTTTAATTCTGATTAGCTTTTCCTATGAGGCTGAAGTTAAGACTGACAAACAAATGTTGATGACTGTGTGGTCACTGCTTCATTATTACTTATTGCTCATGTTAGCATAGTACTAATGAACTTGTTCCATTGTAAGTGGCTTAACTCATGAAATCAGAAGTAACCATCAGGAATTGGCCTACTAACTCCAGAGTACTGTTTTTGTCAGAATGCTTAGTGAGACATCTGAAAATTTAACAAATTGTCACTTCCATATAAATATAAATGAAATGAATAGTGATGTTTGCGCTTAGGTAAAAATAAATTAAATTCAGATTATTCAACTCTTACACTCTGTTAGTAAAAAATAAAGCATTAGTATACCCCAAAAAGAAATTGGGATCTGTTAGATCAGGCACCATTGTTATTGTTACAGCTTATTGTGCTTATTTCCGTGTTAATAAGAGAAGCTGCTTTTTTCTTTTTTCCAAAAATTGCAGCTGGCACAGGTGGGAAAATACAATGAGCCTTTTTAGCCACAATAGACTTGCTTTTAGTAGATGCTATTTAACTCATCTGAAACAAGAGTCACCTCCTTTTTCTGTAACTGGTAGGTGCTGCTGTTTCAGAAATTACTGCTGAACTGATCTAAGTCTTGCTTTTTTTATGGGGAAAAGCAAGATGAGCTTTTCAGCCACATAGTAACTTTTGGCTAGCTTTTAATTTGTATATGTACAGAATTTTGTTTTGGTGAAATTTTCTTCTTATGCATGTATATTTTAGCAATTTCTTTTATGCAATATTTTAATTCATAAGGACAGGTACGCACTGTGTACCTTTGTACATTAAGGAAAAGTACAAAAGGAAGGCAATCAGTAGTCAAAATGTGCATGTCAGCCACAGTACTTTTTGAAATTGAAGAGGCTCTTGTTGAGACATTCAAGTAAGTTGATCTGCCAAAATGAATATTCACTCAAATAGTACATACCAGGGTGCCAACGAGTCGATCGCTGATTTAATTTCGGTCAATTGTGATGAATTTGAAATATATAGTCATCCCTCAATTGTGTAATGAAATTTTTGAGATGGTAGATCGTGGCACCTTTTTTGAAGAAAAAAAGTAGATTGCATCACAAATTAAGTTGGCCACTCCTGGTAGCGGTGTTTTGTGGGCTGCACAGAGTGATTTCAGAATTAGTGTTATTTTTACATTTTGTTAAAATTATAAAAACATGGGCTTATTTTTATAAAAAAAATTTTTTTTTTTTAAATACCTTACTTTTGCATTTTAAATGCTCACTTTAGACCATGAAAGGTAGTGAAAATTGGTGTTATGTTCTTCAAACCATTCACTGTTGTTCGTAGTGTAACATTGCAGGGTGCAGTAGTTCTGGATGACATTCAACCTTCCACCAGCATTGGAATTCCCACACTGCCAACAAAGCATTCCCTATACAGTGACACTACCTCCCACGTGCTTCGGGGGGTTGTACAGGATCCCTCACTTGGGGTTCATGCAACACCCTGCCTACCATTAGTGCAAAACAGTGTATCGTGATTCGTTTGACTGCATGACTTTCTATCCGTTCCACTATTCGCTATTTTCTCAGCACCACTGAAAGCAGATTGTTTTTCTCTTTTCAGATGCTGCAAATAGGCAAGTAACTGCCAATACCCACTTCACAATTCCCAGCACATTGTATGGATTGCAATAGAGCAGGCAGTTGGGAGCTTGGTTGAATTCTGATGTTATTTGCTGGATGTGTCCTTTTTTTTTTCAGTACAGGTCTCCTCTTAGAGGCTCTTGAAGTATAGTTTGTGTGCTACATGTAGAACTGCTTGCTTTCCATTCATTAAAACCCTTTGGGATAGATGCCTCTGAGAAACTACTTTTCCTTGGACATGTCAAAAGTAACCTGAACAGTTACATGACAGGTGCGTAGCTTCGTGCCGTTTCTGCCAGATATGCACCTTCCCATCTGCTCGACTGGAAACAGGACTCATTGCACCAGGAGACCAGTCTCCAAGGTCCAGTGCCAATGTTCTTTCAACCAGTTGAGGCGTAGTTTTGTGGTGTTAGCAATGGGACTCTGGTAAGCCAGCAGCTCCCATGCCTATTGTTAATGATCACCTGATGGAGAAATGTCTGGTTTATCAACCACCTTTCTCTGCCCACTGCTGTACTGTCCAAGATGAGGTGTTATTCTGGAACTGGTGTATCCTGATACACTGTTGAACAGGGATAGTTAATTTCTGTACCACCTGCAATAGTGACCCATGCGCATAGCACCCACTGTCATCCCTCTTTCAGTCTGTTTTCAATACTGACAAATTACTGTCTGCATGAATGCAATGTAGCCGTGGGCTTGGCAGATACTGCCAAGCCCACAGCTGCCCTTCAGTGTAATTGGCCAAAAAAGAAAAAATATCAATATAAAAATGGAAGTTTTAAAAAATTGGGTGGAAATGGTTTCAGATATTGAAAGAAAATTAAGTCAGTTGCCAGAATATTTTGGAGTGAGGGGCTGACTTTTATTTAAAAAAATAAATATGGGGGAAAATGGGGCAGTGCATATTTTCTACCATGTTCCCACCCATCAGAACTTATAACATGTTATAGCAAGATGTGACATTAATGTGGTTTTTTATTTTTTTGCTGTGGGGCCAATTCCATTTGTATTTAGTAATATGAAAATCTGGTTTTAACATCATTCCTAGTGGTTTATAATAATGCTAAATTCTGAGGAAGATGCATAATGTGAGAAAGCAGTAAAGAAAGAAAAATTATTATTAAAAATGGGCATTTTCAAAATGTCTATGAATTGTGTTCTGTGTCCCCCATAACAGTGGATGCCTATGTGGTTGCAGGTTGGACACCCTTGCATTAAACTAGTGAAATGAGATGTGAAATGAAACTAGCTTTACACCAAGCTAGTGTAAAGTAGCTTGGTGTAAATCTTGCTTTGTATGTATGAAAAAAAATCGGCTTTTTGATCACAATAGTTATTTCCTATCAGCATATTGAAAGTACTGTGAATACTGATTACTTGTATGTGATTAATGTATTATTATTAATTAATAATAGTAATAACTTCTTGGTTTTACTTCAATGAAACAAGAGTCATCTACTGTTTCTATAATTGTTAGGTGCTACTGTTTCAAAAATTGCTGCTGAACTGATGTGTATAAATCTTGTTTTTTTTTTTTATGGGAAAACAAGTTCCAACTTTCAGCTACAGTACTAATTGCATAGCTGCCAAATTGACTTTCATAAGCTAGAACTAATGCATGAACATAATTCTCTTTCTGAAGAGTAACTTCAGTATCTTTCTTGAATGAATCCAACTCAATTGATTAACATGGACATTAGTTGAGACATATGATGCAAGAAAGCAAGCTTATAAAAGCATCAGTCAAAAAAACAAACCATTTCACCCATCCAGTAACTCTAAATGTTTGTCTAGTTCAACCTAAAATTTATTTAAGCTATCAACTTCACAACAGAATATGTTGTGTGCCTATACTTTATCAAGAGCAGGTGGAAATGCCAAGCATGACTGGATAATTTGTGGATATTTCAGGCGACCTACAGTAGAAATGCCTGACTAAGTTAATTTCTTCTTCTGGTTTAATCAATTTCCAAAATTATGTTCAACAGACTTAAACCTCACTATGGATTTTTGGCATAAAATTTAAAGAGCAAATTATCTCCTGGTTTATAAAGCCATTTGCTTTATTCAAGCCAGACAAGAGAATCATGAGATTTTAACAAGTCAATGTGTACACAAATCTTTTTATCAATGCTGGTGCTGACAGCAAGCTGCTCTTAATTTGTCTCCCCACAATGGGGAGATATGGCTTGATCAATTTGATACTTGAATGGCCCATTTTTCTAGAATGCTTAGTTTAAGAACATTTGTGAAAACATGCTTGCATGATGAGGAAGATTGTTCTGTTCTAGTAAGATGCAAGTAAACATTTGACATGTATGATATCACCATGCAATGCAACATCTATTTTTGCATTTCTTTTTATGCACTGTATGCTGTCATTAAAAGTCACATCTACAGTAGTCTTTGCCTTATTACTGAAAGGTTTAATTAGCTTCACACTATGCAAGTACATAACCAAAACAGTGCCACTTTCTATTTTGCAATGCAGACTTACAGCAGCCTGTCAACTTGTTAACAGAAATTTGCAAAATTAAAAAAAAAAATTGCTATTTTTATAGTATTTAGCGACAAGTAAAAGATTACTTTTCAGCAAATTATATTATGGAAGAAATGGAGAACAGTCGAATAAAGTAAAAAAAAATTATGTAAAACTTGAGTTGGTAACTATGCGATTGTTTGACTTTTTATAGGATCATTGTACTAAATTAACTATTAGTAATTAGCATCTTGGGTTTACTGCTTTTATAGTTCTAATATTTGTTACCAAAAAACTAATGAAAATGGGTTTCCTCCTGTTTCTATAATTGTTGGGTGCTGTTTCATAAATGGCTGCTGGTGTTTTTTTTTTTTTTGTATGAAGTAAGCAAGAAAAACCTTTTAGCTACCCTACAAATTGCTTAGATAGTAACGGTAGATCTTTTTAAAACTCCTGCTGTTAAAAGGTTGATAAATAAAACAAGTTGCTTGTTGTTTCTATAACGGGCAAGTCTGTTGGTGCTTTTTCATGGGAAAATACAATCAGCCTTTTCATCCACGATGCCTCTGTAGCCAAGTGGGCAGGAGTGCAGTAGCACACGCTCCTTAAAGTAGACCATGGTTCAAGCCCCTGACTGCTGAATATGGTAGATCTGCCAACCTGCATTGGCAGATTATGGTCTATTTCCCTCCCCATGAATTGTTGAGGAGGCTTCCATCTTGCAGTGGGTTGATAATGGCTGCATTTTTTTTTTTTTTTAGTAACAAACTTGCTTTCACTGGATGCTAGTTAAGTCATTTGAAACAAGAGTTACCTCTTTTTTTTTTGTAAATGGTAGGTGCTGCTGTTTCATAAATTACTGCTGAACTGGTGTAAATCTTACTTTTTTATGGGGAAAGCAGGATCAGCTTTTCAGCAACATTTTTTCATTTATTTCTTTAATCTTGTGTTTATATTTATTGCTTTAATTGTATTAGTAAAACAAACTTATACCTGATGACCCTTTCAACTTAATTTCTTTAACTTGCAGGTTCTGGCTGGGATCAACTACAACCATGGATTTTAATTTCTTGCAACAGCAAAATGTACAACTTGTTGGCAAATAACAAAGGTAACTTTCTTTGGGTCTTTTAGAAAAATTCTGTTATGCTATGTAAGCATTTCCAAAAATTCTTTTTAAATAAAACTACATTGAGTTGGACAACTGTTAAAATAAAAGTTGGAATGGATTAAGTCATTAGAAAATTACTCATGCAGTTTAATTGGTGGAATTGCTATCCAGCAGTATCTCACTTCTGAAATTTTTTGGCTGAACACTTTTTTTCCCCACCCAGATCTGTTGTTAGTACATTACTGCAATCTAGATCCAGTTTAACTGTAGTTGAATTTGAAGGGATAGTTTTCACAGTAATTGCATGAAAGGACCAGGCAGCATTGTTATTTCCAATTCTTAATCCCACAAATAGCTTTTCCAATTCTTAATCCCACAAATAGCTGAAAACAAATGATTGGGAAAAGAGTGAACTGTTGAAAGGGCTGTTGCTTCCCTACAAACCTTTGGTTTTGTCCAAGAATGATTGTCCTCCAGTACTGAATCTTTTTTTTTTTTAAAACAGTGGCATTCCAAATATTGTGAATTTTCAATTTTTGAAAATTTCATGTACTTGGTACAAATAATCTAATGTACCAGATTTCTCAGTTTGGAATATGTTCTGAGAAATAAATTAAATAGATAGAAATCTTCTATTGGCCAAAAGACTGATATAAACAGGTCAATTTATAATTGGGAATTTCTAGATTTGACTGAACTTGTGGGTTGTCATTCACACTGAATAGATTTTTCTAGTTTCTACAGCGATAACTAAACTGATTATCAGCAGTGACCACAGTTTACTAATGTGGGATCTACTTACAACATAACTACTGTCAGGGTAATGGGAAGTGTTTTACCTTTTGTAAAGGTATACTATGATTCAATTTTAAATTCTTTTCACTGGGAATAACTGATGTTGATAACAATTCTAAATAGGTCCTTGAAGTTGCAGACATTCTCTCAAAACAACAAGATATGCCAAGACTTGCTACCTGGAGTCTAAAACTGGTGGGACTGTTAGTAATCGTGGGTATACCCCATGCACAAACACTGGGTGACCACCCAGGTGTGAGCCAACTTAAGCACGGATTGAGGTGTAGCACCCATACCACATGGAGGAATGCCACCCCTCTGTGTTACCAGGCAATACTAGGTGGTAGATGACTCATCAACCGGTGCAATACCACCACTTTGCTTATTGGAGGCTTGAAGTCGTGGAACACATGTTTAGTCTCCAGAGCTAAGTTTGGGTCAACCCTTCCCCATCTCTTCCATCATGCAGTATGATTGGTGGCTTTTGAAGTTGATAGACATGGAGAGTTCTAATCTTCCTTACATTTCGAGGGTACTGCTCTAAAACTGTTCACAGGCCGGCTGCTAGTTAGTACACTGGGCCAAACCTATTGGTAACTCTTTAGGAGGCTTCTGGATCAGTTACTGTATAATCTTGCTACCTCTACTCTGCCAGATGGTGACTGGAAGGAGCCTGAGTAGTGCATTTGCAGGGACATTGTTGAGACCCTATTATGTCAAGGATCTGGGGGTATTCTTACCATGTGTAGGCCATATTCAATAATTTCACCATGAATTGTCAAACTAATAATCTTATCTGCAAAAAAGATCTAAACCTCCCAAACACTTCCTAGTAAATGTGGTTGCAATTCTAATCTCAATGATGTCCATTTCCACTTGCAGTTTGCCAAACCCCCATCTACTTTTTCTAACAATCTCCATTATTGGTTGATTCAACTACTGCTCATCTCAGTTGCCCAAATTATTTCCTGTATAATTCCTTCACCACAAATGTGGTACTGTGCATATGTCTGTTCCGATATTCCCTGTCAGAGACATGGTAATTTGGAATCTCCTCGTTCTGCCAGATTCATCTAGTGTTCTCCCAACTCCACTAATCACTTGGAGCTGTTTGACTTCCTCTTTGCAACTTGACTTTCAGCAATCCAACTTTCCTAACAGTGAGGTAATTTTCCTTGGTGATTTTAATGTTCAACTCCAGCCACACCAACCCAGCTGGTCAAGATGTGCTGAGGCTTTTGCAATTACTAGTGACCTTGCACAGATTATTCATTTACCTACAAGAATACTGCACAATCCTAACCATACAGCCAACACACTTGATCTTTTCTCACAAACAACCCTTACATGGTCGAAGAGTAGAAAACTTGCATTCTTGCCCTAATGGTAGCCAAGCTATTGGCTGCAACTTTTGCCCATCTCTACTCCCACCTCTGTCAAAACCAGAAGGTTCTGTTGTCACTTCAGCCAAGGATAAAGCTGACCTGGTAGCATTCCATTTTTCTTCCAACTCTTGTATTAATGTAATGATCTTGGTAAAATATTTATTCCCAACATGCTCCATTCTGTGGTCTTCTGTCAGAAGGATTTTGTCAAATCTTGAAGAAAGCTCCAGGTCCTAGTGGTATTTCTCCTTGTTCTCAAAACCTGTGCTCCTGAACTCACTCCTGTTCTTTACTGCCTTTTTTCACTTTCCTCTTCCAAAGATGTTTTTCCTTCTGCTTGGAAATATGCCAAGCAGAAGGCAAATTCCTAAAATCCAGCCAGTTCCTAAAAAGGGTGACAAATCCTTCCTGCCCAATTATTGTCTCATTCCAATTACTTCTACTCTAAAAGTAATTGAGAAATCAATTAACTGCCAACTCTTAAACTACCTGATCAACAATCGCCAGTATGGATTCCATCAGTGTTGATTCACTGGTGGTATTCTGGCTTATGGAAAAAATTGGTGAAACACAAGCAGTTACTCTTGACATCTCAAAGGCTTTCGATCTTGTTAGGCATAAAGGTCTTCTTAACAAGCTTCCCAACTGTTTTTTGTAATTGGTTGATTGCTCACTGAGAGTGGTAGATGGCTCTCTTCTAGGTTCAGTTCTATTCCTCTTGTATATTAATGACCTTCCATCGACTGGAAATCCTATCCAAATTATTAAGATTTTTCGAAAACACTTGTTCACATCTCACTGAACACAGTTTGAGAAATGCTGGTCTAGTATTTTAATTCTAAGTTGAACTTGGAGTTAAGCATCTTGCTATCTGTAATGCCAGGAGAACATGTCTACCTCCCATTCTTGGATGTTCTTGCCCGGAAAGATTCGTTATCATTAATTAATGAAATGGTTAATTTTAGCAAGTTAGATTTTAGTTTGAGAAAATTTTCCTTTATCTTTAGGACGGAACACTTGGTATAATGGTAGACATACTAAACAATTTCTTTCAGTTGATCACCTGAAACAAGAGTCACATCCAGTTTATATAAATGGCTTGTGCTTAATAGTTTCAGATAGCATTGCTGGATTTATGCTCATTGCATTAATATAATGTTTTGACACCTCTTCAGCTACAGTTAATGTGCAGTCCTTTCCTTGATTGCTATTGATACCTGCTACTATTGGGAATTGCTATCATAAAAATTATTTATGACTTAAAAATGCTGAAGAATGCTTATGCTTTATCGACTAAATGAACACTCATTGCTGGGTTGGCACTGTTGCACAAGGAGTTGGCTTCTTCAGAAATGCTTCAAAAGGTGTTTGTTTCTAAATTAAATCTCTTCTTTTTATAAATTTCATGATAGCATGCATAAGCATTTTTCATGCACAAATTGCCACAAACTAACACGACACATGCAAGTGAGATTGCAACTAATACAACTCACATGGAGTAAAGTTTATGAAGCTTAAAAAAACTGAATGAAGAGAAGATTCTGAATATTTGTTTTTATATGATTGAAGATTGCAGTGAAGGTGAAACACATTACACCCTAATAATAATAAAAACTCCAGCTGTCTGTATTTTTGAAAATGCAATAAGATAGTTTATAACTGATTGCATAATTGACCCATTTATAATTGATTTCACTAACAGAAAAGTCCCAATAAACTGGGGAATGCAAATTGTTTTATGGTTGTGACCTCCAGAAATGCACTTGTAGAAAAATATCACAAAGGCATTCAAAATTGATTCTTATACATTAATGGAATATATGATAACGATGAAAATGTACTGCAATTTCCATTATAAATATTACCTTTTAGAGAGATAAATAGCTTAGTTATACAGCAAATTTCAACTTGGGTGGGTGTTATTGGGTTCACATATTTTCATGATACAGTGGAATGGATAAGATAACAAAGTGAGGTGCACTGTATTGAATAGCTACATGTGTGGTTTGAAATGTGGTACAGTTGGTCCTCGTATAACACGTGTTTACATTGCACGAATTCGATCATACACGATTTATAAATAGGGGAACGTTATCTTATATAACACGAACCGAATTTGCTTATGCACGATTCGCCTTTGTGTTTACAAGAAATGGCAGTTGAACGCGGAATCACCCCAACCGAACGCAACACAATAGGAATGAAGAGAAGATCCTGAAAATGTATTTGTGTTTTATATCAGTGAAGGGGAAACACATTTCACCATAATAACGTAAAAACCAACACAATTCCAGCTATCAATATAATTGCAAATGCAATTAGATGGAGTTTACTACCAGTTTATAACAGATTCCACTAGCAGAAACGAAACTGGAAATTGTTTTTATTGTTTTATGGTAGTAACCCCCAGAAATGTGCTTTAGTAAAATGTGGGGTGTTAATAGTGTATCTCAGCCTTTACGGTGTTGTTTATTCAATTGCTATATGTGCGCAGCTTTATTTATGTGTATTAAGCGTGCCTCCTCGTTTTGTAATTGCGCTTTATTCCCTAAAAATTAGTAAAATACTTAAAAGGTGTGAAAAGGAAGCGTCCTGGCAAAGACACTGAAGATTCAGAGAGAGAGGGGGAAAAAAGCAATTTTGATAAACAGAGGCGGACTGGATCAAAAAATTCTTACCTGGGAAAATTTATAGTGGCCTCATACTATGGTTTATGGCCAAAATCACACCGGCCTCCGGCCCACCGGGTAAGGTTTATGGCCAGTCCACCTCTGTCGATAGAGAAAAAATATGAAACGCTTTGAGCAAAATGAAAGACCATGTTTGGTTTGGTATTTGGATTTTAGGAGCATTAGCAACTAAGGCCATATTGCTCCGGGATATGCGGTGGTCATTCCCTGACCTTTCCACATCCTCCGTATTTGGTGGTGACAGGCTCAAACCCTGATCTAATCAAGAAGCAGTGTGCTACACACTGCTGCTCCTTCCAACCTGGCTATGGAGGTGCCCGAAAGACCAGTTATATTGCACGTACTACAGACCTAAATGAGGCAACGCCGAGAATTACAAAGAATGTGGAGAAAATAAGCAACTTTCATAGCGGGAACAACTCAGTGTAATTAAAATCCATTAGATTAAGACACAAGAATTGGAAGAGATGGAACGGCTGTCATCTGTTTGGATAGAAAATCAAAAAACAAGTTTGCTTACTATAGAAGCAAAAGCATTAGCAATATTTTATTACGTAATAGTTGTAATAAAATACGTAAGCATTTTATTACGACTTACATATTATAATTTATACTTACGTATTATAAAATACGTAAATATTTTATTACAACCATTTTATTTAATATAATTTTTTACAAATAAAATACGTATTTTATTTGTAAATACTTTTTTAGTATTAAAAATATTTAATTATTATATAATAAATAATATTTATTATATTATAATAAAAAATATTTTTTATTACGTATTTTAATTGTTATAAAATACATAAGTAATTTTATAACGATTAAAATTACCAGATTATTTATTGTGTTTGGTAATGTTTTGGTTCCAAATGTGTGTTCAATCTTGGGTGGTTGGCACCTAACCCCACTTTTCCCATAGGGCCTGTTGTTTATATTGCACGAGGGTTTCTAGGAACACAATTATCATGCTATACGAGGACAGACTGTATTTATGAATGTTTAACATTAATTTTTTTGCAGTTAATGTTCATATTTTCGGTTTTGTTGATACTTGTGGGGAAAACTCGTGGGAACTGCCTCTGCTTACTGTTGGAGAAGGGATGACCTGTTGCCATTGGTAATTGCTAACATTAAAATTGGAGTCAACCAGTTTTGATTGTCAGTGCCTTAAATTTTAGTTTGAGAACTTAGTTTTTTTTTTTTTTATTTTACATTGTTTATGGTTAGATAATATGAAGAGTTCTTTTTTTTTTTTTAAATGAAACCAAGAGTCACATCCAATATATATATAAATTGTTTGTGCTTAATAGTTTCAGATAGCATTGCTGGATTTATGCTCATGGCATTAACATAATGTCTTGACACCTCTTTAGCTACAGTTAAATATTTATAATCTCTTGACTGCTGTTAATGTGCTTATCTTTTGAATTTTCCACATTGGGGATTAGTTACATATGCTAACTGCTAGCATTTGGAATTTCTAGAAGTGCTCTCCTTTTAATGGAAATTTCTTTATTTCAATCAAATTAATTAACTACTTAACGGTTCATAGGTACAAACTCCCATTAAGTGACCACAGCTCATGTCATGTTAACCATTTTCAGTGAAAATGGTTAACATGACATGAGCTGTGGTCTAAAATCCCTACATTCTGTTTGCTGCCCATTTTTATAAAAATAGGTGAAAAATAAAAACCACTTAATCTGCAAATTTAGTTCTTAAACCAGCTCATGCAAACAGTGCATTTGGAACTATCAGTTGTTGATCATATCCATCCCTTTGTGATGTGTTGCACAGGTGTTCCAGCAGGATAATATGCCCTGCCCCTTGCTGGTATTGGGTGGTTTACCAAACCAGCATTATGATTGCATTTGGCTGCCAAATAATGGTGGTGGATATTATGTCTGCCTCCAGTTAGTAGTGTTAATATGTGTACAGTTTATCTGTGTATTGTTTTGTTTAGCACTGTATTGTATTGTGTGTGAACAGTTTCCAAAAAATTTGAAAGAAAAGCTGTTACTGAATGTGCATATTTAAAATTTGGTTGTATGTGTGTGCTGTATTACCTGCACCACCATTCTGTGGATGAAAAACTGTCTTTTGCTGTTGCTAGTGTGGCAATAACTGCAACCATACTGACAATTAGTTTCTGCATGGCAATATCAAGGATGCCCAGAAAAAGCATGCAGATCATGGGAGAAAAGAGGAGTGATGAATATAGTTAGGGTCCTTGTGTTGCAGACATTGCTGCACCATTCACTTCAGTAACTTTGGACTACCAACTAGAAACATAACATGCTGCAGTTAATTAAGCAAAAAGAGTTAAACACTGATTTTAACATGTCTAAGAAAAAACACCATGGTTCTAGATTGCAACAATAGAAGTTACTTGAAGCAGGAATGAAAATTTACAATATGTCAAATGGCAATATATTCAATATGAAGTATGTTCCTCAGATGTATTTGAAGCAAAGCTAAAGGATACTGAAGTAGCAATTTGGTAATTGCTTAAAGCACTTAGTTTCAAATTCTGCTTTAAAAAAATTAAGCAGCGCAGCACAGCACAGCAGTTTCATTGCAGCTGAAATAGACATCCTTTTCACAAGTGAGACAAAATTCAGATGTCAAATAATCCCTACTCAAATTTAGAGCCCTATATTGTTAGCAACTTCAAAATACATTGTATTTTGAATAATCTCATTGAATTAACAAGGATATACTGTATTGTGTTTAAATGTTGTGTTAAACTTGCCTAGTTAGGGAAGTTCCACTAATTTGTTGTCAAATGTTCCACACATTTGTTGTCTGAATGCAAACCTGCATAAAAGAGCAAGGAATGGACAACTGCACAGTATTGGCACGATCAACCATGGGCTGGGATTTTGCTTATTGCTGGGATTATACAGTTATAAAAGCTGTATACTTGAAATAAAAGTTAATTATTTTATCTAGTTCAGTATTCTCCCCAAGGAGGTGTGGTTTTTTTTTTGTGTGTGTGAAAAACAAATTCTTAAGTGTTAAATTTTGTATGAAAATTTTTTTTCCTACAAAAAATTTTACTGGATCCACATCAGAGATGAACAGTTGAAGTTGATGACATTGAATCAACTCTATGTCATCTGATACTGAAATAGAATTCTATTCAATTGATGCAGGTTCTGAGTCTCATTCAAATGCATGTGTTGATGTTGCACCACACAGATATTTAAGGCCAAACTTCTCGTAAATTAGTACTATGGCTATATAACTCTGGGGGGGGGGCATTATCCTCAAAGTACATACCCTTTTAGTATGTATGTAGTAAATACATAAAAGCTTAGCCACGAGTGCACATTAGAGTGTCACATTTTAGCTGTCTAATATGTGTCTCATATTTGTGCAAAATAGATGTTCATTCTTCAGCTATACCAACCTTTGGTGTTATAGTGTTCATAGTGAACTACATTTCTTTACAGTTTGACTAGAATCCTGATTCACCATTTAAATTTAATTAAATTAGTTGGTAAAGGATCTATACCAACCAAATGCAGTTATTGCATTTTAAAATCAATAAAAATTCCATATGTGAAAACAATCTGCTTCCAACTACTCAGTCCGTCCTTCCTGCCTAAAAGAAATAGTGGGTGGGTGAATAAGTTTTTAAAAAAGCACACATAATTTTTCATTATACATCATCACTAGTTATATTGACACGTGATATTTCTGCATTAGTAACAAATTGTGTAATATATGTACAAATCAAAAAAGGCTGGAAAGTTCTGCAATAACCTTAAATTATACCATTACAGAATTTGAAAAACAGCAAGGGCAATTTTATTTCTCACTTCAGGGATCACTATTTTAAACTACAAATTTTGTTTTTAAAAATAACATCAGTGCTTACTGAAGTGATGCAATTTTAAAGGAATTGAAATGCCAAACAATTTATGGCCATGTTTCAGGAGTTCACCTTCGTGGCCTTTGGTTTCTAAAATTTGTAGCATTTTCTAGCATAACACTTTTAATCTTCAGTCTATTAATACCAGTTTCCAACCTTTCTTGACTTGCAAACCCCTTTCACGATAATTTTATCGTGAACCACTAAGCCTAATTATCTGAAATCATATACAGTCGAACTTGATTATAACGAGCATCAAGGAACTAACCATTACCCACTATATAAGTAAGAGCAGAGATGGGGAAACCCCATGGGGCCGTTGTACAATGTACACCATATCAATAACTTGATAAGAGATTCAAAATAAATATTAGAGAAAAAAAATAAGTATATACCTGCATATTATTTGTATTAATATGCTTGTATAAACTACAATACACTTAATATTAAACATAACTTATTTGCCTGTAATTTTAAAACCATATACTACCGTATACCACAACTTATTTCTCCATAATTAAAAATGATACTATTTAATAAACGTGATTTCAGTTAGTCTTTATTTATGAATCTTAAAATTGTTTGTTTTAAAGATTTCACTTTGATATTTCTTGAAGTTCCCCCTTAAAACACTTAATGTGTTAAGTCTCATTACTTGCCTCAGTTCCTTCAAAAAAAAAAATTGTCCACCTTGAGCTTGTGAGATTGTCAGTGCTGATTTTGATTCACTTATGTTATTGTCATTGAGCACAGCATCTACAATGTCACTCTGTAGGAAGAAGACTAGTTAACAAGTTGTCATTGACTCATACAGATTCATTGATGTTATCAATAACATTGTTGTTAAGTAGCAAGCCATTTGGTTAGTGGTTGATTGTTTTTTGTTTCCATCATCCTCTACAACTGAAATTTAATTTCAAATTTCTTAAAGCAATTTGATATGGTTGTCGAAGGAACTTTCCATACATCAGTCAATAAATTTATAGCATCCAATATCGATGTAGCCTCGGTAAGTTTCTGTTCTCTTCAACTAGAAACCTTGTAAAATCCTTTCAAACTCTTGATTACACCTATGTCAATTGGTAGTAAAATTGATGTCTCATTGGGAGGCAGAACACTAGCTAAATTTTTGGACAATTTTTGAATCTGGGGATGTGCAGGACAGTTATCAAAATATTTTTCTTCTCTTTGAATAGCTAGCTCCTTATTACAATCATTTACGTATTGCCAAAAAAATATCCGAAGTTGTCCAAGCTTTCTTGTTTGCAGTGTAATCAACAGGAAGTTTCCTTACATTTTTGTTTTATGTCATAAAAAACACACCTCGGTTTTATGACTTTCTCAACTTTTTTTTTTTTTTTTTTTTATCAGTTCCTGTCATATTTGTGCATACGAGCACTATCAAGCAAGCCTTTGCACCATTTTTTACACCAACACACTTCCCCTTTGGATTTAAATGTATTGTCAGGTGTCATTATAAAAAACAGTCCTGTTTCGTCGGCATTGTAGATGTGTTCGTCATTGAAATCTTTCCCGATTTCTGCCCAAACAGTCAATCCATTCATTTGCAGACAGATTCTTCACGAATTTTGCATAAACAATGTCACAAAATCATCACGTCCAAATTGTTCAGCAAATTTTTCTGTTTGAGCCCTCAAGATAAGACCTTAAGTCCTGCAATGCATACAAAGTTAGAAGTCTGGAAATAAATTTATGGTTCAGTGATTACAAAGACCATCTGTAAATATGGTAATGAGACAAGCAGAACATCAATGCACTATTGTATAGTCCTGGAAGCACAGGGTCATAAAGCTAAGTTGGCCTTTTCATTTTTGTCTATTCCAAGAATTCAGTTTTTTTTTTAATTACATTATACAATTAATGTTTTCATAGTTATCAAAATTTGTTTGGTATCAGTGTAGTACGCTTGTTATAACAGTGAACAGTTGTATGGAAATACACGTAAATTAAAATCATTATGGCCTTTTGCTCTTTACATGATCTTGCTATTTCCATGCCTGTTAAAACCAAGTTCGATTGCGGTTCGGAATTTTTATTATAACATTTCAGTACTGTTTTTTTATAAGCAATATTCTGGAGTATAAAATTAAGTATGTATGCATAACAATGGGCTTTGAGAATGAAAAAAAATTGTATGGAAACAATTTTACGTGTAAATTGTAAGGAATTGTGGGTGTCAGAAGATTAACTGCAGATAGCAGTTAATGAACTAGATAAAATAGGCAAAAAAAAAAAAGAAAGATCTCCACCTATATCAGCACATTGCACACAATTCCCATGGCGCACATGCTTGCTATGTAAGGGCATGTGATCCAAACCACAACTAAATATAAATTTGAACCGAACTGCATAAATTTATAAACTTTTGTAGTTTATAAAAATATACCTATGCAGACTCCATTACAAAATTTTTAGTGAGAACCCCAGGGGTTAATATACCAACAGGCCATCCCTATCCTCTTCTCATTAACACTCCCCTAATTAATTCTCTGATTAAACATGGGCTTTTAAGATCCTGCTCTCTCTTGTACTCATTCAGTGCAACCCTAACATGCCAAAAAAAAAACCGCTATTCTAATCATTGAGAAGGGCTTCAGCTGAAACTACTTTCAGTGTGGCATAGCCAGGTGGGCAGGAGCAGCAGTGCATAGCACACGCTTCTTGATTAGACAGGGGTATGACTACCGCATATCCCCAGAACAATATGGCCTTAGTTGCTAATGCTCCTAAAAACCAAATAACAAACTACTTTCAGTCTCCCCCCACCTGTGAAAAAAAGTTTGGAACCCTATGAGAGCTTAGATAATTTTAAGCCATAATTTTTATTTAAGAAAATTAAGCATAAATTTAAGCCAATAATTATCATTTTGTATTGTTTTTAAATATTAAATGTTATGAAGTGGCTATATGAGACACTGACAACGTGACTTTGATTTCAAAAAAAAAAACTTAGCATTTTTCTATAGTTTGCATTTTCCCCAAAGCTTCGCCATATGACTCAAGGCCATATTGGCCACATGGGGAATACAGTAATTTTTTTCCTAGAAATTGCAAGTAAAGGGGTTCACTCCCTTTCATTTCTTGGAAGAAACACTTCATTCCTTATTCATATCACTGGTATCACAGATGAAAGAATGTGATTTAGCTAGTGAGTGAATACAATTTGCCATTTCACTAAGATTAAAGTTAAGCTTATTTCCCCCACTTTTTCGGTTTCATTGACAAGTAGAATTAATGGAATAAGGCTTCCATCAAAGAAAACACTTATTCAGTGAAATTTCAATGCTATTTAAATCAAAATTCATATGCTTGTGTTCATAATGGTTTGTTTTGAAGTTGCTAATATCTTTAAAAATAGTATAGGCATGACAATGGTAAATCCATTATAGACAAAGTTAATTTGTAGCTGGAGGGGGGAGACTAAGATGCTAGTCGCAATGATTAACAAGATGCAAAGACTCAGTTCCCATCTCTTATTGTATATCAATATATGTGCACTATGTTAGTGTAGTTTCCCAGTTGTGTATGCTCAGATTCACTTTTTCTTATGTTTGCTGTCAACAGTATAAATAACTGAGGTATCTCCCTGCTCACAAAGCCACTTGAAATTATTTCACTGCTGGTTTCATTTCATATAAGGGAGAAAGTAAGTTTCTCTACTTAAACTTGTAGAACATCCTTCAGTGTTCTTGCAAACCTGAGTATTGATACAGTATTGTTTAATAATTTAACAACACTTGGGTGTTCACTATTTAAATCTTACAAAAATCAGCACATCTCACTATGTGCATTAAGTCAGTTCTGAATATTGATAAAAATCTTTGTACACACTATAGAACTTGTGGTGTATTGACTTGATTTCTGCATGATGGACTAGCAGTTATGGAATTTAATTTGAAACTTCTGCAGGGATCAGTCTGTCTTTCTTCTTGAATTGTGTCCAAACATGACACTTAGGGTGATTCATTATCTCCTAGTGGATGAAGCTTTAAACTTCATCCACTAGGCCCAGCTTTTCTAATGTCACCAAAAGCCAGCAATGGGCCTGATTTCACCAGGGCATCATTTGTGAAATATTGGCCAAGTCCTTGAATGATAAGCTGAACAGAAATTTGATGGGAGTAGGTCAGGGTTGTGTTGGGTTGTTCTACCAAAGTAGCTGTTATTAGTGGGAATTGTTGTGAAGTGGTTGTACTTCAGAATGAATTGTTAAATCACTGATTTTGATTAAATTGTGGGGTGTATAATATCTTATTTTGAACATAAGCGAAACTATATGCATAACAGCTAATAAATAATTTATCTTAAGATAAATTCTTTATTAGCCATTATGAATTAGGATTATTTATTAGAAGTGTGGAGTTAATTATTTATTAACTCTTTCTTTTGAAATGGAGTTTTCTTGTCATTCAGAAATAGGCAGTGTGAGATTTAAATTTGCTAGTCTAATCAATTTCTCTAATCAGCAGAAAAATTGGAGGGGGTTATAACTATAATGATCCAATCAGTCATTCTTATCTGAGTGTCACACAGTCAAGAACCTATACTCTGAGTAACTAAGTGCAAAATATTCTTGTTTTAACTTTACTAGTAGTACTTCCTATATTTCCTTTTCTTTGGTCTGATGTGCAGAACTGTCTGACCTGGCAGTGGTGTTGTATATATATACTTATTGCTCACAAATCACTAATTTGACCAGTTTTTCCACACATTCTAGTGTGGAATGAAGAGGCATCATGAATTTAGCATTGTGGAAGTTAACATTAAGCAATTGGCTTGAACAAGGATAGTGTCACTTTCATGCAACTACATTGCTGTTAGTGCTAACATCCTTGTAGATTATTGCTGACTTTTTAAATGGATATCAGCTAGTCAAGTATACCAAAACAGTTTTAAATCTTCAGTTTGGAATTGAACTATTTATGCATTATACATCTCAAGTTCAGAAAGAATCTGCCATTGTGCTGGTTGATACCCAGTTAAAAATAATCTATACACTTATTTAGAACTTCCATTGCTTTTCAAATACATAATGCTTTGTTTGGCTACATTCTGAGGTTTATCCAGTGGGAATATTTCACAATCTATAGGCTTTTGTCCATAACACACCAATGATATGTCATTACATTTATAATCTGCAAAGGAACATTGCTCTCCAAGAATAACTGTACCCCACTATTGGCTAAATAAAAAACTTGCAAGCACTAAGGAAGTGTTTGGAGGGGTTTTTTGTTTTAAGCCTGTTTGTTTGTTTACTAAGATTTTAATAGTTAAAATGATGAAGCAAAAGCTTATAGAGCATCACGTTAGCAAAAGAACTCTTGTACATCCTCTACCTATTTCAACAACACCAGATAGTTTGTTGCAACAATCTTTCTCCTGCTAAAAGCAAATTTTTGAACATGTATCCTACAACCATCCCCTTTTAACCTCTTCTCTTAGCTCATAAACTCTTCCCTTGAACAGCCAATGCACTTCTGTGCTGAAATAGCAGAGTGGTATTCCTGTCCAATTTCTTCACACAAATTGGGTTTTAATAAAATCCAATGACTTGGAACATTAAATTCACCATCTTGATAATGTTATATAATGTGGAATTCAAATCCACAGGCAAAGTTTTTTGAGTAGCTCTTGATGTGAAACCTTTAACTCTTCCAGTCATTGCAGCTGCACTATCAATACTTTCCAAAAATTTTTTGGAAAGCAATCTTTCCATGATATCTTTGTCTCAATGTATTCATTTACCACTTTAATTATTTCATCCCCAGTAGTGTGATTGATTGGCAATTCTTTGCAGAACAAATGTTCTATCAACCATTTCTCTCTTCAATGATTCTAACTAGTGCTATTAATTAGGCACAGTTACTAATTACTTTTTTTACTAATGTCTGTAGATTCATCAATTTTCAATGAAATTCTTTGATTCAATAATTCTGAATTAATTGTTCCTATGTCATCTGATAATGTCTTCAGTGCATCTACTAATGGTGTTATTTCAAAATGGCACTTTTCAATTTCCTTTGCTTCTTTTGCCCAAGCATAGCGTTAACAATTTCAATGCAGGCTGGTAAAATAAGATTCTGCAATTGTATGAGGCATTTTGGATTTGGCCACCAATTCGGTGACTTTATAACTAGTCTCTTGAGCTTGATTTAAAACTAATCAAATTCATAAAAATTTGCTTCCTATTTTGCATTTGAAGGCTTAAAGGAAGTTAATCTTTCTGCATAACCATTGCTTCATTTGATAACTCTTCTAGGAAAATAAGACATGGGTCAAGGAAGCAAAGAATAATTGGAGCATACAAATCCATATTTCATGTATTCCCCATTATATTGCCAAAATACTGGCTTTATTTGTGCTGTGAATCTGACTTTCTAGCTCTTCAAAAAGTATTTTCCGTAACGGTTGTAAAATAAATATCTGCAAAAATTAAATTTGGTTAAATATAAAGTACTTGAGGAAATTTAATAACTATTTCAAATCAATTGTTTTTAGATATAAGCATTTTACTTTTTTTATTTCTAAAAGTAGGCAATAATGTATACAGGTTTTAAGTTATTTTTTTCAGGTATCAACAGAATCAAATATGAACATCACTTGCAATAAATAAACGTATTCATAAATACGACATTTCAAACCATGCGTGCAACTAAACAACACAGTACTACTGTGCATGCGTTTGTTTGGGCAGAGAAAGAGGAAAATAAATAAAACTTACAAGAATTTCATATTTTAAATGCAATCAAAATAAAACTAGCCTGGGCCTCTGACAAAATTACAGAGAAGAACATGGAAGGGTGTTTGGAATAAAGTCCGTTTATTGATAATTTTGACACATTTCAAGAACCAATTGCAGCTTGATGTTTCTACAACTGACGTCACTGGTCTGCTTCAAACAGTGAAGAGCTCACAAATGAAGGCCTTAAAATGTGAAGCTGAAACTCCTGTTTGTTCCTTCACTCAAGGAGTTTGATGAAGCTTTTCAAAACATAGAAAAGCAGTTGAGGATTTTTGAGTCACAAGATTCAAAGGTGACATTTCTTTGGATAACATTTTAACATTACTGTGGTCAAATTTGTCATTTGATAATTCTCACTTTACAAGTGCACATTAGGAATGAAATAACTTTTAAAGTCGGGGACTACCGGTGTGTATCCTTTCAGTAGAAAAATGAAAGCTGTTCCAAAATACAGTTGAACTTGGTTATAATGAGCACCAAGGGACTGAATTTCTTTGTTACAACTGTTACTTGCTAAATCTCCTATCTTTATTATTATTTTATTCTCAATAATGATAAAAAGATAGATTAAAAAATATATTAGAGAGAAATATTAGTATATACCTACACATTCCTTATGCTTGTATTTGGTTTTTAAACTGTCCAGCCAACCATTACAAAATTGTTGTCCAAATTATTGAAGCGAAACTTCTTTCGGTGCTGCGCTCCTGGCAGTTTTCAGATGGGAGTAATTTGAGTTTGTGGATTGACAAGAAAATGCAACGATTACCTTAAGTAAACACAGTCACTCTGAACACCCAACTGTTGTAATAGAATAAATTCTCCAGTTCTTGTGTAATCATTGCCTGGTTAGTAATTGGGAGGGTGAACAAAAGGCAATGAGTTGTTAATGTGGAAAATATTCTTCTGATTTTTGCATATAAATTAATTTTGTTAATTGCTAAGGTAATAAAGTGTAAATCTGTGCTTTATATCTTTACTTTTATAGCCTGTGGATAATATTTTTGCTTATTAGAATTGCAGTTAATAGAATTAAAATTCAGTTCATAAATGTGATCACAACAACAGGCACTTTAGCGATGCCACCATTCTTATTAGGCTTTTATCTTTTCATATAATAAAACTTCAAACAGTTGTTTTTTTTTTTAGATTGGATTGGATTGGATTTTTTTTTTTTATAACTGAAATTTTCACAGTTAAATCTTGCAGTACACCAGTAATCTTTCTGCAGTACATTGGTTAAATGGACTCTTAAAAAAATAAGAGTCTTGAATAATAAGAACACTTGCGGGCCAGGTGATTCAGTGAAGAAAGGTTTTACAAATTTGTAATTATACAAAGTTTGAGACTAGTTTTTTGGTGGTTATGAAGTCTGCCATGTGCATAGTCTCATAAAGAGATTTCTGATATCATCCCCTAGACATTTTCTGTCTAGACAGAAAATCAGATACATGTGTGTTTTAAAATTATAACTTCATAAATTTCTCTTATCACATTCCAGCTTTAATTCTCATTTAATCTTGAGTTAACTTGTTTTTATAAAGTGAATTCAAGTTAAACTTAAAAGACCAAACAAAATTTTTTTTGAGAAATTAAGCAAGCTTAGTTTCAAAAATTAAATGTACTTTCATTATATACAACAAATAGAGAACCAGTAGAAGACTGCAGCATTGAAGAAATGGTGGAAAACCAAACATTTTTAGTTGCATAGAAAGAAGTCTTGAAAGGTTTTAAACCTGCCCCACATAAACCCGCCTTATATTGGTAAGTACAAAGTTTGTGACTTTCTTGATTCTTTGTAGCGGTAAGCCTTGTCATTGTGCAGTGATAGAAGTTTTGAGCTATTTATGCGGAAAAACAATTTTTATTGGACTTAAAAAATCATGGCTATTACCTATTCCTCTAGAAGCAGGTGCCATAAATTTGTCGTGGGGGGTTTGCAGGAAATTTTTATTAGCCAGTGAGTTACAGATTACTGGAATTGTCCTACATGAGTAGTAGAGGCTGACAGAGTGAGGGTATTCTAAGATCAGCTGGTTAATTACCTATGGGAGGAGAGAAAAGCTTAGGTTATCTAATATTTATTTTATTTTTTGGCTGGATAAGCCATAGGCTTCCTTGTGCAGTGTGGCTGTTGCTAATACTAATTCATCTAAATTTTCAAGAAAAGACTTTCAATAATCTGTTTGCTACTTAATTTAGATGTGAAATTGAAAAATATTTATAAAAACACACTTTCAGTTCTAAGTAAATCTCATTAGCTCAGTGGTTAAAGCACCTGCCCCTAGAGTACAGACCTCAGTTTGAATCCCACCAAGAAATTATTTTTATGAAAAAGTCCTGTGGCACTATCAGAAATTAAATTTTTAAACATGGTTGCAAAAAATAGCAGAGGTGTACCATCATAGGAGGCAACCAGTGCAAAATGGAATGGTGGAGTATCGAGTCATATGATTGTGGGCTATCCCTGATTGGGTGGTCACACTTCTTTATGATTCGTGCTTGTGGTATTAGAATGTAGTATGAACACAATTATTTAGTACAGCCACTCCCTGATTTATGTAATGGTTGCGTTCTGCAGAACTACATAAGTTGGAATTTCCCTAAATGCTTATGCAGCACTCACAAATTTGGTTGAAGCAAAAATGTTCGAACATGTAAATAGAATTATTTTTTGCAATTTTTTTTTTTTTTTAATCTCATGCACAGGAAAATTACAGAAAGAGGAGACAGGCATAACTTTTAGTTTTTGAGCATAGTTGCCAGAATTAACTCTCCAGCTGATAAGCATGCCGCTGCAGAAGTTGAGGGCTGTGGCAAATGTTTTTTATATGATTGAAGATTTCAGTGAAGGAGAACTGATTTCACTGTAATACCGTAACATAAAAATCCACAGAATTCCAGTTATTGGTATTATTGCAAATGCAATAAGATCAAGTTTACTAACAGATTGAGCTAATAGAAAAGTCCCATAAACTGGAACGTGCAAATTGTTTTATGAAATGTGTTTTAGAAAAATATCACGAATGTGTAAAATTAATTCTTATAATAGAACATGATAACAATGAAAGTGTAGTGCAATTTCCATTATAAAAATTAGCTTTTAGAGATAAATAGCTTAGTTATATAGCAAAAGTCTTGGAATGAATTGCCAAAAAAAAGTGTTATGGGGTTCACATTAAGATTTCCACAATACCTGCATTTGTTCCTACTGAATGCAAAATCTTACGTAAAGTTGAATTTTTGTAAGTCTAGTATTATTTAAGCTGGGGGAGTGGCTGTAAATGTTATTTCTGAACTGAAAATGTGCTCATGAAAGTAAATATTTTTTAATTTCACGTGTAAAACAAATTCAGATTTTAATGAGTGAAAATCTCTCACTGAAACAATTTACAAATTATTTAGAGGAATAACTAATAGTTAAATCAATTTTTTTTTTTTTTTTTTTTTTTTCAGCCACAAATAAAAGCTCATTACACAACAACAAGGCATTACCATTACAAATGCACTTAGCTTAGGTTTTTTAGAAATATAGTTATTGCATGTAAATAATTTTACCAATTAAAATTTGGAATGGTAGTGTTTTAGCACATGTGGGTAAAAAAAGTAATGAAAAAAATAAGGGAAAGTTAACGAGGATGGGGCTGCATACATTAGTAACTGAATCCAGAATATTTTAACTTTTCCTATAAGGATATTTCAACTTTGGATCATTTTCTAAAGCTAAGAAAACGAAAAGTGAAAACCAGCAATACATATTTTTCAAAACAATGTAAAACTGACCCTTTGACAGTAGAGGACATGTGTGCAAATACAATATTCACATGAATTGCAATTTTGGAAGTAACCAGTGTGGCAAAGTAGTTTCAAGTTCTGCAGCCTTGAATGACATTTGGTAAACTAGTATTGTGAGAGATGGGTATGTGTATTAAGTGGGTATTAAGTGATAATGATTTTTAATTTAGGAGCTCTAAGAAGTTTTACTGCTGCTTGCAGATGTGGGAGAAAAAAAAACTGAGTACCAAATAGTAAACTGCCGCTGTGGAGAGATGATTGTGCAGGAGACTTCCTGAAACCATTGAGTATATTTTAAAACTAGCCATACCAGAAGGTTGACAGGTTGAGTTTCTGCAAGCTAATGGAGAACGTTACATGGACAGCAATTATCTATTTCTTGGTATACCTGTACATAAATTCTTACTACAAGATATAAATGAAATGGGGATAAAGCTTTCATATGTGATAATCCTACTGTTTGTTGGTCTACTTTTACCAATGAGAATTATCTCAATAGTATAATTTCTCAGTGGCTGTAAACCTAAAGGAACTTCCAGCTGTATTATAATTAACTGTTGGAAACAATGTGTTAAATTATATTCTGTGAGGTTGGGGATTAGTACTAATCTATCTTCATCTAGAAAAATTTAATTTCTTGGATAATACATTTGTACAAATATTAACTTTTTTTTTTTTTCTCTCTTCCAGACCTTACAGCAGAAAGGCTACAGTCAGTCAAATAGCAACCCAGTACAACAGTGGTAGCCAGAAGCTTATCAGAATTTGCAGTTCATACCTTGTCAGATGGAGCAGCCAATGACAGCTGGATTCTGCTCAGAAATAAACTAGGTGAGCTGGACACTAAATGACAAGAATGTGCTGCTGAGAACAGCAGAAGTCAATGGATCCATCCTGCCAGGTGTCAACAGTGCAGACCAGTGTTTTTGATATAAGGGCTTCTCATTTTTCATGAACATTTTTTTAAGCTGAGTTGCAGAATTTAGGCCCAAACCAAGCTGCAAATGCACAGCTGACTTGTATGTGACAATGGCTGGTCAAGCTTATGCCTGTTCAGTTTCACTTGTGGCACACTCTATCACAGAGAAGAGTGCTGTTCTCAAATTTTGTTTCCATCTCAAGAAAAGCTAAAAGAAGAACACTATTCAATCACAAAAGTCGGTGATCCTGCAAACTACTGCTGTCACCAGAAATCAAACACTGCCTTGTCTTCTCTGAGAGAAGTAAACAGGCAACTGGGAGGTATGTTGAATATCAGCAGCATGCACATCTGTGGATGAAATACAGTCGAACTTCTCTATAACGAATTCGATAAATCCAGCGAACATGACCATCATTGTCATGACGGAACCATAGTACACAACTGTATTGAGCAGTTTGGAGGGTGCTGCATCATGACAATATGAGACTTCACATTGCTAATTCTGACCTTGGATACTTAGCTAGCATTAACATCAAATGTGTTCACTGACCATCTTTGCACCCTGTGTCTCTTCCCCCTCCCACAACTTATAGAAAGAGCTGCAAGGAAAACATTTCCAGTCAGCGGAAGTTAGAAACATGGGAGATTTTCAAGTGTGCATCAAAAAATGACTTCCCATTTTTTTTTAAGAGTGGCAGAAATGTTGGAATAAGTGCATTTCATCAAATGGAAACTACTTTGAAAAGGGCCATCAAATATGGTTGATTAATAAAGGTATGTTGCGAGAGGAGAAAAAATTAATTCTTCAATGTGAACAGTACACACTTGTCCCCTCCTGACACCAACCATCACACATGGATTCTTCCAAAAATAAGATGTCCCATGTCATGCTTAAGTTCCATGGGGGGGGGGAGGATGAGTAACCTGACAGGTTACTCATGCACCTTAAAGATTTGAATTTGTTTGAAATCATCCTATTTGCAACACTGGGAAGCAATTAACATTCACTAGTATTTCAGGAACATGCTTTCAATACATCACAAATCCAGGCTGTTAGGGACCTGCATTTACCTACCATTAATGATATAAAATAAATCTGATTTGAAATTATTTCACAAATTTCTATCTGTAATATGCAGATCCTTGCAGCAGATGGAATTTTCAATAAGGTTCTCTAGATTGCATCTAGAAGATGAAGTTGCTTGGTTTTGTTTTTACTGCAGTTAACAAGAGAAAATATTTGTTCAGCAACAGCATTGTCTGCTGGAGTTAAGACAATTAAGTGCATAGGCAGCCAATTGCTTCACATTTTGGTGGCAATAGATACCAAGCCAAAATTTCATTGTTTTCAAAAACATTTTTTGCTGTCCAGTGTGTTACAGTAATTTTGCTGTATTGTTGCTCAATTTCATCAAAATGTAACATGGGTAAATCCGAAATCCCTTGGATGTTTCATGTGCACCCCCCAGGATTCAGTAATGAAAGATTCTTGAAAGCATTGGTTGCATCATATAATCTAGATTGCAGTTGGTCAATAGCTGCCATAATGAATATTCAGAATCTTCTTTTAACCTCAAGAACTACTCTAACATGTGTCTCCTTGACCATCAACTTGCTTAAATTAAGCTCCATAGTTGATATTTTCAATGGCTGTTTCATTACCATCAACATTGTAAATTCTACTGTAGAGTTTTTCTGAGTAACTCTCATTAGACACTATGCAAACCAATGTTAGATGACTGAAATATTGCATGGACAAATTTGAAATCTTTTACAACGGGTGTAGCAAACACAATACAGATTTCATTTTGTGTTAAAGCATTCTTTTAATAATCTGGCTTTGTATCTGTTTCACCAGAATTTTCTGAAACTTCTTTCCTTAAAATAATGCATAAACTTATTTTATGCTTCTAAAAAGTGTTATATTTTTCCATAACGACAAGTACCACTACTGCCAACTTAATTTCAGCCTGTTTACTATTCTTAATCACAAAAGCTAGAGTACTTTGATTCAAACCAGTAATGTTAGATTTGTGCTGAGAAGCTTCATGTTGAGTAAAATTGTAGATGTTACTTTTCACTGTGCAATGACAGTTTACAGAAAGCATCCTCACTATTATTTGCCACTTTCTGTAACCACAAATACTTCTCGCATTCTTTGTACTTATGGTCACAATTGTATGAAGGCTTACACTTTTGCGTTTTAAAAAAATTTTTATCCAGAAGTTTTAAAAAATTTGCAACACGCACATGAAGGCAATCGCTATACCAGACAAAATGTGCTGGTTGCCAGTCTGTTTGAACAAGTTCTAGACTGAACTGCTGATCATTTTACTTATTTAAGTAAAAAAAAAACTTCCAAAATGGAAAACTTGTTGCCAAACACTTCATAAAGGCCAAAATTGTTGAAATTGGCCGAACAGGCATCTTTTTTTTTTTTTCCATTCTTTGCTGTGTTCTCAGCTTTTCTTCCATTATTTTGGTGAGTACCCAAGTTTCATCTCCTTAACTCATGGTGGGAGTATACATTAGTTCATTATTTTACATTTCAGACAAATTGAGATTGCTACTCAGTATGTGACTTCCAACCATTTATCATTATTACAAGTCAATGACTTGGCCCAGATAAGTATGACTGCACCTTTTCAATCACTATATCCCTTTCTGTGGCATGATTGTTCATCATTACTTTTGTTTTAGCCATATTCATCTTTAGTACAAAATCCTTACTAACTCTGCATAAGATTTTTCTCTTATTCTTTGGGATTGTGGCTTATGACATTTGCAAATTGTAAAAAGTTTAGGTACTCTCCATTCACATTGACTCCTTTATGTGACCAGTCTAAACTGAAAGCTTTCTCAAGGGCAGCAGTAAACTTTGGAGATATTGTGCCTCCTTGTCAAACTCCTTTTTAAATTTGCTGTCTGTCTAGTCTAATAAAGGAGGTAGCATTCTTATATTTTCTTAAATCATAATACAGTGGAACTTCTCTATTACGAACTTCTATTTAACGAATTTCTCTATATTACGAATTTTTTCGGAAAACATTGCACCTTGAAACGAAATTACGTGTAAAATTAAGTCCATATAGCATACTGTACTAATGAGGTAGGGTCTCTATAACGAATTTTTAAAATTATTAAAAGCATTTTTGAAGATTTTCAAGCATTTACTGCTAAACAGCTGCTCAAATATACTGCCTCCTTCCTTCTGAAATTGCGCATTAGCATCTGGAATTAATCATCCTTTTATTGACAGCCGTAGGAGGGTCTTTATTTCATTTTTGTTACAGTTATTAAACCAAATGGGGTAGATTTGTAAATTGATGTTGACTCAGGGAAAAACGAAATTCGCTGTGGTGGCAATACACAGAATGCTACCATAGTTTTTAGTAATGCCTACTCAGTGACATTCGCTTCTCACCTCACCTGTACCATGTGACCTTCCTGTCGATCATATATGTCTTCTCATCTAACTGGACTCCTAGTAGATTTTTTTTTTTTTTTAGTAACAAACAGCATACATTAAGCATTAATTTTCTTTTGTGTATATATGAATGAAAGCAGAATAAAAGAAATTCACAAAGTTGTATAGTATATTTCTTCAAAGTGGTTGATAGAAAGGTCACGTGATAGTGTTGAATTGGCAAGCGAACCTCATTGAGTAGGCGGTACTAACAGTTCACTATATGGCTAGCACAGCAAAGTTTGTGAAGTATGTATTGGCAAGAGCTGCAGTTGAGTAATTTTTTCACTTGATTTATCAGATTCGTTATAAGGAAGTTCGACTGTATATGGGGGTATCTATGCCTTGTCTTTCCAGTGCCCAGAACATTGTCTTATGCTGTATGGAGTCGAATGCTTTTTCATAATGGTGTTTTATATTCATTTGTTTTCTCCGTTAGCTGTGCTATTACATGAAGGTCATCCATAGTTGAGAATCATGTCCTAGAGCCAACTTGCTCTTTTGGTTGATTCTAATCTGTTAGTAATGACCCTTGTGAACAACTTGTACATGTGGGATGACAAGCTGCTTGGTCTGTAATTTCTTATTTATCTCCTTATTTAAGCAGCAAAACTTATTGCATTATTTTCTTCTTTGGATTTCTTTTTACCTATAGCTTTCTTCAGTGTAATAAACAGTTCTCCAAACTGTTTATTATGTGAGAAAATTTCATTGATTACTTGATCGTATTTTCCACATTGCATATTCGTAACCTGGAGAAATGTTTTATTTCTTATTTTTAAAAGCTTATAGCATGGATAGTGTACAGTGAAGTTCTTTTGAGTGTATCTGGTTTGAACCACAGTTGTCCTAAAAGATGCAGTTACCTAAAATGCTCTCCAATGGTTAGCAGCAATTTTGACTTCCAATATAGTCAGATATACGACATTGTTGGAACCTTTTATAAACTACATGTGATACGAAATGAACCCTGCATATCATTTGCATGGTAAGGAATTTCAGTGTAGACAGCATACAATATAGTGAGTATTCTTCATAGTGTCTACAGTGAATAGATTCTCTAACATCAGAGCCTTGCAAGTTGAATTTCTCAGCCATGAAAATAACTAAACTTCCAATGCTTGAAGTTCATGTACCAAATTAAGAACGGTTTCTGTTTCTAATGCGTACAAAGGATTAGATACAAAATTAACATGTTTGTATGTATTTTCACAAAAGAGACATACATTGATGGGATGAAAATCTCACTTGTGTTTTAAGTCTATTGACAAGGTAGGGTGCTGCCTAGTCTTAAAGCAGCACTCTTTAATTACAAACTTACAACGTATAGGATGTGCATGAGAACTTTGAACTCAGGAACTCCCAATAGCCAACCCAAATGCATCCACAGTCCTTCACAGAAGGGCTCACAGCTCTTCATGTTTGTATGTCCTGCTTCACAGGAAACATGATGCTAATTTTGTATCTAATCCTTCATATTTGTTAGGACTAGTTTGAATGGCTATTGCAAATCAGAAAAGCGTTTTTAATTTGGTATATGACATGTCAAATGAAGCTTGATCATTGGAAGCTTAGTTATTTTCATGGTTGAGAAGAAATTCAACTTCTATGAATTTGATGGTAGAGAAACGATTCACTGTAGATGTTATGAAGAATACCCTCCATACTGTATGTTGTCTACAGTGAAATTCCCCAACCATCCAAAGGATATACACAGGGTTCATTTTGTATCCCGTGTAGTTTATAAAAGTACTGTTTGGATATCTGACTATATTGGAAGTCAAATTGTGGTTAACCGTTAGAGAACATTTCAACCTTTTCAAGTGCATGGTGTTCACCCGTTTCTAGCTTGGTTGCTGTGATTCTATTGTCTTTCTAAGGAATGCTATGAACTTAAGAAAACAACAAATAAGAATAGTAGTGAGGTAATAAACCTTTCCCTTGTAGAGGTGAGAGAAAAAAGTGACAAGTTGTTTTTCTCTCTGAAAATATGCTTAAACAAATAAGCAACAGAAATTTTTTTGTAAAACTAACACTGAAAGCAATTCCATATTGAAAAAATACACTTTAGACATGAAAGTAATCAGTGCTTTCAAAGAGCGCACAAGATCATAATGAGCTTTGTGGTTGAGAAGAAATATCTGTTTATCACCCACTGGTCCCCGATGTGCAACTTCAAAGCAGCACTCGGCAAGAATGACAATGATTTGGAAATCTGGGGATCACAAACTGAAACAGTTCAACTTGAGTCAAACCACAACTTCCAAAAGTAACCCCTTGCATCATCTCGCACATGTCTTAGCATCGGCCTACTGGGCTAAAATACTGACAGACATCGCACTGTTTTCTCTCTAGGAGAAAGAAAACAGTGGTGGGATTAAGAAAGTTTTTGGTGCAACACATCAGTGAATTCTCCCTTATGTCCCTAGAACTCATCGCCTAGTAATTGGACTACTATAATCTTCAATGTGTGCTGCTCCCTGGTATTTTCATGCGGGGATTTCCAGCTTAACAGATTCATTTCTTAACTCTTTAGAGTTAAGAAAATGCGCTTCCCTCTCAGGGACCCTCCTCATGATGTCCACTCAGGAACCACCAGCTGTTGAAAGCGTTGTTTTGAACAACTCCCGTTGATTCTGAAGTTTATATATAGAGGCTCAACACCTGTTTCAAACACTGGTTACTATGGCGATCTAGGTCATCAGATCAATCAGCATACTCCCTTGACAACGATGTTTAGTTCCAGGCTCCAAATAACAACGAGGACTTGGAACATGTAGATGAAATGGTTTGATATTGAATTTTTGAATCCGTATGCGACGAGTGTAAGTTCTTTTTCAACGTCTCGGGCATCTACAGTACCAATCGTGTGGAGCGATGGAAGTCGTGATGATTTTATGACAAAATACAGGGTACTGTAATCAGGTTTAACTTTTTACTACTAATGTTAAGCTAAATATTGTATGCCATTTCTTAGCTACTATAGAAACAGAAATAACACGGTAAACTGCAATTAATCTAATCAATAGCAACTTCTAGAAAAGCTAGCTAGATGGAGCCAGCATCAAAGTATAGCAGTATGAAAAAAAAATTGGATGTGTAAAAAAGATTTGGTTGCTGTGATTCTATTTTGTCTTTCTAAAGAAAACGACAAAAAAAAAAATGTATTTGTCTTGCTAAGAATAGTAGCAGGTTCAATAAACCATTCCCCTTATAGAGCTGAGAGAGAACAATCTGCTTTTCTCTGAGAATATTTTCATTATTTTTAAAACACACTAAAAGCAATTCCATTGAAAGGTTAATGTTATGCTAGTATTGACAACACGTCCGTATCCAAACAACGAACATTCAGCAATGGTTTAAATTCAAATTGCAGTTGCAATTAATCATTAGCAACTTTGGGAAAATTCAACTTGCAGAAAAGCTCGATAGTGGAACCTTTAACGGTATTTTCTATAGACGTTTGGGCCACAGTACTACCTTGTTACGAATTCAAGCCGTATGTCACGTTCGAGACAACTAATGCACACATGCGTTTATCGAGAAGACAATGGAATTCAAAGAAAATGTGATATCTTGCTTTTTGTTAAAGATGAGCGATGTGTTAACTTCTGTTGTTGTTACATACAAAATTATTTATTTTTTTTTTTCCCTTAGCTACTAGAAGAGGTAAGTTTAATAAACTGGGAAGTTACTTTTAGAAATGTGTAAAAGGTTAAAAGAATAAAATTCAAGTAGATGGAGTCATCATTCAGTGTCGGTAAATAAATCTTTACTTTTCAAAGTACAGTATTTTAAACATTGGAAAATTAAAAAAACAAACTTAAATTAATTCAACTTGCAGAAATGACCAATAGATGGAGCCACCATACTTAGGTGAAATGAATTAGAGCAAAATAAAAATCCTTAATTTCACAGAGAGAAGTGATAGATGGTTCCACCCTATGGGTAAAAACATTAATTTAAAAATCATTAAATTCAGATTTCGCCTGAGTAAAAAAGGACTAACACTGCCTTTATTTCCAATAAAAAAAAAAAAAAAAAAACTGTTTCAGGTGATCGCTACCTACCCCTGCGCCGGAAGGGGCCCCACAATTCATTGCAGAATACAGGTCTGTCACACAACTATAACAGGCACATTTACACAGCCGTGGAGATAAGCACTAGATCGCCAGCAAGCATGATGGGTTAGAGCTTCGGAAAAATAAAATAAAAACAGGGCGCTATCTAAATTACTAATTTTTTAAACCTCGACTCAACAGCCAATCTCTGCAGGCCACGGCCACCAAATCAACGTGCTCGTTCATATCCCAGTCAACTATCATGAACTGGAGGATACCCACCCGGGTGCCTTCTCAAATTTGAAAAGCGGTCTCAGTCTACAGTGAGAGACCAATTACACGACCTCACAGGAGGGCCGAAAAGCAATAGGACCCACTACTTGACCCTGCTCTCCCACAGGTGCTTAATCACAAGTCCCGAAAAACTTGAATTTCAAGTATCTTAAAATAGAGACTGCGACAATGTGGGGCAAACAAAATGCCACAGCGCCCCCACTACGGTCAAATGCCGAGGATCGGCATCCAGACGGAAGCCTACTCCCGATGCCGAATTTGACATCCACAGAGGTAAAGAAACTAGCGGAGGACCACAAAAAGCACGAATCTGAGAAAATACAAACCCTAGGCCTAAAGAGTCTTGTATAATTATATTCAACAGCTCGAGTCTTCGGTTCTTCAAGAACTAATTGCGTGTGTTCCCTGTCTATTTGCTGGACGAAAAAAATCCCAACATAAACCTTGCTATCTACGCATGAGAGCGACTAACTCAGCCATGGAGTGAGAATCGGCGGGATTCGAACCCGGACCTTCCAGCCGGTGTGACGAGGAAAGTGATGATACCACTGCTACCCGTGCAGACGAAGAACCATATGACAAAGCTTCAGCAGGAACATCCAGGGTCAGGTCGAAGTTCAAACCAAATTGGCCACAAACTGGGTGGTCGAGCTTTTGCCTGGGATATAACTTGCCCTCCAAGTGCTTCCGATATGACCGCTTCGGAGACACCACCCACACATGGCACCCAAACAACCAGCATGTGGGCACTGTGCTGAAGTAGGACAAATTTAAATGCAACACAAATGCTGCATGTGCCAACATAGTCACTGCACTAGGGGAATTTTATGCTGCCTCTAAGAGAGGCAGCATAAAAGGCAGACCATTCAATCTGACAAGTGCCCTGCATGCATCAAAGCCAAGGGAGTATACCAAACAAGACTCGACTATGGAAGCACGCCTTAAACACTAATGTAGATGATTTCTAATATCGACATTATACTTGTGTAAGTGCCATATAAACACAGCAAATACCCCCTGCAAAACAAGATCGTGAATACTGATGCTGAAAACCCGTGACCCATGACCAAACTATCAAAAATACTGTGTGTGCCAACATCGTCACTACACTACGGGAATTTTATGCTGTCTCAATATACAGTCGACTGGGGGGAAGACATCCAACTAACTCCCTACAGACCATGCACACAGAATTCTCGAATGCCAAAATAATTGTAGGCACTGAAGTGCCGCTCAGCAGCATGGTATAGCGAAACACCAGTAAGGAGAGTACCTCACACATAGTTGCTATAATACTTAACCAGCCAAACAACCTACACTATGTGCCAGCAAGTTTTCCACTTAGTGCTGGATTGATTTTAGCCTTGCCACAAGATCTGTCACTGATCACATCACAGCCTGGACTGTAACAGAAAATTGGACAGCGGTGGACAAATCCATCAAAAGATAGCAACCCTCTCCAATGGGGTGGAACTGTGAAGTCCAGCAAACTCCTGTCAGAAAAAATTCCAGCAGACTAGACGTGATGGGCCTATTTACAGAAGTCTAGGTGCTACGCGAACGATACCGTACTTCAAGGAATCAATATACCTAGTTTGGTGCACCTAGTTTCGACGACAGGAAATGATAACCCCCTGGGCTATCGGGTGACTGCAAACAGGATCCCCCAGAGGGGAGGCAGTCACAACAAGGGAATCGCAAGGGCAATTCATAAAGATGGGGCATGAAAGTCAACCCAGGAAATTGAGAACCTTTCACCCAAGATTGAGCTGGACATTGCAGTGGCCAGCCTGAGAAACAAAATGTCCCCAGGGAAGATCTAATAGAGATCAAGAAAGCTGTGGATGCAATCTCGGAGGAAATGTTGAAACTATATAACAAATTCAAATGTAGTGCAGTATGACCAGAGTTAAAATAATCTTGATCGTCATAATTCACTTTAATATCAAAGTTTGAAAATACTAGATCTAGTATATTTTTACCTCTAGTTGCAAATGAATTTCTTTGAATTAAATTAAGTCTTAAGAACATTAAAAAGATGATTTACTATAAAAAAATCTCCCTTTATTAGGGTTCCACAGAAAAGGTACATTACAATCTCCCATAATAATTGTAATAGTATCCATATTAACGGAGTTAATAATTCTAGTTTCTACAATAACTAAACTTGAGACCATGTAGGTCTCAAGTTTAGATATTGTATAAACTAGAACATGTGGAGGTAAATATAATAAAATGTTTTATTTCCAATAAAATTTGAATATAATATAATTAATAATAGCATAATAATCACAAAGTTTTCGGGGCCAGGGCGCCCGCCGTTAAATCCGCCTCTGTTTATGCCCTCAAATTCGTCCAAATTCGATTGTGCCAAAATACTGAAATTTTGATAATAAAAAAAAAAGCAACTCCCCCACCTACTTCAGAATTCTATCCCTCCTGATAAGGTCTGACACCCTCTGGTGGCCAAGCGTCCTTGGCAGACTGGGATAATAACCTACCAACCAGCCTTTACAAATGCATCAGCACCTACCTCTCAATCAGATCTGTCACAATCAGCCCTGTAATGCTCCGTATCCAGACCAGTCTATAGAGGATGCTCACAGGGCTCCGTCCTGGGCCAACTTCTCTGGAATGTGGTCCTGGACAGCTTCCTGAATCTCGACTTTAAAAACAATTCCCAATATTTTGGTCAGCCCATTCCTGCAGGGTGTCTAGCGTCCAGTTTGCTGTGTTTCTAGTTGAGCTCTACTGTCTTCAGTAAGTATCAGAATTAAGTCATTTGGCCTATGCACGTGCACCAGGCCCTGACAGGGACCCTTCCCTTAGATCTGGAGATCATCTGCTGTGGAATTTTCCACCAGCTTTCAAAGGTCAGAAGTGTCACCTGCCTCGATTTCACGACAGATCCCGCAAATTACTCTAAAATTGAAATGTCTCTCCACATATCTCCAGTAGGCCTAGCAGATATCAACTAAAGGAGAAATTACCAGGAAATTTATACCCAACTTACAAGTGGTTTACCCCAACTATCCACCTTGGTCATCCCCCGAATCTTCTTCCCTTCTATCTGCTTACTGGACATGGGGCAATAAGGAATAAACTACAAGGCTTCGGACTCGCCGACACCCCTCTGTGCTACTGTGACCAGCATGAAACATGGGGACACTCAATGTACCACTGCTGCCTGTACGAAGATCTTTGCTGCGGACTTATGAACACCCACCCGTCACCGCAAGACCAGGAACATCTCGTCCTAATCGAAGAGGACATCTACAAAGCATTTACCCAGTTTGCCCAGGAACTCTTCACAAGAAGGCAGACATAGCCACAACTGCAACAATAACCAATAAATTGTGCATCCTGCATCACTGACTGAACCACTGGACTTTGGCAAACCACCAGCGAACAGCAAGCCCCTCCCTGCCTACAAATCGTCCCCGATCTCACGCCTCAACAGAAACAACCCCATGGACTTACACCATGTACAGGAGTCAACCCCATGCACGTACATAAATCCTGGAGGAGCCACCATCCCATGAAAGACTTGACATCAACCAAAGAAATACTGTCCTAAAATCCTGGATGGGACACCATCCCATGATGACGTTTGCAGCTTGCTATATGCCTCTTGGCAATCTGAGCCGGGTGCCCATGCCTGGCTCACTTTCACTCCTTTTCCCTGGTGGTGGTGGTGGGAGGAGACTGCTTCCACGTCTCCTCCCTGTGGGGCATGGGTTGCTCCACAGGCCACTACTAGAGATGCCCTCTCTATTGTCCTCATATTTCTGACTTTCCCCCCAGCCTTCAGTCTCTCTACCTTCACACAAGTGCACGTCCCACACAGCGGAAATTAGAAATATCCAAATTCAAATCGCTCACGACCCTTTCGGCCTAGCAAAATTCTAGCTTAATTCTCTCTTTTTTTTTAGGCCCTAGCCACTGAAATCTCAGGAAATTAGGCGGCAGGGCCTGCCAGAGTACCACTTAAAATACTGGTGTACCTGGTCTGCCTCCACGGGGTCAAGTGTGGGCAACGATGGGCCCAATAGAGGTTCAACGGCTAAATGATGACCAGATGAACAACGGTACACGACATTACACTTGTACAAAATCCATACACTTTTAAAACTCTGGAATTGACAGTGTTCTGTTTCACACCCACAATGTATACTACGCAGAGATGGGGGAAACCCCTGGTGCCGTTTGACCCTAAACACAGTTTACTTTACCTCTTTGCCACTCACTATTACCAGAACGTGTCGCACAATAAGCACACCTGCATTACAGTTTCTGGCCGGAGCTCTCCCACTTTACTTGTAAGTAGTCAAAAGAGGCATACCCACAGGATTTCTGGGGATAGCCATTGATACAGCTAGCACCTTCAATGCTGAAAAAAAAAAAATAGCCACAAAGCTCCATGAGCTATGGCAAACAAAGTGGGAGCAGGAAACCAGATGTCTGGTTACCAAAAGGTTTCTGCCACAGGTGGCTCCAAAGCCACCTAAGTGGTATGCCCCTGGACTTTGTACAACATTTATATTGACAGGTCATGGCTCCCTAAAGGCGAAACTAACCTCCTTAGGGCTGACTGATGACCCAAATTGCACTTGTGGCAAGAGTGAAGACTGGGCACGCATTCTATATGAATGTATAATATATGACATCCCCAGAACAGATCTAAAAGCACATTGGCCCCTTCCCAGGGGAGAAGAACATCAGTTCATCATAGAAGAGGAAAATTATAAAGCCTTTACATCCTTCACCAGAAAGTATTTTAAATGCACAGAACTATTCAAAGAATGGCAATTTATTCCCCCTAGCAATTAAACAATAATCAATAGTTAAAATTGCCCACGTTTCCCACCACTCCCAGTTGATGACTTAAAAACTGCCAACATAGCAGTATTCTGCCCTGACATGGCAAAACCCCCCCAGGACTACCCTGCCATGTATAGGAACCTGGGGTCCACACCAAATAAGTAACTATGTAGGCGGGGGGGAGATGTACAAACAGCCAGGGAAGCAGATTTGTTGAAAAATATCAGTAAGCTAATAGCAAGAGGATACGATGTAAAACGAAAGAAGAATGAATGGGAATGAAAGATAATGAATAGGCTGGGCACTGATAATGAATAGGCTGGGCACTGAGTGAACTATGAATTATGATAACAGGGCATAAATGGCAGTTTTGGTGAAAGAAAGAGTGAATTGGAATGAGTGGAAGAGCAAATGTAATTGGCCAAAATAATACAAAGTTAATAATAACTTACACTACTTTATTTATACTAACAAACATTTACTAACAATACAAACACTATCACTGCATTCTCCCCTAGCCTGCAAAACACATGGGACTAGGCCAGCACCACAACTGAAGAATAACAGCAAGCTGAGGTGCCCAGAGAGTGCAGTGCAGAAAGCAAGAGTCAAATAAATGAAATGAAAGCCAGAAGAATGAAAGAAAGTGTAAGTGCATGAGAAAAAGAACACAAACCATAAATGCTACAGTTAAGTACACACTAACCATAGTTTAAATTAGTATTTAAATTTACACTACACATCATGGGATCCCCCCCGGTGGGTGAGAAAATGATGAATGAGTGAGGGAAAAAAATATATATATACACATGTGTGTATATATAAGAAAAAACGATATAAACAGACTGCAAGTAGAGTGCGAATGCAGATTACGAATGAAGTAAATGTGTCTCTCTCCCACCCCTTTGCCTGGGGGATTCCCCACTGCCAGCTAACATGTCCCACCCCCAGAGCAGGATGAGTAGTTTGACCTTTCTACCAGATTCGACACTAGGACACAACAACCATCACCGACGAAGACATACTGCGGCTTTGCTGCCTACACGGTCTGAACTGGGTACTCTAACCTGGTTCCCTTTAAAACCCAATCCCAGGGAGGAGACAGGTCTCTGTGTCCTCCCCTCCCTGCCTTCCCATACTTCACTTGGTGGGGCTCAACTCCACTGATATCTTTGGGGTATCGTTCCCATTCTTCTACCTGTTTCCTCTCCACCCTCTGACTAAACCGACAGGGTACAGCCCTAACAATGCCGCCAAATTCTACTGCTTTCTTGTAAATCTCTTTCGACCAAATTTGAGGAGGCAGGTCATAATTTGACCTGCCTCCTCATGGCAAAGTGTGGGCAACGGTGGGCCTAATGGCTAAATGGTCGGAGACACAACAGACCAAGCCCCACACACTTTTTAATATCTGGCTTCCACAGAGTTCTGTGTCACTTACAAAGAATACAATGCGGAGATGGGGGAACCCCTGGTGCCGTCAGACAACTAACACACTTTACTTTACCTCTTTGCCACTGCAGACTGACAAGAAACGTGGGAGCACTTTATGCACCACTGTGAATTATACGAAGCCCTACATTGCTGCCTAATCGCAGAAACACAATACGTGCTACAAAACCAGGAATATCGTGTACTACATGAGGAGTACAGTTACAAGGCACTGACTAAATATGTGCAGGACCTCTTCTGCAGAAGAGGAACCTTCTCTGAACCACAAACAGCGCAACCTCCCTGACTCACCAGCCCAAAGAACGCTCTTGCCTACATGAATGTCCAGCAAGAAGTGTACAACTACCTGGAAGGAACGCATCTCATTTCCCAACACACTGAGGAAGACCCCCTTCCTGGGGATACATCCACCTGGACTGGATAAACCATCGACTTGGCAACACAAAGAGACACTTTCCATAAGGACCCGGATGCGACAACCACCCAAAACGGTGTTGCTTGGTAGAAATCGCTGAGGCGCTGACCTGCGGAAACCGTGCGTGACAACATACCCTCCAGATAAAGAGCTGGTAACTTAGTTGATCAGGAGACCATGGAGGGCATTATCCTGAAAATGGCAATCGCACTGAAAGACAACAAACTTTAATGTCAGAACCTGCCCTGGACATCACAACCTACGATTTGACAAACTGCTGCTGAGCCGGCTCACTATCTCTCCCCTCTCGCCGCCATCTTTTTCCTCTGGTGGGGCATGGGCATGCCCCACTGACATCTGCCTTGGTCGCCTTCCCTATTGACCCCACCTCTTCCTATCTTTCTGCCCCAGCCTTCAGTCTCCCCCCCCTCTTTCTGCAACAAAGCATATGCCCCACATGCCAAAATTTAATTTTTCAAAAACATTTTCGCCCATTTTACGGTCTCTCATACCTCAAGCGCTGTCCCCTCGCAATCGAACGTTAAATCATCATTTTTTTTTTTTTTTTTTTTTTTTGTCCTAGCCACTGAAATCTTAGGAAATTAGGTGGCAGGACCTGCCAGAAAATTTTAACTACTGGGTACCTGGTCTGCCTCCACGGGGCGACGTTTGAGCAACGTCGGGCCTCAGCAGAGGTCTGGCAGCTAAAGGGCCAGAGAAACAACGGTACATGACATCACACACTTTTAAATCTCTGGCCTTTACAGCGTACTGTATCACACGACAATGTTAACTACGTGGAAATGGGAGAAACCCCTGCTGCCGCTTGATCCTAAACACACTTTACACTTACTTAAACATCATTGCTGACCAGGTACACCCTTTCATGTAAACAGTCTTCCCCTCTGGTGGTGCCGTCTTTCAGCAGGATAATGCGCCATGCCACACCGCTCCGATTGTTCGAGATGGTTCGCGGAACATGAGGAAGACTTCCAAGTACTGCCATGCTCTCCAAATTTTGCAGACATCAGTCCCATCGAGCATCTGTGGTTTGTGTTGGAACAGCAACTCCGATCTGCGGTATCTCAACCACGGATCTTACAGGAGTTAAAGGATCTGCTGGTTACGCGTTGGTACCAGATACCACAAGACACATTTAGAAATCTTGCAGCGTCCATGCCTCGCCGTGTACGAGCTGTTTTGGCTGCACGTGAAGGACCAATCATGACCTCGGCTTTCATTCATGATATTGGTACCTATCATATTAGGTAGGTGGTCATAATGTTTTGGCTCATCGGTGTATTCGTGTAATAAATTGTAAATATATGTATTTAATGCCCTTCAAACCTTAACAACTTACTTTAATTCAGCTTGAGGATTTTATACTTGCTGTTTAATCAACATTAAAATTTTACACCATTTTTTGTTCTTCAAAGATCGACTTATTAAACGCTGGAATATACCGTACTTCTTATTTTCGGGGAAGTGCTATTTATTTGTAACATAAAAATAACAACTCGTGGAGATTTATATATATATATATATATATATTTTTTTTTTTAAATTCTTTTATGGTAACTAGCTGCATCTTTTAAGCTAAGAACAGAAATGATACTTTAAGCATTACCAGCACGTAATTATTATGAACCTCTTATCAGATGCATGAAATATCCTCTGAAACGAAGATATTCCGATAAAAAGACGCCGGGGCCCTGTGGCTGGAAACCTTTAATCTATATTCACTGCATCGTGTTATTAAAATAATTATTAATAATTTACAAGTGTCTCGGCTTTCATTCATGATATTGGTACAGTTCGAATGTTTGCTAGATTTCTGGATTAGAATGACGAACTTGCTTGAATAAAAAGTTAAGTTTTGCCAATAAGATCAGTTTCCCTTGACATAATTTTATTCCGACCTTGGCAGATACATGTTGTCTACAGTCAACATTTGATTAAACAAGTCAGACATGAATTTCTTGCAGAGATCGTGAAACTGATAGAACAACAGAAAGTTCTGTTCTGCATTCCAACATCCACAGTTTCTGAGGATACAGAACGAATTGGGTTCGCTCTCTTTCTTAAAGTAGCAACTTATTGCAGTTGCATGCAAAGGCGACGCATCAGTAGGTATATACATCTCTTGAAAAAACATTTGTTTTTCTAATTTTAGCTGAAATATAGTGTCAGTAAAATTACTTATAAACAGGTGAAAGGGAAAAAAATATACAATAAAAATTTCATAACGAAACTATCGTGATAATAAAAAAATTCAAAATAAATATTACTTCGTAAGACTAATTTTAAGAAAGGTTTAATTGGCTACGTTTCAGATTTCAGTGTCGATATCTGTCTTCACTGTAATCCGAACGTAGCCATTTTATTTAGTTACTGGGCTAATTTGAGGTCTAATTGTACTAACTAATTAAAATGCTTCACATGGAAAAGTCTTTATGAAATATTTCTCACTTAGTAGTACGCCATGTAATATCCTCCTCGAGTTTAATTAATATTAATTTTATTTACGGTAAATAAAACTGTTTCGGCATTTTATCCTAAGTTCTCAATCTTAACATTTTACTCCCACGATTAGCAACCCCCGCCACAGTATATACATTTAAAATAATAATACATTCTTTAATCACAAAATTTTCACTTTTATTGCTCTAAATAACAGCGCGAATCATCAACAAATTAATCTAATTTAAACGCTTATGGTCAGAATTTTATGAAGATGCATTATTATTTTTTAATACTTTCTCCCGTTTGGCTTCCTTCCCCACTTCAACAGTGACAATGTTCGTGCAAGAAACTTTTTTTTTTTTTTTTTTTTTTTTTGTAAATTTAGTAATTCTTATTTTGTTGTGGCTTAACAAAGTGCGCTAGACTTCAAAAAGTGGCAGAGCAGTGTAGCAGAGAATTACCGAGTAACCATGACATTGAAGGTCAGACAAAATGGAGCACATCTGCAGCGATTATATTTCGCAGGAATGTGGAAAGTACCAGATACACACGCACTATGGAGATCGGATTATCAGCTCTCCGGCCACTTGAGGGCAAGGTTGTCTTTATTTGTTGAACACGTCAGACATTTTATAACGATAGAATTTTTATTTAATTTCGATATGCAGTTTCTCATTCTAAACCAAAGTATTTATCACACCATCCAAGACTGTACAAACGCTGTAATATAAAACATTCAATTGTATAATAGAGGTAAAACCTCTCTGTTTTGGGCAGCAAATGCAAGCCAAAAAGTGGCTTCTCCCTTCTCCGCGAACAGAAGCGTAGGTACAACCTACACTACATTACCAAAAGTATCCGGACACCTGGGATTTTGGAAAAATGAACATACCCGCCATCCACGTGTCAGGAATAGGTATAAAAGCAAGTGCGTTTACGCCACAAGTAAGCAGATCAAAAATAAAATAAGCGAGGATAATTACAGTAGATACCGCGCTTAGCAACTTTCACCTGGATGTTACGTTAAAATCCAATCTGTTCGTGCCATTGCAGCAAAACTATAACGCCCTATTGATTGACACCCTAGTCAGTGTAACGCCGTAAAATGGTGATTGATGTAATCGCCAAATGGAAACGTCAGAATGCTACTGCAGACTAAAATGTTCGGGTAGACGCAGAAACAGAGAGAAAAAACAGACCAGACAGCACTCAAAAGAGTGATATAGTCAAACAGGAGTTGTGGTAGATCCAACAAGTGATTTTACGGAAAAGCTGCGGCCCAGAAACCAAACAACAATGTCCACTTGTCTGGCCACAATCCAGGCAAGTGGACGTAACTGGTTTCTGTAAGGTTGGAAAGCTGTGTTATGGACTGAAGAATCACGGTACATGGTTTTTACTATCTGATGGTCGTGTTTAGGTGTGGCGTATATCCAGAGAATGTTATTTCTGATGATAAATCGTCCCAACTGTGGTGTCGTCGTCTGTGGTTGTTCCTCGTGATTTGGGTTTGCACCGTTGATCCAAACTCAACGAACAACGTTACGAAGTAGGAGGGTTCATTCCTTTAATCTGAAGGAAGAATGGACCAAAATACCACCTTATTGACGTCTACCGACGATGATACATGCGTGATTAAAGTCAAGGTGGACTGTATTATTAAATATTTTATCAATAAATGATTGTTTGAGATATGAGGTTTTCATTTACTTTCGGCAATATAGTACAGTATTTGTGAATTAACCGTTTTTATAATAAGAGCCGTAAATTCAGTGATGAAGCTACCATACCGCCGTGTCTACCGTCGCGAGGGAGAAGATGGTTAGCTTCTAAACAGCATTGGGCAGTTTATAGTTTCATTTGTAAATAATTTTCTACATTTCTTTTTTATTATTATTATTTTTTTTTATTTTTAAAGTTGACAATATTTTCCAACATTCCTGATCCCCCTCCCTTCCCCTGCGTAGCGAATTTGCTTCAAAGGCTTCTTGACCGATAAAATAATCTTCATTTGCATAGAAATGAAGGAAAATACTTTAATACTTAACTTCTGTACGTGCAGCTTTCAAGTCAGTCGGCTAAAGCAACTTCACCGCCGGGTGGCAACTCTAATCATCACTGATAATCTGCACAGACAAATTAGATTACTGATAATGAGGCTTACAGTTAAAATATTGCAATAGCAACCAGTGAATAAACATCTTCCGTCATTTTTATCTTCATTTGATTCCAACTCTTCTTTTCGATTAGCCAGTCTATGACCTTCCAGGAATGACGATATATCGTCTGGTGCTTTTATCTGTTGTTATCGACCATCGAAGGAACGGTCCACGAGCAGTTCTCCGGCGTCTCTTTGGCTGGCTTTATGGTATGTGAAAAATTAACGCCAGTTACAAATGGCTGCTAGAATTTTAATTTACAGTGCAGACTAATCGTTCAAAAGTATTTCTAAACAGGAAGTAATTTTCGGCTAACAATTATAAGCCAGAAATGTAACAAGATGACTGAATTTGCAAATGGTCTGCTTGCAGGACGAAAAACCAGAGTTTTCGGAAATTTCACAATGCTCAAAAACATTCAGCGCCTCATTAAATCGATTTTATCGGAAATTCTTAGTAAAATAACCGCACTTGGGAAAGATCTGATGCACGTGTGAAAAAAAAAAAAAAAAATCACCTTTCACTGACACCGCTGTATTTTGGGACAGGGGACCTATCCAGTCCCCTGTCCCAAATACCTAGAAGCCACGCTGGTCATCTGATTGGTTAAACATTTACCAGTATTCAACAAGGCAGGCAAATAATTCATTTGAAATAAATACAATAAATGAAATTGCAGACATGTTAATTTGCCTATTATCTGGATCCGCGTCTCATATTTATATTTCGCAGGGTTATGCTCCAGAACGTGGTTACAGCAAAACAGTGATGTATCAACAACAACTTTCGCCGAAGTACAACCCTGTACTTCGGCGAGAAAGAGAATAAGAAGGCAATGATAGGACATGAAGGCACCTTCCTACTCACTTCTTCCCTCCCCTCCTCATCGTGCGCATGTTACTGGGAATGTCACGTGACATCACAATATGTCGAAGCTGAAAATGAAGAAACGGAAAAAGGGCAATTTTTTTTTTTTTTTTTTTAAAACAGCTAACAAAAATTAATACCACATACAACCACTTATTCTTCTCACCCGTACATTACTAGACGACTTCACGTGCATTTCTTTACCACAAAGGGTTTCCCCCCCCCCCTCTGGGGCCACACCCCCGCTAATATAAAGTTGTTGGAGTGGGATTTAATGGCGCAAGGGCTACTATGGCCAAATTGTGCCTTTTACTTTGGTCTAGAAGTGACTGCATACGCTATAGGTCTAAAAGTGACCGTATACGATAAATTATTGGAGAGGCTGCTACTTTATAGACTCAACAGCCATTACATAGCTGCGAACCTAGCTTCGACGACCCAATTCAAGCAAGGAACCAGCACAGTAGACGCAATTCACCACCTGATCTCTACAGCTACAACCACAGATTTCAAGTACTCTATGGCAATAACCGTTGACTTAGAGGGAGCATTCGATAGGATATGGTGGCCCAGCGTCCTTAGGAGGCTCCGTCATATCAACATCCCAACTAGCTTATACAGGGTGTTTCAGTTAAACGTTTCAGAACTTCTAAGAGGGGTAGGGTACATCCTGACAACTCGAAATCATATAGCAATGTGGGTTCGGAAATGCTTTCCTGAAGCGGTGTTGTACACAGAAGCACCATAAACAAAAGAGACCGTAAGTGAGAAATCGTTTTAATAATACATGAAAAGAAGCAAAAGGTACATGGATTAAAGTAAGTGTTCGAAGTTTCTTCCACGGGCTACAATGCACGCCTCACATCTCCGACGCATGGACATCCGAACATTCTGGAATACTCCAGGCGAATTTCGAATTTCTTCGGCAGCTACTGCGATTCTTGCAACCAGCTCCTCAGCATTGTCAACAGGGGTGTCATAAACTAGCGATTTCATATGACCCCAGAAATAAAAATCAAGACATGATAGGTCGGGTGACCGAGCAGGCCAACGCACGGGACCACCACGTCCGATCCACTGTTGACCAAATGTGACATCCAGGTAGTTACGAACATCTCCGCTATAATGGGCAGGGGCTCCATCGTGTTGGAACCACATTGTCTGTTGCGTCGATGCAGAAATCTGTTCATCTCTCAAAAGTTGTGGCAATACTTGCTGCAGAAAGATCAAGTAGATAGGTCCGGTTAGACGACACGGTAACAGGTAAGGTCCGATGAGGTGATCTCCCATAATACCAGCCCATACATTGACTGAAAATCGAAACTCTGCTGCACGACGACTTCTGTGTACAATACCGCTTCAGGAAAGCATTTCCGACCCCACATTGCTATATGATTTCGAGTTGTCAGGATGTACCCTACCCCTCTTAGAAGTTCTGAAACGTTTAACTGAAACACCCTGTATAAAATCATACAATCATACCTAACCTACAGAAAGATTTCGAGCCATGCTATTGCATGCCTCGAAAGATTGGGAAAGGAATCTTTGTTAATGTATTTTCTACAAAAAAATGTGAGAATATCTTTCTCAACAAAAGTTTCAGAATCCAGTGGCCACTGAGGCCACACGACAGCACCGTGGATAAGGCCTGCGGACTGAAAACTGAAATGGATTGCGTTAGTAAACTAAAGGCAATCTTCAAGACAGAATGCGCTGGTTCCATAGCAGCTAGTTATTGTAAGTGACTCCATTGTCAGGGAAACGGGGAAATATGTTGTAAGAAGGATAGGTGGAATAGGACCAGGGTATGTTGGCAAAAGTACACGAAAGTAATAGAGCAGATATCATCTTTTAAGGGCACAAGAGGTGATACTGTTGTACAAGTTGGCACTAATGATATTAAGAGTAAGAGATCTGAGCACGTACTTAAAAAGTACAGGGCGATGTTGGCAAAAAGTTGCCAGTTAGGATAGAATTTGAAAGTGTCTGTAATTCTGCTCAGACACGATAGGAGGGAGTATATGATGAGAGCCTTGTCGATCAATTCGGCCCTGGAGAGAATGTGCAAGAGTCATGGGGTAAATTTTAATTAGCGTGGTCTCTGTTTATTAACAGGAGAGACTGCTTCTATAGGAATGGGATACACTTGAATAGAAGGGGTGCAAGAATATTTGCTGATGCTTTCGATGGCAGTGATAAGAGGGTTGGAAAACTGCTACCTTGGGGAATGTAGACATGTATAATATCTTATGTAAGGCGGCTCCTAAACGCTAGTTCAACTCCGCCGTGTTACACTGTGATGTTACAAAAACTCTGCAGAAAAACCTTGGGGAATACACAAGCTAATATATTAACAATAGCTGCAGGCAGAGATGAAAGTGATTCTTGCATTGCTACTATTGATACATGCTGCCGTGGTCGCCGGTATATTTATTTATTTTTATATACTTAATTTATTTATTATTTTTTTGTAAATAAATGTTGACTTCCACCGTTTACACATGTCCCTTTACATCAGTTGTCTCTTACTTACTACAAATAACCCATCAAATCAATTACTATTTCCATCACCTTACATCAGTAGTATTTTCTACAAATCATTTATTTTTATCAAATCACCTATCAAATGAATTTCTATAACATTTCTTCAATCAATTTCTATTTTCATCACCTTAAATCATTAATACTACAAATCACTTATTTCTATCAAATCACCCATCTATCAACACCTATCAAATCAGTTACTATTTTCACCTTACATCAATAGGCTTATTACTACCTCACCCATAAGCATCTTTGTTACTTCCCTGTTCTGATACAGGATAGGGTTCCCCTTTTCTCTCAAAGTTTCTCAATAAAAATAAATTTTTCTTCTTTTTACACATTAACTACAATCTTATCTTATCTGTTATTTTATCATTCGTTAACACATTTGTCTAGAATAATAATATAGCTTACCATATTCTCATCCTACTACGCCCATGATTTATTCTATTATTAATTCCCTTATATTTTTTTTCCTTCTTTATCCCTTTAGTACCCTTACAAAATTTCATTGTCATTAACTTGATCTATAATCTAACCCAACTTAATAACTCATTGTACATTACAAAAGGATTCCTTTGAAAGAAACTATCAAATCAAACAACTTCTCACAGAGTTTAGCTTATGAGTCTGAGTTCGAGGTTCAATAAAACTGGAACACACTTACGTTCTAAATGGGCCACTACTTCAATTCTTTGGCACTCTGGTTTTCCTCCGCGGCAGACAGACTTCTCACATCCGCTTCTAATCTTTCTGCTGTCTATCTCTCCTTCTAGAGCTCTTGGACTGGCTACTCCTTCTCACGTAGATTTCTCGACTCACATATCTGCATACCTGGCTAATTCTCGATGGGACCGGATCTGGTGAGTACGGGCTTAGCAAACTCAGGGTCCTGAGCTGGATATAATCATTCTTCTCTTTCTTGCTGATTCCTCTCTCAGGCTAACGCTGGAATTTTTTTTTTTTTTTTTTTGGCTGGTGCAGCATAAGCCTCAGGCTTCCTTTCACCATATGGCTAATAATAAACGCAAATGTAATTTCCTAGATGATTATACTTCAAAAATACAGCATGCGATTTCGTTGCTAGATACGCCGAGCAAGTAACAACTGGACTCTCTCTCTCTCCCTCCACACATCTACATAAGCCGACCGGGCTAGCCGAGTGGGTAAAGTACCTGCCCGGCAACCCAAAGGTCGCGGGTTCGATTCCCGCCTCGGGCTTGGATCAAAGTACTGCAAAAAAACCTTGGGAGGTGCAATATGGCCACAGAAGCCGATGCGCCAACAACTACCAAATCAAAAAAAAAAAAAAAAAAACATCTACATACCGGGCTCATTCTCGACGGGACAGGATGTTGAAACATCTGGAAATTTCTACATGAAATTTCTTCAGAAATACAATATGTTACGTTGCTAAACACTCCGACCACACGACTAATGGCCAACTCCACTTTACTTTATACTTCAGAATATGGTTCCCACTCGCACTCGGCCGCACTCCCCCCCACAAAAAAACTCTCCATGTTTCTTCCATATTCCGTAACTCTCTCGTTCCTTTTTTTTTTTTATTTTGTTAATTTTTTTCCCTCTCATATCTCACTATTTCCAAACTCCGGGCTTCAACTCTAAAACTGCAAATCTAGAAACTCTCAGTGTCCTCTCACTCCTTTTTTTTTTTTTTTTTTTTTTTTCATCTCACTTCCACGAATTCCGAACTCTCTTTCCAACTGTAACTCCCACAACTCTCCCAAATCATTTTTTCCTCAGAAGTTTGGAATGCTTCCCACAGAACAGCCGAGTGGTCACAGCGCGCGGGTACATAAGTACACGTGCCTTGAGTGACTGGGGTTCAAGCCCGTGACTGCTAAATACGGTGCTGTTTCTTGTATTCTGTCTATCCTCTGACCATTTGGTCGTCCCGGAGTATAAACTTGTAATTTTCTTGTTTTCTTAGCACGCCCACATTATAACCCTTTCATGTATGCCGCGCCTTCAAAAGTAGCTAGTTTCGTGTTTACACTTTCCTTGCTAAACGTTGCCAACTTACCTAAAATCCGCCACCCTGGCGTGGTCTTTCCGACACGAACTCCAGACTGTCCCACGTATTTCTGTTTCCATCCTGGTCCAGCTTAGATCAAAACGCTTCTTAATTGGGTCGTTTCTCCACTTTCAAACTGTTTTTGTTTATTCTCAGTTCACCCTCTTTGAATTACTTGCTACTTTTTGTTTCCATTTAGCTGCTGTTTACTTCATACATTTATAACCTCCCTACGTAGTATTTTCAACCTTAATATTTGTCATATTCAAAATTAATACTCAAACCTAAATAATTATTCTCACTTTTCGTCGCACTACACGAGCTTATTTCAGATAAATAAATATTTCCATTTTATTTGTAAGAGTGTACTCTTACACAGCATCCTGGAAAGCAAAGTGTTTTGGGATTTCAGGCCCTGCTGTAGGTCATCATGGGAAAAATGAATGCACGAGCTGTGTTAGGGTAACTAAGTGTAAGAACACGTGTTTGTATACTTGCATGTACACAAATCCTAGGCGCACTGTAAATAAATTTTATGAATTTGAAGTAGTGGCTTCAGTAGTGGTATGAGAAATGAAATTTCTCAGACCACTAGATCACAAAAGAAACACAGACATAAGAGTAAGACTAAACGCCTCCAACATAATAGAAGAAATACAAAATTATCAGTTAAAATGGAAAGAGCAGGAATAGACTACAAAAATTGGAATTGAACTACATACCTATTGGCAAAAGAAACAGAGGGCGTCCCAGAAAAAGATGGATCGAACAATTCTTTGGAGAGATTTAATGGTACAGGCTTCATAAGCCTAAAAATCTACTAAGTACAAGAAGAAGAAGAATTTGAAGTACTGATTAAATCGTCAAATGCAGTCGTATTAGGAATACTGGAGCGTGGTAAAGTGATGCTGAATTTGAATATGGGGAGTACAATGCATACATGAAGGTCACAGAGGAGGAAAGTTGGAAGGGTTATGCTCTAAGTTAAGAAGAATATTAAATCCAAGGCAATGCAATCAGCTGACTTAGGTGACGAGTGCAAGGTTGAGTCAGTTTGGTGTAATATAGCACCGAGAAAACAAAATTCAGAGTAGGAGTGTGTTATAGGCCTAATCACTGTGATAAGTATACCAAACTGCTATAAAGGGAAATTGAGTGGGCCAGTAAATCAGATTGTCTTATAATGGGGAATTTTAACTTTCCATATTTTGACTGGAATTTGGGGGTTAGTCACTTACACACTAGCAAGACTTTTGTGGATTTCTTCGATGACTGTTTTCTACAGCAGTATGTTAGAGAGGCAAGAAGAGGAATAACCAGATCAAGAGTATTGATCTGGTTATTCATCAGCACTGATTCTTCCTGCATTAAGAATCTGCAGGTAAAAGACCCAATGGATGGCAACGATCATTGTGTATAATGTGGAATTTAATTAAAAACATAACTACTGTCAAAAGTAATGGGAAAGGCTTTTCCCTTTACCTATTCAGTTTGTCCGCAACCTGAATAGGTAAAGGAAAACTGCTTTTCTTTCGTAAGGGTGACTACAGAGGTCTTAGACTGTTTTTAAATTGTGTGCAGTGGGACCAACTGATGATGTTACCAACAGCAAATTTAAATGGGAAGTAATGAAAGGAGCTAATAGGCTTTTCATACCAATAAAGAAATACTGTTCAAGGTTTAGACCTAAATGGATGTCAGGTGAACTATTGCGAAATCTGGCAGAGAAAAAAAGTACATGGGATGCATATAATCTATCAGGTGATACAGAAGCCTATGGTACACAAAAGGAAGTTAGGCAAGCTAACGCAGATTATGAGAAGTCTCTTGTAGAGACTTCTCATAATCTGCCTTAGTATGGCAAAGAATGCAAAGAAAAACAGCAAAAACTTCTATGCTTATAGAAGAAAGGATTGAATCATATTGGGCCATTTGATGTGTATAAGTTAACTGTTCATGACACTGCTCAGTTTGCAGACAAACTGAATAGGTATTTTGCATCTTCATTCACACATGAGCAATCCTTTAGAGTAAGATACCAGCAGTTTATTAAAGTCTAGCAAGGAGCTAAATGACTTTGTAATAACTGAAAGGAAAGTGGAAGAGAAATTTTTCAGGATGGACATAAAAAAAAGGCACCGGGGCAGACGGAATAAATCCAATTATATTAAAGGAGGTAAGCCAATCCTTAGCCATAATTATAACAAAATCCTTGGATTCCAGGGAGGTCCCTATGGACTGCAGAAGTGCGAATATATCCTCAATTCATAAAGGGAGATCAAAAGGCGACATGAGTAATTACAGACGAGTTATCTTATCTTATCGTGTGTTCCAGGGAAAATAATGGAATCGCTGGTTAAAGCAGTAATGCAGAACCACTTGGTCAGGCATGCAATCATACTGCAGTCACAACATGGATCTGTCAAGGGGCGGTCTTCTCTAACCAATGTGATGGGTTACTATGATGCAGTGACCAAGAAACTGGATGCAAAAAATAATTTTTATATCATATACTTGGATTTCACGATGTTTTTGATGCTCTTGCGTATAAAAGACTGCTGTAAAAACTGGAGCAATATGGCGTTAAGGGCAAGTTACTACTATGGATAAAGGGATGGTCAACTGGAAGAAGACAGTGTGGTTACAATGGGCACTACTCTTCATAGACTAATATTATTAGTGGAGTTACTCAAGGGTTCAGTACTGGGTCCATTGTTGTTTTAAATATTTATTGATGAAGGTATATGAGGCCTAATATCTAAGTTTGCAGATGATACAAAGGTTGGCAGGGTGGTTAACGACAGTAATCAGGGTGAGCTACTGCAACAAGATCTAGGAAACGGGTAAACCCAGAGTAACATCAACTGTGTGGTACTACACTCAGGGTATTGGAGAATTAAAAATATGTGGGGGGGATGACTGTGTTATTGTTGTTTGTTGGTTATTTGGTTTTTAGGAGCATTAGCAACTAAGGCCATATTGCTCCGGGAATATGCGGTAGCCATTCCCTGACCTTTTCGCATCCTCCGTATTTGGTGGTGACGGGCTCGAACCCTGGTCTAATCAAGAAGCGTGTGCTACGCACTGCTGCTCCTTACCACCTGGCTATGGAGGCGACTGGAAGGGGGGATGACTGTGCAGTCAGACATGTGTCAGGATAGATCATGGTGTTTTGTCAATGATATACAGAAACCTTGCTACCAGGGATAAGGACGTGATTATCCTTTATATAAGGCCATGGTTAGGCTGCATCTTGAGTACTGTATGCAGGTCTGGAGGCCTCACTTTAAGAAGGATGTTCATCTGCTGGAATAGGTGCAGAGAAGGGCAACCAGATTGGTGAAGGGAACAAAAGGGTGCACTTACCTAGAAAGGCTTCAGTTTTTCAAATTGCAGCATTCCGAGATGAGGCACCCGCGGGGAAATCTGATTGAGGTGTTTAAAGCCTTGAATAGATTGAGTAAGCTGAATGTTAATGGTATTCCTCTTGCTGAGACTACACACACACACACATGAGGGGACATAAATTAAATTGTGGAAGGATGGTTGCAGGATAGATATGCGGAAGTTTGCCTTCAACCAACGTCTGGGGGCGCCGAAATTCAAAATTTTTATTATAATAATAATAGTATCTCAAGGCCTCAAATACACTTCTGCCTAGGGGTGCCAAAAACTCTAGCGCAGCGCCTGTACCCACACTTTCTGAGCTCCGTAAGTAAGTTGTTTCGCCACTTATACCTATTTCTAAAAGTCCAGGTTTAAATCCCGTCGATGAGAAGAGGAACCACTGCGATGCGATGATTCAAGTGGAACTGGAAGCCGGTCTCAGGTGGGGATGGTTTCTACGTCCTGTAAATATATCTCTGAACACGCACACAATTTGACAGAAACTACAGTATACTGGAACCATTAAAAAAAAAAAAAAAAGGTCGGATACTGCAGTCACAGTTTGCATTCCGCCCTAATGAATAAATGCCAGAATTAAGAAAAAAGCATTTTTGATTCATTTTTTAGCATTATTGTAATTAAATTCGTCACAACAGCTATTGGTTTAACTATTACACTAATTATTAAATGCATTTAAACATTATGCACTTGATCACACAGAGAAGAGAGTTAAAAAACAAAAACACGGACAATGGTTTAGCGAGAGAGGTTATCAGTAATAATTTTTATTTTCAAGTACACCACGAAGGAGGTATACGAAGGTGTAGTTCTTAACCGGCAATGAACTCGGCAACGGTTGAACTCCAGGCCGACAATTTCGACATGCGAAAGTGTACTCGTTTTGGGCGTCCTGTTGCTACGAGCAAAATGCTACTTTTTAAATATTTGTGCTTCTATTAACAGGTGACCCGATTTCTCTAGTTTTAACGGAAAACCGGTTGGGCAACGTTACTGTTACTTCTTCTAGCGAGCCATATGGTATCTTAATTTCCTGTTGTGAATTTAGCGAGTATTTCAGTCGAGTAAGATGAAAAATATCCCTTGACGAGAATCGTCAGATCGGTAAGCAACTGTTTAATCATTTAGTTAAAAATACGCTTAAGTTTCTAAATACTGAATGCAATATAACGCAACTTCCGCTTCCGTAAGGTAGACATGAAATTCTGAGGTAGTTAAATATGGCCCCTTTTCAAAGGGGTTGTAATTAAGTAGTGGTCGACTGCTTTGCTGGTATCTTTTACCAGTACCGTATTTATCCCTCCATAAGTTTGAAATATCAAACCCTTTGACAAAATGAAAGGTGTGAACAAATTTCTGTTCTGTTTTAAAGTTATTCTGGTCTCAATCTGATGTCACTGCATGGTAGGTGAAAGAGTTATTCAGGAAGCAAGACCGCTGCTTCTCTGATCTTACATATTTATACAATGGCTAGAAACATGGGGGGCGAGTAGTATATGACGTAACACGAACTTGTGCTCTTATTTTTCACACCCACCCACATACATGTTGAGGCATACCCATTGGGCTTTGGGCTTCAATCCCAGTTAGCTGTAACTACTAAACATAAAGTAAATTTAACTTTCGGTCACATGTTATCAAAATTAATTGATAATTTTATTACAATAGCATCAAAGCCACATATCTATTAATTTTCGGCACCGATCTGAAAATTAATAGTTTATCCCTTTTTAGCACATGAAACATAAAATAAATAATAAAGTTTATATACGTATATGGCTTTTGTAGATATATCGAGGACTGCTTCAGGCTTACAGTGTCGCCAATAGCGCACACGGCACATCAGTAATTTCCGGGGTAGTGTCACAACCAGAATTCACCAGGCGTCAAGTCTGAAAAGTGTGTTGGTCATTCTCAAAAAAAAAAAAAAAAAAAGAGTGAGAGATGACCTTATTTTGAAAGTGTTCCTACAAGATCGCTTTCGAAAATCAACCCCTGTGGGGCATAGCGCCATCTTGCATAAAGGTTGCCTGCTCTAAGATACGATGTCGTTGCAGAGCTGGTATAAAGTTGGACTAGTAATGCATTCATAAACTGTTCTGATGTGGTGGACTATCCATCACGTTTTCCTCTCCATAAAACGTGAGGTTAGAGCAGCGGTGTCACCTCAATATATGTTTTTACAACCAGTTCGGAGCCGGTTCGAACTGGCTGACATCGCAACTACTGTAAATCAAGTGCGATTATTATTTGCGCTATCTATCTCTCTCTTTCTTCCTTTCCTTTTTTTTTTTTACATCGATCAACCAATGTTGGTCATGGTCATGCTGAACAGTTTCTGTTTGACCTTCTGTTTCTATAACGGTAGCAACTAGTTTGATGTTGCTCCTTTTACGCATAAATATAAATATATTGTGTTTTGTTAGCTTTTTTCCAAGTAGTCCTGACTTTTGGCTCATACTCTAGCGGGGAAATTACGCCCGGGTGGCGCATTTTCCTGAGAGGTGTCCATGCCTCTGGATAGAGTAAAAATGTTCATTGGCAACTGCTTGTCCACTACCAGCAGGGCAAACTCAACGCTTAAATCCAGGTCATCCATCATATTAAATGATCCGGATTCAGAGATCTTGTACGTAAAGTTGTGTGGGCACAGCTTGAATACCTTTTGAAGGGTGAATATGGTAGATAATGGTGCCTCTAACTAGCGATCCGTTGCTTGAGTACTGGAGCTGTATTTTTGTGTGGAGGAAGCAATGGGATTTAGTCCAGCACTGGATATGACAGACTCCATAAATGTCTCCATAGGTGTAAACTGTACAGCGTCGCTCTGTATGTGGTCTGTCACAGGCGAAATGAGTTTCTTCTGATTTTTATATCAATTGCACACAACTGGATTTCAGCATGGTCCGTCTCTAGATTGCAGCAGCAAGCTTATGCAGCATCAGCCAAAAAAAAAAAAAAAAAAACTTCCCATATCACCTGTCCATTCCCTACGACAGTTTCTCAGGTTCTTCCTCGAATTTATCAGACTACCCACTTTCACAACAACAAATGGAAGTTGTTTCGACAACCAAGTACTAATCATTATCAACTAATGAATGACAATTGTTCATGCAATCCCCTTTACAGATGTCACTACTATTAAATTTTTTCAACATTCTGGGATGCATTACTGAGATTAAATCCCAATAATGCATCCCACAATGTTTCCCTTTATTTTTGTATAGAGATTGCGTAACTGTCAAGCAAAGCACACACTGGACAAGCATCTTTCTTTTAAAAATGCAAACAATGAACATATCGAAGTGGAATCGTTGAAAAAATATTAACATGGGCATCTGGAATTACTTTTCTGACTGGATCCCATCCATTGAGAACATTGTGTAAAAAGGCCACTGCTTTTTTTTTTTTTTTTTTTTTAATTATTATTCTTCTTTTTATTATTTTTCGCAAATTCATTCCCGTCATTTTTATTTTATATTATTGTGTATATTTGATGTCTTTGAACTAGGCGAAGGGTAGGTAAACACATATATTGTCCTCAAAATATTTATGGATCTCCTAGGTTTTCCATTACACTAAACATTTAGCATAAACGGGGATGGGGGGATACGTAGAAGTGTTTATTTACGTGGAGGCACCAAGCAAACAAGGAAGAGAATGAACTGAATTATGTAACATATACTTGAAGGTCCTGCCCTAATCAGTTTACCAACACTGCCGGAAAGAATACAAGGTCTCTTGGGTGTTTATATTCCACTAACAAAAAATCGCTTCATGATTTAAGAGGTCAGAGCGCATTCACACGACCTCTTTATTTGCTGCTAATGAACGTTATTTACGTGAGAAAGATTAAAAGTAAATAAATTGCATTAGCAATAAATAAAGGGCAAAATAAAGTTGGTTATAAATACAGTATTCAAAAATGCAGTTTTCTATGAATATTAGTACTGGGGATGAATGATAACCACACAATGTTGGAGCCCTGGCCTCGCGCTCAAAACGAAGCGTACAGTAACTGATACTCGTTTTATTAAATTGCTTCTCGTACGTCAGTGAGCAGAAGTCAATGAAATTTGGTATAGAAGTACATTATGTAATGACGAAACAGCACTGTGGAAAATTATGGGTTTTATTTTGCCCATTTCCGGAATAACTTGTTATCCCTTAAACACGGAAATTACGTTCGTTATGCGCACCTGAAAATTGGCATCCAAAAGGGAAAGTTTCATACTTTAATGGAGGGAGAAGGGGTGGGTGTATGACTACCCTTGACAGCAGGATAGTCACACACTTACAACGGACTCTCATCTACCATTTAAAGTACGGTATTTTAAACACTTTTGTCTTGATACTAAGTATTACCAATACTATTGAAAAAGCTTCTCGTAAAAGGTACTAAAATGAATAAATCTGCATATTTTTACATGGCAAAAAAAAACCTCTGAATTCTCTCTTAAGTCATACGTGACAGCATACGTATCATTTTCAATGGCTATGTTTTGAGCATAATCATTACATTCATTAAATTCAACACAATTTTATTTTATGCTTTACTTGTTAAATATTTTTTTACCCGAGTTTTCCTCTTTTTTTATCTGAGTTTTTTCCCCTTCCCCCCTCTCTCTCATTAAAATTTTCTTATATCTTATGAATATCATTCCAAAAATAAAATCTGGAGGAATAGATGTTGACGTAACACTTTCAGTTCTTCAGTAGTCTTTCAGATGACAATCAGCAGTTCACAAACCAGATTCACTTACATTACTACCACAGCGTTGTCTCTGAATAAATTGCTGCTGCCTATCAGAATGGATTCCTTTTTTGTATCTGCTTGTTTCTCACTCACAGGGTGATTGCTGAAATTATTTATTATTATTATTTTTTTTCCTTTCCTAGTGATTGGCGCGCCTTCACTTTTTTCTTCTCTTTATATTTTTATTTTCTTTTCCATTAAGGAGGAGTAGCTGGATCTCCAATGCAAGTCTACGGTAATCATGGAATTTCAGGAACAGGAATATTTTAGAGCCAGAAATACCAGTTCTGCGGTTGGATCGCACTTAATCCTTGGACTCTGCTTTCCTCCGTACTTTCGGGAAAATTTTCACATATCTTTTCGGTTACTCGCCTCTCAATTTATTCTTATACTGTATTTCGAATTTCGTGGTTTTTTTTTTTTTTTACGCCTTTTGCCGATTCTCCCATATCGTATTCATTATAAGATATGAGAGAAACTGTTGTAAGAATGCACTTACAAGCAAGTTTAAAAGTGTTAGTGAAATCACACTTCCAGGAGAGTACTTGTATAATGTAATTTTTTGGGGGAGGGGGGAATATTTACGACTGGATGTTTGTGTTCCCATGGCATCCTGTGCATGCTCAATGGGATTCAGGTCTGAAGACGTCGATTACCGCTCGTATTCAGGAAAAATTCTCATTCTAAAAAAGCCGTCTGCCAATTGAAAGTTTTATTTCACAGCTGTGACGATTCCTTTTTTTGAAGATATGGAAATATGTGCATATTATGCCAGCACAGACTACTTTTTCCGTAGCATCCCCTTGTCTTATGACTGAGACCTTTTCTTATTTAATCTATGTGCTCAAAATCTTCACAAAGCCACGATTATGGGTTGGTTTCGGGTTCCCCCACTTCTCTCCCTTTATCCCCCCGTTTGGGGGACATTGAGAATAGGATTTCAGACGATTCTCAGTGTATCCCCCCAGCCTTGATACAACTCCTGCAGATTCTCTCTCTCTCCTCCGACGGCTACAAACTCGACAGGTGCTGTACCGTTATACCGCCATGTCGTTTAGAATTAGAGTAAAAATCGATGAACCACTAGTGTTGTTAACCTTGGTTGACCTTGTACAGCACTTCAGGATATTCTTCCTCTCTCCCACAACTGTCTCCACAATCGGAATATCACAGCTGGATGGATACTGAAGGTTCTTGTTACTTCTGCCTATGACGGCCTCGCTTTGGTCCTACTCTGATTGCTCTCCACCTCAAGCATTCAATCATGTGATATGTATCACTGGACCAAGCAAAATTATTCAGACACCCTTGATATCTTTACACAATCAGACTGACTAACGTGGTTCTATTTAAAACTGTCTATATATGTATATCGCAACATGCATATGTACTCATTCATTACTTAATCTAGTGCACAATTTCACTTCGATTTACTGTACAGAGGAAAAGTGTTGCAAATTTGACTATGCCTTATTTTTTGCCCACCAGTGTAGAAATACGCATTTTTTTTTTTTTTTTTTCTAATTATAAATCCATTTTACCAAAGTTAGATAAGTTTATGGTACAACTCTTTGGTTTCAATGGAAAGATCAAGACATTTAAAATAATAAAAAAAAAAAAAAAAACATCCTGTTTAGGTATCAAAAGCCACTTTATGCCAACGAAACTAGTGTGAGAGAAAAAAAAATTAGATGCGTATTAAATGTGTGTTAAAACTAGTCTGCGCTTTCAACATGATTCTTTAAATTTACAAATGGTGTTATCCTTTCTTGATATGATAAAACTTGCCAGTCGTTATCGGTTTTCGAACGACTTCTGAGATAAGTTCTTTCAACATACAAACTTATTTTTTTCCCGCTTCTTTATCGCATAAAGGAAAGCGAAAAAATTGACCACTGCGCAATATTTCTTTTTTATTTTATTTCATTTTTTTTTTTTTTTTATATTAGATCCACGTTCGTACTTTTCTCATCACTTTGTAAATCGGATTTGTTTTTTACAACATAGCTTTCTTCTTCATATTTTGGTATCATGAAATGTATATTTTATTATGCATTTCCAAAAATCCAAAAAATATACATATATAATTGTGACAAAACTTTCGACTGAGAGAACAAATTGCTTTCTTTAACCTGTTAGATTCTCCTAATACTGCTAATTAAGCAAATAATGGGAAAGAATATGCTACAAAGATATACGATTACACATATTATTATGGAAGGATAGCCAATAATATTATTATATTATTGGCTATCCTTCACTACATATTTAACGAAGTATTAAAAACTGCCTTCACGCCATTAATCTGGAAGTCATATTGGTAAAACCAATTCCTAAAATCAAACGCCCAAAACAACTAAATAATTACAGACTGATCTCTATTGGATGTTTATCACTCAAAATTTTGTAAACAACAATCCATACAATAATAATTGAACGGCAATTTCGGCCACAGACCATATCTCTGTAATGTCATTAGAGGAATGATCTAATGACATAAGTTCTTTCGACATACACTAACCACCACTAACCTGCTCCAAAGTCCTTTTTGAAATACAAAGGGCATTTAACAATAAAAGTTAGTTGGATATACTGTTCATATATGTAAATGCTACATTTGATGATCTCTAAAGGCTCTCCTATAAATACAGTTTCCTTTCAATATTACTGAAATCCTGCCCAAAGGTTAAACATAACGGCGAACAGTTAGTTTTTAAAATTAGTTTAAAGAGGTGCTGTGCAAGGCGCGTATTTGTCCTCGGTGCTCTTTGCATCAGCATTTGATCCAATTTTATGAGAAAATCCTAATTTTTTTTTGCTTGTACCGATGACATCGCGTTCTTCATTCACTCAAATACTGTTGACTCAAAAGGTCAACCTCGAGGTCCAAAAAATCATGCTTGATTTTTTCTTCTATCTTCATTCAACTGGACTCCAACTAAATAAAGAAACTTTCAAAAATGATGCTCGCAGTCCTGACTTCAGCATCTTCAAAACAATGAAGAATTAAAATAAAGCGCTGCCGAGCTTTTCTCGCCCATTTTTTAGCATTGCTGACAAAATCCAACCTAACCAACCTCATAAAGCCGTTCCAAAATCCAACCTCGGTCCCTCTGTCGAGGAGACTTGAGGAGATATATAATATTTCAGCTGTCCAGACCCGAGAGAGAATTTTTGTTTCCAGACTGGGACCAGCAACAAAAGCGGAGAGTATCAGGGCACTCTTTGCCCAAGAGCATGAGATCAACTTAGACGCATAGCTATCAAAACTAGACATCCGACCTATTCTTCCTTTATCATCTCCTGCCCTGCGAATGCAAAGCATATCGTCTTGGATTCTAGCTGCTGGCCCGTAGACCCTCATAAAGCCGTTCCAAGACAGGAGCAGATCGATCGCCTACTGGGTTCGTTGTATTAACAGCCATAAGGATAACATGCTACTAGGTTCACACGAAGGAGAGATTCTTTGGTTTATGCAGAATGTACGCAGCCTAAAAAAACAAGCTTCATCGTCGGCAGACTCTTCTATTTCTTAATGAGTTTGATGTCATCTGCCTTACAGAAACAAGGTTAACGGCGGATAGACAGCTTGATCTTACCCCTTTTAACACCCCTTACAAACACATAGGGAATCATAGGATTAGCGGGCGGGGCAGAGGTGTTGAAATCCTATTTAACGATCGATTCTAACTAATAAGGACACGAGTGAGACAGTCGAACAACTTTGAGGCAGTCTGCGCGACGCTGAGGAGTCCCCTTCACCAAATCCAATGCTGCCTGGTTTACATTCCCCCAGACCACAACGAAGACTCTAGAGCTGAGCTGTTCACGTGGTTAGCGACCAACTTAGTGCCTACAATTCCAACTGTTTTAGCAGGTGATTTTAACTTGCCACTGCCCAGAGCTTGTGGGTCTTAAGGCCACTCTTCGGGCCTTTAATCTTACACAGTTAGCAACGCAATCAACTACAGTGAGTCAAGTGCTGGATCTAATCTTCCACAACTTGCAAGACATCAAACTCCTATCTAGCAACTTTCGATTCCAATCCGATCACTCGCCAATTGCATGTAAACTATCCCTAGAGAGCAATTCCCTTGGGTTCCCTGACGAGTAACTCCGCTGACGTGCCTAGGATAGCTTTCTTTACTAAATATCTGAAGCCAGAGATCATTCTCCAATGCTAGATTGGGTTTGACTGAGGAAGTCTCTATTCTGAGCCGTTGGAGGATTCCATTATGCTCTTGTCTGAACAACTGAAGTTAATTGCACAATGTGGTGCAGCCAGAATCACCAGGATTGGTAACAGGTCAAATCGGGGTTTTAATAAGGAAACTAAGACGGCTTTCATCAGGAAGCAGAAGGCCTGCCGGAAATGGCAGAAAACCCAACTTCCCTTAGATCTTTTATCTTTAAGAAAGAAAGAAAGAGCATGCTTCTTGAAGAAGAAAAGGCAAGTCCTTAACCAAGCTGTTCTGGATAGGTTGAAGAGGGGTAGAAGGATCCTTTCGCATCATGATCATCTAGCCATTGACCAAAAGCTTGTCCAGGAATGGGCACAGTTCAGCTTTCTGCAGGCAGATTTTCCTGATTCTGATTCCTCTCTCCCACAGGAGGACTGGTTACCTAGGACACACTTGACTGACATCGAAATAACAAGAGAGACACTAATTGATGTCATTAATACACTACCCAACAAAGCTACTGTGGGTCTGGATTGTTTCCCACTCTTTATTGTCAAAATTTGCAGCCCATGTATAGTTGACCTTCTCCTTCACCTTTTCAGACAAATCCTCCAATCTGGAACAGTTCCTTCAATTTGGAGAACTTACCATATTAAGCCCATTACAAAGATCAAGAAACCCAAATCTCCTACGCGCCTCCGTAGCCAGGTGGGAAGGAGCAACAGTGCGTAGCACACGCTTCTTGATTAGACCGGGGTTCGAGCCCGTCACCACCAAATACGGAGGATGCGGAAAGGTCAGGGAATGACCACCGCATATTCCCGGAGCAATATGGCCTTAGTTGCTCCTAAAAACCAAACAACAAACAAACCAAATCTCTTAAAGACCTGCAACCAATTTCCATCAGTTGTTCTTTATTCAAAATTTTTGTAAAAGTAATTCAGCCAGCAATTGCCCAGCATTGCTTTGGACACAGGCCCGAATAATACCTGCATATCGTTTGTGCACAGGAGATCGACAACTACCAATCTTCTTGATACCCTCTTCAGAATTCAGTGGACCCTTAACAGCAAATCAGACTGATATCATATTCATGGACATTAAATCGGCTTATGACAGAATACACCTCCCAGCTCTTTTTACCATAACTGAAACATTACTTCGGCCTGGCAGATACCTTACTTCAAATTTTGAAGTCAATTTTACTTCCTAGACAGTTGTCTCCGACCCACAACGACTTCTGGTTAACTATTGACGTCTCAGAAGGCATCCCGCAAGGAAGCGTGCTGTCAGCTATCCTGTTTGCAGCAGTTTTGGAACCTTTCCTAGCTCAGAATCCTAACTTTGTCTCTTACGCTGACGATCTGAAGTTCTACGTGAGCTCAGATCATAATTGTCAGATTCATGATATCAACCAACAAGCTTCTAGGCAGATATTGAGCTTGGAAAATTATCTTGCCATAATTGAGCTGCATCTGAGCCCTTCCAAATCAGCGCAACTGCCGATAACAAAGAAGATAGTCAAAAATTATATCCAAACCTTTGTTAATTTGGATATATTTTTTGACTCTATGGTGCAAAAAGTGACCTCCCATACTGACCTTGGCCTCACCTGGGATGTTTGGCTCACCTTTCAGCCTCGCTTTGCCAGGATGAGGTAGAAGACGTATGTGGCTCTTTGGGCAGTGCGTCAGGAGCTCGTTGGAGTGCATCAACCAGCGCTGCTTGTTCGGCACATCCTGAGGTGTATTACGCCGACCCCTCTCTATGCATCAGAAATTTCGTCATCTGTCCCTGCCTCATACCTTCAAATGTATCTCAGTTTAGAGTACGAGTTGCTTAGATGGATGAACAGGGTGGTAGGCCACCCCTAACTATCTCCAGATCGATCCTACAAGCAAATCTGGGCATCACTCCCTGGAGACATATCATGACAAAAAATGTCCTCATCTTGCACGGCTTTTAACGGGGCGAATTGATGCTCCATCGGTATCCACATTAATCTCGTGCCCGAGGAGGGCAAGAGGGGGAGCACCCCGACTCCTGTCTCCCTCTGCGTCTTACGCTGTCAAGCATTGATTCCCTGAGGAACATGTTTCCAGCCAATTGTCTTCGGATTTTCAATAAATTTAGGAACCACCCTGATAGCTTCTGTGAAGACAAGATCTGCAGGAAGGAAATCCTAAAGAACTGCTACCAAATAATGAATCTATGATATTCACCTGCTCCTGGACATGACTGAACGTGACAAACTGAATGAGTATTTTGCATCTACATTCACACATGAGGAGTTATTAAGGTTTGAAAATGGCAGAAGGTTATCAAATTGTAGCAGGGTGCTTCATGATTTTGTAATAACTAATAGCAAAGTGGAGGAGAAATTGTTGAAGTTAAACATAAGAAAGGTACCTGGGGTGGATGGGATTTATCCAGTTATATTAAAGGAGGCGGTAAAGCAACTAAGCAAACGCTTAGCCATAATTATGAGAGTATCCTTGGACTCATGGCGCCTCCGTAGCCAGGTGGGAAGGAGCAACAATGCGTAGCACACGCTTCTTGATTAGACCGGGGTTTGAGCCCGTCACCACCAAATACAGAGGATGCGGAAAGATCAGGGAATGACCACCGCATATCCCGCAGCAACATGGCCTTAGTTGCTAATGCTCCTAAAAACCAAATAACAACAACAACAACCTTGGACTCAGGGGAGGTCCCCACGGACTGGAGATGTGCAAATGTATCCCCAATTCACAAAGGGGGGATCGAAGGGTGACACGAGTAATTACAGACCAGTCAGTTTAACTTCTGTTCCGGGTAAAATAATGGAGTCACTGGTTAAAGATGCATTGCAGGATCATCTAGACAAGACTGCAGTAATAATTCAGACACAGCATAGGTTTGTCTGACAAATTTGATAGGATATTATGATGTGGTTACAAAGGAACTGGATGCAAAAAATAATTTCGATATCATATACAGTATTTGGATTTCAGGAAAGTTTTTGACACTGTTGCACATGGAAGACTATTGTACAAATTGGAGTAGAATGGTATTAAGGGTAAGTTGCTACAATGGATAAAAGGATGGTTTGAGTGGGAGAAGACAGAGGGTGGTAATTAATGGGTGCTGCTCTTCGTGGGCTAATGTTATTAGTGGAGTCCCACAGGGTTCAGTGTTGGGTCCACTGTTGTTTTGTATATTTATCAATGATATTGATGAAGGTATATCAGGCTTAGTGTCGAAGTTTGCAGATGATACAAAGGTTGGCACGGTTGTTAATGACAGTAATGGCAGTGTGCTACTGCAACAGGATCTAGATAATTTGGGCAGATGGGCTAAGAAGTGGCAACTGAAGTTTAACCTTGACAAATGCAAAGTACTGCATATGGGTAGAAGTAACCCCAGAGAAACGTACCAAGTGTGTGGTACTACACTTAACGTGGTAGAAAAGAAAAAGACCTGGGAGTAATTGTGCAGTCAGATATGAAATTTTCCGACTAATGCAGACAGGCTGCTAGGGCAGGGCAAATCATGGGGTTTTGTCAATGATATATAGGAATTTTGCTAGCAGCGAAAAGGAGGTGATTGTCCCTCTGTATAAGGCAATGGTCAGGCCACGCCTTGAGTACTGCGTACAGGTCTGGAGGCCTCATTTTTAGAAAGGATGTAGATTTGCTTGAGCGTGTATAGAGAAGGGCAACAAGGTTGGTGAGGGGAAATGAAGGGATCCTCTTACCAAGAGAGGCTTAAGTTCTGCAAATTACAGTGGCTGGAGACTAGGCACCTGCGCGGTGGTCTGATTGAAGTGTATAAGGCCTTGAATGGGTTGAGCACGCTGAATTCTGATGGGATCCTTACACTTGTTCAGGGGGCATAAATTCAAATTAAGAAAAGATAGATGTAGAAGAATAGATGTGCGGAAATTTGCCTTTAGCCAGCGGGTGGTTAATTGCTGGAACAAATTTCCATCTGTCGTTGTGGAAGTTGATAGGTTAAATAAATTTAAGGAGGAAGTGGACAGGCATTTGGAGAGAATGGTGTGATTTGATTTTTTTTTTTTTTTTTGGCTGATGCTGCATATGCTCATACACTTGCTTTCTTGCATCACATGCCACTGCTACTACTACTACTGTCTGTTTTTTTTTTTTTTTTTTTTAATTTGCCTATTTGTATTTGACAAAAGACTTTTTCTTCATGCAATTGGATTTCTTGTATATTTAATCCTAGAAATGTCTCGTGTCGAGCATGCATGTACTCTTGTATATTGTACATGTGTTCCTTGCACCTTAGTCTGTAAATATTCACACCTTTCTGGCACAGAGCCGTCCCAGGGTGATTCAAGGTTTCTTGGGAAATAAACTGATTTTAATAATAATAATAATTTAAAAAAAAATGTGTACCATTCTTTGAAAAGATGTTATCAAATAACTCAATATATTAAAAAATTGATATCGCGTATTAAGCGGCAAAGCAGCTGAAGATCTGAATCGTCAGCATATTGCGCCTGTAACAACGTTTATTCTTCGTTTATTTGCTGGATGGAAAAAACCCGAAAAAGAATCTAGGAGATATCATGCAGATTAGCCGCAGTGAAAAAGTTGATAAAACTTCCCCTATCGTTACGAAATTTGAACCGAGGCCTATTCCACACTCAGAAGACTTAAAGCTATGGCAATAAATAAATAAATGTTCTTGTTTATACTCCTGCACGACCACCAGGTCAGTGGAGTTTACAATAAATTATCTACACAAATGTTAATCGTATTTAGCAGTCACAGACTTGAACCCCGGTCCACTCAAAGAACACGTGTTGTTGCATCACGCTCCTGACCACTCGGCTATGTCGGCCCCAGGGTTTTTGGCGTCTGGCCACCCTGGGTTCAACTTTTGTCGAAAGGGACCATGTCCCTTTCGACAAAAGTTGACAGCCATGGGCATATAGAGAGAGAGACCCACGATGCCACTGCGGCGAAGAGGAGTTCTGGGAGTCACCTCATGTATGACTGCCCCCAAAAACAGTAGGGTTAAGTTCTTCACAGAAATACAAAGCAATCCACAAAACAATGAGTCCTCTCTCCGTCTAGAAGAAAGTTCCTACAAAGCGCTTGCAACCTATGAGCAGGAAGTTTTTACCCTAAGAAGAGCCAGAATAGCAGAACTCAGCACGACGTTGAACTTTGGACCAAATGAAACTTGAGCAGAAAAATTCCAAACCTCTGACGTAACACTGAACTGAAACAAACCCATTCAGGGTAGGATATACTGCTGGCATCCTAGGTGCGGGATTGCTGGCAAGCCTCTGAGTGCGGGATTCGCAAAACTCACGCTAACCCATTATCGGTAGCATTTTCTGCTGGCACACTCCTCAGAGTGCGGGATTCGCAAAGTTCAGGCTAACCCAACATGGGTAGGATCACTTCTGGCACCATCCATGGTGCGGGATTTGCAAAGCTCAGGGCCAATGGCGCTCACAGAAGTGCATCTGCTCCTGTGACTTTATAATCCTCACTGGAGCCCCCCATCTCTCCTAAATTGGGTGAATAAACTCTTATATATCTATCCACCCACACTCTTCCCCCTTTAATCCCTTCTTCTTCTATACCCCATTCTTCATGCTCTCCTATTTTTTGTTTTTTTTTTATTATTATTATTATTTATTTATTATTTTTTTAAATTTAATTTTATTATTTTTTAAACTTGATCTCTGTCAGGAAGCTTAGGCGACCTTGGCAGCCTGGCTCACCTCCCAGTGGTGGTGGCGGGCAACATGGGGTCCCACTAGGGGCCCTCAGGCCAAACAGCCAGAGAGACAACAACAAAACATAACACTACTCTGACAGAAACCAGACATTACACCTTTTCTGGCTTTTACAGAAATTCTATACTTCTTCACAAAGTACCATAGCGCAGATGTGGGAAAGCACTGGTGGTGCCCTCTACAAAACACTATGCCACTATATCATACAGCCTAGAAGGTTTTAATCCAGACTAAACTTCATGACATTCAACGTCAAATGTTTTTGGCAATGAGCAGGGTCTCTTAGACTGTGTCTACTCCTGCGTTGAAGATCCTTAACAGATGTCTCTCCTTCGATCTGTTCCTTTTGTACCGAGGCTTTTGTATGTTAGAGCTTGTGCTTCTAACATACTGTCCCTCTGACCTTCCTGGGTATTACCATAAATATCACTTCAGATCCCAAAGCGGAGAAAGTCCAGCTCTTTCCCGATACACCGAAAATCTATAATAAAACCGCTACACACCGCTTGGATTCAGTGCTTAATCGGTTATACATGAATTATGTGATCTTGACCTTTGCTAAACGAAAATGCCTGGATTTAGTATTGCACCTATGCAGAGTTCTTTAATGCATTCTGATTACTTCATCGATGGTAAACTTATAGCCCACCCTAGATTCGTTGTTCATTAAAGTATACGAGATACTACCAAAAAGTTATCAGAATAGTCACGTAACAGCAGTACTGATTTCCATCAATTATTTACTAAACAAAATTTTCAGCATAAAAAAAAAAAAAAAAAATTGTTTTCATACTTACTACTGTCGTGATGATCGTTTGTAACTTTGTAAATGCCTTGGCGCAATTTTTCTGTTCCCAAAAATATCGAGCTCTGTCTATACATGAAACGCTTCATTCTAAGCTTGTGACTCTCTCTCTCTCTCTCTCTCTCTCTCTCTCTCTCTATCACACAATAACATTCCAAGAATTTACGTACATAACATGTCACTTTTGACTTTCCAGTCTGTCGCTCCAACTCCACTATAGAATTTCGTTTGCAATACAGATTAATCAATAATTACGAGAGCGACGATTTTCATAAAATTTTATATTTGGCGCTTTTAGATAAATTTGTGGAGCCCTTTCCATATTTCATTGAAATCAGGCAATTATTATTTCTCTGTCTGTCTGTCCGTCCGCGTGTAATAACTCGACTCCCAGCGGATGAATTTTCATGAAATTTTATAATTAGTTCTCTTAGAGAAACATGTAGGGTAATCCCAAATTTTAATAAAAATGTCTAGTAGCATATATCCAGAAATTATTATTATTATTATATATATTTTTAAATCACCTCACATATCCATATACCGCATACTGTAGCTAAAGCACTGTATATTAATGTTTTTGCCGTGCGCTGGTTGGAGAAATGAATGGGCGATATGGAGAATGGGAAGAAACGAAATACTTTCGGTTCGCACATAAAAGTCCTTGCTTTTCTCTTTTTTTTTTTTTTTTTTTCTCGTTAAAAATCATTAATGCTCACGTGTCTAAAATGTAACACACTGCGTACATGCAATATTTCACGCTTTCCATCACTCTTGTTCTGATCGTCAATCAGAGCGAAAGTGTGTTTGCTGTCATTTATGTTCTGCAACGCTGGAAAGTAGTCTATAATTTCAGGAACTACATCGTAGGAGATGTATAATTAAATTATGTAAACGTTTGGTTTCTTTAAAGAACTTGCTCTAATATATGGACTGTTTCGGTCGACTGCATACACATAAAAAGAAGTCCTTATGTTTATTTTATTTTATTTTTTTTTTTTTTAAGGGGGAGATGAGGATTTCGGTTTTCCAGCCTCAAAAACCAACTTCATAGTACAAGCTAAGGCGTAGGCCTTATTTGCTACTGCCTGCATCAAAACTGAAAACCAATTAACGTATACATCATAATAATGAAATTCTACTGAAAGCAGTACAAACCTTAGCTGCACTGAGAAAGATGCCATTATTTCCTGTAATACAGGTAAAGTTCTATTGTGGCAATCAAAATAGCTCTCCAGCTGTTACGTTTATGAGCGCCCTCCTTCACGTGATCTACTAGCATGATCTACTTCAAATTCAATTCCTGTTGCATACTTGAGAAACCCTGATCAAAACCCTTTTTTTTTTCTCATTCTGTAGTGAGGTCTCAAACGATGGTATATGGATTCCTAACCCCTACGAAAAGCCTGGCTTTGTTTTCATCTAAGATTCGTCGAGAGGAGCGAAGACAAATCACAGCATTTTATAGACATGATACACTGCCTTATCACGTACTTAAACTTGCATTTCTCAATTTTTTTTAACACAGTCCATCTAAACTATAAAATAAGCGGATTTTTTTTTCTCGAAATTTTAATATGTAAGGTGAAGGAAGCATTTATAAGACATGCAGGTAATAATTACGGAAAAACACTCCCGTACCTTAAACGAAACTACTTATTTTGAACTGAAAGATATAGAGCAGAAGTTTCTAACTGAAACTGTAGGAGTCTTTTCTCGGCTATAAAACGTTGTGAAACCTCAACAGACAATATCTCATACAGGATGTGGTATACATTTGGGCTTACATAGCCGAACAGTCCACTCGAAAGTACAGTCGTGCACGTGCCAGCTGATCGTGATTCATATCCATGTGACCTTGAAATACAGTTAATAATTATTGTTGTTAAGTCTCTACTGTAAACTCCTTTAATCTACGTGGTGATATCAGAGTATGAACAGAACAATTTGTCGTGTCCAGAATGCTTTGGAACTCAGTGGAAATTCACGTCATCTCCTCATGTATAGCATGACATCAGGAACGAGTTAGAGGATAGGACCATCAAGCCAGTTTATGGCAAGGCCGTCTTGATTCTAGCATGATCTACTTAAAGACAGCCTTGCTTACAGAAACTAATATCGCGGTGACTGTAAGTATGCACTTAGAAATGTGCATACGTACCTACAGGTTGAAGGGTTTAAGACAGTCACTGGTGACTAATAAGTAACGATATATCACTAGTGGCTTCATTGTGTGGGGCAACAGCCGCATGGTAAAAACTTTCTTGAAGATATTCGAAAGTGAATAGATTTATTCACTTTGAATTAATCGAAGCTCTTCGGTTATTGTCCATAACTGTATCGCTGCTAGAGTTGATCCAATAATTCTTTCTTTTCATTTATGTGATTATTACGTTCCCAGAAATGAGAAGAAACTTCGATATTGTTCATCCTAGCTAATCTAGGATGAACAATATCGAAGCTATCACTTTCGTGTTCTTGGAGTTCTGAAGAGCGGGGTACAGTAGCACACGCTCGTTTGAGCAGACCAGGGTTCAAGCCCTTGACTGCTAAATACGGTCGATCTGCCAACCAGCACTGGACCAGCATGGCAAATTACAGTCCATTTCCCTCAACATGACTCGTCGAGGAGGCTTCCATCCTGCAGTGGATTGATCATGGATGCAGTTTACTTTTTTTATGATGACCCGCAATAGCACATTAGTCTATGAGCTGCTTTTCCTCTTCTTCGTGCGGTAGCTGAGTTTTTTGTTTTTATGATTAATCTGGTTAATTTTTATGATTAATTTCTTCTTTAAAGAAATGGCTGAAATTAAAAATATTCGCGCTTCACGTTTCATACTGGTTCCGGACAAAATATCGCTAGAAGGTGAAACTTTGTGCATTTCAATTCAACCTTCGTAAAATTTCTTGCTCTCATGAACTTAACTCGACTAAGCATGCATGTGATGCACTGGACTGATTTACTCTACTGCTGGTGCTGAGAGAATCCATATCCATACCTACGAATCTCTAGAATTCTTGGATATCCTAAATAACCGGATCGTTTCGTACCACAGAGCTACAAAACACTGTAAGTTATTACTAATTGCACAATTTGTATCTTTTCTCCAATTTTGTTATTAAGATCCTTTGGTTTTCATAAATTCGATTTTTCATCATCTGCCTCCTACCGGATCAAGAACGATTTTTTTTTTTTTTTTGGATCGAAGTCGACTCAAGAGATTCCTCTAAAACACAGATCAGTCCACGGCATGAGGATTTCAGTGGCTCTGTTCATTATTAACTAAGTTATACGTAAACGCAGAAATCAAACGTAGGGCTCTTGTCTCTGCATAGGACGACAACAAGGAAAAAAGATTTGATGTAGACATTTAATAAAATATGACTTGGGAAAAGATGCCCGCATCTTTTCCCAAGTCATATTTCAATTATTTTTTTGTCGATCTGCTTGAAAAGAAATGATGTGGTTATTTTGAATTCAGAGGCGCAATTTATTTGCTAATGCAGTATAATAAGAAGTTAAAGTGAATGGAAGTGAAGTTAGTCCTGGAGTTTTATTGTGTATGGTTTACATAATGGAAGTAAGTCTTGCTAGTTTAATACTTTAATTTCTCGTATTTAAGACCGAAGCTTGTTAGTTCTTTATCTCTCAAGATATAATTCATCGAACCCTTTATATTCGTGAAGTTCTTAATACGTATACGTCTGGATTTATTATTGTAAAGAACATTGAATTTCTACATAAATTGGTCATAAACTTTAGTTACACCGCAACCATGTTTAAGATATAAAGAATATTTTCGATTTTTTCATCTACGTCACCGTCGAAACATAGCCACGAGTTGCTCTGGAGAGCCGCCAAACAAACAGCTGGAGCCATGAGGTGATTTAGAGCCTTATCGTGATTTGTCCATTTTGTTTCTTCATGTTACGCCTATTTACGTCGTAACTGGTTCCAATTACAGTACACGTGTTAGCCGGCAAAAGCAGTGTCAGAAGCAAGAAGTCCATCGGCTGGAAAGTACTTCAGAAAATTAGTTTTACAGTAAGCGAATTTATTAGGTAAGTTTAATTAAAGGTATAATAGTTACCCAAAGCGAATAATAGGTTTCATCCTTTACTCTACTCATTATTTAATTTTTTTTAGACTCCGCACATTTATCTAATTTTAAACTAATCTAAAAAATTCTATTAAATGTAATTTAATAAATTTTTTATATTAGTTTTTTCAATTTTAATAGTTATATAAATATCACTCTTGACTGAAAGGTGCATTGAACAAGTTCATTGCTTGAATTGATTCATGACTATATTAACACCAATGATGTACATCTCTTTTCTTACAACTGCCAGAACACAGCATTGAATCTAATTGTTTTTAAAAGAAATTCTACAGCTTTTCTATAAATTTGGGTTTGAAGTTATTTATACAATACTTATTTACCGACTTCCTTAACTTTCTCGTAATACGAACTTTGATGGCGTTGTTAATGATTTTGCGGTAGACCTACATTAGAAAAAGCCAAAGAAATAATTTATCTTAGAATTCTGTATTTAAATATAAAATTTTTTGGAATAAAATCGTATTTTTTTGTAGGTCCTAGGCACATGCCTAATGGAAAAGACTGCCCATATCGTTATATATTTAACTGATTGAAATTAGAACGAAGATTCTATATTATATATAGGCCTCATGCGTTGTCCTTTTCTCATAATTATTTATTATCTTTTATATTTTTTTTTTTTTATTGGAACAGTTTATATTTTAATCAGTTCATAAAATGTCTCCGCTGTACTTCGTTGATGCTTGCTCTTGAGACTAGTGAAATCCATATGCCCCTGTCGTAATAAGTCTCTTCATAGTAACTCTCTACCTCCTTCGAAGTTGTTGTGATACCCTCGTGTGCTTATATTTCTTTGGGATTCAAAGTGATGAAGCCAGGGCCGTGCAAAGGTACTTGGGCCACTCGGATGCCAACGGGGTTAAGGGCAGGGTGGGCCATATTTTAAAAATTGGTAAACAATTTTCAAAATGTGGACAACTTGAAACGAAATGTGTAGTATAGCATTTTTTGCTTCAAAAAAGTAAAAAAAAAAAAAAATTTACAATTAAAATACATTTTTTTTATCAATCAATCATAGTATTTATTTGTTATATGATTGTTGTTAATATGTATTTGTCCTATATAAACTATACTATTATTTATAACAGTTATTTTAAAAATAGCGAGGAAGACTACTTTTACTTTATATATTTTTCTTTAGATTTCGTTAGTTTTAAAATTTCTTCTCCTTCCGAAGATTTTAAAAAAGGTTTTCAATTCTGAACAGGACATGTTATAGTTTTCTTTAACCATAAGTTCGGCTTCTACATTTTCTAATAAAAGACGGTTTCTTTCTTTCCGCCAAGCAGTTTTCATTAAGCTGAAAACTCTTTCTGATGAAGCATTTGAATGTGGAATGCTTAATATGGAGCTTGCAATTTGAGACAAATTATTTTCCTCCGGAAATTTTGAGAAAAATTGCACCCCTTTTTTATCAATACGCATTTATTTTCGTCATTACTCAGTGACGAACAAAATTCCTTTAGCCTTTTTCATTTTTGTCTTGTTATTAGAATTAATTTTTAACAGATCCTTTAGATTCAAATAAGAATTAATTAAAAACACGTAAAATCAATAAATTAACAGTTTTTTCCTCTCATCTGGACAAATGATGGTATTATCGGGAAGCGGGATTTCCAAATCGGAACAATCCCGGTTGGCCACCCTGGTTAAGGGGCCTCGTTTATTTATACTGAAACTTTGATGACTCCCTCGATTGGGGCCCCGCTAGATTAGAGGCCTGGTGCGGCACATTTAATGCATCCATTTGCACGACCCTGGCTGAAGCTGTGAGGCGTTAGTATATTATATCTTAAATAGAGTGTGTTATTCGGTCGGTTTGCTGTATGAAAACCTCGATTTCCAGGAGAGGAATGGAGCTCTCGCCTGAGGATGACTAACTCGGCCGCAATGTGAAAAAGCCCAAAAAATACCTAGTATTATCATTGACAGGATTCAATAATGCGAGGAATTAAATCACAGCCCCCCTCACCTTAGCAAGTCCTCTGTTTGGGGATTGTGGTTATAACCACTGCAACCCTCCAGAGCTGCTTGGGATTGAATGACATTTAGATAGCCTATATATACGAAGCCTGCCTTGCATATAATTTGCACGTGGGAGATTTAAAAAAAAAAAAAAAAAAAAATTGGGTTCATTTGAGATATCGTCCCCCCTCATTTGGGCATCAGCTTTATTAATAGCGGGTTTTACTGTACGATAACTTCATAAAATGCATAGAAAATTTTATACTTTCTTAGATTCCGATATTCACGCTGTAACAAAAATAAAACCCATTCGAATAAAGTATTAATTTAGGCACTAAAACACTCGACAGTTCTGGCGAAAGAGCGAGTGTATTTCATTTTAGCATCCTGTGTTGCCAATTTTATCCTCACTGTCTTTGTCTAGAGGTGGATGCCATATATTTTGACAATTTTCACACCGGATAATTAAAAAAAAACGACTCCATTTCCGCCTCGTCACACCCAGTTACACTACAGCAATATGTGAAGACGAGGGATCTGTTTATATCACCGGAAAAAAACCAATAAACATCCATTCGGAAAATGACGTAACCTCAGCAGATCTTGCATTCTTGAAAACAACTGAAATTCTCTAGAAACAAGGTCAGGTGCTATCACTTGACCTCTCTTGCGGTCATCACAAGCTATCAAAATCTTTATCGCCGTCCTCCTTTTGAAAGTTCTACACGGTCTCGGTCTCATTTGACCGAACCTCGGAACTCAACAACATGTGCGCCAACCACATCGACACCTTGCTTTGCGCACAATGCAACAACAATAATGTCCGTCCACTTAGAATTGTTGAAAAAAAAAAAAAAAAAAACGGACACAGGATTTGATTACATCGGTAAAAATTATAAAAATTACAATATTTTTACTTGCTGCTTAACGAGTATTATTCTTCTATGAAAATTACACCAATGACAGAATGAAAGACAACTTTACAGAATCGGGCTAATTTGTCAAATATGGCCCCTTTTCCGCATATCTGATAGTAGATTTAATTTTTTTTTTAACAGAAATTCTTACCTATAAAAGCTGTTTGCATTGATATTTTAAATATCCTCTGAATTTATACGAAAATATTCAGTAATGGCAATAGAATATTTATAGCTATAAATATCCATCCTGTCGTGATTATGAATATTTTATTATCACTTGAATGCCCGAATATTATTTCACCGTGAACGTATTATCTTCTGGCCAAGAGATTTGAAATGATTACATCATAAAATCAGAAAGTTTATTTACTTATTTTTACTTTCTTATTCAAGAAAGCCTTAAAAAAAATCGCAAGTTTTTCCTAAGCACAGCACTTCAGTGATAAGGGTCGGGGGGAAGTCATACAAACATGTGTCCGATTCTGAATGGTTACGAACTTATGGGTATGTGAATTTTAAAAAACGGCTAAGGAGTTTCCAATGGTTAAAAAAAATTTCCACGAGAAGCGTGATGATGACAATCTTAAAACAGGCGCTGTTAACCAGCACCCGGCGTGGTACGTGTAATTTTGCAAACCGAGCAAATATTTCAAACAAGACAGTAGCATTTTTATGCCTATCAGAATTTTAATTGCTGATGCGAAACTCAAGAAGCCATTTCATTTCGTTGGGACAGAGATAAGAAAGTTAACATCTGATGATATTTTGAAGGAACGATGACCACGTCGCTCCTTGAACTGCATTCTTTTCTAACCAGTACTACTGAAATATCAGATTCCTAACAGAATAATCAATTTCTTTCTATATTTTTAAAACTGAAATCTGAGTGGTAGTAAGGGCTGATTTTCATACCCAACATTTTGACAGATTAAAAGCGATGCGCATAGCTGTATCTATTTTAAATTTTTATCCGATTAAATATTCAACAAGAAAGGAGTTCGATATTGATTTCAACAAATAACTTGTTAGAAATAATGCATCGTCTAGCACAGTCACTATGGTCTATTTTATCCCCAAAATTAGTACAGTAGTTTCTAGATATTTTTCTTCTTCTTTTTTTTATGTGTAAACATCTTTGGCGGCACTTACTAAATTTCGGACGGTAGTAAAATCAATTTGCCACGATTTTGCGACGCGGAAATGACGTCATTACCGTTTCATAACAATGAAACACGGCGTCAGGAGAGATCACGTAAAGGATCATGGGAGGTGATCTTGAATGTGCTCGGAGCTGACTTAAACCAGCTCTGAGCACATCCAAGATCATTCATTACATTACATGCGCTACAGCCTTACCAGTTGAAGCGCATGTAATGTAGACGTTACAGTACCAGTCCCTATTACTGAAGCGGTTGTACATTTTCATCAAGATGCGAATCATAAACGTTTTTCCGCAACCAGTTAGACCGGTCAAGAATATTTTGAATCGGTTCGCGATTGGGAGATAATAGACTCCAAATTACATGTATGAGTAGAATCGTTTGCTTGTCATTGGCCATTCTCATTAAGTTGCAGAAGTCCTCGTTGCTCATCAAGTTTTCGCGTTTCTTTGCAATTTCGTTGAGTCGATTGAGCGTGGCTAGCTTTAGATCCTCATTCATCTCGCTGTTTAGATAATTGTAAAAGTTTCGAAAGGGCCTTCTTCTCTCAGTCGCGTTACAAGGCTATGCAGGTCATTACCGCATGCTTCGTCAGGGTCAACGTCGTCGTTGTCTTGAAAATCGTCTTACATATTTCAATCGATTTGCGAATGTCCAAGTCCTAGTCATACAATTTACGATCTCGTATGAGCTCTTCATTGTTGTCGTAGATCTTGACATATTTCATCTGTGACAGTATCTCTGTTTCCTCTTTGCGAAACGGAATGTGTAGCGTTGCCAACTCGCGCTTGTACTCGTTGAGATCCTAAGCCAAGTCATAGGTTCGATAGCGTATTATGCGTGGATGCTGTCGTTTCTTGCAGATCTCGCAGCGCTGCATGTGTAATTTGCGACAAAGCATGACAGAGTAACATAATAGTATGATTGTGACAATACAAATACTTGTATTATTACAATCATACTATTCGAAAAATGGGTAATTAGGCTATTGGCCTAACCTCTTCCAAACATTGATTCGGTAAAGTAGCGGGCGTGAGCATAAATTACATCGTTCATGATTTCGGTTCTAGCCATTCGAAATTTAGTAGGTCATCAAAGATGTTTACACATAAAACATCTTTCGTGCGTACAGGGTACACACGCCATTTTTTTTTTTTTTTTTTTTCACCCTAGCTCGACTAATAATCCTCTAAGAAGTGCAAACCGAAATATCATATTATCGCAATCATCATTTAAAAATAAATCGTTCATAACCTGGAAATATGGTTGCACAGGCAAATTCTTACGCACGAGTTTGGGTGTTCAACTGGCAAAGGAAACTCGGAATAGATGCCGGAACGCCGTGCCGGTTCGTCATAAAAAAAAAGGTAAACTGCAGTCATTCTCAATCAAGTGCAGGATGAGGGAAATTCATGTTGAGGGAAATGGACCATAATCTGCCACGCTGGTCCAGTGCGGTTGGCAAATTAACCGTATTTAGCAGTCAGGGGCTTGAACGCCGGTCTATTCAAAGAGCCTGTGCTACTGCATTCCTGCTGTGACCACTCGGCTACGGAGACCTCTCGGTTCGTAATATACATCATTAATTCCATATATACTTGTTAACTGCCTCCTCTGTGCGTATCATCCTGACAAGCATTCCGTTTCGGAAAATGTTCTATTTTGTGTTCTGCCATGATTAAATTTCTCTTTGAAATTTGCTTTCTGTACAGATAAAAATCAATAAAACGTCCTATGACGCTTCTTTCAAATTTGTTAAATTAAACAACACTCAAAATTAGCATTTCTTGCTCTTATAATACTGATTTTTGGCTTACATTGTAATAAAGCTTCCGAATGCCTAATTCCGATATGATCAAAATTATGGACATTTTGTATAAACTGTTACAATAAAATTGACAATGAATCAGTTGAAGAACTGGAAGAGAAAATCGACTTTTTCATCTTCATATCGCACTGTTATAAATCTATAATTATGGATCTGTAATACAAGAAACCAAAGATTGGACTTTCTTGAGAAATGTTACCGTGTTTTTCGGACCATAGGAGGCACTTTTCTTGTGAAAAATTTTGCCTAAAACCCCTCTGCGTTTTATTGTCTGTAGGTATACTAGATTAATACTACTGTTTTCATCACTAGCCAGCCGTGGCTAGAGGAAATGTGGTCAGAAAGTCCAGTAGCCTTCTAAAAAAGCTAGCTCTTTTAGTGTAACCACTTCAGATCTCACACAAAGGAGGCAACAAAAAAGGACAGGTGCTGAATTAATCACGGAGTTAGCAGTAATTCCAGCAGGCCTTAGATAACTGCGGCCACTAGGCATCTCAATTAATAAACCGTTTAAAACATCCATGAAAGAAAAATGGTTCAAATGGATGGAGGCACCATTCGGTTATATTTTATACAAACATGTTGAATAAAACGACCAACAATTTTTCACTCATTCGCACACAAGTGTGCGAATGGGTGAAAAATCCCTGGGAATTAATGAAACACAACAGTTGCCAAGTCAAGAAATGCAATATATTCACTGATTGAACAGAAATCATGGGATACCTACCTAGTAACGGGTAGGCCCAATTTCGCGCGGATAAGAGCAGTCACACGGCGAGGCATTGAGTTGACTAGTTCACGAAAGCGTTCCACAGGTATTTCCATCCATGCTTGCTGCACCACTGTCCACAATTCCATCGCATTTCTGGGTGGAGGATCCAAAGCTCGAAACGACCTTTCCACAACATCCCAAAGATGTTCCACAGGGTTCGTGAACGGGAAGGCCATTCCATGGTGGTAAAATATGTGGAATGCTCTTCGAACCATGCTCTAGTCACCACGGCTCTGTGGGGAGGTGCATTGTTCTGGTAGAAGAGTCTATTGCCCTGTGGGTACACGACAACCATGAAGGGATGAAGGATAAACACGCACCAGTCTAACCAGTAAACACTCCCCAGGCCATTACCGACCGTCCACCTGCCTCAACAGTTCCTTGTTGACATGACGGGTGCATAGCTTCGTGCGGTTTCCGCTAGTTACGCACTCTCCTGTCAGATCAAAATAACTGGAAATGGGACTCATCGGACCGAGACACTCGTCTCCAGTCATCCAGGGTTCAGTGCCGATGCTCTTTCGCCCAGTTGAAGAGTAGATTCCTGTGTAGTGGTGTTAGCAATGGGACTCTGGTGGGTCGGCTTCCCATAATGTATTGCGGCTAATGATCGCCTGATGGTCTTGATGGAGACGTTTCTGGCACCACCCTCGTTGAAGTCGGCGGTGATTTGTGCCACTGTTGCTCTCCTGGTGGCTGAAACAATGCGGGACAGACGTCGACGGCCATTCATCCACCACTTTTCTCTGTCCACAATCAGAGGTTATTTTGGAAATGGCATATTCCCGATGCACTCCTGATATTGTCGAACGGGGAGGGTGCAATTTCTGTATCACCTCTGCGATAGTGTGACCCATGCGCCGAGCAGCCACTATCATTCCTCTTTCGAAGTCTGTTAACTGTCGACTTTTATCCATACTGACATCGAATTATCGTCTACATGAATGCAGTGTATCTATATACCTACCAGCGGTGGGTTCGTCCACTAACGAGAGGGGTGACAGCGTCACGTTGCCCAGAAACCAGGTATCCCATGAATCCTGTCCTTTTAGTGTGTGTGTGCAATATTATTTTTTTAAATCTTCCTTCTTTGGGTGTGTTGTCAAATTTGTGTCAGATATATGTACCTATATATATATATATATATATATATATATATATATATATATATATATATTTTTTTTTTTAAATAATAATAAAAGAGATCTTATTTATCAATTATAAAATAAAAATGTGGCTGCGTCAAATCTTGGAGCATCTAGTATTAAAAATTCCGCGAAATTTTCAAAACACGTTTTTCATCGTTTCTTAGAATTTTCACTAGTAGTTTGCGTTTTATATTTTCTTAAAAATGCGTCCATTGATTTCGTGATCGCCCGTCGATTTATTCATTCATTTAGACCAGTGTTTCCCAACCTTTTTCGAGTCGCGGCCTCCTTTTATAATAGCCAAGCAACCCCCGCCACATTTGCATAAAAAAAGGCATTTTTTATAGGGTAAAGAAAACATTAAATATATATTTTTCAGAATATAATTCTAATCTAATATTTAATTAACCTAATATTTAATACGATGGTTGTACTTGCATCTGGGAAACCAGCTTAAAAATTCGCGGCTGAGTGTTTGTTAGAGCCAACCTTATGTCATCCTCACCATTCAGTCTGTTTCTTTTCTTTATTTTGATATGAAGAAGCGTTGAAAATCCACTCTCGCAGAGATATGTAGAGGCAAATGGAAGTAAAACTCGAGAGGCAAGCATGGTGACATTTGGATATGACTAATAACATAGCAACACCAGAACTGAGTCAGCAATTTTTCATAAAACAAATTACGTGTCAAGGAATCGTTCCGCAGATTCAAGAATTCATCCTGTACTTCATCGGGAATGCTGGCTACATTCTGGGAAGCAGAGAATGGGTTTCGTACCAGTGTAGCTTCTTCTTCTGTAAGCTCAGGGAAGTACCGCTGAAATTCCTCTTCAAGGGATTCAAGGTGCCCAGTAATCTCCTCCTTCAGATTCCTCTACCACACTGCAGAGTTTTTCAAACATGGCAATGTTTCCAAGATTTACTTTCCGACGCTAGTTTCGCAGCTTTGATACAAATGCCTGAAGATTGTTTTGAAATTGGATAATGTGTGTTTCCTTTCCCCGAAGTTTCAGGTTCAGCTTATTTAGCTGGTCTAAAATGTTTGCTAAGTAAGCAACTCTTTTCTTCCAAGCTTCATCATTAAAGTAAGTCACAAGGTTATATTTCCCTTGCACTTCCAGGAACAAATTGATTTCATCTTTCAACTCAAAGATATGATTGACAACATTTCCTTTCGACAACCAACGTACAGCAGTGTAGAAAAGAAGAACCTCGTAATCAGAATTCATGTCTTTACAGAGTTCTTTAAACAGGCGGGTGTTGAGGGCTCCATATTTGATGTAATTCACAATTTTGATCAGAGAATCAATTACCTCTTGCAGAGGAGCTGGAAAAGTCTTACTGGCAAGAGCATATCGGTGAATCATGCAGTGAACGCCCTTTGCTTGGGGAGCAAGTTATTTCACTTTTGTCTGAAAGCCCGACTCTAATCCTAACATAGCTGGTGCTCCATCTGTACAAACGTTTTTCCACTGTAGTCCTCCAATTTCAATAAAAAGGTATTTATCTTCTCCATAATATCTTCACCTTTTGTAGTAGTTTCAAGTGCACTACAAAACAGGAACTTTTCTTTGATGTCATCTGAATGAATATATTTCACGAAAACAAGCAACTGAGAACATGAACTTACGTCCGTTGATTCATCAACTTGAAAAGAAAACATTAGAGTTTAATTTCATTCAAAACCTGCTCTTTCACGTCTACGGACATATCTGAAATGTGCCTCTGAATACTGATATTAGAGATATTTGTCTCATCTTTATCTCGCTGGCTTCCCCGAGAATTAACTTCGCCATCTTCAACATACAGGGTTTGATGACCGTTTCTCCAATCGTGTAAGGATTTTTTTTTTTTTTTTTTTTATTTGGCAATTTCCAATGCGAGTTCATATGATGCTTGCACTGTTGCTGTGCTCTGTTCCTGAAAACTTCCTGCAGGATCAAGTCTCTGGCATCTGAGACCAGTTTCATGGCGTCGAAAGAACTCCAAATCCTTTTTAGTGTGTTTGAATGCTTTGTCTTTAAGTGACGTTTCAGTTTTGAAGGTTTCATAGATTCAGCATTGAGAATGACATTGCACAAAACGCATTGTGGCGTCTCTATGCCATTGCTGATGAAGGTGGCAAAGCCAAATTTTAGCTAGTCTTCTGAATATTTACGTTTTTTCTCCATGGGTACGGATTTAGCACGGACTGATGACGACCTACTGACGCTCTTTAGATTTTAGAAAGTGCAAGCAGTAGCTAACCCGCACTCGTCAGCGAGTGGCTGGTTTCTATCATGGCGCCAACTAAAGGTGGTTGACTATTGGCGAACTAAGTTCACTCCAGTTTGCATTAGACGGCCCATCGCGGACATTATTAAATTACATCATTGCAAACATGGCGGCGTCAGCAAAATATACGGGGTGATCTTCAACTGCGTTAGGAGGGCAACTCACCTTTATTCGACAGTCTCTTATTCACACATCGAGACACCGATGAAAAATGAATTTTGATATTGAATCTTGTGAATATTATTTTCAGTTTACTATTTGTAACGTAGAATTTTATTCTAATGATAACACTGCATTTGTATATTTTATTTTTAGGGAGTGAATCAAGGTCCGCCGCGGCGGAAATTTGAAAAAATATTAAAGGCCCGCCATAGCAAATAATTAAAATAATATAAAATGTTTAATATGTATTAACATGACGGACTTTTAATGTTTTTTGAGTATCCGCTGCGGTGGACTTCCTTTCATTGCTCAAAAATCAGTGTTCCAACCACTAGTAGAATGTTGCAGTGTAGCCATATTGAAATAAATAATTTTATTGTTTTCTCCCAGGTAACATATGACGAAATAATTTAAATAAAACACGAATGTAGCGAATATAACAGCATTCAGTCGCTTAAATGAGCACTGGAAATACTAGAGAAAATTAACTTTTACAAAGAGTCCACGAGTGCCTTGTTTTTTTTTTTTTTTTTTTTTGTTTAATTTTCTGTAAATAAAATATACTTTGAAATATTTTGACCTATGTAAAACCTACTGTAGTCCTGTAAAATTCTCTCGACGCGCCATTGCTGCAGCACTCATAATTCTGTTGTGGAATGCTGTCCTGTTATAGAACCTACTTTGGCAGGATTTGGGTTAATTAGTGTAATGTCTGCTTGCGGGCACGGAAAATGTTTCAGCAACATTTACACAATCCAACGATTTCCGCTACAACCCCTACCCGAAATTTCTATCTTTGGAGATACTGTATATAAAAGACCAAGTCACCATCCATCCATTAAGAGGACCAATAAATTTATTAAAAATGAAATAAATAAATAAATAAAATATAATACTTTATTTTATTTGAAATGTCATTTGGAATTACCCTGTATACCAGGCGATTCAAAATGACCTCGTATATCCTTTTTCATTAGATAATGGCAACTGTGTTGATTGAATTAATACTTCATCAAATCCATTTGGGGAATTTTGATGAGTCACACACGTGTCCTTGAAGTTAAAAAAAAAATGAAACCTACTGTAGTTTCCTCAAAGTAATACTTGTACGCAACTTCCTTAAGGTTACCTTTCATTGCTTGCCTTGAACTTGCTGCACGTAGTTTCATTGAAAACTCTACTCACAGAGTAGGGTCCTTGAAACCGTCTGTATTTAATTTCCGGTTTGGATTAATGTGTGACACGATGTTTAAGAAATGATACGATTATGAATCGATAAATGCAGGTACACCTGCGTGACTGAATCCTCAGTACGAGTTGTTCCTTGATAAATTAAAAGAAACTTATTGTGCATTCGGATGAAATTAGTCCGATAGAACAGTCCTCTGAAGCTAGGCGTGGAAGACTGTCGTGGAATCGACAGCAGTTAGACTTGAAAAAACACATAGGCAGCTACTGAGTGAGAGAGAGAGAGAGAGAGAGAGAGAGAGACTGACAAAGAAATTAAATAAAAATTAATATATAGATGGCTAAAACTACGCGTATACAATGCAAAAGTTAATAATATAAAGGTAAATATTTCCTTATATACAGTTAAAATACACAAGGGCTTTCCAATTGCCCAGGCAGTCTATCAATATCAGAAAACTGTACCAATAGCTTTATCAGTTAAGCTGATGTTAAAGAAAGCTGTAACGTATTTTAATTGATAATAACTGATTTTTACTTTTGCATTATTAACTTTTGTACACTCTATGTATTATTTTAGTTTCAAACAGTGTCCGACAACCATCCAATCCATTTTTAAACAATCCATTTTTAAATCTGAATACGGGCTGAAAGAAATTATTGCATTTTCAATGATTTCTAGTTCTCCAAAGGAATAATATTACGCGACATATCAGATATTCGACACTTTCGCTGGAAAAATGCCAGACTGCGCTTCGTGTAACAGTTTCCTGCAAGTTCAAGTACTGTAACAACACTGAATAAGAGCAACAAATTTACGAGCGCTTTACTGCACCATTGCAAAAATATTCGTTAAAAATGTTCTAAAAGTAGAATGAATTCCTATGCTTTAAGCTAAATGTATATTTTTTGTACATTACTGCCTTTATATATTATTATCCCTCTCCTTTTCCTCCTAAAAATCCTGGAGAATCACCTACTATCAGCTGTTATAATCAGGTAAGGACTTCCAGAGCTGCTCGAACTCGAAAACGTTAGCAATCAAACTTATCAACAAAAGAAAGATTAGCAAAATATTGTATATTTTTATTATATAAAAATTTCTTTCCGAAAATGTGATATCACGTGATTGAGGTTAAAACAAACTGCGCATTCAGATTAAATCTATTAGATTTTTATGAATTTGCAATCGCTTAAAACCATCGCCTTGATTACTAATCTCTTTCTTATCGTTTCAGACTTTCTCCTTTCTTTCAAGGAGAATAAAATATTATGCCTTTTTTTATTTACAATGCCAATTCCCAACATAGGAATCTCCCTCTCCTCAAACTTCTTGCTGAATTCTTTTCATATTGTTACCTGTTATATGCACCAACAATTTCAGCAAACTATTCCAGGAAATCAGATATTAAAAAGAACAAACAGGACACACACACGACTGCGTAGTACGCATGCGAATCAAAAACAACGTGACTCTAAGTCGGTTATTTTAGAAATGCACTGTGAGCGTCTATCACAGATGACTGCTTTTACCCTACTGCTATTCTGCGTTACCGACCAGATATTGATTCAGAAAACATTATCTTATTATGATTGGTTTTTTTTTTTTTTTTAACAAAAGTGAAGATGAAGAAATCGATATTTGGCAGTATTCAGCTCTGTCTATTTCACTGTAAGATCAGACACTGATGAAAGAAGAAAGAAATTATGTACAGTGGTCCTTTTTGTTGGGGCCTGAAAACTGCACAAGGAATATCAAATTATCCAAATCCTTTTCATTTTTTGGGGGAAAAAAGAAAAAAAGAGTTCAGATCTTTTTTCTAGTTAACCTTTGGAAATGTTCCTGACAGTCAAGTCTAGACAGAACCAGTTATAAATGAATATCTGTAGAGGGCAAAGTCTACAACGGAATATTTCTAAAAACAATCATAATCAAGTGACAGATAAACACCAGCACCGATCGAAACAGAAACCCTAAGTAAGCCAATGTTTGAAAGCATTCAGCACTGATAAACAATCCTATGGCATTTCATAATGTAATATGAAATGCTGCATGATCTAGTGCTGCGTGCACTTCAAAACACCTCTTGCATTTTCCAAAAAAAAAATCTTTCCCCCCCTCTCTCCTTTTTTACTAAGAACTCTTCCTCTGTGCAAAAAAACCTATTTTTTAAAATCCTGCTTTCACTTACCCGATCTCTGGCTTTTCGAAAGGCTTATTCATTAAAATTAAAATACAAACATATCTATTTATGTTATGACTTTCATGGCTGAAATAACGATGAGGTCACCCCATGGTGCTTCTCGTAAGCATCTAATGTATCACCTGTACGCGTGCCGTTGGTTGCCGACATCTGCTTTAAGTCTGACATTTAAGCTTAAAAGTGAGACTGAAGGCACAGGTCGTCTGTTGGTCTTACCAATTGTGAAGACTTAGTAAGACCTAACAGACGATGTATTTTAATAACGGCCCCTAAAAGGGCGCAGATCTCTGCTAGAAGCCAAAAGAACCCATAGTTATTATCATGAGCGGGTCTTTTGATCCCAACAGCAACATACTTTTAGAGTCACCTTTATAGCGAATATAATTGTCTAATTATTTGATTTAAAATAAAATTACAACATACAGTGAGTGGTTCGTTTATTAAGTATGCCGACCTAAAGAGAGTAGTATCTCCTTCAGCCCCCCCCCCCCCCCCCCCCAGAATAGTCGATCTCATCCAGCAGTCGTCTCAAATTAGACGGCAGGAATCCTTCCGCGAACAGTTCCTTCCACTTCGTCCTACAGACACTCAATCGGCTTGATATTCGCTGAAAGAGCAGGCCAATAAATCATGGTAAAGTCACCATCCCTCTCCAACCAATCCAGAGCGATCCGTGCCCTATGACATGGCGCATCATACTGCCATGTAACCATACGACATGGATAAACTATGAGCACGAAAGGATATCTAGTTGGCAATAGTGTGCTACGGAAACACTCCCTCTCCACACCGTTCTTTTTCATTACACAGCGTTTTGCCACGTCACTCGTTTGTTGAGGTTTGGGTTCGAATCCGGTCAGAGATTGGAGGAATTCTTAAAGACCTCTTCAATCGGAGCCGTAGTTAGCCGATCTTAGGTGGAGGCAAGGCTTTTCTCCGTCAGGTACTTAAAGTCTTTCATCCCGAACAACATGCAAACCGGCCTATGAACTTTTGCAGAAATAATACAGTGCAAAATGTCCTTAGTTACTAATGTACTATATAAATAACAACAATGAACAAACTCTCCATACCATTACTTCCAGCACCAACCTGCAGTGATTCGTAGTCTTCTTGTTAGCACGAAACAACTGGAATCAGGCTATCTTCTTCCACTCCTCAGATATCCAGTGTACTTTGTCTACTATACCTATAGCTGCTAGTGCTTATCTGACAAGAGCGAAAGATGATCCGCTAAAGTCGTCTGCCGATGTGCCCCATCCGTGACAGGTCAAATATGTCCCTTTGCACACCGCTGTTGTACTGTAATGCCATTTGACCGATTGTGGTCTGTGTGTTAGATTGTGCAATTCTTTTTACATTCTATCGGCCTCTCTCAATAAGCTGTCTCTACCTGCAGAACGCTGGCTAGATATTTTCTGGTTGTGGGACCATTCTCGGTACAATGTACGTGACACCCTTGAAGGGTAGCAGGGTCCATATTACTTGCGCTTCTACGTTTCGCACCAATTATCACGCTGCATTCAAAGTCACTTAGGCAGGGATGGCCTGAGAGTGCATCACTGCACCCGGGCAACAACGTTCAAGGGGCGCCTGAAAACCTGAAACTTACATACACGTATGAAGAAAAATTTAAGGGGGACGCCAAATTGCAATTTGCACCCGGGCGCAACATTCCCTAGGAACTCCCCTGCACTTGGGTTTCGTTGTTGACTCATTCTCGCTGAATTGCGTGCACGCACACACACTGTGCATAACAGAGTGGTATATTCATTGAACGACATACAAAATTACTGGCCACTCAGCATATTTAGAAACTTAAATTTTGGGTTAATACAAAAATAGTTATTCAAATGTTAATTAAATAAGAACCTATGCACTTTAGTCAAAGCTTAAATAAAACCGGCACTCACCTCGTGATCCGTTTAGTTGCATGAATTATATAAAAAAGGGGGTATGGGAAGACCTCACATTAAAAACTAAAATCGTAAGTTAAAAATCTTGGGTTAAAAATTAAAATTAAGCTCAGAGGAGGAAGAGGTGCACCGCGTCATCCTCTAGTTGTCAGTTTTAAAACGTAAAACTGTAAAGTGTTTAAATGGAATAAGGCCATTAGTCGTGAACGATGGACTTTCGTTAAAAACATCTTCAGTTGGCACTAAGGAAATTCTCTATCCTTCTGAAGATGTTTTTAACGAAAGTCCATCGTTCACGACTAATGGCCTTATTCCATTTAAACACTTGATAGTTTTACGTTTTAAAACTGACAACTAGAGGATGACGCGGTGCACCTCTTCCTCCTCTGAGCTTAATTTTAAAATTTAACCCAAGATTTTAACTTATGATTTTAGTTTTTAATGTGAGGCCTTCCCATACCCCCTTTTTTATATAATTCACGCAACTAAACGGATCATGGGGTGAGTGCCCGTTTTATTTAAGCTTTGACTAAAGTGCATATTTTCCGTCTTAACTTTCGGCATTTAAGCTCTTGCTATTTTTAATTATAGTTAAATAAGAACCACGTTTTAAATGGTTGGGGCAAGGCAATTAGGAATTTGGAGTGGGAAGGCACAACAGAAAATATTCATATTGGGGGGGGGGGGGGGCAACTTTATTAGCTTTTACCAGCACCTGGACCACATACGTCAGTAAAGAAACAGCTCCGTTATCGGCTGAAACTCGGTATCCTTGACCTACTTAGTTCAAGCACCTTAGCTAATAACCAAGCCCATATTTTTAACATTTTGATTAACTTTAAAATTTTCATCCATTGGCATACAGTAGAATCTTGATATCGATAATGATTTCCAACTTCTTCGTGGGACGACTTCTATAATCCCGAATATAAAATATGTTATTTAAAAAAGGAACATTGCGCTACAGTGGAGTGGGGGGGATATTTTAAATTCTCATTTCTCATATACAAAATTAATTAAACGGAATAAAATTTTACCAATAAAAATGCTTATTTCCACAAAATTTTCGTAAATGTGCAAAAACATCAGTACAACTTAGTATTTCAGTGGTATTCTACACCATAAAAATAATAAATAATAATTTTGCAACATATACCGGTACTTAGATTTCATTAAAGCTTTTGACATCGTTCCATATCCTTGCTGACATACAGGAAGTATGTCAACGACTGCTGTACAAACTGACAAATTAGAGCAGTGTAACAATAGGGAAAGGTTTCTGCTATGGGTAAATATGGATGGTTGAGCGGCAGAAGACAGAGGGAGGTTTTGAATGCACACCTGCTCTTCTTAGATTAATATTATTAGTGGAGTCCCTTAGGGTGCAGTGCTGGGCCCTTACTTTTTCTATATTTATTAACGATGTTGATGAAAGCATACCAAGCTTATTGACTAAGTTTTCAGATGATAAAAAAGGTTGGCAGGACGGTTAATGATAAGAATCAGAGTATGCTACTGCAACGAGTAAGTCCTAGGCAAATTAGGCAGTGGGTTGAGAGGTGGAATTGAGGTTTAATCTGATGAATGTTAAAATGATAACAGCTATTACATATGGGCACAGTTATCCCAGAATAATATACCAACTGAGTGGTATCACACTCAAGATGGCGGGGAACAAGAAAGACCTAAGTGTAAAATAAATAAATTTTCTGTTTATACTCCGGGACGACCAAACAGTCAGAGGAGTTAACAAGATAGACAGAATACAAGAAACAGCACCGTATTCAGCAGTCACGGGCTTGAACCCCGGTCACTCAAGGCAATTGTACAGCCTGACATGAAGTTCTCTGAGCAGTGCAGACAAGCTGCTAATAACATAACAACCTAAGATAGCTCATAAGGTTCTGTCAATGAAGAATGTGAATTTTGCCAGCAGGGAGAGGAAGGTGATTATCCCGTTGTATAAGGCAATGGTGAGACCACAACTTGAATACAGGTCTGGAAGCCTCATTTCAGGAAAGGGTGAGGATCTGTTGGAACGGGTACAGAGTAGAGTAAGGAGGTTAGTCACGCGCACAAAAGGGTACTCTTAATACGAAAGACTTCCATTCTGAAAATTACAGGACCTAGAAACTAGACACCGGCGGAGAGGTATTATGGGCACCCGAGAATGAACTCATTTGTCTACATGTCTGTGTCCATAAATTGCGTGTATACTCTGGTCGATTTTCCTGTTTTGCTGCTGAATGAAAAATCTGACTTTCTGGGGAGAAATTTGCTGTCCGCACTTGAGACTAACTCAGATACGGAATGAAAAAAAAAAAAAAAAATGCCCAAAAAAGTTCTTCGTGTCAATGACGGGATTCGAACCCGAGCCTTTCACTGCCAAATGTGGGAAAGATGGTGATTACAGCCATTCTGCTACCAGCAGAATGTTCTTTGGTATGAAGATTACGTTAGCCAGTGATTAAATGTTGAGAACATTTAGTTATGCAAAAAAATACAAGTAGACACATCATTTTCTCATAGCTTCATCATAATAACTCAAGGGTTGTCAACAAACAATAATCTAGTGTAGATTGATCAAGTCTGATGGACGCACAATTATACCGTTATGAATTAACAACATAAATTGCTTCTCCGCATTACCAATCCAAGAAAAATTTACAGAGGACAGCATCTTGAGTTCACTATGTAGAAAAATTGTTAGCCTTTCGATAAACAACAGCAGTATTAATATCATCCCTGACAGTTATAGATGGCCCATTAATATGGCATCATACTTTAAAAAACATACGAGTAGTATGTTTTTAACTGTAAACCCCCAGCCACTGTGCCGTAACGGGCAGTTGCAAATTTTGAACTTTTTAATACCTGGCCCCCTCGTATGTAAACCAGCTTGCAATAGTTATTGTGCAGCAGGTGTTAGTTGTCATTTGGAGAGCAATATCACGGTTGGGGAGCAAATTAATCGATGGAAGAGCTTTCAGTGAACCCATCAGAGATTTTAAAACAGTTTGCAATTATTTTGCAAACCAGTTAAATATCAGGGAAAGAGATGATCTGAGTGCAGGTGGTGCATGTAACATGCACCACCTGCAAATATTACTATTTAAACCTTTTAGCATCTCTCATATTGTGTGATTATCTTCACAACTGGGTCGTCATGTCTGCAATACCAGGGTACCTGCCCACCCACCGATGACAGGTCAATAGCTTTGAAACGTTGCCTACCGAGAATAAGTAACAATAGTCTTCTCTATTAGTGAAGCGTTACTTATTCGAAATAGTGCAATACCGTGACAACTCGTTGTGAAGGATGAGCACAATAAGAGATACAGAGGAAATGATGCCTCCCACACTACTATCGTAGTTTTTTCTTAAGAGTTCTCTATGGTGTATCCACACCGATATTATATAGATGCACAGATTCCAGAAGGATGGTGAGCGTGGGCGCAGGCAGGATATTTTGTAAGGTGGTGCATGTGGGAATAAATTTTTTGTTCACCAAATTTTCGAATACATGCAATATCTTATGTTTCAATAAATTAATGAAAATATTAAAAATTGTGTATTACTTCAAAATCCAAAGGTGGCGCACTTGCACCACCTTGCCCCATGCTGCTGGAGCCCATGACGGTGAGGATATTATTATTAAAGTCATCGTCTTAACACTAATGATGAGGCGTCTCCAACCGAGAAGTTGGAGACGTTTCATCACTGCTGAAATCTCCTGAATTTCAGGCTATTTGGCAAGTGGTGTTTGTTGTTTGTTCATTTCGGTATCCAAAATTCAGCAGCAGCAACAATTTGTTCCATTTATATTTGGGTAAAACCAATGAAACCAAGGTAGGCGAAGCCCATACTTTTACAACATATAGTATTGACGAACAGACTGCCGTTCTTAGATACACGACTGTTTTTTTTAATTAGGAAGTATTGTTTGTATAAACAGCACTTCCTACATGTTAACAAAGCGCAGACTATCGATTTGCTTAAAATGTGTTGGGCCAAGCTCAAACTAGATATCAGCTACTCCTAAGTCTTTATGACTCATAACAGTAGCAATTATTAGTCATGAATTCGCTAGGAGCTGAAATTTAGTATGACAGGTGTTAGTTTAAGAGAAGGCTATCATGGCAATGTTATTCAACTTAAGGAGAAGATTAAAAGCGAAACCAAGCTACGTTTGATATCGATTACTGCATACACGTAAACATAATCTCGGCGGTTTAGAAATGGGATTAACAGAACGAAGTGCAGAACAGATAGCACTTCCCCCAACCCCACTGAATTCATACAGTTATTTTTCTATTCAAGGGTGCAAGAATTGAAAGTATATTTTCGTCGATACTGAAAGTATTTTCAAGCATGTTAATTAAAGGATTAGGCCGACTGGGTGTCGGTGTGGGCAAGCGCGAGTTCAGATTTGGCCTGACACTAGAATTCGAGACTTGAGAAGCCAGCACGAACAGTAGAATGTTACAAATCTGATAGCCTTTCAATATCGAAGTAGACATGTTTGGAATTGCACAGTTCAATTAGTTAAGTGTATGGCTAACATCTATTCAAACAAGACTGCTAGTAGGGTTTCGAGAATTTTCTATGGAATGAATTTAGCTACGTAGAGTCATTTTTCAAGGTAGAAAAAACAGTACCAGATATGAGCTTTTTATTACAGATGTTAGGGATATGGAAATTCGGAGTAGGAAGCTGTAACAGAATTGCAAGGGGACAATGAACCAACGTGAAATTAATTCTAGGAGTAGAATTGCTGCACTTTGCTCATGAAAAAAATCAATTTACGGCGATTTTCACCTCACGTTGAGCCTACATTAACAACAGAAATTACAGAGTTTTACAAGTCAGCCACTCATTAAAGAATGTGTACGACTCCTTAAAAAGGAGACGTACACATTCTTTGATGAGTAGTGACTTGTGAAGCTTGGTGAGTATCCATATGAAAAGTCAGGCAATGGAGGGATATAGACTACAACTATATCATCAAACAACGTGCTGTTTACTTTAACAGACAATCGGTACTCATACAACTGTATGTGGTTGAACGAGACTGTCATGGTGTATTTGCAAAAATCATTCGTAAGAACAGCGCCATCGCCACGTCTAGTGGGAGTGCTAGAGTTGAAGTTTAGTTGGTTTTGATGGGGGCAGGAGCCAGGTGTCAATTAGGCACACATTGTCAACGGTGACAGAAAGAATTATTTATTCCGAGCGTAAAGCTTATTCCTCAAACTTCCCAAATTGATGATTCATGATAAAAAAAAATAAGGTTGTGAAAGAGTTAATTTAGATCACATGTGGCTTAATTAAAAGATATGCTTTCTACATGATTCCAGCATGACTATTGTACGCACTACGAGTCTTTTGCAATATTGACTTATATAATCAGTATCAAAGCCAACATGACTATTAGTTAAGCATGAGAAGCTATTTCTGTTAGAATAGTGATTAAAATTACAATTACGTTGAGTTAATGTGTGTTAAGTAGTAGTGGCTTGTGATGCAAGAAAGCAAGTGTATGAGCTTATGCAGCATCAGCCATATAAAAAAAAAAAAAAAAAAAAAAATCACACCATTCCCTCCAAATGCCTGTCCAGTTCCTCCTTAAATTTATTCAACCTATCAACTTCCACAACGACAGATGGAAGTTTGTTCCAGCAATTAACCACCCGCTGGCTAAAGGCAAATTTCCGCACATCTATTCTACATCTGTCTTTCCTTAATTTGAATTTATGCCCCATTGGGTTCTTAATCTGAACAAGTGGAAGGATCCCATCAGAATTCAGCGTGCTCAACCCATTATACACCTCAATCAGATCACCGCGCAGGTGCCTAGTCTCCAGCCACTGCAATTTGCAGAACTTAAGCCTCTCTTGGTAAGAGGATCCCTTCATTTCCCCTCACCAATCTTGTTGCCCTTCTCTGTACACGCTCAAGAAAATCTACATCCTTCCTAAAATGAGGCCTCCAGACCTGTACGCAGTACTCAAGGCGCGGCCTGACCATTGACTTATACAGAGGGACAATCACCTCCTTCTCCCTGGTAGCAAAATTCCTATATATCATTGACAAAACCCCATGACCTACCCTGGCAGCCTGTCTACATTGCTCAGAAAACTTCATATCTGACTGCACAATTACTCCCAGGTCTTTTTCATTTTCTACCACCTTAAGTGTACTACCACACGGTACGTTTCTCTGGGGTTACTTCTATCCATATGCAGTATTTTGCATTTGTCAAGGTTAAACTTCAGTTGCCATTTCTTAGCCCATCTGCCCAAATTATCTAGATCCTGTTGCAGTAGCACACTGCCATTACTGTCATTAACAACCGTGTCAACCTTTGTATCATCTACAAACTTCGACACTAAGCCTGATATACCTTCATCAATATCATTGATAAATATACAAAACAACAGAGGACCCAACACCGAACCCTGTGGGACTACTAATAACATTAGTCCGCGAAGAGCAGCACCCATTAATTACCACCCTCTGTTTTCTCCCACTCAACCATCCTTTTATCCATTGTCGCAACTTACCCTTAATACCATTCTGATCCAATTTGTACAATAGTCTTCCATGCGCAACAGTGTCAAAAGCTTTCCTGAAATCCAAGTACTGTATATGATATCAAAATTATTTTTTGCATCCAGTTCCTTTGTAACCACATCATAATATCCTATCAAATTTGTCAGACAAGACCTTCCCTTAACAAATCCATGCTGTGTCCAAATTATTGCTACAGTCTTGTATAGATGATCCTGCAATGCATCTTTAACCAGTGACTTCATTATTTTACCCAGAACAGGAGTTAAACTAACTGGTCTGTAATTACTCGTGTCACCCTTCGATCCCCCTTTGTGAATTGGGGATACATTTGCACATCTCCAGTCCGTGGGGATCTCCCCTGAATCCAAGGATGCTCTCTTAATTATGGCTGAGGGTTTGCTTAGTTGCTTTGCCGCCTCCTTTAAATATAACTGGATAGATCCCATCCACCCCAGGTGCTTTTCTTATGTTTAACTTCAACAAGTTCTCCTCCATTTTGCTATCAGTTATTACAAAATCATGAAGCACCCTGCTACAATTTGATAACCTTCTGCCATTTTTAAACCTTAATAACTCCTCATGTGTGAATGTAGATGCAAAATACTCATTCAGTTTGTTTGCTATCTGAGCAGGATCATCAACAGTCGAACCATCGATGTCAAGTGGACCAATCAGATTCATCCCCTTCCTTTTAGAGTTTACATAAGTAAAGAAATCCTTGCTGTTTTTTTTTAGCATCTTTTGCCAAAGATTTCTCGTAATCTGCCTTCGCCTGCCTAACCTCCTTTGTGACTTGATTACAGACTAGCTTATATCTGCCATAGGCTTCTCTGTAACTTGATAATCTATATGCATCCCATGCATTTTTCTTCTCTGTCACGAGTCTCATTAGTTCATTTGATAACCATTTAGGCCTAAACCTTGAACAATATTTCTTAGTAGGTATGAAACTTTTAGTAGCATCCTCGATTAATTCCTTGATTGCTTCCCACTTAGAATTTACTGTTGGTAACATTGCCAGTTGATCCCACTTACAGAATTTAAAAACTGTCTGAGACCACTGTACTTACCTTTATGGAAGCAAAAACCCCTGATGGGAATTATATCTTTAAGTAAATCCCACATCAGTACACTGTGATCACTGCCACCTAGTGGTTCCTTTATCTGCAAATTCTTAATACACGAATGATCACTGCTGATAACCAGATCAAGAGTATTACCCTCTCTGGTTGCCTCTTGAACATGCTGCTGCAGAAAACAGTCATTCAATAAATCCACAAAAGCCTTACTAGTGTGTGAGTGACCAATCCACAAGTTCCAGTCAATATCTGGGAAGTTAAAATCCCCCATTATAAGACATTCTGATTTACTAGCCCACTCTATTTCTCTGTACAATTGTTCATTGTACTCATTCAAGTCATTAGGCCTATAACACACTCCTACTCTTATTTTTGCTTTCGCAGTGTTTATGTCACACCAAACTGACTCAACAGTGCACTGTTCGTCTATATCAACTGGATGCACTTCTTTTGATTTTATGTTTTTCTTAATTAGCAGCATAACACCTCCTCCCTTCCTATCTTGTCTGTACACATTGTACTCCCCAAATTCCAGTTCGGCATTCCTTATATCTGTGTGACACCACGTCTCTGATATCCCAACAATATCCGCCTTTAATGTCTTGACCAACACTTCAAATTCATCAAATTTATTTACTATACTTCTAGCATTGGTATACATGCACCTATTCCTATTCCCAGCCACTCTAACACATCCCGTATACCCACCTGTTTCAAGATGACTGCCATCAGTCTCTGAAACCCCTAGCACCCCTCGCTCCGGGTCGCTACTTATTCTAAATAGTCGCTACTTATTCTACTATTCACGTGCGGAAATTTGCCTTTAGCCAGCGGGTGGTTGGTTGGTGGAACTGACTTCCATCCCTTGTGGTGGAGGTTGATAGCCTAAATAAGTTTAAGGCTCAGCTGGACAGGTATTTCGAACAAACAGAGGGGTGAAGTGGAAGTGGGGTTTTTTTTTTGGCTGATGCTGCATAAGCTTGCTTTCTTGCATCAAATGCCTCTACTAATGCTAATGCTAAAAGAAGTTGTGCAAGAATCACCTTCACCTCTGCCTGCGGCTACTTTTAATCTTTTAGTCTATGAATCCCCCCCCCCCAAGCTAGCAGTTTTCCGACCCACCTAAGTGTCAAATCAACTAAAGTTATACGGCGTCAGTAGACGCCACAATCTTATTGACTACGCTAATTGACTGCGTGTATTTTTTTAGGTCGGTTTCCCTGTTTGCTGGACTAATGTTTCCTTAATAGTCATAACTGACTATTAAGAAAACATGGATGTATGAAGATGGTAGAAAAAGGCATGCATTTAGATTGGCTTGGGTGTGTATCTGCGTCGGAGCTCTGAAAGTAAATCTCCAAAATTACCCACAAGGAATTTTTTTTTCTCAGCAGTAGGTACCCTGCACATAACGCCATTCCTGTGAGGGTGACCTCCACGCCTCAAAGCAAAAACAAAAGTTGTTTTTCACTGAATGGCGATTGCCACTTCATGGTTGTGTCAATACAACGCCAAATGAACTCAAAATTTATAATCTAGCTAGACTTCTCCATTGCAGCACCCAAGTCCTAGCCCAACTGAAACAATATATTTTTTTGGATATCGTCACACTATCTTTATTCGCGAAAGAATCCCTAGACATAAGCTAAACTCCCTGCAGAATTTTTACAGATATTCTCTGTTATGTCATTATCGTTCAAAATCTCGTGAGACCTCTCATACAATTTAAACACATCCTTATTTAACTTATCTTAAAAGGACGCTATTTCCATCCTCCTTCCCCTACTTTTCAATACAGAACTGTTAGCTTGTGTAATGTCTATTATAAATAATAATAATTCCATAACTGTCTGTAGAGATACATTAGCATGAATCAGCAGCACTTCATTACCTAAATGCGCAATTGAAAATTTTAGCCGTAAATCCTATTGCTAAATTTTCCAGTAGAAAACAATAATATCACTCTGCCATTTCGGTAGAACCAGTAAAAAATTTCAGAAAAGCGCCGTTGCTATTAACTTACTGAAACAATATATTTCTTTGGATATCGTCACACTATCCTTATTCGCGAAAACATTGGAATCCGTAGGCATAAGGATGGTTGAGTGGGAGAAGACATAGGGTGGTAATTGAAGACATAGGGTGGTGCTCTTCGTGGACTAATGTTATTAGTGGAGTCCCACAGGGTTCGGTGTTGGGTCCTCTGTTGTTTTGTATATTTATCAATGATATTGATGAAGGTATATCAGGCTTAGTGTCGAAGTTTGCAGATGATACAAAGGTTGGCACGGTTGTTAATGACAGTAATGGCAGTGTGCTACTGCAACAGGATCTAGATAATTTGGGCAGATGGGCTAGGAAGTGGCAACTGAAGTTTAACCTTGACAAATGCAAAGTACTGCATATGGGTAGATGTAACCCCAGAGAAACGTACCAACTGTGTGGTACTACACTTAAGGTGGTAGAAAATGAAAAAGACCTGGGAGTAATTGTGCAGTCAGATGTGAAATTTTCTGAGCAATACAGACAGGCTGCCAGAGCAGGTCATGAGGTTTTGTTAATGATATATAGGAATTTTGCTAGCAGGGAAAAGGAGGTGATTGTACCTCTGTATAAGGCAATGGTCAGGCCACACCTTGAGTACTGCATACAGGTCTGGAGGCCTCATTTTAGGAAGGATGTAGATTTGCTTGAGCGTGTACAGAGAAGGGCAAGATTGGTGAGGAGAATGAAGGGATCCTCTTATCAAGAGAGGTTTAATTTCTGCAAATTGCAATGGTTGGAGACTAGGCACCTGCGCGGTGATCTGTTTCAGGTGTATAAGGCCTTGAATGGGTTGAGCACGCTGAATTCTGATGGGATCCTTCCACTTGTTCGGATTATGAACCTAAGGGGGCATAAATTCAAATTAATGAAAGACAGATGTAGAATAGATGTGCGGAAATTTGCCTTTAGCCAGCGGGTGGTTAATTGGTGGAACAAACTTCCATCTGTCGTTGTGGAAGTTGATAGGTTAAATAAATTTAAGGAGGAACTGGACAAACATTTAGAGGGAATGGTTGTGTGAATTTTTTTTTTTTTTTTTTTTGGCTGATGCTGCATAAGCTCATACACTTGCTTTCTTGCATCACTAGCCACTACTACTACTACTCTATTTCTAAAAGAATAATCGAAACGAATCAGCTATGTACAGTATATATAAATTAAAAAAAACAATGATGACTTCTAGAAATACAAACCATCTTACACAAAACCAGGCGCCTCTGTAGACAGGTGGGCAGGAGAAGCAGTGCGTATCAAGAAGCACACGCTTCCTGATTAGACCGGGGTTCGAGCCCGTGACCACCAAATACGGAGGATGCGGAAAAGTCAGGGAATGGCCACCGCATATCCCCGGAGCAATATTGCCTCAGTTGCTCCGGGGATAAACAAGAACAACACAAAACCAACAAAAGCATTATGCACTGTTATGAATTCTTTTCTGTGTTTTTTAAATCTAGCCATGTTACTATCTTGAAAACTTAATTTCATCAAAAATATAACTCTTGATATGAAATAATAACTCGCCCAGTGTTATATTATGACAACCTTGGTTCCTGATTCAATGTTCATTATTTATTAAACTTTACTTCTTTCTTTTTGGCCCCTCTGAGCTGAGGTCACTGGTGCAAGTACAGTACACCATAGCTAATATGCCACTAAACTCATATTACAACGAGGAAAAAAAAGGACACCAACTGTTTCGCAATATCAAATATTAGTTTTCAAGTTATTCATTTTTAATAAGTGTGAAGGGGCTTTATAACCACCTTTCGCATACTTGATTATTAAAATTAAAATAACTTATTAATCATCGTTCCGTTTCGTAAAATTTTTCATTTAAACTCGGCTTGTCTACTTTACTAACCAAAAACCCTTGTTAAGATTAACGATTTCAACCATGGAGTGAATATAGCCCATAAAAATTTCTCGCATCATTAATGGGATTCAAACCTGGGCCTTTTAAACTCGGTGTGGAGAGGCCGTGATTATAAACATTGTGCTACCGCAATGACGCACTCAAGAAAAGGTAGTGGATGATCAGGTGCAGCTTTAGGTATGTTCATACTCCTACTTCAGTTTTCAATTGAAACAATTTTAATAAGCGATGAGCACCTGCTTATTACAGGCGCTCTGATGCAGCCCAAAGTGGCAAAATATCACACCCATATTGGCCACCACGGAGATTCCCGAGAGTCTGCGGACCAACAGCTGGTTTGGTGTCGTCATTAAAGATCAAGCGGTCAGGGTTTGGGGAAAAAGGGAGGAAGACAGAATTTATAGCTTTATGAGGTCTTACCGCAGTTGATGGTACTGAACTTAAGCCATAACAAATAACATAATTGTTGAAGCCCTAATCTTAGGGTGTACTTTGTCAGAGACTGTAAATGCATGTTCGGAAATTAACACTGTAATATCAATTCGGTTCGTCACATGCACCAATAATGTCATATAGTAAACTCGTTTTCTGCCTTCTGCACTGATTATATTGGTGTTTTGTAACAATTTCCATTTATTATTATTAGCCATATGGCGCAAGGAAGTCTGAGGCTTATGCTGCACCAGCAAAAAAAAAAAAAAAATTCTGAATTACCTCGAAAGAGAGAGAGAGAGAGAGAGTGCCAGTCTGAAGAAGAAGAGAATCACCAAGAAAGAGAAGAATGGTGATATTCAGCTAGGATCCTGGGTGTACCGGGCCTACTATCTCACTAGTGTGAGTCCCTGGGGTTATTTTCGAGCTCTAACTGAATAACTGAACGAGCTCTAACTCTAACTATATCAAAAACGCAACTCCCGATCTCTTTAAAATTGAATTCTGCTTACAGAGTGAAGTTTCCTAATGGGATTATAAAAACTTATAGGCAACTGGCAAGCAAGCGAATAAAATATACTTAAAAAGTTGCCCTATTATAAGGGAAAAAAGAAAATTAAATGTATACTATTTATATTTGTATTTTAACTGAACAGGAAGTAGTCTGATTTACCCCTGTCGGAGAATTTGTATCCTTGAGCTATTTCCGGGTCAGGAAAAAAAAAAAAAAAAAACGCGCACAAAACAAAGAGGGAAAAAAGTTAGTTGAGTAAATGGTTTCGCGCATTTTGAAAACTTTGTGTTATAAGTCACTTTTCTTTTTCTCAATAAAATTATTCTGCGATAATACCAAGTTCCCGGTGATGTAAACTGTTTACTAAAGCTAAGGTGATGTATGCTAAGTTTATTTGTTTAAATTTTTTTTCTTCTCGGATCCGATGACAGTTGTCCAATATTTTAATTTTTCTGACTTTTGCTCCGAATGAAGTTATTTTTAGTTACCCGTGCGCAGATAAAATCAATTAAATTTATATATTTTTTATCTTATGAGCTATGCATTGTCCCCCCCCCCCTTCCAATTATATCTTTTCGTTGTTGCATATATAATTTTGGATAACAAAAGATACCATGCTCGCAATAAGTAAACGAATGATTTCATTCAAATTACAGTTGGGCAAGAAATAAATATACAACTTACTTTTGACATAAAATTTAATGTATATAAAATAAAACTGATAGAACCTTAGAAGTTAGAACTTTATTTAAAAAGAAAAAAAAAAAAAAAAACGTTTCATTGGAAATAAAGAGCAATCGAATCAAATAAATCAAGAAGAAATCGCAAAATTAAAATTTTTCTATCCTTCAAATTTGCCATGATCCACAGTGTGGAAACCCTTTGTAAAACTATAAATCCCCCTCCCTCCAATTATGCTTGTTAACATCCATACCATCCCATTATATTCCCCCAGGTGAGGTAGCTTAACTGGTGGGTATGATAGTATAGAACTTAAATTTTCTTTCAAGTTACTGGTTATAATAATTTGAGACACTTCTGCAAGATGCTAATTTAGACATTTGGTATTTTATTGAACTTCTTCCTGCCTAAGCATATTTTCATTGTCTTATTATTATTATTATTATTAGCCTTATGGTGCAAGGAAGCCTGAGACTTTTGCTGCACCAGCCAAAAAAAAAAAAAAAAATTCCCTTAGAGAGAGAGAGAGAGAGAGAGAGAGCAGTAAAGCAGTCACCAAGAAAGAGAAGAATGATGATATCCAGCTCAGAACCATGGGTGTGCCAAGCCCATACTCACCTGAATGAGGCCCCCCCCCCCCCGGTACAAGACGATGAAAATATGAGAAAGAATATCACAAATGAGGCAGCAAAATGCCGACTCATGTGCTACTGCAACAGGATCTAGATAATTTGGGCAGATGGGCTAAGAAGTGGCAACTGAAGTTTAACCTTGACAAATGCAAAGTACTGCATATGGGAAGAAGTAACCCCAGAGAAACATACCAACTGTGTGGTACTACACTTAAGATGGTAGAAAATTAAAAAGACCTGGGAGTAATTGTGCAGTCAGATATGAAGTTTTCTGAGCAATGCAGACAGGCTGCCAGGGCAGGTCATGGGGTTTTGTCAATGATATATAGGAATTTTGCTAGCAGGGAAAAAGGAGGTGATTGTCCCTCTGTATAAGGCAGTGGTCAGGCCACGCCTTGAGTACTGCGTACAGGTCTGGAGGCCTCATTTTAGAAAGGATGTAGATTTGCTTGAACGTGTACAGAGAAGGGCAACAAGATTGGTGAGGGGAATGAAGGGATCCTCTTACCAAGAGAGGCTTAAGTTCTGCAAATTGCAGTGGCTGGAGACTAGGCACCTGTGCGGTGATCTGATTGAGGTGTATAAGGCCTTGAATGGGTTGAGCACGCTGAATTCTGATGGGATCCTTCCACTTGTTCAGATTACGAACCTAAGGGGGCATAAATTCAAATTAAGAAAAGACAGAAGTAGAATAGATGTGCGGAAATTTGCCTTTAGCCAGCGGGTGGTTAATTGCTGGAACAAACTTCCATCTGTCATTGTGGAAGTTGATAGATTGAATAAATTTAAGGAGGAACTGGACAGGCATTTGGAGGGAATGGTGTGATTTTTTTTTTTTTTTTTTTTGGCTGATGCCACATAAGCTCATACACTTGCTTTCTTGCATCACATGCCACTACTACTACTACATGGCTGCACATGTCACTCATTTAAAGAGGCCTGGGTTCAAATTCCATTGGAGAGACTAGAAAAATTCTTCAAGTCCTTTTCAATTGTGCTTGCAGTTAACCAATCTGAGGAATAAAGAAAGTAGGAATTTCCCTTGCAAGTTATTTTGGGTTTTTTTTTTTTTTTTTTGGCCTGAAACATGCAAATCAGCCCATGAACACACTTGTATAGACAATAGAAACAGCACAATATGGCCTTTGATTAATGGGACTTGCTCATGGACACAACCAGGACAAAAATTAGTTTAAAAGCCTGAAATCCAGTGGGGGAGAAACCAAAACAACAAGAATCGTACCATATCTAGGTAATATGTAAAAATGAAAAAGAAATCTTTAATAAAACAGATATGGTTTAACCTATTTTAAAAACAGTTATATTATTATATGTGAGGAATAATAAAGAATAATTGCACTAAAGTAAATGAGAAGCCAAAGGTTCTTCTGCTCAGTAATTATTTTATTGAACTTCTTCCTGTCTAAACATATTTTGATCACCTCATAAAAATCTCTATATGTCTCTATATTTATACTAAAAAATAAATGCACAAGGCATAATATAGACTACAGATTAGAATTTCACTACAGGACTGCCAGTACAGTATTACAATAAATATTGTGAATATATCACTGGCAGTCCTTTAGTGAATTCACAATAAATATTGTGAATATATCACTGACAGTCCTGTAGTTAAAATTTATGTAACAATGAAATAAATTTTTACAACAAGAGGTGAACAAAAACCAGGTCATTTTTAATTTTTTGAAGTAGTTTCTCTTGAGATACAAATTTCAAAAAAAAAAAAAAAATCCACGACTGTTGACCAGTCATCATTCCTCACTTTCAGACCTTTTAAAATGAAATTTTTAAAGAAAGAAAACTGACTAATGTCTGTTGTTTTGAAATTGCACATAAATATTTTTATGCATATTTTGTGCCTCCTATCAACAACAGTTAGCTGCTTTTAACCCAATGTCACAGGTCAAACCATACATTTTAAAAAACTACCTTTTAAGAAGCCACCTTAAAAAAAAATAATTTTTTAAGGTAGCTTCCTACCTTAAAAAAATTATAAAATTTAAATATATTTTATCAAAGTTACAAAACAAGTGTGGTTATACATCACCTTATGAGTTTTGTTTATTATACTATCCATAATTCAATATTTTGTTTATTATACTATCCATAATTCACTATTTTGTTTATTATACTATCTACAGATAACAAGTAGGTTAACAGGTCTCCAGAACCAGAGTATTGGAATGAATACTGTTTTATGATATTAAGTTGTATGGTAACTATTCAAGTTTTATGTATAATATATGAAGTTTGGTTAAACTTCAAGATCAATTCAAGTTAAAAATTTTCAATTATTGCAAATCACATATATCATCATCATCATTTTACCCTCTCTCTCCCCCATAAGAAAACAGCCTGAATCCACAAACAATAATGCCACACAAATGTGTGAATAAAGAAATGAAAGAAAAACTTATCCAGAGTTAAACACAGCAAAAACATTTGCTCAAAATTCAGCACTGGTGGTAAACAAGTTAATGTGATGTGCATTAATCAGCTGCATAAATTAAAATAAGAGGATGGAGGCAGTGTGTATGGTGCAAAATAGTGTAAGTCAAAAAGACAGCTGTTTAGAATTACATGCATTTCAAAATAGGAAACTATTCTGTTTGTTTCATACATCCTTATATACCAAAATAACACGCACAGAAATGCGTGATGGGATAAAAGTTTAATCAATCAGTTGCAGAGCAGAGTTAAAATATATATGTATATTAAGGGAAAGTCTACATTACATTTTTTTTTTTAGACTAATTGCTATGATTTGTCCCTTTGTTGTTTTTGCAGAATTTGACTTGCTGTGTTCAGTAAAAATAAAATACAATATGTCCAATGCAGAATTAGCAACCAGAGCTCTCTGGAATGCTGCAGATGCAGTTTGCTTTGATGTGGATTCAACTGTGTGTATGGACGAAGCAATAGATGAGCTAGCCAAGTTTGCTGGACGAGAAAGAGAAGTAATGGAAATGTAAGCAGCAGTTTTCTGTATTATACTTTTTTTTTAAATTGTAGGCTGAAAGGTATAAAATTTTCAGCAAAGCAAAAATAATTTGTGTTACTGAAATCTTTTTAAACATTAAAAACATCTTACCAGACATCTGATCAAAATTAGACTATGCAAAATGTCTGACCTTGTAAATAATTAGTTGATTATGTTTGTTATATACTGTTGTGGTCACTTTTTATATGCATAAAAATCTGAATACTACCGTAATGCAAAATTTTGAAATTTTTTAAATTGGAAAAACACAGATGTGGAGAATGAAGCATCTCATTTCATTTATTACTAAGGTGTAATTTAAAGTGCAGTGTTATAATTTATAAAGACCTTCGTGACCTCCCCCGCCCAAATTTTCTCCTTCTCTACACCCCTTTGGCTCGATGAAACTGTAGCATTTTTATTCTGGAAGACATTGCTCACTGGATGAAGATAACTGTAACTTTATGGGAAACAAGAGATATTAAAATTTTTAGCCCATTGAGTTCTGGAATGTGACAAAGAAGGGACTTGAATCGACTTATTTCTTTTGAGAGAGCAGAGCATGAATAAAAAAAAGTTTGGGAATGGTATATATAAACTGGTCTTGTAGTATATATTCATATAGTGAGAGGTCAATTTTTTAGGTACACTGATAATATCAAATATGTCCTCAGAGATGGCTTAAGTCATCAGGTTATGAACCCCAACAAGGTGCCAAAAGCATCCTTTAAGAGATGTGCTGGCTCTTGTTGACTCAATTGTATCCAGCAATTGTCCCCCCCTCCCAAAAAAACCATTTTGACAGAAATACACCTATTTCATATTTTATGATGCACCCATACTTCCTTAATGCACTCTGCTTAATTTATTTTAAAGATGGTGTAGAAAACAGTCTCTTGACTTTCAAATGGCCTTCCATCTTCTGAGATGCAAAGAATGCTGGATGTGTATCTGAGCCCATCACATATGATTCACTGCAAGAATCATATAAAGTTCAGATATATGACTGTCAGTGAAAATAATAGTAATCAGGCAGTAGCATTCAAAACTTGGAGTTGATTGTTGTTTGTTTGTTTGGTTTTTTAGGAGCATTAGCAACTAAGGCCATATTGCTCTGGGAATATGCGGTGGTCATTCCCTTGACCTTTCCGCATCCTCTGCATTTGGTGGCGACGGGCTCGAACCCCGGTCTAATCAAGAAGCTTGTGCTACGCACTGCTGCTCCTTCCCACCTGGCTACGGAGGCGCCACTTGGAGTTGAAAACTATGGGAATACCCTCCCTATAGTCTAGGCTTGTTCTCATGTAAGCACCTTTTTCTGAGGAAGCACTTCACATATTGTAATTTTTGTATCTGAAAAATGAAATTGAATGATTAATGATTGGCTGTGACATCCAACTTATAGAATAGAATTCTTTAAGACTGACATAAAGATGCTTTTCACTGCCAGATCTGCTAGATGGAAGAAGGGGACTTTGAATATTAACTACAAAAATATATGGATTTAGAATCATACTTTGTCTGCACTTTAATTCCACAGTCAAATTTTAATTACCATTGTCCGAATTCCACACCCTTACATTGTTTCAGTGGATAAACATCAGAAATGATTGAGCATGTTATAACAGAGTCCTGTTATTAAATGATGATGCATATGCATGCCTTCACCCTGCCAAAGGATAGTTTACATGATTTTAAATTTTTTAGCAATGTCTCTAACGTTGGTTGTGCGGTTTGGGCAGTTTTGTCAGCTTTGAATTTCTGAAAAATCAAATGGGCATCATGCCTCTAAGGCAAAGCTTGTTTTCAGTAACTGTAGAAGTGAAGGTTGCATTTATGAAGTGTCCTTATTATTGGTCAAGCAACTAAGAATATTTTGTAATGATGTCCAGAGAAGGATGCACTTAAAATTGGAGTTATATTTTTAATTCTATTCAGCATTATATATATATATTTTTTATTCCTTATACTGTGTTACTTTGGAATTCTTATTAATGGTGATTTTTTACAGATGAAAGCTGTATTCAGATTTGGCCTTAAAGCAAATGCAGTTTTAATGTAATTAATTAAAAATAACCATTATTCCCTACCTACCAAACAGTGTTCTTTTTAAAATTAGTGAACACACTGGTAGTGAAATTTTAGTAATATTTTATGGAAACTACTAGTTCTAGTTATAATACACTTAAATTACTTCCAGCAAAAAGTTATTTATAAATGTAATTAAGTTTGAAAGTGATGATGCCCTAGCCTACTCTAAATCAGTGCTTCTTGCACCCTGTAGTTTGAGAAGAATTGCTCTAAGTATATACCTTCTGGTAGCAAATATACTTATGTAAGGTTCAGTATTATATATTATATTTATATTATATATTTCCTCAAACCTCCTTTTCAAAACTTTCTCAAAACTTTAGGACACTTAAAGCAATGAGAGGTGGATTAACTTTTCGTGAAGCTTTAACCAGGCGACTGGAGCTTATCCAGCCAAGTATGTCTATGTTAGAGGACTATCTGCGCTGTAATCCTCCACGACTCACTCCTGGCATAAAGTAATTTTATTTATTTATTTTTTTTTTATATGAAAATTTTTGTTTTCACTACTATTTTGAACTTTCAAGTAGCCAAATTTTATCATACCAGTTATATTGTGATGTAACTAGCAATAACTATTTTACCTTATAACAGTGTTTCCCAAATTGGATTCCATAAAGCTTTCAACTAGGGTTTGCAGCTCTCAGTTCATTAATATTAATCATATGATGCAAGAAAGCTCAAGACTTTTGTTGCACTAGCCAAAAAAAAAAAAAAAAAAAAAAAAATATATATATATATATATATATACCGTATTTCCCCACGTACAAGATGCACCCTTTTTCGAAAAATTTGGGGTCTGAAATACTGGGTGCGTCTTATACAGTGGTTGTAGATTTTTTTACTTGCATTTCCCGCTTTTTCGCACTTGTTGTCTTTGCGCTCATTGTTTCGCACTTGTTACCGGTATATTAGGTAACATTATCTTAGGTATATTATCTTAGCCATTTCTTAGCCCAGAAATGGCTAAGAAAAGATTTTTGTACAGTGCTGAATTCAAGTTAAAAGTGATCCAGTTTGGAAAAGTGAATGGAAATCGTGCTGCTTTTTATGGAAATCGTAAGTTTGGTCCTCCTCCAACTGAGAGACTGGCTATGGGAAGAAGAAACCCTACTGAAAACGCCACGGCAGAAGAAGGCCATGAGAGGCAAGTCAGCAAAATGGCCTGATTTAGAGAGGGAATTGAAGATATGGATTGAAGAGCAAAGGGCAATTGGAATTCCTGTGTCCACAAAGATGGTTCAGCATGAGACAAGAAGAATTGCTGATGAAAAAGAAGTTACTGATTTCAAAGGAGGACACAATTGGTGCTTCAGGTTCATGAAACGGAATGGACTAAGCATGTGTACACGCACCAGACTTTCCCAAAAGATGCCTGAAAGCTATGAGTAGAAGGTCCTTGAATTTCATCGTTTTGTCATTCAATGTCGGAAGACATCAGTTTGAGTTGGGACAAACTGCAAATATGGGCAAAGTTCCCCTTCAATTTGATGTCCCAGGTAACAGAACTGTTGATAAGAAGGGGTGAAAACTGTAACTGTGAAAACAAGTGGACATGAAAAGAGCCATTATACAGTTGTTCTAGCTTGTTGTGCCGATGGAACCAAGCTGTCTCCTATGCTGATTTTCAAACACAAAACAATGCCAAAAGAAGATTCCTCGAGGAGTGATTGTCCACGTTCATGACAAGGGTTGGATGGATCAGGATGGGATGACGATCTGGTTTGAGAAAGTATGGAGCAGGAGACCAGGTGGGCTCTTACGCAAACCTGCCCTATTGGTGCTTGATCAGTTCGGGCCACACATAACAAAAAACACAAAGAAGATTGCTGCAGAGCAAAAAACAAAACTTGTCGTCATACCTGGAGGCTTGACATCCCAGCTCCAACCACTTGATGTCAGTATTAACAAACCCTCCAAAGCTGCCATGAGAGACGAATGGAACCAATGGATGAAGTCTTCTGGGGACAATTTGATACCAGCAGGAAGAGTGAAGAAACCAACTATAGGAGAAGTTTGTACCTGGGTGAAAAGATCCTGGGATAATATCAAGATTGAGATCATTGTCAAGTCATTTAAGAAGTGTGGCATTTCAAATGCCATAGATGGAACTGAGTACGAGGCAATATATGAAGACAGTGATTCTTCATCAGACACAGATGAGGACAAGCTATTGGATGGGAGTTTTGACAGTGATGAGGAGTTATATGAATTTTGTGATGAATAAAACTTGAGTTCAATAACTTTATGTAATACATTTTTTTTTCTCGAATTTCTGGCCCCAAAATTAAGGTGTGTCTTATACATGGGGAAATACGGTATATATAATAAAAAAAAAAAAACATAAAATAAAAAATAAATAAATAAAAATAAACTATTTATTTGATTATTTCAAAAGTCACAAGTTAGGATTAAATTTGAAAGTGTCTACAGTTCTGCTCAGACATGATAGGAGGGAGTATATGATGAGAGCCTTGTCAATCAATTCAGCCCTAGAGAGATTGTGCAAGGCTCATTAGGTAGAATTTTTTTCAGCATGGTCTGTACTTGCTAACAGGAGAGACTGCTTCTACAGGGATGGGATACCCTTAAATAGAAAGAGTGCAAGAATATTTGCTGATGCTATTGAGGCAGTGTTAGGTGGGTGTTGGAAAACTGCTAGCTTGGGAGGGGATTCACAGACTAAAAGATCAACAGTAGCTGCAGGCAGAGGTGAAAGTGATTCTTGCACCGCTTCTATTGGAATGAGCAGCAGCCTAGAGAGCAAGTTGCTGAGAATTTCAAGACCTGATGGAGTCATTGTGGAACAAGTAAATACATGGGCCGAGTTAGGGTAACTAAGAGTAAGAACAGGTGCATGTATACTTGCATGTACACCAATGCTAGAAGTATAGTAAATAAATTTGATGAATTTGAAGTGCTGGTCAAGACATCAAAGGCAGATATATTGTTGGGATATCGGAGACATGGTGTCACACAGATATAAGCAGTGCAGAATTGGAATTTGGGGAGTACAGTGTGTACAGAAAGGACAGACAGGGGAGGAGGGAGTATGCTGTTAGTAGTTAAGAACCACAAAATCTAAGGAAGTGCATCCAGTTGATATGGGTGGACAGTGCAATGTTGAGTCAGTTTGGTGTGACATAAGCACTGGGAGAGGAAAAATGAGAGTAGGAGTGTGTTGTAGGCCTAATGACTCTAATGATTACAATGAACAATTGTGCAGAGAAATAGAGTGGGCCAGTAAATCAGAATGTCTTCTAATGAGGGATTTTAACTGGAACTTGTGGGTTGGTCACTTCCACACCAGCAAGACTTTCATGGATTTATGGGAGGATTGTTTTCTTCAGCAACATGTTTGAAGAGCAACCAGAGGGAGTAATACTCTTGATCTGATTATCAGCAGTGATTATTCATGCATTAAGAATTTGCAGATAAAGGAACCACTACATGTCAGTGATCACAGTGTACTGATGTGGAATTTACTTAAAGATGTAACTACCACCAAGGATAAAGGGAAGGGATTTTGCTTTCATAAAGGTGACTACAGTGGTCTCAGACAGTTTTTAAATTCTGTACAGTGAGATCAACTGATGATGTTAAAAACAGCAAATTCTAAATGAGAAGCCTTCAAAGAATTAATCTTGGAAGCTACCAGGCTTTTCATACCAACTAAGAAATACTGTTTAAGGTTAAGACCTAAATGGATGTCAGATGAACTATTGAGGCTCATGGCAGAGAAGAAAAATGCATGGGATGCATATAAATTATCAAGTGACACAGAAGCCTATATCAGATATAAGCTAGTCTGTAATCAAGTCAAAAAGGAGGTTAGACAAGCGAAGGCTGATTACGAGAAATCCTTGCCAAGGGAAACAAAGACTTCTTTAATTATGTTAACTCTAAAGGAAATGTGATGAATCAGATTGGGCCACTTGATGGTTTGACGGTTGATAATCCTATCCTGCTCACATAGCTGACAAACTGAATGAGCATTCTGCATCTACAATCACACATTAGGAATTCTGTATGGAGAGGACAGAAGTATACTAAACTCTAACAGGGAGCTAAATGATTTTGTAATAACGAAGAGCAAAGTGGAGGAGAAATTTCTGAAGTTAAACATAAAAAAGTCACCTGAGGTGGACTAATTATAAATAGTGTCTATAATTAGTTGGAAACACAGATAACAGATGGCAGCATGTAGTAGAAAAATTACGACAATTGTACATTAATGAAACATACTGTTTGAATCAATCCTCAAAACATAGAATTGTGCCACTTTTAAAAGATTAAACTATATTTTTGGTGAAATGTATTATTAGGCACATGTGACACAACAGTATCTCCTGCTAGATAATTTCTTTTTAAAATAGTTAATTTATTGTCCAGGGAAACTATTGCCATTCTTTCTAAAGTCATTTCATGTTTCAGTGATAATAAGCAGCTAAAGCTTTTTGATAATTTTACTGCAGCTCTATGAAGTTAATCACACTACAGACCTGACACTATCACTGACACACTAGCTGAGTGACTCGGGAATGCAGTAATATATGCATATGAGTTGACCATGGTTCAAGAGCCAGTGTGACTGCTAAATATGGTTAATTTAGTAAACAGAATGCTAATTTCTTGTATCCTTGATCAATATATCTATGTGCTATTTATTTATTTTATTCACACTGCAGTTTGACTTGTAGAAGAGGGGCTGAGATTTATTGCTTGTAAGCATGTGCTAGAAAGTGTTACTCCTGTGATTGCATATTTCTGTTTAAGCTAAACAGTAATAAGCATTCTCAAACATAACTCTAAAGTCATATTAAACTGCAGTACTATAGTGAATTTTTTCCTAAACAAAAATATCCTGTTCTCATAACTTTTGGTTATTCAAATACAGTCCACCTCTGTTGTATATTGCAAAATGATATTGTTTTAAAATTTTACTGGATCAAATGAATTTCACTTTTTAATTCCAGCAGTTTTTTCTGCATTTATTTTATGTTATTGTAAACTCATCTCTGTTCTTTATGTAATAAGTTTCCTAATCATTTTTTGTATTGCATTTTTTTGTACAACTGTTCAAAACTCAAATCATTTTGATTTAAAAAGAAAAATAACTCACCTTTGTAATTTTTCATTTTTATAATGCATGTATTAGTCTGTCACTACCAGTGAACACAATTCCCACTTTTAAGTTGTGCATACACAATGCCTCCAAATTATCAGCATGCAGTCCAGTTCAAAATATTAGTTTCCTGAAAAATTATATACAGTTTCTTAATTTCTTTCAACAATTAAGATATAATGTCATGTTTTGAGGTATACCTAATTAAAATTGAACACCCTTTTCCACAAAATATTAAATTCCTAGTCTTTACAAATATGCTTTTCAGAAATATAGCAGTATTTATTATAAGTTAGCTTTAAGTAACTTTGCTTACTAGCACGATTCTATAGGAAGTAATGACAGACTCTACTGAAAGCATTTATATGTAAAGTTAGTTTAATAAAAATTTCAAATTCCATGAACAAACATCTCTCTCTCTCTCTCTCTCTCACATGGAAAGCAAACTGCTGAAAGGGTAAGTCAGTGACATATTCAAAGTACTCAGGGCCACAAGCATGTTCAACTGGTTCTGTTGAACAGAGCCCCACACTCAAATGGTCTAAATAATATCATCTGCATCTTTTCTGCATTTCTATCAATGAGCCTACCATCTTAGTGTCTAATTACCCGCATTAACATCACTCCAAGAGTGATGTTAATACTCGATATCGATAAGTATTATATAAGTATTACTCAATAAGTATTCAATATCAATACTTTTTGATATCAAATGTAGGACATTATTTAAAAATGGAATTTTTATGTTATACTCACTTTCAATAATATCTGTATTGTTTTTAACTTCTGGAGGTAAGGAAATAACAAACAGGACCCCACAAGTAATCCACAGGGAATACGGCTAAAATCTGTCAAGTGCATTACATTACTTACAAAGTAAATTTTTGTAAACAGCACACGACATCCTTTTTTCAACTAGAAGTTACAGTTAGAGTAGCACAAACTGCTAAGGACTGAACTAGACAAAAATACACATGAAATGACAAGTGATTTATGGAGAGATCATGTGACTTCACTTCGGCATTAGAATAAACTGGACAGTTTGGTTTGATTTAATTTTCTCAAAACACGGTAAATTCCAGAGCATCAGAATGGCAAAATTAGTAAATCAGCAAGACTGAAGTAATGGTCACCAAAAGAAAAAAAATATACATTTGAAGAAAAGTTAAAAATAATCAAAAGAGTTATAGAGTGGAGAAACAAAATGCAGTAAAATTGGTGAGTGGAATTCCAAAAGGAACAATCTGTAGTTGAATGAAAGAGGAAGAAAAATTTCATTTGTTCATAGACTCCATAGAAGATGCAGTAAGCCTCCAAATGAAAGAACTTTGTGAAAACAGTGATGTGGACTAAAGCTTATACGAGTGGTTTCTACAGAAGCTTAGTAAAGTAGTGCCAACAAATGGAGTAATTTTGAAAACCCAAGAACTTAAATTTCATAATGTGTATATATAAATAAATAAATAAGCTACTTGGAGATGATGACATTTAAAGCTTTTGAAGGGTGGCTTTGGAGATGGAAGGTTCGTCATGGGATATCATCCCAGGTTAGTCTAATAGGCAAATCTGCATTTGATGCCATTACAACAGACGTAGAAGGAAACATTCGGGAAACACAGAAGCATTTCCTGAATTTCAGCATAATGTGATTCAAGATAGTGAATTCACAGAAAAAAAGCTGTACAATTGTGATGAAACAGCACTGTACTGTAAACTTCTCCCCGACAAGTCACTAGATATAAAAAAGGTACCCAAGAAAGCTGACATGAAAACTAACGAAGAGAAAATTACTGTGTTACTGTGTGCAAAAAGACTGGAAATTACAAGCTAAAGCCATTGGTAAATCCCAATTACAATACATTTGCATTGGTAAAAATCAAAGTCCCTGTGATTTATAAAACTAGCTCCAACATTTGGATGACAAGTGATATTTTTGCTTCATGGTTTGAAAATGAGTTTATATCATCAATGAGATGCCACTTGCTTTCCAAAAAACACGAAGAAAAGGCTGTTACTATTTGATCACTGCCCAGCTCATCCTGCAGCTAATTTCCTGAAATCAAAAGATGGCAAGATCAGAGTCGCATTTTTGCCAAGGATCACACCTGCACTTTTTGTTTTTTTTTTTTGGTAGTTGTTGGCACATCGGCTTCTGTGGCCATAATGCACCTCCCAAGGTTTTTGCAGTACTTTGATCCAAGCCCAAGGCGGGATTCGAACCCGCGACCTTTGGGTTGCCAGGCAGGCACTTTACCCACCCAGCTAACCCGGTCGGCACACCTGCACTAATTCAGTCAATGGATCGGGGCATTATTCAAGCCTTCAAAGCCTACTATTGTGGTGCGCTACTTGCTGGTGTCGTGAACTCAGAAAATTCAAGTTCTAGAACTTCTGAAAATATCAACACCAAAAGATGTTGCTCTACAATATCGGGTTAGCATCAGTGGTGCATTCGGGCCAGAACGCACCGGAACGATGTTCCAGTACTTTTTTCTAAATGTCATGATAGAAAATCATTAAATTTATACACCTAATATTACGAAACAATGGCATAATCAAAGGGGAGGAAGAAATATCTATTTTACTTATTGCTATTAAAAATATATATTAATAGTAATCTTTAAAATTAATAGATTTCTTTAAAAATTTATTTAAAAACAAAAATATAAATTTCACAATGAAACTTGAACGTTTCTTACTAAAGTACAATGTGTTAGATAAAGAGATCCAGCAAATGAGATATACTGTGATGCATGCGAATGCTGCATTTTGATTTACCATGAGGTGAATGCTAGAACTGGTTGTTCTATAAACCGTGAGTCTGAAGTCTGATTCAGTTACTGTACAGTCAATGTGGCGTTGTCACATAGTCTTCTGGAGAACGAGCGTTCCGGTACTATGTTTTTTATGACGAGCATTCCGGCACTATTTTTTTTTTTTAGCAATATACCTCTGGTTAGTGTGGAAGAAAGTAATCTCAACAACAACAATTTAAAAATGTATTGGAAAAGACAAGATCACTAATAATAACCTTGAACTAGCTAGCAACATTTTCAGAACAAGAAGCAAAGGCTGTTTATAACATACTTGGTTGCAGTCATGGAACAAATGACCTGGCTGCTTGGATTGAGGTGGATGCAGAAGCATCAGTTTCACGTTACTTGATGTTGTTGTTGTTATTTAGCTTAATGACACAAGGGCTACTGACATGTTACTTGGGCGAGGAAAGAAACAAGGCAATCGACAAACAGAAGTTGTTGTTTTTTGTTATTTGGTTTTTAGGAGCATTAGAAACTAAGGCCATATTGCTCCGGGGATATGCAGTGGTCATTCCCTGACCTTTCTGCATCCTCCGTATTTGGTGGTCACAGGCTTGAACCCCGGTCTAATCAAGAAGTGTGTGCTACGCACTGCTGCTCCTGCCCACCTGGCTACAGAGGCACCGACAAACAGAAGGCCAGTGATACTCACAAGATAATGTGGATGACTTGTTTAAGGAAAAAGAACTAGAAATTAACAAAGTGCTTGAAAACATTAATGAGGTGATGGCATGGTTAAAATGTCAGAGTGATGGTGAACATCTTCATTTATTGCCTCTGACCATTGTTAAGGTCATCAGTTCTGACAAACTAAATTACATGACTATTTCAGAATGGATTCATAAAATGCAAGTCCATAACAGCATTGTGTATTAGTAGAATGTAAAGGGAATGATATAACCTTTAATACTTTGTCTTTTAGTCTATATACTCATAAAACACTACTTTACACTTTAGTAAATAAATACTTTATGTACTAAAGTGAATTTATGTTAAAAAAAAAAAAACTGGAAAAAAAAAAAAAAAAAGAAAGAAAGTTGTTTCAGCTATAATGGAATTCCGCTTATAACATGGGCATCAAAGAGTTGTTGCCTCACACCTACGTTATATTGAGGTTGCACTGTAATTACTATTGTTATAATATTACTGACCGGAGCAGTTAAGTTCCCCCCCCACTGACATTATTTCAAGGTTTTATAATGCTTGCAGTTTATCGAACATAAAACAATTTCATTGAGTAGCACTCATATGCAGCTGCATATAAACTGCTACAGATTTCAGTTTGAAAAACATTCCAGGCAGATTTAGGCACATTCAATGCCCATTATATCAGAGGGGAGAAAAGGTGTTTACAGGCCAGAATGCCAGGAAATCAGTAAACATTAGTCAGAAGACAATAGGTTAGCAATACCATCTAATTAGAAAGACAGTTTTTCTCTTGAAATATATCCATGCAAAAGAGAAGTCAAAAAAAGGAAAGCAGTTAGTGGGGGAGGGGGAAGCCAGCTTAGGGGGAGAATATGCTTGTTGGCAGAAAGACTGCTAATCATCTAGAGTACAAACTTTTTATTTATATAAAAGCTTGCTAGTTAAAATCTGTCAACCGAAAAGCAGAATTAATTTCTGTTGATAAAAATTAATGAAATGAAGAGTGCATTTGAAAATAATACGAAGTATGTTGATGTATGTGCCTTTAGCATAAACTCTCCAATGTTTGCCATAAGGATAGTATCTGTTCCCCGTATAATAAAAACAGAAACATTCAAACAAAAAAAAAGGTTATTTCTGAATTGACAGTGACCACTGCACATACAATAAAATATGTGTACCATCATTTTAATGAAGTATGTATATCCTTAATATCTATCATTAACCCCCTCACAATCATATCTTTATTAATTACTTCACTAAGATTGGATTAAATTTTAAAAAACTCAAAATACTATTGCTCAGTAACTTAGCATTTTGACTTCACTTAGGCAACAAAAATATGCAGTATCATACAGTTGCTAGTAGCAGTGACAGGTATTTTGTGTTATGTAAAAAGAATTAAACTGATAGACAGATACTAAACTGATACTGATACTGATACTGATAGACAGATTAAACTGGTAGACAGATCCCACCATTACCTAAAGCGTACCTGGTTGGAATCGTTAAATATAAAATCTTCGGATAAATCCTTGAACAGGAACAGTGGTTGCCAAGTCAACCCGATCACAGAGTCAGTAGTTCTATCATTGGACAAACGCTGGCCACGTCATCATGCGTCACAGCCACAAACGTCAACAAACAATTAAACCTCGCGTCTCACGCACCTGGCAGTGCACATCTCCATTCCAACTGCCATTCATGTATTTTTAATTCTGATGAAGGCTACCATATAGCCGAAAGCTCATATATTTCTTCTTTATTTGTACGCTCTGTGTGTAACTATAATAAATTTCTTAATGAATCCAGAGCGCGTAGGCCTGTTTCGTTATGTTAGAATTAAACTGGTAATGTAGATTTATTATTATTTTTTATTGTTACTATTATTTTATGTATTTAAATATGTTTTAACACTGTTGTAGCAATAATAAAGTAGAAATTCTGTTCTCCCACTCAGCAAAAATCTTGAACAGGTACTCCATGCTTTTTAACAATCATAAAAAAGTAACTCTCATAACTATACTGTGTTAATGAAAGTTTCAATTCTATGAAGAACTCCAGAGTAGGTAGTGAATGTAGCATTTTTAGCACAGTAAACATAAGAAGTACACTAAATAAAACACTGCATCAAATTGATGTACCAGGGATTGGACGTCCCTGTCTCACTTTTTATTGCTTATTTCTTTCTTTTTTTTTTTTTTTTTTTTTTTTTAAGATCTGAAGAGAAATTTTAGTCTGACAATAATAAGCTGCAATCCATTCATTATTTATTATATATTTCTAAAAATTACCTTTGAATTATATTTGCAATTCAAACTTGCTCATAATTGTAATTGCAGCAAATACTTTGTCATGTTATATTAGTTTATTTCTGTATTTTATATTTGAAATTAATAAAACAAAACAAATAAAATTAATTATTAATCACTGTTTTCTGTTATATTTGTAATATATCAAGTCATGTTGACCAACTGTCCTGTTAACCAATTGTTTGTTGACCAGCTCTCCAAATATGACATAATTAAGATTTTGTATTTGGATTTAACATATGAGAGATGGATGAATTGTGCATTTATAGTAGTTGATGATTCATACAACATTATGATTCATATAACATTATGTTATGTGAACATAATGTTATATTCATATAACATAAAGTTGATGATTCATATAACATTAGATTACATCTAAAATTCCTTCATTTCATAAACTGATGTAAAATTAATAAACTTAACATGCTATGCAACCAAGCCTCTTCTTAAAACGAATTTTACTTGCATACTTTTTTAACCAATTTTAGGGGGATTATAAATATTATATTTCTTCCATAAAAACATTTAAATTTTTTTATTTCTGAAAACCATGCAGTTAACTCATTCATAAAGTAATTTTTTTTTTTTTAATTTATGAGGAAAGCATACAGTTCTTTAAATAATTAATATGTTATTGTAATGTGTTTCTGAAAAAAATTATTCTTCCATGTGGCATTTATTAGGGAATTAGTGAGAGTTCTTCATAATAGAGGTGTTCCTGTATATCTTATTTCTGGGGGATTTCAAACTATTATAGAGCCTGTAGCAAAAGCCTTAGGGATTCCTGTAAAGAACATATTTGCTAACAGATTAAAATTCTACTTCAATGGTATGTATATTATACTCTTTTTTTTTTTTTTTTTTTAACCACTCTGTTTTAATTTCAGAAGATCTCCTTTTACACAGAAAATTATTTTTTCACACAGAAACCCCACCATTCAGACATATTTTAAACTAATTTCAATGAATTCTAATTTATATATAGTCTTTAGAAAAGACAGTCATGGTTTATGGAATTTATTTCCTTAAATTATTTACTCATTGTATTGTATCTCATATGTCTGTGGTCTCTCTCTTGAACAATAATAAAGAAGTTTGTATTTATAACAAAAAATTAATTTTGTGGCGGTTCAACTTGATTTCCAAAATAAATTTGAATGGTGGGCTCCAAAACATCACTGATAAGTTAACAAGACCAAAGTAGTTTTTATTAGAAGTAGAGAGTGTGGACCCCAGAAAGCATATGGGTTACCAGTGCAAAGATCAGAGAAATTCATAGCATGTCTTGTAATCACCTGATTTAAAATTAATATCAGTGTACCAACTTATACAGAAAGATTGTAACTGCATCCATACAAAAATAATATTGTGTCTGTGAATTGCTTATATCCTTTGGTCTGTTTGGCTGTATTATAAACTAGAGTGAGTTCCTGAGTACTGATCTAGAAACAAAGGATGCTGAACAACTGCTTGCCTTCCCTGGTGAATTATCCTTTGGATACCTGAGGGAATTGGAGCATAAAAGACACAGTAAGAAGCAGAATCCACTATTATATAATTATATTAGTACTGGTAGAGCACTAGATGATATAATGATATACACTGTAGATAGTGCACACTTGACCAAAATTACCAAGTAGGTTGTGGAATTAATGGTATTACCACCAATGAACCACATCCAAACTAGCTAAAACAGCCCTGTATCATCAGACTGCTACCATCAAACTGCACAGTTGATGATACACTCCAACAGGAAACACTCTTCCAATTCATTCCACTGGAATGAAACATTGTTTAGTAAGATTTGTCACTCCATAGCATAAAAGACATAGTGAATGTAGGGATAAACAACATGATAATATGCATATTACACTACATTGTTTTTCACAATTTTGAATTAATTTAATGATACATTAAACAACTATATATTTTGCAGACTTTTGCCTTCTTCTTCTGTGGTAAAAAAAATATAAATTTAACAATATAACAGTAATAAATTGAGACTCCATAGCATGTAAAAGAAATAATGCAAAGGCACTACTTCTTTTACAGATTTGGGCCTTCTTATGATTGTTTAATTTATTGTTAAATTATGAAAAAAAACAACAGCACTGTATTTATTTATCACTATTCTAGAATCCACTATGTCGTCTACCACTTTTCTAGAGGCTGAAAACATTGGGAAAGACATCCTTCCAGATGGCATTTCTCACTTGTAACCATGATATTGGGCTTAATTGTAGATGCCCTATATTACCCAAGGCTATGCAGCTTTCTATGAGTAGTTAATGTACTGATGGACCTGCTACGATGACAGTAATATGCACGAGGCACGAATTACACTCTTCATTGTTTGTTGAAAACATTTTGTGAGGATACTGTAGTCCTCACACTTTTTTTCATTTAGGTATCACCTCAATGATAAAAGGGGTGGATAGCCTCATGAACTTTGAATAACACTATCACAGTGGATTTTGGGAGGTTCAAAAGAGCACAGTTGTACACATGTAAAAGTTACAGATGTAGGATTAGACCACCATCCCACATAGAAGGTTGTAAGTTACAACCTTCTATGTGTAAGCTGCAGTAGATCAGAAGTTCTCAAACATAAAATTAACTATTGCCTTTTAATTTATTAAAACTGAATTTGATATAAGTATTTTTAAATACTTTAGCATATATAGCAGCTTTCAAGAGGTCCTGAGGGGCAAAAAAAAAAAAAAAAGAGTTTGGGAACCATTGTAGTAGATAAACCAATACAAACAGTTAACAACAGTCTGTGTACTTGTGACTACATATGGATTAGATCTTTAAATGTATCTATGATATATCCCAGGACCATAGTCAGCCCTAATAATTAAAACATTTGCTGGACTAGAAAGTAAAAAAATTCAAACAGGAAAATCCTAAAGGAGATGAGTAAAATAATTGAAGGTTGCATATTATCACTGGTAGAGAAGAACCAGAAGACATAAATATAAACTGAAAGGAGTGCCAATAGACTGGATTTCAGGACACTTACCTTTAGCCAATGAATAGTTGACTATGAGTGGAATAAATCACCTGCCAAGATCACTGAGGTTGAAAGGTTGGGGAAGTTCAGGGAACCAAATGGGTATTTACGAACACTATGTACAACATAATAGGAAAATGGAACTTTTAATGTTATTTTTTTTGAAAATATATTTTGAATGTAGATATTAGCTTACTTCTTTCAGGGTGCCTCTCAGCTTTAAGAAGCTGTTTAATACTGATAAGAATTTTACAAAGAATTAATAACACTATTAAAAGACATTTTACATTTTGGCAAATTCTGACTTCTGGGATGAAATAATAATAAAAAAACTACTTTCAGACTTACAGGCTATGTTAGCAGTTATAGTCCTGCTAACACACAACAGCTGAAAAGCACAACAGGCTCTCTTGTGTAATTAGCCCTCTGCTGGTGAATAATCCTTTCTGCAACTGTTATTTTGAAACTTCTTTTTCTTTAATTCCTTTTTTTTTTTTTTTTTTCTTTTCTTTTCATTATTCTTATTGTAATGCATTTCTATGCCTCCATTATATTTTATACCTAATGGTTCTAGATTATAAGTGTCAAATGTCTGAATGTTTCTCTATTACTCACATCTCTACATGTATCAAATACACATGTAGTGGACTCCAGTGTAGCTCCTCTGTAGATCCAAATGAAACAAACTGAAGTCATATTCTATGCCTATATTATAATGTTCTATAATGTTATATTCTATATAATGTCTTCAAACTGAAGAAGTGGATGTTTCAACATCTCCTTCCCATTTTGTGCTTGCCAAAAATTGCTTTACTTACAGAAAGCTGTGTAGAATGCACATTGCCATGGTGTGTGTGTGTGTGTGTGTGTTGTCAAAAATGTTGCAAGATTGAAGGTGATAATTGTTACAAAGGAAAAAATTCATAATATATATATATATATATATATATATATATATTATACATATATTTGAATAATATTTAAAATAGTTGGAAACTGAATCTTTCATACTAAAAATAAAATAAAAATGTGTACAGAAACATCAGAGGCAGCAAAAAGCATATTCCTCTACATGATGCTTGAAATATAACCATAAAAATAAATTTGAATAAAAATTAAAAATAATGCCAGCAGCATGGCAAGACAAGAGTGAAAATAGTCAAAATTAAACATAACAATCAAACCAACAGGGAGGGAAGAGAGGGGTAACAAGAGTAAAAATATTGCAGCAGAAACTCTCTAAGATAATTTAGAACATCTAAATGTAAGGATTTAGATGTTCCATTATAGGGATATCGGTTCAAACTGGGGAGCAGGTGGCGGACTGATCTTTCGATCGACTTGTCTTTGTGGCGATTTGTCTAGCAATCGAAATGCAGCGATTCCCTGATCATTATTGGCCTTGTGGTCCTCTGTTGAGATGGGGCATAATGGTCAGTCTATTTTTGGTTTATTTTTGTTTTATTTTATTGTAGTGGTTTACATCTCTATTGGTGATATGTCACATAAATTTGAACCTGGTGCCCGTCAGAGGGGTGCCATTAAATTTCTATTTAATTGGCTTTCGAAATTTAATGAATTAGCATTAGCATTAGTAGAGGCATTTGATGCAAGAAAGCAAGCTTATGCAGCATCAGCCAAAAAAAAAAAAAAAAAAAAAAAACCCACTTCCACTTCACCCCTCTGTTCGTTCAAAATACCTGTCCAGCTGAGCCTTAAACTTATTTAGGCTATCAACCTCCACCACAAGGGATGGAAGTCTGTTCCACCAACCATCCACCCGCTGGCTAAAGGCAAATTTCCGCACATCTATCCTACATCTGTCTTTCCTCAATTTGAATTTATGCCCTCTCAGGTGATTTTTCTGAGCTAGAGGAAGAATCCCATCAGCATTGAGCATGCTTAAACCATTCAAGGCTTTATACACCTCTATCAGATCACCTCGCTGTTGCCTAGTCTCCAGACACTGTAATTTGCAAAACTTAAGCCTTTCTTCGTAAGAGCACCCCTTTGTTCCATTCACTAATCTTGTTGCCCTTCTCTGTACTCGTTCCAGCAGCTCTACATCCTTCTTGAAATGAGGCCTCCAGACCTGTATACAGTACTCTAGGTGTGGCCTGACCATCGCCTTATACAATGGAATAATCACCTCCTTATCCCTGCTGGCAAAATTCCTGTATATCATTGACAATACTCCATGAGCTACTCTTGCAGCCCGTCTGCACTGCTCAGAGAACTTCATATCTGCCTGCACAACCACCCCTAAGTCCCTTTCATTCTCTACCACTGTCAGTGTAGTACCACAGAGTTGATACGTTGCTCTGGGGTTGCTGTTTCCCATGTGTAGTACTTTACATTTGTCAATGTTAAACTTCATTTGCCACCTCTCAGCCCATCTGCTCAACCTTTCCAGATCCTGTTGCAGCAGCATAGTGTCCGTAGTGTCCTTGACAACCCTGCCAACCTTTGTATCGTCTGCAAACTTGGACATTAAGCCGGATATACCATCATCAATATCATTTATAAATACAGAAAACAATAATGGACCCAACACTGAGCCCTGAGGGACTCCACTAATAACATCGGTCCACGATGAGCAGTGTCCATTGATTACCACTCTCTGTCTTCTCCCCCTCAACCACCCCTTTATCCATAGCAGCAATTTGCCTCCAATGTCACACTGCTCCAATTTGTGTAGCAGTCTTCCATGTGCAACAGTATCAAAAGCCTTTCTAAGATCCAAGTATATAATATCAAAGTTATTCCCTGCATCCAGTTCTTTTGTGACTGCATCATAGTATCCAATCAAGTTGGTCAGGCAAGACTTCCCCTTAACAAAACCATGCTGTGTCTGAGCTATAACTGAAGTCTTGTCTAAATGATCCTGCAGTGCTTCTTTAACCAGTGCCTCCATTAATTTTCCTGGAACAGAAGTTAAACTCACAGGTCTATAATTACTTGTGTCAGCCTTTGATCCCCCTTTGTGAATTGGGGTCACATTTGCACATTTCCAGTCTATGGGTACCTCCCCTGAGTCCAAGGAAGCTCTCATAATTATGGCTAAGGGTTTGCTTACTTCCTTTGCTGCCTCCTTTAATATAACTGGATAGATCCCATCCACCCCGGGTGCCTTTCTTGTGTTTATCTTCAACAGTTTCTCCTCCACTTTACTTCCAGTTATTTGAAGATTCTGTAGCTTACTGCTAGAGTTGAATACACCTCTGGCATTCCCCTCGCTGAATAACTCCTCATGTGTGAATGTCGATGCAAAATATTCATTTAGTTTGTTGGCTACCTGAGCAGGATCATCAACACTTGACCCATCAATATCAAGTGGACCAATCTGATTCATCCCCTTCCTTCTAGAGTTTACATAAGTAAAGAACTCTTTGCTGTTTTTCTTTGCATCCCTTGCCAAGGATTTCTCGTAATCTGCCTTCGCCTGCCTAACCTCCTTTGTAACTTGGTTGCATATCAACTTGTATCTATCATAGGCTTCTGTGTCATGTGTTAATTTGTATGTATCCCATGCATTTTTCTTCTCTGCCATATGCCTCATTAGTTCATCTGACATCCATTTTAGCCTAAACCTTGAACAATATTTCTTAGTTGGTATGTAAAGCCTAGTAGCTTCCAAGATAAGTTCTTTGAATGCTTCCCATTTTGAATTTGCTGTTGGTAACATCATCAGTTGGTCCCACTGTATAGAATTTAAATACTGTCTCAGTCCATCGTAGTCGCCTTTATGGAAGCAATAACCCTTCCCTTTACCCCTAATGGTAGTTACCTCTTTGAGTAAATCCCACTTCAGCACACTGTGATCACTGCCACCTAGTGGTTCATTTATCTGCAGATTCTTAATGCATGAAGAATCACTGCTGATAATCAAATCAAGAGTATTACTCCCTCTAGTTGCCTCCCGAACATGCTGATGTAGAAAACAATCATCCAATAAATCCACAAAAGCCCTGCTAGTGTGTGAGTAACCAGCCCCCAAATTCCAGTCAATATCTGGGAAATTAAAATCTCCCATTATAAGACACTCTGATTTACTGGCCCACTCTATTTCCCTGTACAGTTCCTTATTATACTCATCAGAGTCATTAGGCCTATAGCACACTCCTACTCTCAATTTTGATCTCCCAATGTTTATGTCACACCAAACTGACTCCACACTGCACTGTCCAGCGATGTCGACTGGCTTCACTTCCTTGGTTTTTATGTGTTTCTTAACTAATAGCATAACCCCACCCCCCTTCTTATCCTGTCTATCCTTTCTGTAGACGTTGTACTTCCCAAATTGCAGTTCTGTTTATTATTTATTTTATTATTTATTTTATTAAATTATTATTTTATTATCCTTACATTTAGATGTTCTAAATTATCTTAGAGAGTGAGAGTTTCTGCTGCAATATTTTTACTCTTGTTATCCCTCTCTTCCCTCCCCTTCTTGATTAGACCGGGGTTCGAGCCCGTCACCACCAAATACGGAGGATGCAGAAAGGTCAGCGAATGACCACCGCATATTTCCAGAGCAATATGGCCGTAGTTGCTAATGCTCCTAAAAAAAAAAAAAACCAAACCAATCTTCCCTCCCTGTTGGTTTGATTGTTATGTTTAATTTTGACTATTTTTGCTCTTGTCTTGCCATGCTGCTGGCATTATTGTTATTTTTAATTCATTCTTATTCTAATTTATTTCTATGGTTATATATATATATATATGAATATGAGTTAAGTTGATAGTGGTAAGAGTTTTTAAAGGTAAAATATGATATACTAGCTTATCAGACAAACCATAAACCATGGCGGGTACCCAACGTGACCTGGAAAAAATCAATCTATGCCGTGACATAAGCAATAAATTATAAACATATATAAAAATACCATTAAAATTCGCCTTGGTTAGCGATAGCTCACACTTTTATTTTTTGCTTAGACTACCATGACTGCATTTACTATCAACTACGCACATATGCCTAACAATAATTATAGCTCTTTCTATAATTTTAATTTAAAATTTTGGCTATCCGTCGGGCTAACAGTCATCTTGCCAGCTTACTGCTAAATTTGGGATTAATTAACAAATTTTATTACTACCATTTGGCTCTAACTTACTACAAAATTTTATTCTCGTCACTACCTTTTGGCTCTAACTTACTACTATTTTACATATATTTGGACATAGTTATGCTGGACGATGACTACAGAAACGGATAGCTCGTTAATTATGGTTGATACATTGAAAGGGTTAGCCCTCGAAAAAGGCCCTTTCAATGTATCTTATTGCCATAATTAACATTTTAATGGTATTTTTATATATGTTTATAATTTATTGCTTATGTCACGGCATAGATTGATTTTTTTCCAGGTCACGTTGGGTACCCGCCATGGTTTATGGTTTGTCTGATAAGCTAGTATATCATATTTTACCTTTAAAAACTCTTACCACTATCAACTTAACTCATATTCATATTTATACAGACCGATGTAATGTTTAATCGTCCTAGATGGCATTAATTGGTTATGTGACTGCTTAATATTTATTATAATATTTATATTTATTATAACATTTAATATTTGCTTTTTCATGCTTGGATATATATATATATATAAGGAGATCAGCCTGATTTTTCAGTTTCTAATTTTCCTATATGAGAGCTTGTAAATAAAAGGGGTGCAAGAATATTTCCTGATGCTATTGAGGCAGTGAGTGATAGGTGGATCAGAAAACTGCTAGCCTTGAGGGATACAGAGATTAACGATTAACTAGAGATGCAGGCAGACATGAAAATGGTCCTTGCACTGCTTCTATTGGAATGTGCAGCAGCCTGTAAAGCAAAGTGTTAGGGATTTCAAGCCCTGCTGTTGGTCATCATGGAACAAGTATATACATGGGCTGTGTTAGGGTAACTAAGAATAAGAACATATGCATGTACGCTTGTATTTACACTAAAGCTAGGAGCATTGTAAATAAATTTGATGAATTTGAAGTACTGATTAAATCATCAAATGCAGACGTTATAGGGATATCGATGTCATTCAGACATAAGCAATGTTGAATTTAAACATGTGTGTCCTTCCTATATACAATGTATACAGGAAGAACAAACAGGACAGAAAGTGTGGAAGAGTTATGCTCTTAGCTAAGAAACATATTAAATCTAAGCAGTGCATCCAATCAACATGGGTGACCAGCGCAATATTTAGCCAGTTTTGTGTGACATAAGCACTGCGAAAACAAAAATGAGAATAGGAGTGTGCTATAAGCCTAATGACTGCAATGAGTATACCCAAACAGCTGTACAGAGTGGGCCAGTAAATCAGAATGACTTATAATGGGGGGGTTTTAACTTTTCAGATGTTGACTGGAAATGGTGGGTTTGTTACTCACACACTAGCAAAACCTTTGTAGAGTTATTGAATGACTGTTTTCTATGGCAGCATGTTAGAGGGGCAACAAGAGGAAGCAATATTCTTGATCTAATTATCAGCAGTGATTATTCATGCATTAAGAATCTACAAATAAAAGAACCACTAGTCAGCAGTGATCAGAGTGTAGTGTTGTGGAATTTAATTAAAGAGGTGAATACTGTCAAGAGCAAAGGAAAAGGCTTTTATTTTTGTAAGGGTTACTACAGTGCTGTTAGACAGTTTTTAAATTGTATGCAGTGGACCAACTGATGATAATACCAACAGCAAATTTTAAATGGAAAGCATTCAGGAAGTAACCATAGAAGCTACTAGCCTTTTCATACCAACTAAGAAATACTAAATCTGTATCTGTTCAAGGCTTAGACCTGTTAGCTTAACTTCTGTTTCAGTGATGAGACTTGTGGCAGAGAAGAAATATGTGTGGGATGCATATAAATTATCAGGTAATACAGAAGCATGTAGTATATATGAATTAGTCTGTAACCAAGTCACAAAGGAGGTTATGTAAGCTAAGGCAGATTATGAGAAGTCTCTGGTAAAGAATACAATGTGCTTATATTAAGGTGATCCTGTTCAGGTTGCTGACAAATTGAATAGGTATTTTCCCTAAAGAATTCCTCATTCACACATGAGGAATTCTTTAGGGAAAGGGATGCCAGACATCTATCACACTCTAACAGAGAGCTAAATGATTTTGTTTTAACTGAAAGGAAAAGTGGAAGAGAAATTGTTGAAGCTAAACAGAAAAGGCACCTAGGGTGGATGGAATCTATCCAACTATATTAAGGGAGGCAGCAACGGAAGTAAGCCAACCCTTACCCATAATTATGAGAGCATCCTTGGATTCAGGGGACACATCAACGGACTGGAGAAGTGCAAATGTATCCCAAGTTCACAAAGGAGGATCAAAAGGTTATCTTGAGTATTGAAACAGAAGTTAAGCTAACAGGTCTGTTAGCTTAACTTCTGTTTCAGTGATGCAGGACCATCTAGACAGGAACACAGTTATACTTCAGTCACAGCATGGATTATTAATGGGAAACCTGGTCTGGCCAATTTGATTGGATATTATGATGCAGTCACAAAGGAACTGGATGCAAAATATAATTTAGATATCATATAATTGGATTTCAGGAAGGCTTTTGATACTGTTGCACATAACAGATTGCTGTACAAAATGAAGCAATGTGGAACTAAGGGTTACTGCTATGGATGAAGGAATGTTTGAGTGAGGGAAGACAAAGAGTGATTAATTAGCAATGGGCACTGTTCTTTTAGACTAATGTTATTAGTGGGGTTCTCCCAGGGTTCAATTTCGAGTCCATTATTGTTTTCAATGTTTATTAATGATACTGATGAAGGTTAATTGCCTTAATGTCTAAGTTTTCAGATGATACAAAGATTGGCAGAGTGGTTAGCGACAGTAATCAGGGTCAGCTACTGCAACAAGATCTAGGAAAATTGGGTCAGTGGGCTGAGAAATGGCAGTTCAAGTTTAACATTGACAAATGCAAGGTACTGCATATGGGTAGCAGTAATCCCACAGTAACTTATCAACTGGTACAGAATAGAATAACCTTTTTTGTAGTATTTTACTCAGCTATAATTAATTTAATGTAATACCATGGGTAGCAGTAATCCCAGAGTAACTTATCAACTGTGTGGTACTATACTTAGGATAGTGGAAAATGAAATAGACCAAGACCTGGGGGTAATTGTGCAGTTAGATTTGAAATTCTCTGAGCAGTGCAGACATGCTGCCAAAACAGCTCAAGGGGTTTTGTCAATGATATACAGAAACTTTGCTAGCAGGATAAGGGGGTGTTATCCCTTTGTACAAGGCCATGGTTAGGCCACATCTTGAGTATTGTATACAGGTCTGGAAGCTTCACTTTAGGAAGGATGTAGATCTGTTGGAATAGGTGCAGAGAAGCGCAACCAGATTAATAAAGGGAACAAAAAGGTGTTGCTATCTAGAAAGGCTTCAGTTCTACAAATTGAGCTTGTGGAGATTAGGCACCTGCAGGGTGATCTGATTGAAGTGTTTTAAGGTCTTGAATAGAACAAGTAAGCTGAATGTGAATGGCATTCATCCTCTTTCTTTGACTACATACATGAGGGGGCAAAAATTTACGTCAAGGAAGAATGGTTGCAGGATAGATGTGCAGAAGTTTGCCTTCGGTCAATGGGTGGTTGATTGTTGGAACAGGCATCCATCTGTTGTTGTGTAATTGAATGTTTAATAAATTCAAGGAAGAACTACACAAATTCATGCAGGGTATGGATTGGAGAAGTGTGTAGTCTGCCCCCCCCCCCTCCCCTTTGACTGATGCTATATAAGCTTGCTTTCTAGCATCATTTGCCACCCTTACTGCTACTAAGATTAGTTCGCTTTGAATAACAGTAATTAATGCTGAAGTCAAGGACGTGCCCTTTAGACAGAGAGAGAGCTTCAGCTGTTAATTGAGATGATTGAGACTTTGACTTTCTTAACCAGTTTTCATTTCAACTGTTGATGAGTGGAATTCTATAAGAACTGGTTCCTATAAATACTTTCACTGCAGACTCTCTGTGGGTTGATACCAAATATATTAAAATAATTTGTGTTTAAAGGGAGAATATTTTCAAATACTCTTCCTTTATAAATAATTAATTTATATATATATATATATAAATATATATAATTTTTTATATAATTAATATAAAATTGAATTCAATTAATCTTGTTTCATTTGAAATATTTGCATCATAATCCAAAAGAAAGAAACAAGAATACAATATCTCCAAATGAAATGGAGATTTCATTCAGAAATAATTTTTTCCTTCCTTTTTTTTTTAGGTGACTATGCAGGCTTTGATGAAAATGAGCCAACTTCTACCCAGGATGGTAAAGCTCAAGTAGTAGCTTACTTAAAACATCGTTATGGTCATAGAAGAATGGTGATGATTGGAGATGGTGCTACAGATTTAGCAGCATGCCCTCCTGCAGTAAGTCAGATTAGTAAAAAAAAAAAGAAAAAAATAACTTTTAAAGTTTCCAAAGTGTTTGCTATTTACTGCATAACAGTTTTGCCATCCGTATTAGTATTTAACCATCTAGTAGGTTTGTTGGTTATTTTAACATCAACAAAAAAAAAAATATATCTATTAGATATTTATCTACTGTCCTCTGGTATAGTCTCCAGTCTCTGCAATGGAGATGTAGAACTGTAAAAAAATTCTTTAAAGCTCTATTGTGGTATGCACAGTGCGCTGCATACCCACTCCTATGCTGACTTTCATAGAATCTTCATTTTGACTGATTTCTTTTGCATTGCATTATTGCGCATTGGAAGTGAGGCGGTCAGTATATTTTTTTTTTTATTAACAGGACTGCTATTACTTGTTCTTATTAACTAACAAAGTGTCAGAATAAAGAAAATAATTATAAAATGTACCATTTTAAACTATCCTGCCACTTTTGTCCAACAATACTGAATGATGTACAGTGTACACCAACCAGCCTGTTAGTTTGACTTGTTTTGAAGGCTTTTGTTCTCTTCCTTCTCTTTCATAGCATCAGTACAGAGTGGGAAGCGAAGTAAATGACCTTAAACCAACTTTTGTTTTTCTCCTGAATATGGATGGTTAAACTGCCTTACCACAATTTAAACACCAGTGACATCATATAAGCTAAAATATAAGTTTGCTTGGAGAGCATAGTGGGTTACCACTTGTCATTTACACCGATGAGCCAAAACATTATGACCAGTGAGTCATTATGTAAATCAAAGTAACTGCAGGTGAACTATGGCATGTGCATGGGTCAGGATATGGTATAAAAAACACCTCATACTGAGCTCCGTTAATCAGTGTTACTCTTGTTCTTCAGTTGGGAAGGGCAGCGGACTTAAAGCGAGTTTGACAAAGGCTAAATTGTAATGGCCAGACGACTGGGTCAGAGCATATCCGAAATGGCACAGCTGGTGGGGTGCTCACAATCAGCCGTGGTTAGTACCTACCAAAAGTAGTGTGAGGAGAGAAAACCTGCAAACTGCTGGCGAGGTGTTGGACGACCACGGCTCATCGATGCTCGAGGTGAGCGAAGGCTCTCCCAGATGGCACGTGGCAACAGAAGGGAGACTGGCGCAACTCACCAGTAATTGGAATGCTGGTGATGGGAGTAATGTGTCAACACAGAGTAATCGAACCCTGCTGAAAATGGGGCTGTGTAGCTGCAAGCCGCTCTGAGTGCTCATTCTAACCAGTGCCTACCATGGGCATGCAAGCATCAAAACTGGACCTTGAGTGATTAGAAGAAAGTCGTCTGGTCCAATGAATCATGTTTCCTGTTGCACCATGTGGACGGCTGGGTATGTGTGCGTTGTTTACCTGGGGAAGTGATGGTGCCTGGATGCACCGTGGGACGAAAACATGCTGGTGGCGGTGGTGTCGTGCTTTGGGCGATGTTCTGCTGGGATACCCTGGGTCCAGTCATCCATGTGCTGGGCACTCGTCTACCACCTACCTAAACATCATTGCTGACCAGGTACACCTTTTCATGGCAGCGACCTTCCCCTCTGGCGGTGCTGTCTTTCAGCAGGATAATGCGCCATGCCACACCGCCCAGATTGTTCGAGACTGGTTTGCGGAACATGGGGAGACTTCCAGGTATTGCCCTGGCCTCCAAATTCCCCACACATCAATCCCATCGAGCATCTGTGGTTTGTGTTGGAACAGTGACTCTGATCTGTGACATCTCAACCACAGACCTTACAGGGGTTAAAGGATCTGCTGGTTACATGTTGGTACCAGATACCACAAGACACATTAAGAAATATTGTAGCATCCATGCCTTGCTGGGTATGAGCTGTTTTGGCTGCACATGGAGGACCAACATCGTATTAGGTAGGTGGTCATAATGTTTTGGCTCATTGGTGTATATGGAGAGAGAGCAGTATTCCAATCCCAGAGATTTGAGTAATTATAAAAGGCCTTTTCATTTGGAGTTAGCCAATCCCAGGTGGACAAAGTTGGGGGGGTTTCCCCCCATAAGTTGTACCATGTTTATCAATCCACACAGATTGTCCCATGAAAACACAACTTATACAGGCATACTATGTAATAAATCATATGAACCTGGCACACAATAACCAAAGTAACCATTATGTTCAAAACCCCCCAAAATAATCAGTTATCTAAAATACCAAATTTACTGGCCCCCACTGTTTTTGGGAAGGTAAATAAGGAAAGTGTGTCAACTAATGTCGATGAGCTTTTCTTATTTATTTTTTTTTTTTATTCACATTTTTCACATTCCACAATGTGGGATTTGTACACTTTCCACAAAGAGGATATTTTTTTAAAATTTTGTCCTATTCTTGTACTATTAGAAATTGATCAAGAAAGTGAGTCTCAAAATACAGAATTCGGAATATATATACTCACGGTTGAGATAGCCAGCTTTGACACTAGATGGTAAGACGTGTTTTGAATGTCAGAATGATGTTGTGGGTGTGGTTAACATCTTGTTTCTTAATTGTGATGCATTTGGATTGAATCACCTTTTGATGTTTCAGTTCCTGGACCAGTTCAGCTTCTGTTACATTAATCAGATCCCACTCTGCAGTTACTCCCTTGGAGGTATTTAATGTTGCCTGCGGGGTAAGTCCTTGTACGTGTAGTCCTTCAAATGTTGTTAGATTCAACAGCGTTTCAGAATGTTTATGAATCGCTGTTTCAATCAGTAGGTCTCCAGATCTGAGTCTTCCCATCATTTTGGGAGAGTCAGCCACATTTTCTAAGCATTTTTTTAAATGAGAAATGGTGATAGAGTGCTACAAGATTTGTCCAAGAGAGAATGTAAGATAAGGAATGATGGGCATTCTTATTGTTCTGCATCCTTATGCAGTCTTTTTGACTTTGTTGTGTGAGAGTTTCATGATCAGCATTGCTAACAGTATTAGATGAGCGCCTAGGCTGCTCAAGCACAGGATAATTGTCGTAGTCCATGGATAGCTTCTCTTTGCCCCTGGGAGTTAACTTTCCCCCCCAGCTTTTTGGCCCCACCACAGGGAAGTAGGAGCAGTGCCGCAAGGAGGCCAAGTGGTTAGAAAAGTTAGTTGGTTAGTAGATAAAGAAATACAAGTAGTTCCCGACTTTACGAGTTAATTCGTTCCTAGTGTGCACTCGTAAAGCGGAAATTTATTTTCCATAGACAATGTTAAAAATAGGGGTTACGTTCTCAACAATGAAATTAGTTAGCTAATTAGTTTATGTTTAAACAATAATTGATTTATCCAAAGAAATGAAAATGTAGCCTCTAAAATTAAGCAAATTATAATAATAGAGAAATCATTTATGACTTACAAATTTTGAAGAATGTTTATTCTTCTTCATCATCATCATCGACTAAATGCACACTCGATAACTCATTATTGGCTCAGCACTCATTGTTTTGTTGCACAAGGAGTTGTCGTCTTCAAAAATGCTTTAAGAGGCATTTGTTTCCAAGATAATTTCTTTTCTTTATAAATTTCAATAGCATGCATAAGCATTTTTTAACAGAATGCACAAATTGCAACTAACAAGATTTGCACGGAGTAACAAGTTTACGAAGCTTTAAAAAAAAAAAGAACGAAGAAAAGATTCTGAAAATTTATTTATGTTTTTTATACGATTGAAGATTTCAGTAAAGAGCAAACACATTTCACCATAATAATGTAAAAACCCACACAATTCCAGCTATTGGTATTTTCACAAATGCAATAACATGAAGTTTACTACCAGTTTATAATTGCTTGCAGTAAACTGGAAAGTGCAAATTGTTTTTATTGTTTTACGGTCATGACTTCCAGAAATATGCTTTAGAAAAATATCACAAAGCCGTTTAAAATTGGTTCTTATAACAGAACATATATGATAATGATGAAAGTGTAATGCATTTTAATGATTTGAATTGGTAACTAATACAATTTACGCCATTAAAAAAACTCTCGTTTTTTATGGTGTAAATTGTATTAGTTACCTTTTAGAGAGTTAGATAGCGAAAATTTCAACTTTCGAGGTCGTGTAACCATTGTAACCATTTTGTTGTGGCTGATATATACTGGTGCCAGGGCTGTGCAAATGGGGTTGCAGTGGATGTGCAGCACTAGGGTCCCCAATTGAGGGAGCCATCAAAGTCTCAACGTAAATGGCCCCCTAACCTCTTTTGCATCTGGGCTCCCAAGTACCTTTGCATGGCCCTTACTGGTGCAACAGCTACTAATAAGGCATGCAGAATACTGTGGCTTTAGAAAAGTAAATTCTGAATGAATCCCCCCAACCCCCTTTTTAAATTCTGTAACTAACAAATAAATATTGCCATTTAAAACTTTAGCATTAAAGTTAAGTGTAAGTCTATTAAAATTTTAAGATCATTTTAAATATATATATTTCTAATTATTACATCTGAAATATTGTACCATGTAAACATTATTAAAATTTTATTTTGGCCAAAGAAGTGATTCCTGTATTGAAACAACAGTTACCAAAAAGACATGGTGTCACAGTCACATTTTTTTGATAAAGAATTGAAATAACTATAATAAATGAGAATTTTAGTAAATATGGACATTAAAAAAATATGCTATTAGTGAATATTAATTTATAAGAGTGTTCATCAATTAAGCTTTAAGACAGTGTTCATCAATAGTTTAAAATGGCATCTATTTTTCTTTCTTAATATGAAAAATTTACCATCTTTTTATAGGATGCTTTTATTGGCTTTGGAGGCAATGAAGTGCGAGAAAAAGTGAGACAAGAGTCTAAGTGGTTTGTTTATGAGTTTCAAGAACTTGTTGATGAGCTTAATAAAAAATGATGATAACAGTGTGTAGTAACCAATGGTGTATTTAAAGACTACAGTGGACTTCTTGAAGGCAGATATATTTTAAGTTGCATGTTTATAGGGATGGTTTGTAAAGAAAAATGAATATTTTACTGGTAATGCTTTTTATACATAGTAGGGACAGATATTCTGCCTTTACAGCTTATTTTGGTATGGATAATCCGAATATTATCCTGAATCAAAAGGTAATTAGATGTTTGGGGAACTTGATGTGACTGTATTTTTTATGATATTTGCATGTGTGAATATTTTTATGATGGTTCTTGGGATATTTTGGTTTAATAATGCTAGAATAAACTTTCTATAACTTTTATACTAGATTAAAAGAATACTTTTGCATAAAATTTACAACTGTTTCATGGCTCTGGAGAAATTTATTATTAAAAGAAAAGGTTTTTTTTTTTTTTTTTTTTTCTTTTGATTGTATACATTAATCATTTGGTATTTTAAATAACATGATATAAAAAAAAAAGTTTGATAATGATGGTTATGTTGGTTCAGATCATTACACAAGGTCCAAGATAGTTAATTATTATAAAGAGATTAGGTTTTCTGAACATATAGTTTACCTTAAATAATAATTTTATTTATTTATTAGCTTTTATTTTATATCTTATGTATAAAAAGGTACCTTATTTAATTTTTGGCTCTAAGGTACAAAATTTATCATTTTTAAGGTTGAATGTTAACTTGTTTGAATGTTGATCTTAATATGAAATATAAACTATCGTTTTGTTTTATTTATTTTGGTTCTATGTTGTGTATAGAAATTCATGACACTTCTGAAAATGCTTATATGGCATGCAGTTTTTTAAACTGATCCATATTGATGTGACACATTTTAAACAGTTCCCCAACTTTTTTTTTTTTTTTTTCTTTTTTTGTGATGTTCCTGTATAAGGTGTGATCAGAAAGGTTCCAGATTGTATTAAAAAAAAAAATAATAATAATAAAATATTGTCACTTAGGTATTCTCTGTTGCCACCTTCAAAGTAGTCCCCAATGAGGCTTGATACTAGGGCTCACAATACTAATCGAAATCTTAATACCGGTATTTCGGTATTTTTAATTTATGAAACCGGGATACTGGTATTGATACCGGTATTCCAAAAAAAAACACATTTTTTGCATTAAATTTTGATGACAATTAGGTGTACAATAAAGTAAGGAAAAAACAAGTAATTACTTGAATTCACATTTTAAATCCAACTTTTATTACAATAATAAATATTCTAGCAAAAATTATTAAACATACAGTTATTCTAAAAACAAAAACATAAGCATCCACACTACCTGTCCGAATAAAGTGATCTCTTAAGAAACTCAATAATGTTATCGTTTAAACTGGTTTTAATTTTTGTACATATTTAATTAGAGGCAGAAAACGTCCTTTTGGATTCTGTGCTGGTTGGTGCTTTGTACTGAGATAGTCGTAGACGAGTTGCAGTTTAACAACCCCCCTTATTCCCTCATCTTCAAAAAATCTTATTTCCTTTTTACCAAAAATAAAAAATATTTCCTCTTTGACTTTTTATGGCACTATATCCAAATTAACGAAAGAAAGGGACTGGCGGCTATGCTTGGTGGGGAAACCAAATCTATGTTGTGGGGGGGGGGATTATTTATTTATTTATTAATTTTTATTTTCCTGTACCTTAGTATCGCCATCAGTGGCCATTGTTATGATTTTCATACAACAGCTCCCCTCAAGCACTAAGCCCCAAAACTACTTGACCGTGTTAAAAAATGAGAATTTCTAGGAGCTGAGGGATATACCTCTCCCCCCCCACATACACGAGTACAGCCAGGCCTCGCATAACGCAAGTTCGATTAATGTGTTTTTCAGTTACTGCTATTTGAAAAAATTATACCACTTTTCACTTTACACAATGCAAATTTCCAGTTAACGCAATTTTTTTTTATGCGATAGTTGAAAAAGATTTGAATCGCGCGTTAAGCTTACCATGCATCGGACGGGCAATAAACAAACGTTTGCCTGCTGCCCGCCTCAGTGTGTTCCATCAACCATCGGAAGAAGACGTGTTACTTGTTTGTCTCCCGCTAATAAAGTCAATGCAGACTTGCATTTAAAAATTCAAATTTTTAAATGAGCCAGATGAAAATGTTACCGCGAAGGAGGTAACAGTAAAAGAACTAGATGAAATCTTTCGTATTGCAGAGAACCTCAAACAAAAGGTTTGAGGTTCTCTGCAATATTTATTTAGCCAGGACCCAGAGAAGATTGTTGTCAGCTATCGGAAATTGATTGATGAAAAGAGAAAGTCAACACTGTTCAAATATTTCTGCAACAGTCATTTCTTCATTGTGTATTTTACGTCAGAGATTCCCAAACTTTCTCGGTTCACGGTGCCCTTAGTGTCTCACTAATTTTTTCATGGCGCACCTAGACCAAAAGAAATACCTAACAGTTCCATTTATTAAGTTGTTAGGTCTAAACAACTTAATAAGAAATATTGAAACTGTGAACTACCTTGAGCTAATAGTTTGTGCGGTGTCCGACAGATGTCAAGTATCGCTGTGTTTCCCTCGAAAATTTAAAATATTCAGCAGTGCAGTTTGGGAACAGCTATTTTATGCAATAAACATTTAATTCCATAATTATTTTCATAATCTTTTACATTGTATACAGTTGAAAAGTTATTTAAAAGGTATTTTTAAAATTCTTTATGGACATTCTAGAAGTTCAAGGAGCAATTATAATATTTTCTATTGATTATTATATTCAATTAACGCATTTCTGTTTTGCACAATGCGTTCATGGGACGAATTAATCGCGTTAATCGAGGCCAGCCTGTATATATATTATATGTGAGCTGTCGGTTTCTCAAGAGCAATGACACAAACATAAAACAAAAGTAATTTATCATACCAATCTACTTAGAATACATAACTACTTAGAATACATAGCTGGTGTTCATTTACATCTAATATATTCATTTTTCTCATTTAATCTGTTAATACACGCTATCATTTCCATAACATTTCTCTCAATTAACAATATCAACTCTCTCTACAGCTTAAAACACTACACTAATTCAATCTTAATCACTTCCTCATATTTCTCTTAATCACCAATATCAGTTCTCTTCACAACAGCAATCCATAAGTTGCTAACGTAATGCTAAAAATTCCATGTAACCTCTCTTAATTTAGCAATATCAATTTTCTTTACAATTTCAACCAATAAACCAACTCAGTACGAAACATTTCCTTATTTCTCGTGTTTATTCAACTTCAACCTTATTCTAAAATAATCTCCCACTTTATCTAAGTACCATTTCCAAAACAACACAGTTCAGGGGATTTACCTTCTCTTTCACAGTGGGATTCCTTTGTGCGGGTTCCTTCCACAGAGTGCAGTGATGTCTCTCTCTCTCTCTCTCTCTTCTTAGTTGAGCTCTGCATCTCTGCTGTATAGCTCTTCCAGTACTGTCTTATTTCGAGAACAGTTCTCTGTTAATACTGAAGGAAATTATCACAGCAGTAGTAGAAGCCAGGGCACTATCTGACTGGCTTGTTATTCAACTTCCGGATTAACTTCTAGCACAGAACATGCTCAGCAGAATCCTTTACTCTGGGAGCTGGACACTCTCAGAACTGGACCTGAACTGAACCCAAAACTACCACTGGCAGTCTGCAACCCGTCTGAACAACAACCACAAACCCCTCTTTTGGTGCGAGCATCTGATTTATTTCCTTCTCATTTATTTATTTATTGAATTGATTGCAAGTTACAATCGCCCCCTGTACTACTTTTTTATATGAAAGCTTATGTGCAAACCCCAGAGGGGTATGCACGCATTTGTGTATTTCTCCCTATCTAATTTAAACCTGACCCAATCACGGTGTTATTCTTTCAACTCACTCTTCTTCCATTGGTGGGAAAAACAGAATATTTTTCCCACACACAATGAAACGCTTTCATCTTTTACCTTAAGATCACCTGTTCACAATACCTTTGAACTGCTCCATACTGACACGACACCCTTTCCCAAAATGCACTGAGTCGCATCCTCAAGTAGCGGTGTAATAGAGGGATTAAACTATTTTTCAGAAGCTTTTAATTTTAACCCTTCCGTACCGCCATACCATTGTTCATCATATTCCTTAATTGCACTATCAGGCCTACTGCCACTAATGGAAATATTTCCGTAGTGATGTTTTCGTTATTTCTTAAGTGCTTTACTTCCACACACACACTATACTTACTAAGATTTTATGTCTTATAGTTTCATGACATTTTCAGGTTTCCATTGCATTTGTACTGTGCATAACAATCCTTCATTTGTCGATTTTATAAACTTTATGTGAATAAATCATAGATAATTATTTTTTAAATTAGTACAGAAAAACCAGTATTTTTGTATCAATACCAGGATTTGAATACCGGAAAAAAATTACCGGGATCCCAGAATCTCGGTATTGTAAGCCCTGCTTGATACTACAAATCCAGTGATCCTACCACTGTTGGTAGGATTTCTGGAGTCCTGGATTTGATCTCCTTAAAAAATTTTGAGATGGCCTGGTTTTTCAGAGTTCTCTTAAACATCATGAAACTTTTGCCCTTTCAGTACAAATTTCAGTTTTGAGAATGATCAGCTGCAGGGAGATAGGTTTTGAGAAACAGAGAATGTGGGATCACAGCCATGTTGCTTTTGGTCAGAAATCATTGCATATTCAGGCTAGCTTGAGTAGGTCCACTAAAATGTCAGAAGCACATTGACCTTGTGTTTTTGCATAGATAAAATCATGACTCTGTTCCACTTGGTCAAACCCATTCAGCATTTCTTCAAAGAAGTTTTGTAGTGGTTACTAAAAGATATGCTACGAAGATATCTGAAAAATAATATTCTGGAGATTAGTTACTGCTAATACAAATGAATGTCTATACATGTGGGCAAGTGCCTCATTGTTTGAGGCCCACTAATATAGTTGAGAAGAACACCAAATAAACTGTACATGCTACTGAAAGATGACTATTAACCGAATATGAAAATTTCTGCTGCATTGTAGATTATTGTTTTGGTGTTGTCATCACACGAGTGGGAAGCAAGGCATTTGAATAAAAGAATGAAAAAACAAACTGATTAAGACTCATTATATAGTGCTAAGTAAAACTGACTAGCACAATATAATAACACATGATGTCCTATCAATGCTTTGTCAGACCTATGCAAGTATGGAAAAGAATGCCATTATTCCTTTATATAAGATGTATTTGGGTCTGGAAGCTCCACCTAAAGAATGATGCAGAACTCTTATAGAGGATCACTAATCACTGTCCTAATAGGACAGTGATTAGTGCTCCTCTATAAGGCATGCAATTTATTAATGCTTAGAGTTCTGACTGCAAAGTTTGGCAACTAGACATTTTGAGGAAAGGGATTGATCAAAGGGATTAAGGCTCAGAAAGTTATCAATAATAAGAGAAGTATATTCTCATTGGTAGAAGAAACAAGAACCAAGAATAAGCACAAAATCTCAAAGAATATTCTTACCAAGGAGGACTGGCGGGGGGGGAGTCCTGTAAATTCCAGCATCTGGAAACCAGGCATCTACACAGTGACCTAATTGAATCATTCAAGGGTTAAAAGGATTACATAAACTAAATACTGACGGTGACGGCATCTTAACTCTTTTTCAGTCAACATACAAAAGGAGACATAAATTCAATTGAAAAAGGTTAGGTACAGAATAGATTTTTTGCTGATGGTATAAAGCTTACTTCCTTACATTTGCAAAAAAGTTTCCACTTTTTTTTTTTTTTTTTTTTTTTGCATCATAATGAGATTACAATACTGATTTTTCTTGATCATACCTTGTACAATTAACACTACATTTAGTTAATGATTTGTAATATTTTACTATTAACAAAAGTTCTTTTATGTTTAGAACATGAAAGAACTTTTGTAATATTGAAACCATATTTAAGAACTTTTAGAATATTAAGAACACTTATAAATTAAGACAAAACAAACCTAAAAATTTACAATGAGAATTATTTTTCTTCAAGAATTCTGGCCAAAAATTTTTCTAGAGGAAAATAAATACTGTTTGTGTGATCAAACATTTTTCAAATTTTTGACATAGTTCATCATTCATTAAATGATCTGTTCTTAAGAATTAAGTAAAACTTGAGCCTATTTATAAAAATTATCTTCTTATCTAAAGTAGATGTTTAAAAAAACATGGTTTCATGTCTTGTAAACAAAGCTCTAAATAATAATAATAATAAACATTCTCAGCAATTTAAAATGAAAAAATATATTTGTTTTCTGTTTCTGGTTAATTATTGACTTCAGTGTTGATAAGCTACATGACATTTCCCCCATGAAAAATATAGACACAGAACAATTTTTTTCATCATAACACTAGAATTAAAATCAATGTACTCGTGGAGATATTTATTCGGATTCCTGCAAATATATTCTTAAAAAACCTGTTTCAAATAGTTGGAGTCATCTCACTTTAAGTATTATGGTAAGTCAGTTTATTTTCAGTAACACTAGTTGACCAAGCTGTCTTTTACAGCTTGGTCTTAACCATTTGTCCTTTCTTCTTATAACTAAACTGCTTCTCTTCTGTGGCTTAGCTAAGTGACTAGTTATAGAAGAGCAGAGACAAAGGCATAGTACTCCTTATACCTCTCTATTAACCCTGCAATAGTGGCACGTCACCTGACAGGGATCCTCTAAAATAACATTCTCACAATAACCATTAATCAATGATTAAAAATCTGAAATTTTTTCTCTTCCTAAATATAGTCACACTTTTACTGCAATAGTTTCTGAAGTGATTTTTTACAGTTTTCCTATAGAAATTGCACACAAGAATCTGTGAGGGGGACCCACCACCATCTTTTAAGCTATTTGGCTTTTTCTTGAAGAGTAAATGGTATCCGACAAGCAGCAATGCTGTGTTTGTTTAGTTTCAGGTTACTTGTTTTTCTTCTCTCATTAGTTCAATAAACATCAGCAGTCTTACTCCAGTTGTTTCAGAAAGATGACAGAATAAAGATGAGAAAATGAAACTCAATATTCTCTCTCCAAATGGCTATTAACACAGCGGGAAGAAAGATACATAATTTCAAATTTTACACTCTGTGAAGCATGTGAAATTTGAAATAAACCCGAAAGTGGGAGTAGGCAATAATATCAAATATATACAGGTAACCCTTGTTAACAAGGTAGTTAGGTTCCTATAAAATGTTATGTTGTGTGAAACTGTGTTATACGGGACTAAGAAAGTACAAAAAGGGGGGGAGGGTTACATTCCAAAAGCTAACAAAAATACACCATTCTATATTTTGTGTATCTTCTGCTCTCTTTAAAAAATCTTTGTATGGAACTAAGCATTTTTGAAGCTCCCTTTTGAACTTTGGGCTCCTTTCATTCAAGAATTTGCATTCAAAAAATAAGATTCTAATTGCTTGGCTAACTTTATGCCTTCCCGTATGCTTTTTAGTGTAAAATTTGGAAGTTTAGAATTTTAATCTTCTTCTGAATTGATATGATTTTACCTCCGATGCCATTTCCACCAAATCCGCTTCGCCAGCCTCTTTTTCTACCAGTAATTCTTCAACATCTTCAAGTAATCATATCTTTTTTTATTTTTATTTTATATTTTTAGGAGCATCTGCAACTAAGGCTATGTTGCTCTGCATGTATTGTCTATAAATTGTATGCGTCCTGAGGTTGATTTTCTGTTTTGCTGAACGAAAAACCTATGTTTCTTGGGAAAAAACCATGCTACCCTCACCTGGGCCCGATTGCCACGTTGTGAAATAGATCCATAAAAATTCCTCCCATCATCAACAGGATTCAAATTCAAGTCTTTTCCACCCGGTGTGGGGAGGAGGGCGATTCTATCAACTGTGCTACTCACGAGGGCTTCAGTAGTCATATCATCAAAACCTTCCCCTCCTACTGACGTAGCAAGTTCTACAATTGTACTGATTCCATTTTCTGCCGGTTCGACCATATTTCTTGAATGAACTGACTCTGGCCATATATTTTTCCACATGCATTTAAAGTTGACGGTTTTACTTTCTTTGAGCGATAGAGCTATGATTCTGATACAGTCCACAATTGAGAAATGTTTCCATACCTCCATTACTTCAATAATTTTGGAATCAATTTTTTCCAAAATTCATTGTAACGATTTTCTGATGTAATTAATTTTAAAAGTGGATATAATGCCTTGATCTAATGGCAGAAAGAAGTTGTATTAACACCTGTGAAAGAAGTTGTATTAGTACAACTGTGCTGGTAGAAACATAACTTTAATGTTTGGAATGCATATCTTTTGGATGGCCTGGTGTGCTATCCAATAGTAATAAAACTTTGATGAAATCTAGATTTTTCAACAAGCACAAGCTCAATAGCACAGAACATAATACGGGGATTTCCCAACAAAATAAAATACAAGGATTTCTGAATAATTTTTTTTTTTCTAGCAAGTCAACAGTGGGGATTCAAAAAGATTGGAAATGTTGAAAAATTACATCCAACACAATAGCAGGGTTTTCCCCGCACAAAACCGTGTTATGCCAGATTTACTGAAATTCTCTAACCATGTTATATAAGTACAGTGTTGTGCGAGGATTGCTGTAATTTATCAATCGTGTTAGAGCAAAACTTATACAGTACTTGTAGAAGTACTGTGTTATACTGAGGGTTGCCTCTATAATGGATTTTTTTTATAATATTATACATAATAAACTGAAATATATGCACATGTTTGAAATTACACACACTAACAGGTTTACTTCCATGTTTCTATGTCTAAAATGTTTTTTTTTTTTTTTTTTTTTTCACTATTTTCAGCAGAATTAATTTTCTTTGATTTCTTTGAAAATGAAAGGTGTAAAACACATAGCATGTTTTAAAATTTTTAATTTTTATTAAACTTAAGAAACATACAATAAGCACTGCAAGTACTTATTCTGTGTACTTTTCAAAATTATATCAAAAAATGCAAAACATTTTCCAAAAATTAAAAAGAAAGTTGGAAACCTGTCAGGTAACCTGCCACTGTTTCTGCTACATTTTGGGTGCCACTATTGCTGGTTTAAAAAATGAGACAAGTGTTTCATCACATATCAGGTATGACTGATAACAAATATGCCAAGAATGTATTTTGATAGGATAAGGCATATTGTGATCAAATAATAATACATTACAAGTTGAAATTTTAAGATACTGTAGTATATATACTAAGAGTGGCTATCTCCAGAAGACAGGTTTAACATAAATTCTAAACTCTAAAAAAAAAAAAATGTAAAATTAAAAAAAGTGAAATTAAGCCCAATGAACATATTTGAAATCCATGAAATCTAACTAATGATATGGAATTAATAACATAAATTGAGACAGTGAACATAATTGGCACATTCTACTTCACTTACATGCCTGTTGCATAGTGTTTTGTGTGTAACCATAAAATCATTAAACAGCGGAAACATTCAGTTTTTAGGCCGAAAGCCTCACATAGATGGTGAAATGGATTTCAATTAAACATTTCACTTTATAAGGTCAATCCATGATTTTTAAGTAAGGTAAGTGGGAAAGTAAGGTAAGTGGGACAGTATGAGGTGAAGAAAAATGGGTAGTGGTGGATTAGTATAATGAGTTCAGGACTCTCGCTGGGTAACTCGGGATTTTTTTTTGGCTGATGCAGCATAAGCCTCAGGCTTCCGTGCACCATATAGCTAATAATAATAATAATGTGTCATTTTTCCCCATATCAATAACTTGTATTATTTCTCTAATCTCTTAATTGACAGTTCCCCTGACTTTAAGGCCTTCTCAATTATTTTTCTTGAATTTCTTAAATTCTATTCAAATAAATTCCACTTTTTACTAAAGAAATTCCTTCTGCCAATTTTAAGGCAGGCCACGCTAAGAAAAATTCTTCCATAATTCTTACAGAATCCTCAGGTCTGTTAATAGAAAAGGCACTTATAAAATCCTGCATGTTTTATCTGGGCTTAATTGCAGGCAATACAGCAATACCCCGCATAGCACTGATAATTGGTACTGAAACTGTTCCGTGTTATGTGAAACCGTGCTGATTGAGGTATAATTATAATGGGTTTTAATTGAATGTGTACCAGAGAAACAGTCTAAAAACAAATTATAATAAATCTATAAACAATTTGCACTTGATAATAATAATAATAATTGATAGCCAATTATTATTAGCTATATGGTGCAAGGAAGCCTGAGGCTTATGCTGCACCAGCCAAAAAAAAATTTCAGAATTACCCTGAGAGAGAGAGAGAGAAGTAGAAGGGAATCACCAAGAAAGAGAAGAATGATGATATCCAGCTAAGGTGTGTTCAAGCCCATACTCACCAGATGTGAGCCCCTGGGGTTATTAAAAGGATTTGAAATAAAAAAATATTGCAAAAATTTTATTAATGAAAAGGTAACATCATGAGAGATGAGATGAGAAAAAAGCTTTATTGTTTATTTAGGTATTTCAATAATGAAGTCTGGTGAAGTCATCTCTCCTTTTTTTCGGCATACATCTTTGTAGCATCGAATGCCATCTTATAAAATTTTCCGTATCTTGATGTTACGTTCAACCTTCGGATCTCCATTCATAATAGCCTCGCAGGCAATGTCAATCCCCCAAAAAACTTTCTCCAATTCTTCTGTTGAAAATTTTTTGGCAGCAGAATTGTTTACCTCTTCTTATATGCAGTTTGCTCATCAATTTCAAGGAGAGTTGTATCATCTAATTCATTTGCATGTGGGTCAGTGTAGTCAAGTACACTGGCAGTGTCCAAAGTTTTGAATCCCAAATCTTTTCCGATCTTCATGATGTCTTTGGCAATTGTTTGAACTTGCGATTCAAAACCAGTGAAATCATTTGCCAAATTGGGCAAAACATGTTGCTAAACGGAACACATGTTGTTGGCAGTGATTGCTAGCCAAAATGCAGATATATTTTCAATCATCTTTAATGGGATAAAAATTAAATTGTGAAATGAAAAGTTTGAAAAGCTATCACGTAGTCTTGTCAGGATGGAATTAAGAATACTGAACACTGTTGCATGTTGCCGCTGACAGCCTGAGGTGAGCTATTGGCACATGTGAATGTGAGACAATAGAGTTGGCACCGTAGCATACGAGGGGATATCAAAGTTCATACTCTGATGTAGATAAAACATCAATAGGAAGATGCCATTTTTAATATAAGTTGTCTACATATTCAACAACTAACGTGCAATTTCACGTTATCGTTATCATACACCAGAGGTAGAGTCCAGAAACTGAGGAAGGATGCTATGGTTGACACAGAGTATCGAGCAGTGATCAAGTTCCTGCATTTGCAGGGCAAGAAAAGCTCAGGAAATTGACGAAGAAATGAAAGCTGTGTATGGGCAGAATTGTCCATCCTATGACACTGTAAAAAAGTGAAAACAGGAGTTCCAGTACAGTCGTACAAGTGTTTTTGATGAGCCGAGAAGGAAGGCCATCTACAGACAGTGAGACAGTTGCAAAGGTTGAACAGCTAGTGCTGAGTGACAGATGTGTGACAATTAATTTCATCGCAGATTCAGTGGAATTAGTTATGGATCTGCCCACAGCATTTTACATGACCATCTGCACATGTCTACGGCCTCTACACAATGGGTTCCAAGATTTGACTTTGCAGAAGCAATGTCGAATGCAATGTTCTCGCCAACTGTTGGATTTGTGTAATGCAGATGTTGAGAACTTTTTTGATCAGTTGGTAACAAATGGCAAACGTTGGGTGTACCAGTATGATCCAGAGACTAAAGACGTGTCAACGTAGTTGAGGGAAGTCATCAATGAAGTGGAATCATGGTTTCAGGCAAAAAGTGCAGACTTCTATGATCAAGGCATTAAATAACTGATCCATAAATGGGAGAAATGTGTTACTATAAATAGAAAAGGATTAAAGTTCCTGCAAAGTTTCACCTTTCTAGGGCTATTATTTCTAGGTAAGGGTACGAACTTTTTGATATCCCCTGGTATATGTACACATACCTAGGCTACGACAATGCAGCATATATGTAGAATACATGTCTAGGCTATTGAATGAGTTTTAATATGTACAGTAAAATTGACTTAAACCTAATTGAAAACAGTGTTATAGTGAAACCCGTGCTAAACGAGGTATTGCTGTAAACATTTTCAGCATAACCTTTATATTTGCAACCAAGTGCTCAAGTTTTATTTATTAGTTTATGTTATTTATTTTTTTGCTTGTTCATTAATTCCCATTTAGTTAACCATAGTCTCTTTAGTTTCCCTAGAGATTGGTAACCGGTTAATAATATCAATTTTTTTTCACCCGGGAAATGTATTTTGATTCCATTCCATGTGTTATTATTATAGAAAATGTTTCCAGTTTTGCAGACAATTGAATCTCCCCACTACGATTACTAAGACTAAAAACATGTGCATGTGTAAATTCATCAAGTTATAAATGAACTTGATGAATTCAAAGTACTGATTACATCAAATGAAGACACTGTAGGGATAGCAGACATAGGGTGTCACTCAGATATAAGTGATAGTGAAATTGAATATTGAATATGAGGATTACAATGTATACAGGAAGGACAGACAAGACAGGAGGGGGTTATGCTCTTAGTTAAGAAGCATATAAAATCTTAGGCAGCACATCCAGTTGACATGGGTGACCGGTGCAATGTTCAGTCAGTTTGGTGTGATATAAGCACTGGAAAACAAAGTTGGGAGTAGGAGTGTATTATAGGCCTAATATATAACGAACAGCTGCATAGAGAAATAGAATGGACCAATAAATCAGAATGTCTTATAATGGATGATTTTAAGTTTCCAGATATTGACTAGAACTTGTGTATTATATATTATATATTCGTTATATATTATAGGCCTAATATATAACGAACAGCTGCATAGAGAAATAGAATGGACCAATAAATCAGAATGTCTTATAATGGATGATTTTAAGTTTCCAGATATTGACTAGAACTTGTGGGTTGGTCACTCACAGACTACCAAGACTTTTGTGGATTTATTCGATGACTGTTTTCTACAGCAGAATATTAGAGAAGCAACAAGAGGGAGTAATACTCTTGATCTGATTATCAGCAGCCATTATTCATGCATTAAGAATCTGCAGATAAAAAAACCACCAGGTGGCAACGATCACAGTGTATTGATTTAGGATTTACTTAAAGATGTAGCTACAACTAGTTTGGAGATGTAACTAAAACTGCTAGCTTGGGGGGGGGATACAAGGACTAATAGATTAACAGTAGCCACTGGCAGAGGTGAAAGTGATTTTGCACTGCTTCTATTGGAATGAACGGAAGTCTGGAAAACAAATTGCAGGTTATTTCAAAGACTGCTGGGAGTCATTGCGGTACAAGTAAACATGGATTGTGTTAGGGTAGCTAAGAATAGGAACAGGTTCATGTATACTTGCGTGTACACCAATGCTAGGAGTTTGGTAAATAAATTTGAGGTATTGCTCAAAGCATCAAAGGCGGATATTGTTGGGATATCAGAGACGTAGTGTCACACAGATATAAGGAATGCACAACTGGAATTTGGGGAGTACAACGTCTACAGAAAGGATAGACAGGATAGGAAGGGAGGAGGGGTTATGCTATTAGTTAAGAAACACAAAATCCAAGGAAGTGAAGCCAGTCGACATCGCTGGACAGTGCAGTGTCGAGTCAGTTTGGTGTGACCTAAGCATTGGGAGATAAAAATTAAGAGTAGGAGTGTGCTATAGGCCTAATGACTCTGATGAGTATAATAAGAAACTATACAGGGAAATAGAGTGGGCCAGTAAATCAGAGAGTCTTATAATGGGGGATTTTAATTTCCCAGATATTGACTGCAATTTGTGGGTTGGTCACTCACACACTAGCAAGGCTTTTGTGGATTTATTGGATGATTGTTTTCTACATCAGCATGTTCGGGAGGCAACTAGAGGGAGTAATACTCTTGATTTGATTATCAGTAGTGATTCTTCATGCATTAAGAATCTGCAGATAAAGGAACCACTAGGTTGCAGTGATCACAGTGTTCTGAAGTGGGATTTACTCAAAGAGGTAACTACCAGCAGGGGTAAAGGGAAGGGTTATTGCTTTCGTAAAGGAGACTACGATGGTCTGAGACAGTATTTAAATTCTATACAGTGGGACCAACTGATGATGTTACCAACAGCAAATTCAAAATGGGAAGCATTCAAAGAACTTATCTTGGAAGCTACTAGGCTTTACATACCAACTAAGAAATATTGTTCAAGGTTTAGGCCTAAATGGATGTCAGATGAACTAATAAGACAGATGGCAGAGAAGAGAAATGCATGGGATACATATAAATTAACATGTGACACAGAAGCCTATGATAGATATAAGCTGGTCTGTAACCAAGTCACAAAGGAGGTTAGGCAGGCAAAGGCAGATTATGAGAAATCTTTGGCAAAGGATGCAAAGAAAAACAGCAAAGAGTTCGTTACTTATGTAAACTCTAGAAGGAAGGGGATGAATCAAATTGGTCCACTTGATATCGATGGTTCAATTGTTGATGATTCTGATCAGGTAGCTAACAAACTAAATCAATATTTTGCATCAACATTCACACATGAGGAGTTATTCAGTGAGGGGGAATGCCAGAGATGTATTCAACTCTGGCAGTAAGCCAGATAATCTTGTAATAACTGAGAGTAAAGTGGAGGAGAAATTGTTAGATAAACACAAGAAAGGCACATGGGGTGGATGGGATCTATCCAGTTATATTAAAGGAGGTAGCAAAAGAAGTAAGCAAACCCTTAGCCATAATTATAAGAGCTTCCTTGGACTCAGGGGAGGTACCCATAGACTGGAGATGTTCAAATCTGACCCCAATTCATAAAGGAGGATCAAAGGCTGACACAAGTAATTATAGACCTGTGAGTTTAAATTCTGTTCCAGGAAAATTAATGGAAGCACTGGTTAAAGAAGCACTGCAGGATCATCTAGACAAGACTTCAGTTATAGCTCGTACACAGCATGGTTTTGTTAAGGGGAAGTCTTGCGTGACCAATTTGATTGGATACTATGATGCAGTCACAAAAGAGCTGGATGCAGGGAATAACTTTGATATTATATACTTAGATCTTAGAAAGGCTTTTGATACTGTTGCACATGGAAGTCTGCTGCACAAATTGGAGCAGTGTGCATTGGAGGCAAATTGCTGCTACGGATAAAGGGGTGATTGAGGGGGAGAAAACAGAGAGTGGTAATCAATGGACACTGCGCATCGTGGACTAATGTTATTAGTGGAGTCCCTCAGGGTTCAGTATTGGGTCCATTATTGTTTTCTGTATTTATAAATGATATTGATGATGGTATATCAAGCTTAATGTCGAAGTTTGCAGACAATACAAAGGTTAGCAGGGTTGTTAAAGACACTACTGACGCTATGCTGCTGCAACAGGATCTGGAAAGGTTGGGCAGATGGGCTGAGAGGTGGCAAATGAAGTTTAACATTGACAAATGTAAAGCACTACATATGGGAAATGGCAACCCCAGAGCAACGTATCAACTCTGTGGTACTACACTGACAGTGGTAGAGAATGAAAAGGACCTGGGGGTAATTGTGCAGTCAGATATGAAGTTCTCTGAGCAGTGCAGACAGGCTGCAAGAGTAGCTCATGGTGTCTTGTCAGTGATATACAGGAATTTTTCTAGCAGGGATAAGGAGGTGATTATTCTCTTGTATAAGGCAATGGTCAGGCCACACCTAGAGTACTGTATACAGGTCTGGAGGCCTCATTTCAAGAGGATGTAGAGCTGTTGGAACGAGTACAGAGAAGGGCAACAAGATTAGTGAATGGAACAAAAGGTTGCTCTTACGAAGAAAGCTGAAGTTTTACAAATTACAGTGTCTGGAGACTAGGCACCGGCGAGGTGATCTGATAGAGTTGTATAAAGCCTTGAATGGTTTGAGCATGCTCAATGTTGATGGGATTCTTCCTCTTGCTCAGAATAATCACCTGAGTGGGCATAAATTCAAATTGAGAAAAGACAGATGAGGATAGATATGCGGAAATTTGCCTTTAGCCAGCGGGTAGTTGGTTGGTGGAACAGACTTCCATCCTTTGTTGTGGAAGTTGATAGCCTAAATAAATTTAAGGCTCAGCTGGACAGGTATTTCGAATGAACGGAGGAGTGAAGTGGAAGGTTTTTTTTTTTGGTTTTTTTGGCTGATGCTGCATAAGCTTGCTTTCTTGCATCATATGCCTCTACTAATGCTAATGCTAAGTACTATCAAGGGTAAAGAGAGGGGTTTTTGCTTTCGTCAAAGTGACTACAGTTGGATGATTTAACAGCCATACCACATCTCAGACAGTTTTTAAATTCTATACAATGGTACCAACTGATGTTACCATCAGAAAATTCTAAATGGGAAGCATTTAAGAATTAATAATAGAAGCTAATAGGCTTTTCATACCAAATAAGAAATACTGTTCAAGGTAGAGGCCTACATGGATATCTGATAAACTGCTGAAACTTGTGGCAGAAAAGAAAAGTGCATGGGATGCATATAAATTATTGGGCAACACAGAAGCCTATGGTAGATATAAACTAGTCTTTTATCAAGTCACAAAGGAAGTCAGGAAGTGAAGGAAAATTATGAGAAATATTTGGCCAAGGATGCAAAGAAAAACAGCAAAGACGTCTTTACTTATGTAAACAACTCTAGAAGGAAGGGGATGAATCAAATTGGCCCACTTGATATCGATTGTTTGACTGTTGATGATCCTGCTCAGGTTGCTGACAAATTGAATGAGTATTTTTCATCTACATTTGTGCATGAGGAATTTTCTTTAGGGAAGGGAATGCCAGAAGTTTATCAAGCTCTAAAAGGGGCTAAATGATTTTGTAATAACTGAGAGGAAAGTGGAAGAGAAATTGTTGAAGTTAAAATAAGAAAGGCACCAAGAATGGATGGGATCTCTCCAATTATATTATGGGAGGCAGCAAAGGAGATAAGCAAACCCTGAGCCATAATTATGAGAGCACCCTTGGGTTCGGGGAAGTCCCCATGGACTGGATTTCAGAAAGGGAGAGCAAAGTAACACTAATAATTACAGACCTGTTAGCTTAAATTCTGTTTCAGGGAAAATAATGGAGTCACTGGTTAAAGAAGTAATGCAGGATCATCTAGATAGGAGTGTAGGTATACTTCAGTCACAGCATTGGCTTGTTACAGTGAAATCATATGTGACCAATTTGATTGAATACTATGATGCAGTCATAAAGGAGCTGGATGCATAAAATAATTTTGATATCATATACTTGGATTTCAGGAAAGCTTATGATACAATTTCACATAAAATACAGTTGTACAAATTGGAGAGTCGCATTAAGAGCAATTTGCTGCTACAGATAAAGGGATGGTTGAGTGGGGGAGAGTTAATCAATGGACACTACTCTTTGTGAACTAATGTTATTAGTGGAGTCCCCTAGGGTTCGGTGTTGGGCCCGTTGTTTTCTGTTTATCAATGATATTGATGAAGGTATATCAGGCTTAATGTCCAAGTTTGCAGATGATACAAAGGTAGACAGGGTGATTAAAGGTCAGCTACTGCAACAGGATCTATAAAAGTTAGGCAGATGGGCTGAGAATTGGCAATTGAAGTTTAACATTGATACATGCAAAGTAGTGCACATGGGTAGTAGTAACTGCAGAGAAACGTACCAAATTTGTGGTACTACAATCAAGGTAGTGTAAAGTGAAAATGATCTGGGGGTAATTGTCCAGTCAGATATGAAATTCTCTGAGCAGTGCAGACATGCTGCCAGAACAGCTCAAGGGGTTTTGTCAATGATATATACAGAAACTTTGATTATCCTTTGTATAAGGCCATGATTAGGCTGCACCTTTGGTATTGTATACAGGTCTGGAGGCTTCACTTTAGGAAGGATGTAAATCTGGAACAGGTACAGAGAAGGGCAATAAATTAATGAGGAGAACAAGGGGTGGTCTTGCCAAAAAAAGCATTCAACAAATTGCAGCATCTGGAGACTAGGCACCTGTGAGGTAATCAGATTGAGGTATTGAGCCTTTGAATGAACTGAGGGGATATACTACACTGATGTCATGTGACTATTTTTGAACAGCTTGTACTGTATTGACTTCTGTAATGCAACCTTTTTGGTAATTCTTATAAAACCCCTATAAATGTCCCACCACCATACCAAATTTTGTCCCACTTCATTGCAAGCTGCATGAGTTACACCATGTTGTCTACATGTTCTGTTAATTTTGTCGAGCAGTGTAGTTTCAAAAGAACTTGACAATTATAAAAAAAAAAACCCTACACACACAATGTGTTGCCTAGGATAACTGACCTGCCTTTCTTGTCTCACTGATTGTGTGTGTGTGTGTGTGTGTGTGTGTGTGTGTGTGTGTGTGTGTGTGTGTGTGTGTGTGTGTGTGTGTGTGTGTGTGTGTGTGTGTGTGTGCGCACGAGTCCTTTTGAAAGAAATTAGGCCACATTTGTGAAATCTCTCATACAGAATGTCCAGGTAACTGTGATTAACATATGAAAACTAATTGCAGTGGATCTTTTGCTTTCCTTTCCTAGTTTCTTTAAGGTAGTGCACCGCTTTCACTTTATAAGTTATAAAGTAAAACCTACATTTTTAATTTGTATCAGTTACTATGAGTCTCTCTAAGGTATCTATGAAGGCTTTTTCATAACTTTAACAAATTACATTCAAACATGGCATACCACTAAGTCAAACTCAATCAGGTTTCATATCTCTGATTTCTTTACCAACTTCCAAATGCTCTTTTCCCTAGTGCCATTGTCATGTGAAATACAAGTTTAAGCAGCTTCTGCATAAATGAATGCAATATTATTTTTAACTCTGCAAGATGAAATAAAGCTGTGAAAACAATCCAGGTGGCACTATGGTGAAACTACCATACTGCCACAGCTGGTTTGGTATGGCTGTTAATGATCATGGGGCCTCCTTTACCAGATTGCCAGACAAAAGTCTGGTAGAGAGGAGTCCCAGAAAGAATTTATAGTTGGCTCCACATTGTACACATCTGGACATAATCATTCTCCTTGTGGTGAAATCTTTACCTCATTAATGTATGAACTTATGTATCAAATTTCATGCTCTTACACTTACTCATTTCAGTTTATACCAAATATCTGGCCTATTCAACAAAATCAATATTTAGTGTTCTACTCCCGTTTTTGGCGCCTTCAGTAGTGTGGTGGCTCATGGTCCTCCCACACTGGGTGGAAAAGGCTGAAAATTCCAATGCCGTTTATGATGCAAGAAACTTTTACGGATTTTTTATTTCTCCTGGAAACGCGGGTTTTTCGTCCAGAAAACCGAACAAGGAATTACAGGAATGTATACTGACGACTCATTATTATTATTATTAGCAGCTATATGGGTCAAGGAAGCCTGAGGCTTATGCTGCACCAGCCAAAAAAATAAATAAATAAAAAATAAAATAAAATAAATAAATAATAATAATTCCTCGAGTTACCCAGAGAGAGAGAGAGAGGTAGAAGGGAATCACCAAGAAAGAGAAGAATGATGATATCCAGCTCAGGACCCTGAGTGTGCCAAGCTCATACTCACCAGATGTGAGTCTCTTTGGCGTCTAACACACACTTAACCCAGGCTACTATTAGTCTCTGGCTTTCTGTGAAGTGCTTGTATAATACCGCATGTACCTTATAGGGGTTATGGCTTTAAGCCGATGCGCCGCAATGATTCTAGAACTAATAACCAACATGAACAGTTCAATAAAAACATTTTGTATATCAGCTGCATATTTAATATGTAAAGCATTTTTACTGAAATGAGTAATTTCCTATAACTTCACAACATTTTGTAGAAATGTTAACCATGTTATACTACTATGTTATGTATTTATAAAATATTAAGAGAAGTTTACCTCAATATGATATGCAGAACACTTCCGTATGATACTCTCCAGAAATTAAAACGAAAACAATTAAAAAATCGAAAATCTTACATTACAGTAAAAAAGAATTAAAACATTTTTGCAATTTTTTGTTAAATTATTTTAATTAATTTTTTACTCAATTTTTATTTGCTTAAAATTAATTTTAATTGTGTTCAATTGATTTTTAATTATTTTTTACTGTAATGTAAGATTTTCTGTTTTCGTTTTAATTTCTGGAGAGTATCATACGGAAGTGTTCTACGTATCATATTGAGGTAAGCTTCTCTTATTCTTTTATAAATATTGATATCAACGTAGAACGTATTGAGCATTACAACTCTGGTTCATATTATCAAACTGCTATGTTATATATACTATTTCAGAAGAACACAATTCAACAATTCTTTTTTTTTTTTTTTTTAGATATCTGAAGGATAACTTTAATTCGAAATATGAATTTCTTACTTCGAAATTTACTAGATAATGTGCTGCCATCTGCTGCATGTTTGCACTACTATTTGTAGCTTAGTGCAGAGCTTATGGTAAAGCAATAAAGAATTTACGAAATAGATGAGTAACGTAAAATGTTTCTATTACATTTTAATGTGTGTGCTGAATGCAATAGTGTTGTTGATTTTTTTTTTCTTTAGGGTAAATATTTTGACGGCAAAAGGTTTAATATTCGCTGTTGTGTTTTTTTTTTTTTTTTTTTTTTTTTGCAATTTGCTATGGTTAACAAACAAAGGTGTAAGTTATTTTCACACTTCTGCTATATTTGTGGTTATTATATAGGTACGAAACAAATGAGGTATAACTAAAGTGACCAGATCCTTAACATTCCAATGCGGGACATCCAGGGGTGGTGAATTTTTCAACCCCCTTGAAACAATATAGACATACAAAATATAAATTAAATACATTGATTTCTTTGAACTAAACATAAAATAAAAGATCAAATTTCTTAAAAAAAAAAAACTATATATGTGTGTGTGTGTGTGTGTGTATATATATATATATATATATATATATATATATATATATATATATAGTGTGTGTGGCTATAAATATATATATTATTTAAAATAGTCTAATATAATATCTGTTAAAGATGTTAGTAATAGTGGTAGAGGCTAAAGGTGTAATTTACACAAAAATTCTTGCGGGTTATAATGTAAACCGAGAAAAACCAATACTAAATTTAGTTTATTGATTAAATTTATTTATTAATTTTATTTATGCATTTTACTTATTTTGGATATATATAGCGTGTGTGTGCGTATATATATATATGTATGATATTTGTGTAAATACACCATAGAAAACTCTTAAACGAAAAAACTACAATCTTCATTTAAATATTATCATGTACATCTGGCATCTCTCATATTGTGTGATTATCTTCACAACTGGATTTTCATGTATGCAATACCAATAATCCTTGAAACGGTGCCGTCTGGGTGGTGGTGCCCACCGAGAATAAGTAACAATAGTCTTCTCTTTTAGTGAAGCGTTACTTATTCGAGGTAGTGCAATACATGGCAACTCGTTGTGAAGGAGGGGCACAATATGAGATACAGATAAAATGATTCCCCTTCAAACTACAAACGTAGTTTTTTCGTTTAAGAGTTTTCTATGATGTATTTACACCAATATTATGTAGAATATTTACACTCTTAAACATATGATGCTTTGTTGCATCAATCTTCATTTAAATATATATACAGGGTGATTCACTACCAGTGCGACAAACTTGCAGGAGGTGTAGGGGGCATAAAGACGAATCGGAATCACATAGGTGGGGTCCGAATTGCAGGGTCCGAAATGCCTTCGTCATGCGGTAGAGGACGCTGAACGGGAGGTCGCGTGAGCAGCGATCCCGCTGGAAGTCAGCATTTGCGAACCGTTTCTGTTGAAGAAACCAAGTAGCAAAAGTCCTCCGGAGTGGATAATCCGCAGGCTCCAATGATTGGACGCGTTGCGGATGGTATGAACTCATTTGGTTTGTTGACAGTATCCTCCATACAGTGGATTGGGAAATACCCAATCGTTGGCCTATCGCTCGAGTACTCGGATTGCCTTCTGCAAGACGTAGGACATTCATTCTCCTCATTGTCTGGCGTCCTCGTCGTTCGCTCTCGATTCATGGTACCTCTCGTGAAACAACCAGTCTCACGTAACCTTCTGTGCACACGTGCGAAAATCGTATGATGAGGAGCACGCCTGTGCGGGGAAACGTTCCTGGTACAAGCGCAGAGCAGCGCGTCCGGTACAGTCCGCGCTCCATACGCGAGGTGCATGTCGGCAGTTCAACGTTTGAATACTCGTCCATCCTACTGCCTCGGGAACCGGTTCGCAAATGCTGACTTCCAGCGGGATCGCTGTTCACGCGACCTCCCGTTCAACGTCCTCTACCGCATGACGAAGGCATTTCGGACCCTGCAATGCTATGTGATTCCGATTCGTCTTTGTGCCCCCTACACCTCCTGCAAGTTTGTCGCACTGGTAGTGAATCACCCTGTATATATATTCCCCCCCCCAGAAAGGCTGAAATCCAGTACAGTATACGGTACGCCTCGTGTTATGCTACGTAACGAACAGAAGGTTGCGTGAAGGATGTGAACCGAGAAAAATAATTGTAATTAGAAGAGAGAGAGAGAGGAAAAAAAAAAAAAAAAAAAAAACACTTGTTAGAGGGGTCATGTTTTTAATTGATTTTCATTTTTGTTTAGTGAAAAAAGTTAAGGTTTTTTTCTGTGAAATAATAATAATCATAATAATAAAAAACAAGAGAAATTAAATAATATTAAATGTATTTTTCCGCTGAGTAGATTTTTCTTAATAATTCTTCCTTATTTGCTATTTCTTCGTAAAATTCTCACAAGAATTAGCAAAATTGCACTTAACTTGTAATATGCTTTCAGCGTTTCTACGGTCAGCTGTGTTTTTGTTGACGTCCTTATTTACTACCGAAAAAGCTTTCCGTTGGGTCCCGGCAAACATAATGCAAATGATTTGCATTGTGTTTTCCATTAAGTATGGAGGCTACATGTCCAATCCGGGCCATTTTCCGGGACAGCTTGCAATGCAGGGCAAACGACTGAAATCCGGGACTCTCCCGCACAATCCTGGACGTCTGGACATGTTCGGCATAACATCGTTGGTGGTACCGAGTTTTGCAATGCATACGAAGCCAATTTTGGAATTCAAGAAGTTGTCTCTTGAAGGTTATTTTATGAAGAAAGCAACTGTACGTGTCCACGAGGTCTGCAATCTGGTGAGTATGGGCTTGGCACACCCAGGGCCCTGAGCTGGATATCATGATTCTTCTCTTTCTTGGTGATTTCCTTCCTTCTCTCTCTCTCTCTCTAACGCACACTATGTCGCCGCTCACAGTTCATTAGACACTTTCCTCAACATATGGAGTGCATCCCCCTCCCCAAACTCCAGATGCCAACATCTCTGAAGGAACTATGAGTGGCTCGTTACCCACTTTCAGCCATGAAATCCCTTCTTATCTGTAGGGACTTCAGTCTGCTGCCTCTAACTAAACTCCTCGGAAAGCATGATAACTAGTAGCCTTGCGGACCTTGGATTACCTCTCACTAATAAGTCGGCGACCAAAGTAATAATCAATTCGATATAATCTCTTCACTGTTGATAGCTAGTGAAAATCCGTCCGATATATATTTATCATTATTTTTTTATTTGATCATGTACCTACAAATCTTTTCAATCTTTCTCCTAGTGCTTGCCTTCCATCACACGAAGAAAGCTAACAAATTAACCACTATTGCTTATAGTTTCCTGGACTAAGAAAAATGTCTTTCAGTTGCACCTGCTGTATATTTCCAGTTAGTTCTACAACACTGACATTATCTTAACAGTGATGTTTTTAATCAGTTAGATCAACAGTTAATCAGTTAGATGATTGGGGTGATGGAGTAGTCATCCCAGCGATCACTCAGTCTCACAGTGCGAGATCGAGTAATCACGTTAAGATGGAGGGAAAAAAATGTCAGTTAAAACGCCTGTTAAACAGAGAAGCTAATAATTCTAAAATGTAAGCACTAGCTAGTTTTATAGCAGTCTGGGTAATATCGGCTCCGGCAGCATCAGAGTGTGGCAGATTATTAATGGTCCTTTTAATCGAACTAACTCTGCACCAGGTATCTGGAACTACTACGTCCAGAGAATTCGGGCTTCTCAGCCATGCACGCTCTTTCCGTCCCAGTCTCACGACACTCGGATCTTACACATCGCTTCCTACTTAGCAAGATGCTTCAGACAGTCTAACATCTAGATGTTGATTTTAAACTAGCTCATCCACGATAAGAAATGTCATCTACATATCCTTTTCTTTACAAACCGTCTCGATCCACCACCTTTCTTGCAGAATACAACTTCCATTACCATATGGAGGATTTTCAGCTTTATGCTACTATACATAGTTAGTTAATTTTATTATTATTATTTTAATATATTACTTTATATTTTTCTGTAAATAGCACTTTACCAACAGGGCACGTTTTATGCGTTACTTATTTGAATCTGAAAATTTCAAATTGTAGGGCATCATATAAAAATATTTAAAATAAAAAAGATACCGTTTATATATATATATATATATAACCTTAGTTTTACGCAATTTTCATATTGCTCCGTATTGAATGATATCTGAAATCTCCAGAGAAGGAGAGTTAGATTATACATTCATTATTATTATATTTATTTTCCCCTCCTCCCAAAGGAGCGCTCTAATCTTTCAGAAGGCGGGGGAGGTGGATTACTACACCGGGAAATATCCTATTTTGTACAAATATGATAATCAATTACGCACTCTGGATTCAGTACTGATAGTACTAATTATAAACGACATGTATTCCAACGCCTATAAAGTTTTGTTAACATTCTCAAATTTTTCGGGCGGTCCTCTCCAGCTACAAAAACCAAAAGAACATCCCTTTTTATGCACTGCGCATGAATCTATTATAAAGATGTGAGGTTATCTTTACTAAGAAACAGACTCTTTTTTAAGGTATTTTCTTCCCCCCCCCTCTATCTGGCCCACCTTCCAGAATCATTTCTCCAGGTGATAGATGCTTCTGGGTAGCCAAGAGGCCAGAACATAACACAACACACAAACACATTTCTGGCCCTTTTACAGTTGATTCTGTTCTTCACAGACAGACTAGGCGGAGTTGAACAAACGTTCAGGTGCCGCCCTTACATATACACATGTGACATGCCCCCCTACACAACTTCGTACAGCGCACACCCTTTCGTTCCCGAATTCTTTTCTCAACGAAGTATCCTAAAATGTAGGCCGTTTTTGTATCATATTAGTCCTTTTCCTGACAATAACTGTTATTATACTCATGTTTTTCATTAATTTAAATGATTTTGTTTAAAATGGCGAATGCTATATATATGTACGAATACATTTAATAAAGCTGTGATTTCTGAATTTTATATTTCTAACAAAATACCGCTGTACCGGGATTGAAAGTACAGCTTCAGTAGGTTCATTCGCACATCGTTATGACCAACACAATTCCCTTTCCCAGGGCCGTTCATCGAAATTGATTTATTATTATTACTAGCCATGTAGTTATGCTGGTGCAGCATAAGATTATAACTTGACAACAGCATAAGACTATTAACTTTTTCACTCTTGAAAACAGAGGAAGAACGCTTGATTAATCCAAGAAGTTTAGAAGTGTGTGATATTACATGATCAACGTGTGAAGAGGGATGACGGTCAGATCGAAATGGGACACCTAAATCCTTGAACGAATCAGTACTTGCAATTAAAGAGTTTCCAATATAATAATCAGTAAGAATGGAGGGTCTAACTACACAATTCGAGCGAAAGCGACAATTTACATTTTAACGGATTTAGAAACAAGTTATTTTTATTAAACCAAAGTAAGAGGGAACCAAGACAGGACTGGAGTTCAACTCTGTTAGTTGAAGAACGAATAACTTTGTAAAGTTTATTATCATCTGCATAAAGTTGCCACTCAACATTAACAGACTGAAATAAGGTTGACAAATCATTAGTATAAACAATAAAGACGAGCGGACCCAATGGTAAGCCTCGAGGAACACCTTGAGAAACAGTAAACGGAGTCGATGAAGTACCATCAATTATTACGGATAGTTTACTATTTCTAAGCAGTGAATCAAGCAAATCTAGTAAAGGGGATCGTAGACCATACGATGACAGCTTGAACAGCAAAAGATTGATGTGGACAGAGTCAAATGAAATATCAAGGAAAAGCGAATAAGTTTGATTTCCTTTGTCCAAGTTAGTTTGTAGGAAATGAGAAAACAAGGCAAGATTTGAAACAGTTGATTTCCTAGAAAGAAAAGCATACTGATGCTTACTGATAAAAGAGTGAAGGTAGGAACTAAGATATTTATAAAGTAGGAGTTCAAAAACTTTCGCAATTGTATTCAGTATAGTAATAGGTCGGTAGTTATTAGGCATAGCTTTATCACCCTGTTTTTTATAAATCTCTCACCCTCCTGGCACACTGCCGTCCCGGGGTGTGCCCACAGTTTCTTGTGGTTAATAAACGAATAATAATAATAAGTCTCTTTGAACGATGAAGGGTAACAGCCATGAAGAAGACAGTCATCAGTAGTGAGAACTAATCTATAAAAACTGTCATTACTATTATATTCAAGCGGATAACAAGGAATAGAGTGTTGCTGTTCGGAAGTACAAAGTTTCGAAAAGTGCGTAACAAACATATTAGCAATGCCAAGAGGACAGTTGATAGAAATATCTGAACATTAATTAGCATAGGAATTCTAGGAGATTTCGATAGCTTTGAGATAGGACCACAATGGTCTCGAATTGAAATTGAGAGTAAGTTCGGCCTCAACTGAGTGAAGTTAATGAGAATATTGAGATTTAGTAATTCTCTTAACATGGCGTCTAAGAGAAGAAAAGGAAAAGTAGCTAAAGTTAGTTTTGAGTTTTACGTACTCTTTATGGAGATAATTTTTGCGACGAATTGAATACACAAGCTTGTTCGACATCCAGTGACGGAAGTTACTACGATTAGCGGAAGAGAATTTGACGCGAACGAAATCAGAAATTGCAGAATGGAGGGTTAAGTACAGATACTCAACGTAATGATCAATCGATTCAAAATTATGGATTGGAATCCAGTCAAGATTGCCCAGAAATTGATTTAACGAAGTCCAGTCTGTGTGCCTAAAGCTACAAAAGTATCTGTCAAAGGAAGGTTCAGAAATAAAAGAAAGGAAATCTAAGACAATAGGGAAATGATCTGATCGGATGAAATTATCACCCTTAGAAATTGAGAAGAGAACTGATTCATGGGTAAAACTAAATCAAGGTAAAAGGAATTCCGGGTGGGAAAGTTACAGATTTGATTTAGGACATTACTAAGCCAAATGCTACAAAATTTCTTAGCCAGTGAATTTCGTGAACAATTGGGGTCAAAAGCAGTTGGGATATTAAAATCACCCAGAATAAATGGTATTGCTTTCGGAGGTTTCAAAAGATCACTGCATCTATAATATCTTCTAATTGTTGAATGGTGGCTAAAGAAACTGGGGAAGCAAGGTAAAAAAGCATAAGCAGAAGAAGCTTTCCTGCAGGATTAACTAATAAAGAGATACCTTAAATGGAAGAATGTTTAGTGAACTGAAGCACTTTGACCAAGTGATGGGTAAAGATAGCAAATGACCAAGTGATGGTGTAAAGATAGCAATCTCGATCCAAATCCAAACGATAAACAGAATAGGAGAGAGGTGAAATTTCACTATTAAGTATGTGTGGATGTAACCAGATTTCAGTAAGGGCGACTACGGCAAAAGTTTGTTGCAGAAGGAAGAGAAGAAAGCAGTCATATTTTTTACAACACTTCTACAATTTATATAAAATAGTAACGATAATGATGACGACCTTGATAAACATCGGGAAGATGACTGCTAGCTAGTACGAGTAGGCTTGACAAGATGGGCAGCATTGCCAGAAGACGACCTGTACGGCTTAATAATAGCATCGACTGGCCAAATATCAGTATCTAATATACATGCTTGCTCAGATGAATTACTTAAGATTAGAAACGACGCACAGTCTGGATAACGGGTAGATAACTTCCTCACAGAGGTGTGATAACCTAACTCAATGTTGAGAAAATCCTCAATATCTGAAGGATCTGTGGAAGGAGCAAGCCGAATGACGAAAGACCGAGCCTGGCGAGAAACAGCTTGAATTCTTGAGCTCTTATTAGTTCCGAAGAAAAATAGGGGTGCTCTACTTCCGTTAGCTGAAGAACGAGATAAGTCAGCTGATGTTGTGGACTGTTTATTGGATAGACGCTGATTATAATTGGTTGGGCAAAGACTATTCGCAGGCGCTGAGGACAAGAACTGACCTGTCAAAGCGAAGGGCTGAAGTGCTTTTGTAGGGCCATTCATATTATTCGGCATGAGTACTCCAGAAGAGTAAGTAGAATCGAGAAATATATTTGAAGGCGTAGTGGAGAGCTTGACATTATCAGACGGAGGACTAGGTAACTGGGCAGCATTCAAAGACAGGTGAGCAATTTGACTGGAAGTAGCGTTACCATCCAAATGCAACGATAATGACGTGGCAGAACTTCAGCTGATTGATGAGCATCACTGAAGGAAATCTGCTTAGGATGTAAGACAGGAGGAACTGGAATAGGTTCTATGAGATCATTCTGGATGAACTCTCACAATTTCGCAATCAGAAGCATCAGCAGTGGAAGCTTGCTTGGTAGTATTTGTTGGGCGAGGCTTAGGAACTTCAGTAGTCCCACAGTTGAAGGATGTGAAGAACAAGCTTGGAACAGTACACTGTACATAGGGAAGTGGAGAAAGGCCTTGGGATTTCCCAGTAGGCACAGTGTTAGACTGTAGCATAGAAAAATCTGAAGGGTGAGAGTTTATGCAGGAAGAGGATGAGACCGAAGCTTGCATATTTCAGGATTGGTTGCTGGTTCATTACTAGGAGCCCTGGAAAGAATTTTGCAGAGATACTCAATTATGTTAAGCTGAGGTAAGACAGATGAGACTGTAGAGACAGGAGGCCCATTAGAACTTGCTACAGATTGAAGATGAGGTGACAATTGATCAGAGATTGGTGCTGAATGGGAGACACTCAGAGGGCCAACAGTAGACGGAGAAGTAAAGTAGCACTTAAGGTAAATGTGAGATCCGGGATTCTGGTTTGTACGAACATCATCAGGCAGAAAGTTGAGGCAACGCTGACATATATAGTTTTTACAGAGTGTGCACTGGACTGCAGTAAAAACAATGTCAGAACAGCAGGCACAAACACGAGATGAAATGACAGATGTAGTCTTCAGTTACAGTAGAACTGGAAATAAGTTGTGGGTAAGTCAAAGCATCATGCGTAGAATCCTTACTGTGCATTTGGAATAGGTTTTATACTTTTTTGTAGTAGACTATTCATTGATCCCAAGAGATTACTTGTTACAGCAATTTGCCGTTTGAGAAGGCTAGATAACAAAGAATTACTTTGAATATAAATCCGGTGTAATCAAGATAAAAAAACACTTATCTGACGACCAGTAAAGCATTGATCACAAAGGCTGGGAGAAACAGTTCCCGTAGAAACAACTGTTACAGCGCAAAATCGGCTGTAAAATAATTAAAACTATAATTAATAATTCATAAAAGTCAAACGTAAACTGATACAGAACACGACCACAGCGCCACTGTATTCTGCATTAAGCTAATGTTACAGAAAAATTTCCCAGGCCAACACAAGGTCGTCCATATGCCCAAAATGTGACTCCCGACGACGTGCAGTCACCCATGTGTCCAAAAATACAATTATTTTGTGTTTAGCTCAGAGAATTTTGGGTATATACAAAACAATCAAAGCAATAACGGAAATTTGTATCACTTCAAGAATGGGTGGTTGTTGGGTTTTATTGGCGCATTAGCAACTAAGGCTATAATGCGCCAAAACCAGGTGATATATAAAAATTTAAATTTCACTGACCTAATTACTTAGGTCACCATGTCAAGATATAAAATAACAAAAGGTATAAAATGTAGAAAAAATAAATCAATAAAGAAATAACAGTAACATGTAAATTTTAAATACAAATAAAAACCTTTATTGATTTAAAATAGCTAAAAACAGCAGACACATTGTCATTGTCAGATAAAATTTGACTGAGTGTATACGGCTCAGTCAGATGATTAAAAGCGGTAAAGCGGATATTGCTAAAATCTGGACAGTCAATTAAAATGTGTCTAATTGATAAAATTGTGCCACAGGACTCACACATAGGAGGATCATCAGCCCTCAACAAAAAAGAATGAGTCAAATGACTATGTGGGTCCGGGCAAGAACAACTTCCTACGCAGACTAGACTGCCACGGTTCAATTACAGGCTTTATACGATATAATTTATTCCCAGTCTGTCTATTCCACGAATCCTGCCATTGGGAGTGTATGTTTTGGTGTATTATTTGCCTGTAGTCTGTATAGGGGACTGACAGGAAGCGATTATTATTGGCAATTGCTGATTTGGCTGCGGTGTCAGCCAAATCATTTCCCCTAATCCCAATGTGGCTGGGAATCCAGCAGAAGCGGATATCGTATTCACGTTCACGGAGGAAGTGAATCTTCTGCTGAATGCAAGACAGAACTGGATGAGAATTATATCTCACAGTTATTAAAGTCTGTAACATGCTGAGAGAGTCGGAATATAAAATGAACCGTTGGTATTGGCATTCACTAATGTGATCCAAGGCTAACTCTATAGCGTGCAGTTCTGCAGTAAATATGCCGCATTCAGAGAGAATCTGGTCCGATGTAGTGGTGTCTGTAAAGACAGCAGCAGATCCCACATATGATTCCGACTTCGAACCGTCTGTGTAAAGTGGCGCGAAGTCTGAATGTTCAGCTCGGTGTGCTGAATAAAGCTGCAGGTAGACAGACGATGGAGTGTCTGACTTTCCCCAATTTCTAAGGTACACGTCACATGCTGGAACATGAGCATGCCAGGGTGGAAGGGGTTGCTTTGATGTTTGGGCAACCTTGTCTACCTTGATATTAAGTTCTTTGAGTAGCTCTTGGAGACGAATACCAAAAGGACGATTGGCAGTCTTACGGGTGTTGTACAAATTTTCCCATCGTGACTCAAAAACGAATGGCCACGTAGGATGGTCTGGCAGGGATTTCAGTTTTAAAGCGTACATTAGAGACAACTGCTTACGTCGAAGCGATAACGGTGGTTCGTTTGCTTCGATGTATAAGCTCTGGACAGGAGATGTTCGATATGCTCCAATAGCGATACGGAGAGCCTGATGATGGACAGGATCCAGCAAACGAAGTACACTTCTCTGGCCGAATTGTATACCAGGGACCCGTAATCTAGTCTGGATCGTACAAGCGCACGGTAAATGCGTAGTAGGGTGCATCGATCCGCACCCCAAGATGTAGGAGAGAGAGAGCAGAATATTCAGACCTCTTGTGCACTTTGTGCGGAGTTGACGGATGTGATCCAGAAAGGTCAGCTTTTTATCAAATACGAGTCCCAAGAATTCTGTGTCCGCTGCTACTGGAATAGCATTTCGCCCGAGCCTTAATTCAGGTTCAGGATGAAGATTACGCTTACGACAAAAGTGTACGCAAACGGTCTTCTCCGGCGAGAACCTGAAGCCATTAGTATATGCCCAGGAATTAAGACGATCAATGGCTTTTTGCAGTTGCCTTTCAATAACCCACATGTTCCATGACTGACAAAATATGCTAAAGTCATCAACATAGAGGGCACTGTTTACAGTTGGAGGAAGTTGTTCTGTGATGGAATTTACTTTGATGGCGAAAAGCGTGACACTTAATACTGATCCTCGTGGTACTCCCTCCTCTTGACAGAAGGGACGAGAGAGTGAGGATCCCACACGAACTTGGAAGGATCGATTGGCTAAAAAGTTTTTAATAAAAATGGGGAGATGCCCTCTAAGACCAAGGCTATGCAAATCTTTTAAGATGCCAAATCTTCAAGTTGTGTCATACGCTTTCTCCATGTCAAAGAATACAGACACCAAATGTTCACGTTTTAGGAAAGCATCCCGGATGGATGTTTCCAGTCTAATGAGATGGTCCAGAGTGGAACTGTTCCTTCGGAAGCAGCACTGGATGTTGGAGAGAAGGTCATTCGATTCTAAATATCATATTAAACGAAAATTAACCATTCTCTCCAGCATTTTGCACAGACAGCTAGTCAGAGCAATAGGACGATAATTAGTAGTGACTTTTGGATCCTTTTCTGGCTTAGCAAAGGCAAGAACGATTGCCTTGCCCAGGAATCCGAAACTGCCCTTCAATAAAGATTCTGTTATATAGAAGGAGCAGATAATCCATGGATTTTGGTGAAAGATGCTTAATCATTTCATAATGGATGCCATCTGGTCCAACAGCACTTGCTTTGGAAAGAATAAGAGCTCTTTTCAGTTCCTGTATAGTAAATGACCTGTTGTACGGATAGACGCTCTTAGACTTAAAATTAAGTGCCTGTTTTTCGACTTTATGTTTCAGGACCAGGAACTCTGGGGAATACGAAGATGTTGCAGAGATGTTAGTGAATGTTTCCCCAAGAGAATTGGCTATTGCAGTTGGATCTGCAATAATGCATCCATTATAATCTAGGATTGAAGAAGGGTGGGATGTATATTTTCCCTTAATTTTCCGGATTTTATCCCAGACCAATTTATTACTAGTGGACTGAGTAATTGATGAAGTAAAACGGATCCACGATTCCTTGACTCTGACGGCGGATGTAGCGTGCTTTGGCCCGTGCGCGTTTAAAGGCTATAAGGTTGGTCGTGGTAGGATATCGGCGGAATATCCCCCACGCTTTGTTTTGAGCCTTTTTTGCTGCTGTGCATTGTGAATTCCAGGAAGGTTTGGGAAATGGTGGAAACCGGGCAGATGTTTTTGGAACAGCATTCGCAGCTGCTTGGACAATAATTTCTGTGATGTACGTTACTGCATCGTTGATAGGCTCCTGACTGACGGCTCTGAGGTCAAAATTTGCCTGATGTTGGAAGGCAGTCCAGTCAGCCTGATCAATCTTCCACCGTGGTAACCTGAAAGGAAGACATGGTCTCCCACTGTGTAACGAGATTATCACAGGGAAGTGATCACTTCCGTATGGGTGCTCCTCCACTTCCCAAATGAGTGAAGGGAGTAGAGAAGGGAGCAGATAGAAAGATCAATGGCAGAAAAAGTACGGGTAGGCATGTGGAAGAATGTGTTTGTTCCAGTATTTAGAAGGGAAAGGTCATTGTCATTTAGCATACGCTCTATGACTCGTCCCCTTCCATTGATGTTAGCACTACCCCACAGGGTGTTATGTCCATTAAAATTTCCGAGAAGTAAGAAAGGGGGTGGCAACTGCGTTACAAGATCATCAAGGTCTTCCTGGGAGATGTCAGTCCCAGGTGGCAAATAAATAGAGCACACGGTTAATAAAAATCTTACTGAAAGGCGAATTGCAACCGTCTCTATGCTGGTTGTAACTAGCAAGGGCCGAACTGGGGTTTGGTTGCCCACAAGGATAGCCACTCCTCCATGAGCAGGACCATCCGCAATTCTATCCTTACGAAAAATTGTGATGTTATGCATGGTGGGATCATCATTTGCCTTTAGATAAGTCTCCTGCAAGCAAAAGCAAACTGGCTCATGCTTTTGCAGGAGGTCATCAGTAATTCGCCGGAATCCACGACAATTCCATTGTAGGAATTTAGCCATTATTTTGGCTTGGTGGGTCCATCAGGCGGCTTCCGGGGTGCTGAGAGCCTAATTTTTTCAGTCTTGGATTTATCTTTTTTGGGGAAGAATGGACGATGTCCCGTGTCCATTTCTTCCTCCGCAAAAAATTCCAAGACTGATTCATCCGGTACCTCCTTATTCTCTACATCCATTGTTTCTGGTATCACGGGTGATTCTTCTGAACTTTTTGGCTTTTCTTTACCACTTGGTTTTGGTAGTGGTGGAGCACTAGGAGGTACGGATATAGGAGTGGCAGCTGATTATAGCGTGCAATCGGAGTGAATGACTCTCTTGGTGGTATAGTCATCTCAGTTTGTGTCCCGATAGTGCACTTAGCAGAAACCTTCTGGGGCATATGAAGGTTTCCCGCTATTTATTGGTTGGATACGTTTTCTGGCCTCTGGGTAGGAGATATTCAGCCCTGTTTTCAGTTTTTGGATTTCTTTTTCATCCTTTCACCGCTGGCATGCTCTAGAGTAGGCGGGGTGCTCTCCTTGGCAATTGACACAGATCGGTTTTGGAGCTGAACATTCCTTGCTCTCGTGGTCTTTAACACCACATCGAGCACAGGCAGGGTTACCACGACAAGATGTTTGTGAGTGGCCGTATTTTTGGCATCTAAAACACCGCAGTGGGTTTGGGATATAAATCCTCGCTGGGCAGTTTAGATAGCCTGCCTTGATGGAACTTGGAGGCTGTGGGGGGGGGGTTAAACGTGAGGATAAGAACTCGGGTAGGGACGAGATTCCCATCCTTTCGTATCGATATTCTCTTGACAGCTGTCACTCCTTGGTCTTTTAATTCAGAGTAGATCTCTTCTTCAGAAACATGAAGAAGGTCCCACTCTGATATAATACCTCGTGAAGAATTCAGAGTTTTGTGGGGGGGTTACGGTGATAGATATTCCCCTTATGCATGTAGAGTTCAAGATTTTTACAGCTTGTTTTGTGGTGGAAGCTTCAACCAAAAGGTCGCCAGAATGCAGTCGTTTAACGGATTTTGGTGAACCTGCCAACCCTTCTAATCCTTTCTGGATAAAGAAGGGTGACATCTTTCCAATTGACTGCTCTCCGGTGGAATGGAGAATGAGGAAAAGCGGTGTCCCTGGTGGTGGTGTATCCTCAGTCTTGGCTCTTTTTGCAGAGGTGTTTTCTGCGTCATCATCTCGATTAGGTAGGGGCCTTGTTGGGGCCCCAGAAGAATTTGAATTTATAATACTCATAGGAGTAAAATAAACATTTCCGATGCCCTAAGTACCTCACCCACCACGGAGCCCTACGAGGGGACGCCCACTCGTGAACTAGCAGGTCTGCGTACACGAATGGGACGCCAAGTTAGCTTAGAGGCACCATACCCACGTTTCCAATAAGCCTTGAACCCGTCCCAGGACCAAAGGGAGGGAGACTTTTTGTAACGCAGTTGACCCTAGCAGTAAGAACCACCCGCCGATTGATCGCAGTCGGGCCGGTCCGGGACCACCCCTATTGTCGAAGCAGGGGCAAAAGTGGTGTATTAAGGCTGGGCCCCTCAACCACCAGGATCCCCTTTTCCGAATTCCAGGGTCGCGGCGCACGGCTGCACACGCCGGATTCCAAAGATGTAACCCTGGAATCAAGGTATGGGCGTTAGATCCCAGTGATGCTAATCTGGAAGCCCAGCAGCATCACTGGGAGGTCCCCTCACCACGTACAGGTGCCCACGTCGAGGGGTTCAAGAATGGAGAATCTAAAACTGTCATCTATAAAAATAGCATCTTATAAGTCACCAGAACTTCATGTTCTTATTGCACACATATTTTAGACTAGGGATAGTCAAAAACACAATTTTAAAAGGGTTATCTAATTCAAAATTTTCATGAACAAACCCAATATCGAAGTTATCATATCACACTTACGTACTAGTGAAAGAACGGTCAACAATCGATCAATCCACTTTTATCAGGCGCATTCACACATATACACATATACGAGCGCCTATTGTCCGTCCTTCTGTCCGCATGTAACAACTCGGTGTCCAGTACACGGATTTTTGTAAAATTTTATATTTGGACCTTTTAAAAATATTTGTCGAGCCATTCTAAATTTCATTAAAATTGGACACACAGAAATCCGCCAAATCATTATTCCTTTTTTCCCCACAATTTGTATAGAAAAAAGAAATTCATACATTAAATGTAGTTTTAATGCAGCATTGTTAGCTTTAGACAGTCCGACACACTTCCCATGTATGGTAAGACTGGTGAACGTAGTGGCACTTGTGAAGAGATAAAGAAAACAGTCTCAAAAGTATATGGGAGAAGAGTAATAAATATTGTACAGTTGTAATTAAACTGAACGGCTAAGTTTAGAAAACGTTAAACTACAGAGTTTTATTTAGTGTTCTATAAAGTTGTATTCTTATTAATTAGTTAATAATACGATAAATATATTTACCTTTCCCTTCTATTAATCACGGAAAAAATTCAATTCATTTAAAAAATCGAACGCAACTGAGATTAACTAATTACAGCCTCGAGGTAGTTAAGAGTTCCTCCATTCTCGGACGGGATTCGAACCCAAACTTCTCCCAGCTAGCAACGAGTGGCGAACTCACTAATGGTGGAAATGCGACAAGCAAATTACTCCATCCGAAAGACAGAGGCAAGATGGTCTGAATATACGGGCCATACACTTCGCGCATCGTAGAGCAAAACAGTATGACAAATAACCAAAGATTCCCGGACGAACATCCTTCAGTTTCGCAGCTGCGCCAGCAGATAAATTTTCCAATAGTTTAGAATGGTTTTCTAGTGATACCTCCGCATTTATTAGGATGAACTTTTACCGTTACCTTTGCCTCGAATAAAATAACGCCAAAATATCATATAAGTTTGTATGGTAACGTTCCGGCACTGAATCGTCAAGAAGGATGATAAATACTGGTTCTTTCTGACGAATTCTGTGAAGCAACGATTTATACGAAGGGCAAAAAGGGAGGAGGAGGAGAAAAGATATTTTTCACGAATAGCCACTGCATCGAAATATTTAGCCATTTGTTGGCTTACTCCAACAGACAACTTTCGTTTGATTGAACGTGTTCTCTGTCTGCCTGGACATCTACTCCAAATAAATGAAGAAATTGTGACCGCCAGATAAGTCGAAGCAAGGTACTTTCTATTGCTGCTTTGTACTAATACTCAACGTAATTTTATTAAATCCCAATTTCCATTTTTGGTAGGCATCGATGTGACTCAATTGTGCATAGTAGCACAATTCAAATTAAAATGAGGGAAATGTAATTATGGCATTGCAGCGAGTTGGAATTGATGTGGATGGCTGATTACCGCATATATTAACTAAGTTGTGTGTTTTTTTATGACCATCTTATCTTATTTTACAGGCTCATTAAAGCTAAGAGACCTTACGTTCTTATGATGATGCAATTTTAGTTTTTTTACTAAAAACCGAATCCGGATGCTAAATCGGACTATACCAAGTAGTGTCCTTAAATTTTAACTCAAATTTTAAAACTGACTTCTGTCAAAAGAGATCTTCTCTATTTTGGATTCCCATATATTTGGCCCGTGGCCCGGTGACAGAATTTCGGGAAATCAGAAATGTCGCCAAATTAATAATACAATATTTCTTTAATACAATTTAGTAAAGGGAACTGTTCTGTGTTTTAAAACACAGATTATTTATCTGTAAGATACCAATCAACTGCGCTTTCTTTTCTGGTTGTACAAGTATTTCCTTTAACTTAATCCATCTTACAATGTTCTATTTACACTTAGACACGACAAATAAGTCGGGAGTTCGCAACTATCCATTCTGACAATAAATGAAATCATTAACTGTATGTAGCAGTCACGTGCACTGGAACCACGTGCAATTCAAATGCGTGTACTACTTACTACCTTCCCACCTTAACCCGTCAGTTTTTATTTTTATTAAGGGTAATGAAATTTTTATGTTAAAGGATGTACAAAATTAAATAAAATACCAAACGTAAATATTAGAAAGGAATTAAAGATTTACTCAATTAATGGAAAAATGATAGAATATAGACAAAGATGGAAAGAACATGTAAAAAGAATGGAAGATAACAGATTCCCTAAATTAGCTCATACATATAGAGCAAAAGGAAAAAGAGACAGAGGAAGACCAAAGAAAAGATGGGCACACCTCTTCGAGATCGGAACAGGCGGATCGCCTAATCCATGAAGGAAGATAAGATAAGAAAAGAAGGGTTAACCCACTAAACGGTACACTGTTATTAATCTCACTACTAACAATACAAAACTTGTATGTTAATAGGCCTTTCCTGCCCAAAACATCAGGGATCATTATTAGGAAAACTTGTTTTCGTAGAACGTAAAATGGTCCCCCAGCCTCTACTGTCCGTTTAATAATACAATAAGAATCTACACTGTCTTTATGCTTTGTTTATGTACAGAACGAAGTATTAGTAAATACTGACAAGAGTAACAATAGTGTTTGCCGATACTTCCTTTTTAATAACGAATATCGAAAATAATAACGACTTCTGTCGATTACACCTTTATTAATGAATATGGCCTTGAAACAGACTACTCCATCTTGCTATACCTTTGCCAAAAAAAAAAAAAATCTTCCATAAATTTTTCCTTCCATTTACTCATTCGGCTCAAGAAGGATTAAGATCTCTATTCTCGTCTTAAGGATAGAAAGGGCAACTTTCAGGCACCCACTTTTGTTTCCAACCTGAATTTTCTTGCAAACAGGAAATGGGGAGGGGGTTGGGAAAGTTGATTGCAATGCGACATTACTGTACTAATAATAAGACATACTTTTTATACCAAACACACTGACAAGAGACTCACCCCCCCCCACTATTTCAAGTCAGTTTTCCCCACACGTTCCCATACCTAATCTGTCTGTCTTCTCTAAGTGTGCAGGATTATCTAGAAAGCGCCTTTCGTTTTCTTCCTTAGATACGAGCTCTGTATCTGCCCCACGTTCTTCCCAAATGTTTTTACGTGCTCCAATGTTCCGCACTTTAAGTCCAATATAATACTTGAATTTTTCCCCCCTCCGAAACAGCGTATTAATCACCCAGACAAGTGTAATACTGTCCATTATTCAAACTACTTGTTTCCATAGCAACGTCACTTATTCGGTAACTCGCCCCTAACGAAACAACAAGGTCTTTAAATTGGGATGCAAATTCTGTCATTCAAAGTGTAGATTATTTTAGGTCTCCGATGTTTCGGACCAACTAAGCATCTTAAGAATACAGCCGAGCGTGCTGTTGTAAGAAATGCAAACAGACACGGCTTTATGACGACACGTGCGTCCTCATTAAGCGACGATGCTGTTTTGTTCGGATTAAAAAGGGTTTTAAATCTGATATGCTTAATCTGGGAAATGCCCGTCATTGACTTAAAAAAACGTCATCAGACTTATTTTCGTCCGTCTCATGGTTGTGCGGTTATGTGGAAACTATCTTAACCCACTAGTCCGCGATGCAGTTCCCGAACTACTACGAACATTAAATATAATCCCTCAGAAACGAACATAATCTGCTTACGTTCGTCCTATACCCGAAGTGTAGCCTTCTTCTGAGATCCAAATGCAACTCTCATTATTGGATATGTCCTATTTATGTTAGATATATCACGAGTAATGCGAGAAAAAGTCGACCAGCTAGCACATTGAAGGCATTCGGAAAAACGTTCAACCCTTAAACAAAACAGAACCAAATTCCAATGAAAAATTATCCGATTAGTACCGAAAAGAACGTTAAAAATGAAAATAATAACATTTCTCTACAAATTCATTTAAATATGAAACCCGCATTAAAATGTTCCATCCATAGATATTAAAGCCAACTATGAAGCCCCTCCGTGATAGTACAGTGGTTTTGCCACTCGTTCAGGGAAGTCTGGGTTCGAATTCCATCGGAGACTGCTGGAATTCTTTTTCAACGTGGGCTGTAGTTGAGTCGAAGCATTTTGGGTATTGAAGTACCTCGTAGTTATAAAATTAGATCCCAAACTTCCATGACGTCACTTCCATTTCATAAACCAAAAAATCAAACCGTTCTTAGAAAAAAGTAAGTACTGCCTTTTTGCCAATGTAATCAACCAGAAAAGCATACTGCATACTGATTAACTTATTATTAATCGTTTGCATTTATGTAATTGTGAACATACGCGCCATTAAATAAAAACAATCTTTAAACTAATATCTGTTGTTGTTACAGGTTTCAGGCGCATCAGCGACAGACCACCTTGCGCCATATATACTGTATTATATATGGCGTTCGTTCATTCCTTCTACACCCACTCTTAGGAACAACCCTTCCTCATATCTACTTGCTGAAAATTAGAATGTGCACATATATTCGAGTCTAATTCTGTCTGGTTTCTTTTGTTTTGTCGTCTCGAATCCACCATCACTGGTGGTGGTGCTAGACTATTGAACTAAATTGAATTTGGTTCAATAACCTTTTGTGCACGCACTTGCCATAAAATAATAATTTATGCATACTTATTTGTTCACTACTGGGCAATCGGAAAACATCTAGAACACGTCAGCGAGTTTATGAATATTAGCAACATTATTCAACAGTTTCGCCAGTTAAGTTTGGATTTTTATTAAAACCGGTGGAACAAAGCCAGTTGAATCGACGGGAGACTTCAAATATTACGGCAGGTTGCGATATCCAATATCGCGAGTCATAAAATTAAAAATACTCGCCTACAAATCACAGAATGACTCCTTTGAGGGAGGGAGGGAGATGTTGATTCTAATAAACACTTGAAATATTAGACTAACATGAGAGTACAATTACAACATAAAATATATACTACCACATTATTGCAATCTTCACAAAAACTCCATAAAGTAAAAGCATATGTGCGCCAGATGTAAAAATGCTACTGCTCTACATACGTTGGCTGACACAAAGTAGCAGACGAACTTTGTCATGGCACGAGAATCTTTTTTTTTAAACGTAACGCTAAAGACTTTTTCGACCAGATCAGTTACACAAGACTTGAAAGCTCCACCGTATCTTTAACGAAAATAGGAATTAAATTTGTTTTCTGTACTGGTCTAACTTTTAACAGAAGCTATCAACGGTTTTTTTAGGCGAGTTAGCACAGTGGCATAATGCGTCTGTTGTCTTCACCATGTCCGTCCGTCTGTTTGCATGCAACAATTCGACTTCGCGAGTTGACGGATTTTCACGAAAACTTTATATTTAGGCTTTTCTGAAAGATATATCAAGCCAATCTAAATTTCATTAAAATAAGACCAATAGAAAGAAATTCGGCAATTATTATCATTTGTTCCCTGTTCTCATGTAACTCAACTTCTAGTGGATAGATTCTCATAAAATTTTATATTTGGCTCTTTTAATTCGACTTTTCGAGGATTCCCAAAATTTCATTAAAATCGGACAAACAGAAATCGGCATTATTATTATTATTTATTATTATTTTTTCCCCTTTCATTTTCAACCATATATTGTGCATGAAGCAGCAATGCATATTATTACTCTTGTTGCTGTGTGCTGATTGCCAGAATGAATAAACAGCATAGCGGATGCGCAGAAACAAAATGTTTTCGATTTGCACATAAAACTTGCTGCTCGTTTCTTTGTTATCAGTTTCTAAATACCTAAATCATAAATTATTACTATTTACTTATTATATTAATCGTAGCAGAAACGTTAAATGAATCATATATTTTTCAAATGTCATTAAACTCAAGAGAGAAATAAGTAAACTGCATTACGAAAGTATTAAAAGTACACTACGATCGTTTAATTTATTATTTATTAAATCACAAGGCTGCAATACGTATTGCATAACGCTGCTGATTACAAAGTACTGTATTTCAAAATATACAGTTAATATTACGTCGGGAGGTAAAGGTGTGAAGAAAGGGGAAAACAATTACTTTCACATATGGTGTTAGTTAATGAATTATTAATTAATTAGTAACAAGATAATTACGTATTTAATTTTCGCTTCAATTAATCACAGAAAAAGAAAAAAATTCAATTTCAGAAGAAAAATATAGCGCGACTTAAACGTAACTGGGTACGTTAGCCAACTCTTTCTTTTCCCTGATCTCAATCTATTTCAGTTTCTAAGGCAACGAATTCGAATACCAACTAACCGTCATTAAAACGTCATTGACGCCTTAATATTCAGGCATCCACCGAAACTATCTGAACATTAATGCTCCAAGATGGGACACAAAGAAGAATTTACTAGTGCGGTCATAACGTTCACATAAGAAGATGTGTGGACAGAAGATGGCAAGTTGCTTGCTGCCAAATGCATGACAAACGAGAAGCAAAGAATCGTTCTGTATGTTTTGAAAGCCTTCGGGGCAACAACGCCGGAAAGCCGTTGATACTGTTTTAAAAAATACCACAAGTCCGTTGATGTTCATCAAATATTCATGAATCCTGCATGCTCGACCCCGCAATTGAAATTTCCCTTGTCGGAGGCGTTCATTCTGACATCCTTCGGATGTTTTCAAGCTCGCAAAGAATCTCTGGCTGCCAATATCTGAAAAGAAAACGTAGGGTTAGGAGGCACACGTGTTAGTGGGGGTGGAGATGCGGAGGGAAAGAGATTCCACTTGGCCAATATGTAAAAAAAGAACCGAAAATCTAAAGGTGCTGAGAAATTTCAACCGTCACGCGTTATTTGTAAGAAGTCTGCCCTCCTGAAGTATCGATTTTTGAATACTGTTCATTATTTTCATATGGTCAGCAGGTACGAGGAAGCAAAATTACACTCTCCGAATTTACGCACGACACAAAGACTTACACACACAAAAAACAGCCAGCAAAATGAGAAACATAAGCATCGTGCCTCACTCAGATTAAACCAAATTCTACGGAGCATTTTCAATTAAATAGTACCACCCCTCAGGTGAATTTTCACGATTAATCTATTCCAATGAAAACAAAAGGATGACAAATTTCCAATCCGAAACAACTACTGGGTCTTTCTGATCGTTTATTACCAAACACACGCAATAAAAACAGCTCAAAAAAATCAGGCATTATTCAAAAGTGGGGATAATACACGTTTCCAAACATACGCCCTTCATAACATGTTCCTAAGCGATGACATCAACGTTTCGCTAAACATTACTAATGCGTTGATATACACTACAACATGTTTACAGGCCTCCGTAGCCGAGTGGGCAAGAGCGGGAGTGCAGTAGCACACGCTCTTTGAATAGACCGGGGTTCAAGCCCCTGACTGCTAAATACGGTCGATCTCCCAACCCGCACTGGACCAGCGTGGCAGATTATGGTCCATTTCCCTCAGCATGAATTGTTGAGGAGGCTTCCATCCTGCAGTGGGTTGATAATGGCTGCACTTTACTTTACAACATGTTTAGACAGCTATAGATAGATCCAGATACCTACGTGGTACGCACTTAATCTCGTTCCACCAATCCTCATTTACCAATTCAGCGTAATGCTTCGTCGAAGGAGTACTGGCCTGAAGGAGTACAAGTATTATGACGCTAATGAATGTATAAGGAATTCCATGGAAACTGTTTAACTGAAACTTCGAGGTAATTTCTTTTTTTTTTTTTTTTTGTTGCAAAGTACCATTATGTGTTTGATCCTTCCCTCACTGATTCTACTAAAATACAAAAACGGTTTAAAGGCTGGAACAAGTATCCACAGCCTCAGCAAAAGTGCCTGATTTTTCCACCTTCATCTTCAATTGTTAAGGCTAGTCCAGAAACAAAATTACATCAAGTTAGTAAAGTTCTTCAGATCAATTTAGAAAACCTTTTTTCTAATTGCATATTTCAATGTAGGTGGAAGGATAGAACTTAATATTTCGATTTGTGATAAACGTTAAGCTGGTAAAAGACCATCTTAATAGGCACTTTAAATGCCTCTTTTACCACAACACAAGAAATGGACCATAGATAGACCATCTTGAGATGGTTATCTCTTTTACCAGAAACATTGCAAGTGGACGTTCTTCCACTTGAAATGTTTCTTCTGGTAAAAATTCCTCGCGTTATTGACGGGATTCGAACCCGGGTTTTTTTTTTTAGTATTCTAATACCATTATTTCGTTTATTTTGCAGATTCACAACCAGCACGACTATCACCTTTCCCCAGCACTAAAAGCAAGCAATACGAATGAAAGAATGTTTACATTTTTCTATCAATCCATCTATTTCTGTATATAAAAGGCAAAAGTGTACACCCCACGAAAGTGTACAACCTCAGGTGTGCCCCGACCACATTCATCACAGCCAGTCAACTAATTGTTTCTCTGATAACTCCCCCCCCCCGTTTATCGAAACACTTATGCCAATGATTCTTTGTTCCGCATCCAAGATTCCATTAGGAAGCTCTTTCTGCGAACACCAGTTTAATTAGCCGAGCTTTTTTCCTCATCAGCCATCTTCATTACCGCTCTTTAAAATTGCGGTGTTGTACGATAAAGGAGCGGTTTAATTATTCGGACACTTATCGTTTGCCGTAATAAGAGCCAGACTCAACTTACGAAGAGGAAATTTTAAATTGAGAAACTGCTACAATTATTCGAGCATCTGTAACGACTCCCTCGCTCTAATCGCTAAAATAGAAAATTACATTTCTCCTGATGGAGATCGGCGTCATCTTTCATCGACAGAAAAATGTGCCCCTCAAAACCACGCTGGCACGTGCTTAATCAGAATCGGGAAAATGTATCAGAGCGGTTGTAAAGCAGAACGATGCTGGGCAGATAATTTTCATTCTTAACACGATATTTGGGGGGGGGACTTTAATTGCTTCCAGTGACCTGTTGGTTTTCACAAACGAGAAATTCCACGAAAAATTTGATCCCGTTAATTCGTTTACAACACACAGATATTGGTCTATCCCCAACTTTGGATCAAAGCACCGTTCACCGCCACATTTTTCACATCTCCAATTTATTTGAATTAGACAAGATGGTACGAACTCTTTTAAATGTAAACCTGCTTAACTCAATATAAACTTGTAAACTCACTGATGTTAAACCGCGGATTTTAGTTTCAAAACATTCATTCACGGAATGCTGCCCATCATCACCATGGCGACCATACAGGTGTACATTCAAATGTCTAAACAAGTAGAATTTTCAATGGATGCAGTGATTGCCCTTTGAAATATTTCTCTTTGTTCGTTCACTGGTCATATATAGCTTGAGAGTCGCACTTGGGCGATTTTACGCATAATAATTCGCAACACCAGTAAAATTTATCCTTCAGCTGGCTTCTCTTTGTTCATCTTCCCTAAACACTCGGTTAAGGTGTTAGGTGAAGTATTGGAAGTTGTATTTTCGGTAACTTCAGGGATAACTTCTACTGCCTTTTAGACTTAGAAACTGGTAACTTTTAATGACAATCATTTCATCACATCTTCCGCTTCTACAGTTCGCAAACTTTTGCGACTTGCTGTAGGCAGCTAGTTAGCTATCAAAATTACAGCTTGGCCATATGCATTTAAAATTCGTCTCGCTTAATTACGTTGCTGCCTGTGCTTTTTGTATATTATTTTATTGGCTTCGTCTGGCTCTGCAGATGAGAAATACAGCAATAAGAACTGAACTTCACAATAGAATTGATGATCTTCTTATACACTAGCTGGCCACTATATTAGATACACTACCTAATAGCGAGTAGAACCCGTTTAGCCCACAGAATTGCCAGGATTCATCGTGGTACGGATTCAAAAAGGAGTAAACAACGTTCCACAGGGATGCTGGTCCATGTTGACTCAGATGTGTTGGATGGTTGCTAATTACTCCAAAGAGTTCGTTCAGCTTCATTCCACACGTGCTCAACTGGACTCAGAATCTGGTGAATGGAAAGACAATTCCAGTAAGCTGAATTCACTCTCATTTTCTTGGAACCAGCTGGGCACAAGTCTGCCTTGAGATATGGAACGTTATCCTGCTCGAAAAATCCATCCACAGATGGATACACTGCAGTATTGGGTTGTTATTTGACTAACCGTAGCCTCTCTATTACTCGGTTAGTTGAATTAACGTTCCGGGGTCATCTTACATTAGGTAATATACATGTCTCCTGTTAACCTCCACAAGTCTCATCGGCTTCCATCGACCTCTCGCATCACCGAGATATTTCCGGCCACAAAATCGCTGTTAGCGGGATGTTATTTATTTACTGGACTAATCTGGATACACTCCCATCATACGCGAAAACTACAGCAGGGTTGCTGTTCCCGTGGTACTTGTTTCGACTATCATGCTACATTCAAAGTCACTTCTCTTATATCTTGCCCACTGAATTGTAAACTAGCAGCATCCCTATGTATCCGCCCTCCCTCTTTATATCACATGCTACGAACACGTGGCACTGAAATTGAAACAGCGCTCCATCCCCCATGAAAAGTGGTGGGTGTTACTAATAAAGTGACAATTCACCTGATCCATTTTGTGTCTCTTGCATAAAAAAGTCTAAAAAATCTAAACGGAGTTAGAAATGAACAGACTGAGAATCCCAGATCGCCAACAAGCCTAGTTTACGTGACTCAGAACTAGGTTACATTTCAATTGTACAATAAATCGAATCACTCTGTCTCTCTTCGCCATACGAGTGCTACTCAGAAACAATCAGCGTTCAATAAAATTCCATAAAGTACTTTTCTAATATCAAATGCAACTTTGAATTTAGAGAGTCGTCGGGATCAGAAAATGGATGAAGACACTGCTTTAAAGTGTCATCCGTCTGAAGAGTCACGAAGTAGTTAAATTGATCAGGATTTCATAATACAATATATTGCACAGCTATCGATATGAAACCTCTTAAATACCAAAATGCATCGCTTCTAGTCATCTATGTCTTAAATGCTCTTTTGGAAAAGACTTGGGAGTATAGCAAAATTATCCTGATTCTGGATAATGAGCTGTTCGCATCCCTGAGTACGCTATCCGACCTGCATCTGAAGTGGAAGGTGCAGAGTAGACCCCTGGAGAGAACCACTTTCTAGTAGTTTTAGTTGTGTTGAAGATAACGTTAGGATAAATAGATCTGTAACCTCTCCCTTAGTGGAATTAGCCTAGCGAATCTGCCATAACTGAAGTAGTTCCTCGCAGCATCTTTTCATTTCAAATTTAGGGTCAGCTTCATTATTGATGGTGATTCCCAGGATGCTACATGGAAGGTCTTTACGAAAGGTGATAACAGAGGCCTTTAAAGATCATATATACGCCTAACGTTCGGGAACCAGTGGGAATCTGTAGCGCAATAGTCGATACAGCGCGGTAAGCCGTAGCCATTCCAAACAACTAGTTCCTTTGAGCTGAACGAGCTGAATCTAGCTTGTGACGTCTTCTTAGTAGCGATGAAGTACCTGAGCCCAGTCCCACATATAATGGGATGAAGGCAGCATTGTAAAGAAGAGTGAGGGTCTTAAAATTAAGACTCCAGTACTGTTTAGATACCCGAATTAATTGAGCAGCAATTTTTTTTTTTTTTTGGCTTTTTGCGAAATATAAATAAGATGTTATTTTCAAAAACGATTCCAAGATAGTTGATAGAGAAACGTAGTTATACAGGTGTTATTATATTTAATGGCAGGTGGCCATTTGTCCGAGAGTTTTTCTTTAAAAACCATAGCCTTAGATTTATTGGTGGAGACTTAGTTTACTCGCGGATGTTCAGTGGTAAACGTCCTCCAAAACAGTATGAGAAATTTGTTCTAGCTAAGCACGTGAATTTCCGTAGAAAAGGATAGACAAGTCATCATCGTATGCTACGAGTTTGGTGTTGTTTAAAGTCTCTGGAGAGCCACTAATCTAGGATAATGTTCCAAATAAATGGTCCCACAACAGAATCCGGCGGCATCCTCTTGAAACCAGCCTGGAGACAGATTGATATTTTGTAGTAACAGATACACTTCTTACAGAAAAGTAGCTACGAAGGATATCGTATCTGCCACCAATATATGATGAGCGAGCCAAGTGAATAAGTATATCATCCCAGGTCCTCGTGGGTAGCACGGTTGGAAGAATTGCCGTCCTCCCCACACCGGGTGGAAAAGACCTGGGTTAGAGCACCGTCGATGACGAGAGGAATTTTTATGGGTCATTTTCACAACGTGGCTGAGTTAGTCGATCTCAGGCGCGGTCAGCATGGTTTTTTATCCCGGAAACTTGGGTTTTTCGTTCAGCAAGCAGAAAATCAACCACAGAACACACGCCATTTATAGACAGTATACACAGGGTAATATGGCCTTAGTTACTAATGCTCCTAAAACCCAATAATAACACCATTTCAGCATCACCAGATCATCTACAAAGAGTAGCCTGGTATAAGTGAGTTCATTCCCTTCACAGTTTATTTGATCCAAAATCTCAATTATAGACTTTCAATGAAGTTAGTTCAGGTCTCACTGCGTACCAACTGTAGTAGTAATGAGCCCTTAAAATGCCTAGAAAATCTAAATGGAGATCACGTTCAAACTCTTTCCACGGTTATTCAAGTCAAAATTTGCCGGAGAGAAAAAAAGTGTGAAAATTTACTCTTGCCGTTTAGATCAATGCATTCAACATCGTGAAGAAAAGTTGCTATGTTATTTTCTCGAGCAGTTATTTTTATTCTTTAAAACTATATTTTAAGTGAAGCGACGTAAAGAGAAGCCTACTAATATTATAGTCTGCTACATACTTGTTGGCAAGCGCCCTGTACCACTCGTGTCATCCACTGCCTCACGTTATAATCTGCAGTACCATTAAAAATTATTAATTCCCTTTGACTGGTCAGAAATACCAACTTATGCTGTGATACTCATTACTGAATCGTTGTAATTAGTTTCGTTAAAAATAATGACTCAATTGCGAATTCACTGTACATCATAATGTGACACGCGCAGTGATGAGTTAGCAGTTTTCCTTCTCGACAATTGCCTTGATTTTAAAATGTTTCCTCCATTCCAGTTCATTCAACTACGACATAGCCAAGAGGACCGACCTTCGAACTGAGTTCTTTTCAATCCGAGTTCGAACTGAGTTCTTTTCAACCCGTGTTGGGAAGAGGACGGTTATCATACCAACTGTGCTGCCCACGAGGGTGCACGTGATGACGGAATGCTCTACATGAAGCATTCCCTTATCCTACAAGGCCAAATATGTTGGAATTTTATGGTAAACACCTGAGCTGGCTCAAGAAGATCTGGTGTTTCTCATAAATCACAACATATTTTATCTCTTCTTCCGACTCTCCTTTAAACACTCCCTGTGGATCTTATAACTGGATTTTCACACAAACATAAAAGTAATTTACTCGCAGCATGGCTTTTATTATTTGAAACGTGCTAACCGGGATTCCGTCCGTTGGCAGAGGTTATACGCTGTCGTTGATTAGTTTCCGAATGTAGACGCATTTCTCTGAAACTTCTTTAACAAGCTACACAACACTACTCGATTACCTGTTCGGGGGGGAACTGTCTTCCGTCAAACTCTAATTCATTCACTAGCTGGATAACAATCTTATATTTCCTATTATCGGCCAAAAGAATAAACTTTGGAAGAAATATCTGCAGCGTGAATCATTCGCCCTCTACCCCAAATTTTCTCATTACAGATTAGTCAAAGTCTATCAGTGACAAATGGGCCTGGAGTATCAAAGGTATGATAGTCAAAGTCTATCAGTGACAAATGGGCCTGGAGTGGTTATCAAAGTCTATCACTTTGTTAACAACCGTTAACTTATAACATCGTGATTTACAACGTCGGTTTTTCATTTGCGCAAACACCAATTAATTTAAAAATCGATTCATTAAATTCTGATTGATATCATAAACTCTTCCTGGTTTGAGACTTTTCGAATGATATATGATTCATCTTTGTAGGTGTAAAACCTGAAGCCATTCGAACACACACATTCAAGAACGGTTTAGAAAAAAAATGTAAAGTCACTTTCTGAGGGAGAAGAAGACCATGCACCCTCCCGTGAGACCGAATAATTTAGCCAGGAAAAAAAATCATCCAATTAAATTCCTATCCATAACGAAAGAAACGCATAAGCAAAAGGACACACAGAAGTTGCGAGAGAGAGAGAGAGAGAGAGAGAGAGAGAGAGAGAGAGAGATCGAAATGTTAGTGGCATTATGTTCCGAGTGGGCTAATGTAATGTGTTTCCCATCAGAGGAAGGTTCGATTCTTGTCACAGATGTGCTCGTTACAGTGTCTGCAGCCAGAATTGGTGCACCCGGCTTGTTTACCTATTAATAATATATTTACCCCTGGAAACATCTGCTTCATAATGTTAACGAACTTGGAGCCGGCAATCCCTATTGATTCCAATCTGATCTCGTTTGTCTGTGGTCTTACCTTAATTTCTTTACGCATTTCTGATCAGATTATATTATTAAACATCGTTAGATCATTAATGTGCTGATTTGTGAAATACCTTCGCCATTATTGCACTGTGTAAAATAGCTGTATAAGTACAGCTATTTTACATTCAAATATAAAAATGGCACGAAGTTATCGCCATACACGCAGACTAAGGAGGCTTCAGCTAGATATCCATCGATATTCTGAATACGGCGAGTACTGACCTTACAAGTTCCTAAATTCATTGATTCGTGAGTTTTTTTTTTTTAAACTCTTGAATAACAACGAAGGTAAAGTTTTTCAAACAATTCTAATATTATTAACAATTCAAGGTACAATGGATGCTATTGAACTAATCTTAGTACACTCGAGCCACAGTCTTCGTGAAAACTCCAATGGCGTTGCGGTTTCTGAGATGCCACTTTCAAAGTCCCTTAAATCTTTAGTCTTGCCCATTCTTACAATGAAATGCACGCATACAGCATCCCTAGATATCTGTCCATCTGCTTTATATCTCATGGTACGAACATGTAATGATGTTATTGGAGGAGCACTCCATATCATGAAAAGGTTACGGGAATCAAATATAGTGCCCTCTAAGTACATACAGGGGGTTTCATAACACGTTGGTCGTACTTTCAGGATCGATTCAGGGCCTGGAACCAACGAAGAAAGTTTATATAAACGTGTCAGATTCTGATCGGTTATAGAGCTCTGGTTGTTTGATTTTAAAAAAAAATGGCAGTAGAGTTTTTAATGCTAAAAATAATAAACAAGAATTATAAGAAACACGCATAATGAAATATGTCTTCTTTATTCTGAATCTAACTTTTTAAAAAAATTTGCCATTTTTAACATTTCGTATTTTTGATAATTTCAACGATCGTTTTTAAATATTCAAAGAACCAAATTTCTCCGTAAATCCATATATTTTTATTCTTACGAGAAAAGAATTAATCCCTTTGGCTTATATTATTCCACCTTTCCAATAACTTTATTTTTTTTTAAATCTCGTGGCACTAAATCTTTCTGTATTTCCGTAATCTGATGCAAGTAAATAAGCCGAGTCAATTCTCCAGTCTCTTTCCAAATGAAATCTCTTTTGTCTTACTTAGAGAGGGACAACGTACAGCAGCATTACGTGAGAGAATCAAGTTTTCTACTGATAGTCCGCAAATAGCATCCAGCTTATCTTAATTTCAGTGATCTGTAAGTTAGAAGAAAAGAACTTTCAAAGGGAGAATAAAAGACGTAGAAGAGAAGATAAAACGAAAGAACGAAATATATACGCTTTTACAGTTTACATACGTCTCTTGACTGCACATAACATCATACCATTCGAATTAAGCGATTTTCATAACACTTATTGAGTATCCGAAAGAATGCATACACTGATGATCATTAATAATAACAATAATAATCCAAATTGGAGTATATAAGATAAACCGGAAGATCCTAAAGCAGAAACCATTAGTCCTTATGAGGAAAGCTAACAACAAATCAAGATTAAAATTAAAAGTTTAGATGATTAATTTTAATAATTAAAATTCTATAACCCGAAACGTATATTCTATACCGAATACACGTTTCGGGCAAGAGGCAGCAGACACTATACAGAGATTAGCAACATACATGGGTACAGTTTGTTATTTGGTTTTTAGGAGCATTAGCAACTAAGGCCATATTGCTCCAGGATATGCGGTGGTCATTCCCTGACCTTTCCACATCCTCCGTATTTGGTGGTGACGGGCTCGAACCCCGGTCTAATCAAGAAGCGTGTGCTACGCACTGCTGATCCTTCCCACCTGGCTACCGAGGCGCCTACATGGGTACAGAAAATAAATAAATATTCATATATTATAAAATAATCTCCCTATTTTTAATTTTTACTAGATCTAAGTTCACTAACCAGAAACCTTTTGGCATTCTTTTAAGATACTCTACACTGGTTTTGAAGGGAGTTTTGAGTCTAAAAAGGTTCGAAAACTTAAATTCTAAACTGCACTTACAGATTGGCCTGGCCAAGAATTGTCAAAAGAGGTCTCTACGCTAGTAACAAATTATATTGATTAGTTGAATTCAGGTTAAAGAAGGTAAGATAAGTATTTAAGTTCAATATGTCACAATAAGTTTTTAATAACCTTTTCGGATAGTACCGATGGCGATTTCTAGTTTGAGGGTACAGGCTAAGTGAAGAGGACATCATCGACGTATGAGTGAAACTCCTGGCTTTTATCGAAAAAACAGTATCAAGATAGCAGCGAAGAGCAGGGCTGATAAGGAACCACCTCGGGAAATTCCTGTCTTGGAGTCCTTAGTTAATAATCGATTTTCAAATTTGAAATGCAGTACACTCTTTCACAGAATGAGCTTCATGAAGGATAACACAGATTTTTGATCAGAAATAATTGTTCAAATAAAGAAAGAATTTAGTGGAAACTCATTCAAATGTAGCGGATAGGACAACGTCAAGAGCAAAAGCATGAAGATCCATATCCTGATTCCAACAGTTGAGAATTAGGATATCTAAGCATGTTATGATAGACTGTTTTTTCGTTCCATAATGGGTACGTATAGATCTTTCACTAAAGATCTGGACTGATAAGAAGAGAAGGGAACATTTTTCTGAATATTTTAGCCTGATCGAAGCCATTTGAGATCGGTCAAAAATCGGACGGATTGCCCGGTGTGTTTGTTTTAGGAGTGGGAATTGCTTTGTACTCGAGCCAACAAGGAGAAGCAAAGCCGTCCGCAAACATTCCGTTAACGAAAGCTACCAGGGCGTCAATACAATAATCATTTTGAGGGGATAACTTAGAAATTAGTCTCTCTGTCCTGAAACTATAAAAGTTAGTAACTGATTTATTATTTCAATTGATTGTTACTTGGAGATATTGACCCTGCTAATTAGGAACATTGATAAAGTCATCGCCCCATGAAGATGATCCATTACTGCTTTGTGAGAGGAAGGGAATCTAAGGATGTCGTCGACTCCATTCCGTATTGGCTTAAGTGTGCTCGTGACGCTTGGTTTAGTGTGAGGAGCAGCTGAAAAGATTCCTTTTCATTATTTAGCAACCTTATCCATATAAGAACAAGGTGAGCTCTGCTTCAGCTGCTGGAAGAGTTTCCTCATGTCGATGAGCTCACCGTAAGTGTGGATCGATGGGTTTTGTTTCTAATTGCGATGAAGGATTATTTTTCCTTAAAGTAGCTCAGAGCTCGTTATTAACCATCGTGGTTAAGAATGATAAGAAATTATCCAAGTAGAAATTGCAGTTTGGATAATGAAAGTGGTCCATTGCAATAGCCAAATCATGGCAGTTTGGAGAGGGAGATTTATGAGAGATTTCTTTGACGCAGATGTTGTTGTTGTTGTTGTTGTTGTTTGGTTTTTAGGAGCATTAGCAACTAAGGCCATATTGCTCCGGGAATATGCGGTGGTCATTCCCTTGACCTTTCCGCATCCTCCGTATTTGGTGGTGACGGGCTCGAACCCCGGTCTAATCAAGAAGCATGTGCTACGCACTGCTGCTCCTTCCCACCTGGCTACGGAGGCGCGACGCAGATGTCTTTCACACGGTGTGTCCTATTATTAGATGTATCCTATGGAATAGGCACTTCACTCTTTTTCCATATACATCTAAAAGTTGTATCTGGAATAAGATTGAAATTCCTCCACCTCTTTTGTCAGGCCGAGGAAACAATTTTTCGTCAATGAGTGCTACTCAACTGTACAAGTGTGTGCTGTCACTTGCGGGTGTAACAACGCACTAATTCGAGAAATACTCGCACTGCTAGTAAGAAATCTTCGAAGTCTGTCGGGTGAAAGAAGGGATGAGAGAACACTTTGCTGTGTTCTGTCATCTCCAGTGAAAAGAATCGGCTTACTTCACGGATGCGGAGTGCATCAACTTCAATGAGCTTCGGAAGATTTATGGCTACAGTGACACAGTGTTATGTGTCTGTAATTCATGGAGTGAGTTGTTTCGTGATGGGACTGTGTATTTCTTAACTCATCTGGCTTAACACAAGCATCCCTTGTTCCTGACGATGTTTCGCCACTTGTATCTATCAGAATTTGCAATAGTATTGTTTGTTATTTGGTTCCCGACTCCTCATAACTTGCATTACTCATAATACGATAGATTTGTGACGTATCTAGTCAATAGGACCACAACCTTCTTAGGTATGGCAGCCAACACTGTTTTACAATTCCCCTTTCGATTTAGCACATCGAGAACTTTTAAACGTGGCCTAACCTACGATAAATCAAAGCAAGGTTTCTAAAATATACTAACTAGTTAGAGTCAAATGTACTAAAGTTAATCCCATTTAACTCTTTCAGGTTTCGTTCATATTGTTTACCACCTAAAGGAAAAAGAAAATGCTGTAATGCGTGAAGAACAAACTTAAACCAAGAATATTAATAAGTATTCATTATATCGCAGAATTATACGATAAAAATCCATGTTTCAAAATAAATTTGTTACACAGAAACATCCCATACTGTCAAAAAACGAAGAAAAAAAAATCCCTTTCACTGTAGCAGGCAGTTATCGACTACAGAATGACCCAAGAAAGTTATCTTATTTTAGATGTGGAAAACAAAAAGTTACTTAACTCGGGCATTGAAATATGACCACTTCCCCTAATGGTAGGCAAGGGACCCAGAATCCATCCGTGGGTAAGTCACAATTGGTGGAATGTTACGTGTGATGAGCACGGAAAGAGGCAACGATATGGCGTATTTTCCCCACCCTGCACCAAAGAGGGGGGGGTATATCCAGTGCAGTTAGCCATTAAAAAATAAATACTGCTTTTTTTATGAATAACTGAAAAATTACGGCAAACTATTCGCAAATATTTCTTACGGCTGCATTTTGTTCACGAAAATAAGAAGAAATTCGCAGAAATTTTTAAAAATTCCGATTTTTCTACGGTTTTTCGAAAAGAGAAAGACGAAGAATGGGTCAAATCGTCGAATGAAAAAGCTGGATTCTCTATAAACCCGGAGGGGTGGAAACTCTCCTCAATTCCTGCAGTGACGTGCGCCGGTAAGAGCAGATACTTGGAGGTCTTTCTCGTATTAACTTCACTCGTTTGGGGCGGTGGGTGATTGCATCGCCGTCTTGAAAGTAGTTCTGTCCATTGCCTAATACCTGATCCGCAAAGATGTTCAGGTGTGTTCGGGCGTTCAGTAGCACCAGGAAACCAAGAATATGCCATAAAAATATGCTTACACCATTACACCCCTCCTGCAGCAGACCGTAGTGTTGGCATACACAGCAGGACAGTTCTCGTGTGGTTCCCCCCCAATACATGCACCGTTCCATCGATACTGAAAAGGCAATCTACACTCACTTGAACACGATTTGTCTTTTTTTTTTTTTTAATTATTAATATCATTTTATTTCCACATCAGTGGGCACCCCTGGAACAGCCTGGTTTGGCTATAAAAGGGTGTGCATTATGCAAATTTCAGTTGATTACATTCATTGGAATTTCAAGAGATCAAAACAGTTGAAAATACACAACAAGGTAAAAATCAATACATAAAATAAACAATAAAATGAATAAATAACAAACAATAAAAAACACAGTGGTGAATTCTTCAGTCCCCCTGCGTCTATCTTTTACATTCCTAGCACCAAATCAGACATATTGTGCATATATGTTAAAATAAAACAGTGACAAATCTTGCTGTCTCCAATGCATTTAACTTGGGGCAAGAGTAGAGGTGTTCCCCGTGCATAGTTAAAGGAATTGTGGGGAGTCATATTCGACAGCCAGAATCCATGTTAGGTAAAACTAGGATCCACAGAAAGTTCATGGATCATACTGCTGAACTGCTTTGGCCAAGTTTCTCTGATTCGAAGAATATACCGTGCAGATGAATTAGATTTTATGATATCTGCGACATTTGCTAATATTTTAAAGTCGATTTAAAGTAGACTCGATTTCGCTTTTATATCAAAAAACAGCTTCCAGTGAAGCTGCATCCGATCTGATAGAAACAACGTCTAGCTTGGCCAACAATTCCGCTTGCTTCTCTTATCAACTTCTTGTAAGCTTGTGTTCATGGCTATTTTTAAGATGTGCAAATAAGCTTAACTCGGCATTACGTTAAGTACAACAGCAACTTCCTATTCCTTCACTTCGTTTTTGGCGGCTTTTCTATTAATCTTAAGTAACACGAAATTCTTTTTTTAAGGGGTAGCGGCTAATCTGAAGAATTCCTGCATATTCTGATTCCAACTGTGAAATCTTTATAAGCATTTTTAAACTTTGGACATAAGCTGATTACGTGATGTGTTGTGCAGAGGAATTTGATTTTTAAAATAAGAGGTTGGCCTATTATTTATTTACGTATTCGATTTTTGAGCTTTCCCCCTCCTTATGAAATACAGATAAAGGATCTGGAAACAAAGCGCAGATTTAGATCCGCATTTTTCATTGTCATCTCTGTCAATGCAGAGGACGAAATCCTCCCCTTTTCTGTGTGTGCAGCAGCTGCGACTCTCATTTAAGCCAGATAAAGTGCCAATATAGAAATCAACCTACTGGTGTTCAAATCAATAATCCTTCCGACCAATAAATAAGGATATATTTGGTGAACTGCTTGCTTAATTGCACCTTCTACTTGCACCTTCAAATTAGTAGTTTAACAAACCAAAGTAACAAAAAAAGCTTTCAATGTAAAAGGAATATCTATAATACAGTTACATTATGTACAAATTTCCCTTTGGTATATGTGCATAAGAATAATGCCAGAATACCCCGGAGTAAGACTACAATCTTCTCAAAGGAGATTCATAAAAGGGATAAAAGTGCACCATTTTAACCTTCTAAAATCCTTGTGGCTACAATGGAATTGTATTCAAACAAAAACGCATTAGAAAAACAACATTTGTTATTTCTCAGTCATCAAAGTAGTACCCACAACTGAATCTCTACAGTTCTAAAATTAACATATAATTCTCGATTGAGATTGACTAAATCATTCAAATTCAACATTCGCTATACCTGAATGGGCCACATTGTCTCCGATATTCCTAATGTCTTACCTATACTTCAAATTCATCAAATTTATTTACTATACTTCGAGTGATAGTGTACAAGTAAGTAAATGCGCACCTCTGTGTTCTTAAGAAACTAACACAGCGACATAATTGCTTGTCCCATGAGAATCCTTAAGCAGGCCTTGTAATCCCTCCAACTTGATTTCCCGGCTACTCCAGGTTCCAACAGATGAAGCAATGTAAGAATAAATTTCGCCTCAGCTTATAGTTGCCGTTAAACTATCAGTCTGTGTATCCACTACCCCCAAAACGTTTCAACCCACCTAACACTGCCTCGAGAGCATCAGAAAATATTCCTGCAATCTTTTATATAAGTGCATCTCTTATTAACAGGTACAGACAGCTCAAAAAAATCCTACCCCATGAGCCTTGCACACTGTCTCCAGGGGCGAATTGACTGACAAGGATCTCATCACGTACTCCCTGTTATCGCAGTTGGGAAAATTGCAGACACTTTCAAATTTAATCCTAACTCGCGAATTTTTCTCAACATTGCCCTGTACTTGTTAAGTACGTAATCAGATTTCCTACTCTTAATATCATTAAGGCCAAAGTGTAGAAAAATATAAATTTTCGTATCTATTCTACAACGTCAACTTTTGCCCCTGGCAGACATAGCCTGGTTCTATTCCACCTATCCTTTCTGCACAATATATTTCCTGAAAACGGTCACCAGCTATGTGCGCCAACATTTCAAACACGTAGTTATGGAAAACGAAAGCGTTTATTATACAAGTTAGGCGTTTACAAAAGTAAGTTTATAAATTCTTGTCATAATACGTTGTATTTTAAATTTTTGCTTTCAACCGACCCCAATCTGGCAGCGCTGATGAATCATACAACATTTTAAAAAACCGCATACGTCTAAGTAAATATTATTATATTACAGAATCAAAAAACAGTGAAGCCATAACCAATAAACACGCCCAAACCTACAATACTGCAAACGTAAAATCAATTACTCCCTAACTAAGTGAAATGCAAATGAACGAGTTAAATAAGAAGAAAAAAAAAACATTAAATCCAGATGCTCACATTCAATGACTGCTATTATTTTTAACCTGAACTCTGAAAACCGTTTTAAAACACCTTTACAACTCGTTAAAAATAACATGTCCAACTTGACATTCCAACAGTGACTACCTATGTGGATATAGGTGATGCAGTAGTGGAAATTAAGCATTTTTATAATTTCAGTCCGTCTTTCCTTCTATATCCTTTGACTTCCCATTTCCATTAAATTTATATTCGGATATTTCACGGCTTGCCTGTTTTACAAAAGATTGATAACTTTTTTCTGTTTCGTTCTAAATACTCTTTGTAAAGTAAACGAGAAATCTATTAACCGCCAACACAAACTATCTAGAAAACTTCCATCTAATCAACGATCGCCAGTATGGATTACGTTAGTGCCGATCCACTGGTGATAATCTGGCTTTTGTTACCCATCTGTGGACAAATTTCATGGAAAAGTTTGGTGAAACTAAAGCAGTTGCTCTTGACATTTCAATGGCATTTGATCGTGTTTGGCATAAAGGTGTTCTAAATAAGCCTCCATTTTACTGTTTGCCATCTGTATTTTGCAATTGGGTTTATAGTTTTATCTCTGGGGGGGGGTGATGGCAGATGACTCTCTGCCTTCCAACTTCTCCACTAATGCTCCCCAAGATTCAGTTGTTTCTCCCACTCTTTTCCTCTTGTATATGAACGACCTTCTTCCATTGACTGAAATTCTATCCATAGTTTTGCTGATGATACCACATTGCATTCCACCTCCCAGTTTGAGAAACCTTGCCCTGCTCAATCAGCTTCAACTTCTCGAATATCCACTACCAATTCCCTAAATGCTGATCTCCAGGTAATTGTATAGTGAGGCAAAGATAACTTACCGGTAATTGATTTCAATTCTTCAAAAACCGAGTTCTGTCTTATATTTAGGAATTTATTCTACTCCTGTGATTTTCTTTGATTACACTCAGACGAGATATCTCTATTAGGGATTATACTGACTTTAAATCTCTCTCAACATAAGCAAATCTCGAATATTGCTTCCTCTTAATCTAAAAAGCTTGGGTTTCTCTTTCGTTATCGGTGTTATTTTTCTTCTAAACAGCTGCTCACTCTGTCAAATTGCAAATCCGCCCTACCATGGAATATTTTTCCCACATCTGGGGCGGTGCCTCGAAAACCTCTTTTAGGCTTCTAGTCCCCATTCAAAAGATGTCGGCTTATAAGACGCTGCGGCATGGAAGACGCATCCTAATTTCAGAACGGTAAATTTAAGAGAAAAAAAAAAAAAAAAAAAAAACTTTGAAAAGAATTTATTGTTAATACAATGGAAATTTAAAATTCAATAAAAATAAACCCGAAAAGCCAATAAAGAAAGGTATAGGATTATTATTCTTATTATTTTAATATTATTCAACTTCAAATTCATTACTGACTTGATCATCATTATCCTCAACATCATCATAATTATCTTCATTAGTATTACTGTCACTCTCATACAGTAAATGATCTTCAGTGCCATCTGAAGATCATTTACTTTACGACATTGTATTACTTATAATACATTGTTTAAAGGACTTGACCACAATTTCAGTCTTAACATCATGCCACGACTTCACACACTTATGCTATTGATGGACGTTTCATCGTTCCTGTAGGCATCGTATCATGGTCCTCCCCATCATCCATTTATTCCATTGCTCCTGCATGTTACTCTTGAATGGCTTATTGATGCTGACATCAACGGCTGTAACTGGGAAGTTAATCATCATTAACCTGTGTTCGTAATTTCGGCCAGTTGTTTGATGTTTTCAGTCCTGTGTGCTCTAAACTGATCCCATAATAGTAGTGCATTTTTACGCAGTGGACCAAACTTTTACAAGCCAATCTTTGAAACATTCTTCATCCACCCATCCCTTCGATTGTACGCGAATTCCATTTGGCAGTTTATCTTTCGGTAAAGTATTTCTTTTAAAAATTAACATTGGCGGAAGTTTGGTTCCATCAGCACAACAAATTAAAACTGCGGTGTAATATGTCTTTTCATATCCAGTGGTTTTAATAGATTTTTGTCCTCTCAGATTTAGTTTTATTGGATGGCACATCAAAAGTCAACGGAATTTCATCCAAATTCCCGATTTGGCTAAGTTCGTAGTTGCTTCTTTTCTAGCATTAAGGACAAATTTATGGAAATCTAATATTTTCTGTTCGTACTCAGCAGGCATTCTCTGGGCTATTCGAGTTCTTGCGAGTAAACTTAAACAGTTTCTTTTTATGAAGCGATAACACCAAGATTCAGTTCCTTTAAAGTGGGGTATCCCAAATCAGCTGCTGGTTTCGTGCTTCTAATTTTAGTACTCACTGAAATAATCACATCTCTAAGTTCCATTATCCAACTACATAAGTTTTCTTCCAAATTTGGCCAATTAGTTGGAATTTTACGAAGGTTGTACTTTGTTTTTTCAGCTTCTTGTAATAAAACTTCCTGCTTCCTCCACTGACGAATCACCTCAGTAGGCTGTGGTCAGAAATTTCGTTCTGCTGCTCTGTTCCCGGGTTCTTTGGCATATTCTACTACTTTTAGCTTAAATCCAATAGTATAATTTTGCCTTCTGGATGCGTCTGACATTGATTAGGGCTGTATAACTGGAATTCACTTGTTACTCCAACAACAGCCTGCTAATTACTGAAAAGTATACTACTGTATAGTATTTAACTATACGTTAACTTTCGGTTTTATGCATGTGCTGTGCTGTATTGCCACTTTCGGCTTCTAAGACGCAGGGAAACTTTTTAAGGTATTTATAAGGAAATAAAATTCGTCTTATAAGACGACAAATACGGTAAGTTAATTAATGATCCATCTCTAACAAAGTCTCTACACTCTCTGCTCTGTCTCATAGACGCTCTGTATCTGCTACATGCCTTTTCTTTAGATACTTCCATGAGCACTGTTCTGAATTGGCTTCTATAATTCCCACTCTCTCTCTTCCAAACCAGTCCTAACACGTGCCTCAACCAGTCAACATCCTTTTACTGTCCAACTTCAAACTCACAGAACCAACTTTTCTTCTTTGTCATTTATTCCTTCAACTTATGATTTCTTGAACAGCCTCTCTTCATACACATTTCCCGAAAATAACAATCTACAGAAGTTCAAGGCTAATATCATCAAGTATCTTCTTTCACCCTCTGCCGATGTACTAAGTACTATAGGTTCTAATACCTCTCGTGCTTGGAGTTTTCATAAAAAAAATGCTACAAAACTTCTCAGAAAATCGATGATAGATAGAAAATGGACTGACCGTTCAACCAACAAGAAATAAATCGATACTTCGTCGAGATTAAATTTTCCGCATGTTATATACACTATATTGCCAAAAGTAATCGGACCCATGGTGTTTCAAAGATTTTCATCCCAAAAGTGAAAAGGGATTTTATGTGTGTATATGAGACTTGAAAATAGGCCTCCGATCCGCACTCAAGTTATTTTTTTGTTTTTTTTTAAAGAAATAAATGTACAATAATAAATTTTCAAAAAAAAGGAGCATCAACTAAGTGAGATTATGTTCTTAAGCTTCAACTGAGTGTTAGTTAGTAGCTACTGTGGCATGGAATACCAGCATTTTATTACTCAATTTATAAATGCTCGTAAACCACGGAGGTTAGTTTGCATTCGAGGAAATCGATAAGGCTGTGTATGACCTCTAAACAGGCTGCTTCCTGATGATGTTGTTTGACAATGCAATATCGCGTAAACATTTTATAGAGATTTCCGGCATAATTTCTGAGACGGCTGTCAACCATGAAGGAACATGTATGAAATCATCCCCCCCCCCCGTATATAGGATAGATGGTCATTCAGTAGTTACGATCCTTTTAAGCGCAGATTTAAGGAGCTCGGCATCTTTTTGGTAATAAGGATGGGCAGAGCTGTTTCACAGACCCCCGCAGTTCAGAATCCAATCTTTTCAATACTGTGCGCTGTCTAACATCAAAAATTTATTCATTCGGTAATGGATAAGTTCTGATATACCAATGATTAGAAGGGGTGGGGGAATATCGCATTCACGTTATTCGCTATTAGTTTAAATTTATTATTTTTACATTACACTACAAAGTCGGCATTCTCTCCTCCAAAAGCATACTTCGTTTCGTCAATATTCCACAATATGTTTCGCAGTGTTCCAACCATGTTCCTGCGATCGTCAATAGCAGCTGCCTCACTACACGCGCCTTCAAGGAAACAATCCTCTGAAATCGTTTGAAACGAGAAGCCATCCGAATAAGCTCTTGAAAACCTTCGGTCCCCTGCACTCAAAGTAAACTCGATGGTACATTCGACGCTCGGCTTGCCCAGAGCCACTCGAAAAGCTGCTTCCAATGTTTTCGTACTTACAAAGTCTCACTACTCACTTTGGCTGCCGAATTCCCAACTCTACTACAATTATTTAATATAACTGACGCACTATACAATTCGCAATTCTAAAACTATCTTTGAAGATTCACCTTCCACTTTTCTCCCTTCGATCTTCGTCGATATCATATAAGGTCTTCAGTTTTACGACTTATTCTTGTTCGCATGACATTACAGACACCCCGGCCCACGAAGTAAGGATATTTTATGAATAAATAAATGATCTTTATGGCATGTTTAACTTGAGACACCAATCATAGAACTGCTAACCCTGCTCAGAATTTACTGCTTCGCTACTGATTTGTCTATTGGGATTTTTGAATCACGATAGAATAAAACTATAGGTGTATTTTTCATATTCAGGATCTAAATACGCTCGAGTTACAAATTAATGAAGGTTCATTGATCAAGTACTCTTTGATCATTCGCAGAAAAACATTGGCGCAATTTCTAAATATGAGTTCGTATTATGCGTGTTCAATTTAACGGGATTACTTTTCTGTTATTATTGTATCACAGACCAGGACTATGATGTATTATTGCAGCTTAGATAGAGGCTACGCTTTTGTACAGTATTTGGAACGAAATGCTAACAGAAAACTGTATTTACATTTGATCAAAATACGGAAAAATGGAGCTCTTTTGTCGTCTGCTTATGGCTTGTCGGTAACCCTGTCGTCTGTTTCGCAGTGCTTTGAACAGTTCATTTCTCAATTCTATCTTCGTTTTCCTTTATCGTACGTCCCGTTTCCTTCGAAATTCTATTTAAAATTCCCCACAGAACACTTCTTCCTTTCAGCCAATCACACTGCGAGTAGAAAAGTGAGCGCGAGAGAAGACGACAAAATTACCATGTAAATTAAATCTTTTCTTGTCATCGCTAGTTTAATTTAGAAGAAAAGCGCTTGGATGACTGTTTGCTACCCGGTTCCCCCTAAAAGTTAAGGGTTCAAAGCCCTCTTCTATCAACATGGCAGCTATACCCGAATAAAAATAAAAAAAGAATGCGCCGCAGCAGCGTGTGGCAACGTTAGTATTCCGCGCGCTACGATAGCAGATTATTGCGACTCATTCGAGAAAATTACGTGGGTAAACTGTCACTTGGGCAGTCTTCGGGTCACGTGATGCGATGGACACGTAAACAGGGAATTTGAAATCATGAGAATTGAAGGCCTTTACGTTTCGTCTGCCAGGTACACAATGAGAGAGTGAGAGAAAAAGCACGAGGAGAACCGTCAACAATAGACGCCATTAGAATTTCAGGGAGCAGAAAACATGCCAGTCTCCTCTTCCGTTCTCATGAAATATTCACTACGCTCCTATTCAGTCTGGCTAATCATATTCCTTTTGCTTTCTGGGTCCTTTCGTTTCAGTATGGGCGATGCAGCAGCTCTACCTATCGGTCCTTTCTTGAATTACATTTAATGACAGTGTTACGGGGGAAAATGGGAGAGAAATTTCAAGGATGACATTCCACCGAAAAAACGTACATTCTCTCTCTCTCTCTCTCTCTCTCTCTGTTACTCAAATCATACATTAATATTGTATTTTACGAAATCACTAAATGAACGGAATATTTTCATTTCATTCATGGTTTAGCCAAAATTTTGTTCAAATTTTTAAAACAAATCTTTACTCCCATCATGGCAAGTTGCCAGGGGGTTCAGCTAATTTAAATGAAGTCCAGCCCACCAGTAAAAACAGTTTTCTTTACAGATTCTACGTTTTTTTTTTTTTTGTTTTTTTTTTACTGATACGCAAAGAGATTATACTACTATAATAACGCAGTAATTTTCTCCTAATCTGGATTAGCAGTTTTCTTTGGCTTAGGTCATTAAATATGTGATAATTTAATAACACATGGTAGGAAGTTCACTAATTAAAACAAAAAAAAAAAAAAAAAAAAGCGAGTTGGCTGTCAATGTCATAACAAAACTTACTTTTTAAATGTAAAACTTATTTCGTCGCATAACGCCATAATTTACACTTTAATGATCGTTGAAATAAGTCATTACAAGCAACGCTCATTACTGAGTTCTTATGTCCAAGAGATTTAGACTAAAGAGGACTTAATAATAAACGCCGGAGAGATATTAAAAGTTGTTTTCTAATTAAAATTATGAAAAGACGTCATTAACTGATATATAAAAAAAGGAGGCAAAAATGAAATTTATAAAGGCTGATGGGAAGCTGGTATAGAAAGGATTATTAGAATGTTACTCCAATGAGGACATCGCCGGCGACTAACAGGACTTGACATTTAACAAAGGTGGATATCCGTTCTGCTTAATTTTCCTTCCTTTTTCACGATGCTGAAGTTCCTGTTCTTCAGCAATAATGGAGAGTTTTGGTTTTTCCAGGCTAATCGGGTATAGATAGTTAAGTGGCCGCACGGAAAAATCAAATTTCGTTTTTTTGCAATATTTGGAGATGGTGCCGTACTGTAAACGTTGTAAAAAGGTCAATTTAAATTTATGAAAAGATTGCTACGAGCCATCTACCAATTTATATCCGCCATCAAGTCAAATTTAGAGAATCGTAGTTGATGCTTTTTTTTTCTTGACGTCACACACTTGTCTGATCAAGTAAGCCTGTTGGAAAAGGATTTTTACCATCCTTTCAAACAGGCAACCCGGTCGGAAACGAGTTCTATCTCACTGCTAATTGCCAACCACAATCGAACTCATTCTCTTTAACTTTGGTGTATCTCGAGGATCACCTTTGGGCCCATCTTTTCGTTTAACTGTAACGCCAATGTTACGAATATGATTTTCGACTCATTTCGGGTCAAAAAGCTATTTCATGAATGATTAGTCAGAAATTAAGACTACAGGGAATAATATTTGTAGCTTTCGTTCAAAGCTTGACAATAAATTGAGCTTGCCCGTTACATATTAGCAGTAGAATTAATATTAGACTGGTATTAAGTTATGCTTTGATCTGAACCCTACTATTCGTTAATTCTAATATTTCTAAAAAAAAAAAAAAAAAAGAGAGAGAGAGGCTCTGTATTCATTTTGACTGTATGCTTCGCAGTGTTTACCATGGTTTTTTATGCACGCTTATCAATCATGGTTGATTAACCATATCGCTAATTTGCATTTAAATATTCTTAGGATTACCTAGCGACGCGATGTCTTTCGCTTTCTTTCTCTCCTATTTTTTTACTCCCATCATTAGAGACGCTTGGCAGATAATTTTCCGGATGTTGACACGTTTTTTTATTTACACTAATTCACTATATTTTGATCAAGTTTGGCTCCTCGTGTTTTTTCGAAACCCATTTTTTCGTATTTCGGGATTCTTACCCCTCCAGTTTGGTGATTTTTAATTTTTTCTTGGAACGTTCTTCTACCTATTTTCTGCTTTTCGTTTTTTACTTTTTGAAAAATCTGTTAATAATTATATATTCGCACACAATTATTCCTATCTACGTTTCTATGTCATAAAGTGTCTGTATAACAGCTTAATTAGCGTTGCATTTTGGCAAAAATTCAGCATATGATGGGAGACGAGGGTGGGACTGGAAAAGATTGTTTGTTTGTTTGAGAATTTTTTAGGAGCAGGGGCGTCTATGGCCATAGTGCGCCAAATTGGAAAAGAACTGGAGCTGCTGGTAGGGGAGGGAGAAACTGGAATTAAAAGTTTCGCAGAGACCAAGAGAATATTTATTGAATGAAAAAAAAAATATATTGGGTTTCTTTTGTCCGATTTTAATGAAATTTGAGATAGCTCAACAAGTGTTTCTAGAACGCAGAAATATAAAATTTCGAGACAATCCATTCAGAGGGACACAAGTTGCTATGTGAGGACGAACGTGTTAAAGCTAATACGCATTTTCGAAAACGAATAAAACCGATTGGATTGACCACATTCAACATGAAATAATACAAGCCAAGAAGCCTCTGCACTGTGAGTAAAGTTCATTTTCAATAAGAGGGAAACGGATGTCGCTTTTATTCGGTCATCTACAGGACGAAGTTTAACAGCTGTATAATAATATTAAGCAATTTATTATTATAATTTCCCCAATTTAGGATTTTCCGATACAGCTACAGAGAACACTATAATTTTACTTAAAATTAGATGCGTTGTCTGATAAGCTACACCAACGTCCTATAAGCCATCAATGGGCTATGCCAGGTTGTAAGAGAAAAGCTATTACTGCCTCAACATTCAGGTATTGATAATTCATCGCGTAAAGTCTGTCGCTTTCTTCGGATGCCCATCTGTGAAAGCAAAGTTCACCAGCATCTCTATTCAGACATCGTCTATCCAGCACCAAAATTCGATTACCCCCGCTTTTACATTTCGTTCTCTCGTTTAATAACGTAAAAAGGACATTTATTTGAGGAAGTTGATGCGCATACTTCAACGGAAACTGCTGCCGCTGCTGCTTCCTGGCGGCTCTGTGTAAAGTTCGTCCCACGATGACGTCCACACTAATTAAAATTGCTGGTTTCAACTAAGACTAAATCTCACTTTCTTGGAGGGACTCAGATTTAACGTGACAACAAAGAATATATCAACACAGACAGCTTAATGCTGCTTAAACCCAGCGCTGGCGTCATAACCCCCGTGGATTAACACTAATAGTGTCGATTTTTTCCATTTTTTTCAGCACTCGACGTCGTGTGCAATGTGCCCATATTAATCTCTCGAGCTCTCGTGTTTTTCTCTTCGCTCACTCACCTTTTCTTTCTCTCTCTCTCTTAGTTTCTTTCCGCTACCCCTCTCTTTGTCATCCCCTTCGGAGACTGCCGCATTCTCAAGTGAACTCCGGTGATCCCCGAGAATTGTATTATAAATGTGACACGATTCGAATTTATAATACTTAGCGCGAGACTGCATTCGAACATAAAGATTTCGAGTATGAGAAGAGCAAAGTTTTATTTTTATCTGGAAGTGTGAAAAAAACATTTCGTTGGATGTGACAAGCGACAAAAAGTGAAATTTTAAAAGTCCGCTCTGATCGCCTACAGCTGCTGCAAACACCGGAGGACTGGAGAGGATGTTACGAAGTACCAGAGGAAAAGAACACAACTTCTTACGAACACCATAACTTTAAAATCTTTTTAAAATATTCCTTATTCTTCGGATTTAATTCTTGACAGAAACGAATATATATTTTTTAAAGGTTAAAATATAAGAACTGAAAAATGACGTCATCACGGATGAGGAAGGGCTTCGGACATCTTGTAACTTGTTTTTCGCACCTTGGTCGATGGCAGCAGCAACGAACTGTAATTCAAAGGGCATATGTATGTCTGCAGTTCCTTTTGCGAGCAGAGAGCGCTTATATTTCACGTGCCTTGCCAATAGCCAGCTGCAGTGTCGAGAGATGTTTACTCTTTCACTTACAGCTGTCGGAAAGTTGGAGTAGCCGCCAGGGATCATAGAACATTGATATCGTTAACCGATTTCCCCACGGTGTTGAAGTGGAGACTGCCAATAGAGCAAGTTCTTGTAGGCGCACAGTTACTACATGCATCAGTCTAAAATAGTTCTACATATATACCTACTTCTTATACAGTTACTCCTTTTCTTTCTGTATATACATCTCGTGATAAATTGTGCTTTTATCGGAATATACATCAGGAATAAAAATGTAAGAGTGAAAAGATAATAAATACAGAGAGAATAAAACCGAATAAAAAGTTATTAATATCATAATAATGTGCAGACATGGTTGAATATAATGTTCAACTCCGCCTTGGTACACTATGATGAATACAGAACTCTGCAAAAGGCCAGAAATGTGTGTAATGTTATGTTCGAACAGAGTGTGTGTGTTGGTTAGTTGTTTCTGTCCATTTTTCACCAGGAAGGCGATCACCTGTGTCCATCTACACAAGTAGGCCACAATTGCGTATGTAACGTGGCCAACCTCAAGTCACGCACTGAATGTCCAAAGCGAGTTTGGAGCCATTCAAAGAAACCCGTGCTAGCAAGTCGGAATCAGCACGCACCCACATAATCATTCCCTTTCACCCAGGAGACGAAGAAATAAAGAAGAAAATAGCATAATATGACAACAAATACTGCTCGACGATGTCTTTATCCAGTGCTGCCCACAGTACTCCACCAAGAGAAAAAGTCTTCAGTCAAACTTCATACAAAAAGATGATTAGCAAGGCAGGAATAAGTTCTAGATGTAAAACTGTTAGTCTGGAGTGGTATCAGAAGCCACTGGTTGATGAAGTGTCACTGTGAAGAGGGTCTTAATAAAGGATGACATTGAGGTTGAAAGTCTTCTTACGATTAAAAGTAACACTGCAGAAGGTTTAAAGGGCTTGGAGATTATTGATAGATACGAGTAGCTCCTAACATCTAGGAGACAAGTTTGGAACTGTTGCCTTAAGATCCAATCTTAGGTCCTCGTAAATGGAGCATTCAAAAAGTATGTGAGAAGAGCCTTCCGATAGCCCACATCGACAGGAGGCCGTATTAGGAAGTCTAAATTGGTAACGTTGCGCGTTAAGCAAACCATGTCCAGTTAGCACGTAGGAAGTAAACAGCGAGAGTGAAAATCATTTTCTGGTGGATGATGGAAGTAGTGTAGTTACGTCAGGAACGAATTTTTTTGGTAATTCGAAAAATTTCCAATTTTTCTGTAGACTTTCATCTATTCTGCTAAATGCTGAGTAATAAATTCCAGCATCGGGTTCTGTTTGGGATCGTCTGAGGATTAACAATGATTCCCTGAAATACCGCAGAAATGCCTCAGAGGATGTAAAACAAAGACTTCTAAATACAACATGCAGGTTACGTGGTAGTGTCTGCATGAGTGTGTAGAGCTGGAGCTGATACTGTTCGACCCTGGCGGAGACTAGTCAGAGAATAATGGGCAGCCTGACTACCTCCTAGCAGTGTGTACGGGCAACGTGGGGCCCACCAGGGTATAAGGCCAAATGCCAAACCACAACAACAAATCCAACACATTCAACGTAGAACAGTAATTCTTCACGGCATGCATATGGTGCAGATGTGTGAAACCACAGGTGGCACCTGACCCTAACATTACGCACATTATGTTCGGCAAACGTGAAGAAGGCCAAGGAGAAAACAACATTGAATAGTGGATAATTTAGTTTGTACAGATTTAAGTACAGTACGTCTAAACCAGAAATGGCAACACAGGTTGTAACGGGGATTATTGCAGCATTATAAAATAAATGTAGGAATTTGGTGTTCAATCCCCAGTCTTGTCTGGCAATTCGGAGCAGCATTGTGGTAAAACTTTTTACTTTGATGGACAGATGTTGAAGATATGCAGTAAAGGAAGGGCGGTCGTTGATAATGACTCCAAAAAATTTGATGCTTCTGACAAATGTAAGTGATTTTTTGTCAAGTTTTACAACTAGTAGTCTGCCATAGTATAATTTGTGTTTAAAAACTATAACCTTGGATTTGGTTGGGGATAATTTCCATTTGTCCTTAGAGAACAAAGATGATAGTTCAAGAAGTACTTTATTTGTGTACAGTTCTAAATTAGATCTTGAATATCCATTAACCAAAATGACAAGAAGGTCATCTGCATACGCAATTTGTTGTACATTTTGAAATTCTGTCGTCCTAAACAGCCAATCATCAAAAACTTGGTTCCAAACCAAGGGACCCAAAAATTGATCCTTGGGGTCAACCACGGGAGAGAGATCTGTGAATCTTCATGCTTTGTGATGAAGGTGACAGTGCGATCAGCAAAGTAACTTTTAACAAGTTTATAAAGCTGAAGAGAGCAATGATTGGAACGAAGTCTACTGAGGGCGCTCTTCCACTATACGGTATCAAAAGCGCCCTCAAAGTCGATAAAGATCGTCAGAACGTACTTGGAAGTGGAGCTATCAATAAGGTGGTGAAGCTCTAATAAGGCGTCTTCGCATCCACGTCCTTGCCCAAAACCGTATTGAAGACAGGATGTGGGCGTGCAGCTCCCTGCGGTGTGGTAATTTTATTAGCAATTAGTCTCTCTCACACTTTGCCAAGGTGAGGGAGAAAGGCTATGGGCCGGTAGGATCTGGCATTGTCTAGATGTTTGCCAGGTTTGTGTAACATCTTAAGAATGGAGTGTTTCCGTGGTTTGGGAAACGTTCCAGTATTTAAGTATTTGTTGAATAATTTAAGAACTTTAGGCCTCAGGTCATGAAAATGTTTGATAAATATATTAAATCAGGTCATTAAATCAAACCTTGCGCCAGGACATGTTTGATTGAATTTTAGTAAGGATTGAAATAAGTTCCTCTGCAGTGAACGGACTTGTTTCTTCTAAAGGAAGGTTTGGTTTAAATATTTTTGGATTAAATCTCGAATAGATAGATGTTATGAAGTGTCAATAGTGAGATCATCATTAGGCAGCAGTTGGTCCAAAATGCAATTTATAGTCTGTTAATGTAAGTTTCCATACTGTTGGAGATAATGGAATTAAAATGTCACGTAGGATTATTTTATTTTTAGCAATTTTATAAATGACACGCCAAGAATTATTATTGCCAGAGGTACGAACAAAATTGTGCCAGGATTGCAATTTTCTTTGATAAATCAAGTTTACGTATTTTCTTTTGAGAGTTTTAGAGAGTTTGCGCTGAAAATTTCTTCTGGCTTTGTGTACAAGTTTCCGAGTAGAAGAAAGTTCATTGTTCCACCAAGGTGTATAGTTTTTAGCTTATTTTTATGCGTAGATTTCTGAACTACAGTAATCAATGTTTTGAATCTGCAGTGCCAGTTGTTCGGCAGTAAAAGAATCAAAATTTTCTAGGTTGACTTCAGGCAAATCAGAGAGAATTGAACGATTAAAACGATCCCATTTTATGTTTCTAAGAGAGTAACTTATGAGATAATGAAGAGGTTGTTGAAGAGTTGAACCTAGCAAGAAGACGAGAGAGCGATGATCATAAAAAATTGTTGCGATGATTCATCAGGGTGGGCCCAGCTGCACAACAATTCCTTATTGAAAGTTTAGAAGTAGCTGTAATCAGCGCCCTCTAACTGTGGATTGGTTAAGTCCTATTAGTCGCAGACGATATCCCCATTGGAGGAACATTATAATAATCCTTTCTATACAAAATTTCGTTAGCCTTTATAAATTACCAGTTTGCACCTTTTATTTATATTAGTTAATGACGTCTTTTCATAATTTTAATTAGAAAATTATGTTTATTGATTAGGTAGTTATAAGTTCGGGTTTAAATATATACACTATTCTAAGAAGTCGCAGGACACCTTCCTTATTTATGTGGAGAATGTTTACTGCCTGAGTGTGTTGTTGCAATGTGAAGTGGAGAAGAGGTGTCATGTGGAGAGGTTTTCCTCGTTGTATGGACAAGGTCCATTAGCGGAAGTGCATGGAGCTATGTGTGCCCAACATTGGTGTTTCGGACAATTCTGTGTGCCCGACATTGTGGCAATTTTATGGAATCGGCCCTTCCACCGACCTTCCATGATGGAAACGCTCCATGTCACACAACAAGGATTGTGAACACGTGGTTGAAGATAACATCGGAACAGCGCAGTTGCCAGCACAAACTTCAACAACTTTGGATGAACTGGAAGACAAAATTAGGGTAATCTCGTGTTCATAACTACAAGTGCCCCATGACTTTAGCAGGGCCGTGTAGGATCAAAAGTTGACAGCACTTGGGCCATTCAACGAACTCCTGAAAGTCGTGTGGGTTCGCTAGTTTGTACTTGTTGTGGGGTTTTAGGGGTATCAGCGACTTATTGAGCCGTATATAATATGTCTGTAAATTGCGTGCGTTCTCTAGTCGATTTGCTGTTTGCTGGGCGAACACCCGAGTTTCGGAGAGAAGAAGAAATCATGGTACCCTCGCCTGAGACCCATTAACTCAGCCAATGTGTGAAAAAGACCTATAAAAATTCCTTGCGTCATAAACAGGATTCGAGCTCAAGTCTTTTCCACCCGATGTGGAGGGGACGGCGATTATGCAAAATATGCTACCGACAAGGGCCACCAGTTTGACTTCCTCGGTAAACGAACTCCACTGGCCTGTAATACAAAAGTAGGCTTCGAGTAACACTTTCCATCAATTTATGAAAAGTAATAAAGGAAATATTTTCTCCATTCCTCCAGCAGAGCAGTTTTTAATTGAATAAATGATGTTGGCACTTTACCTATTTTATACCGTAAAGAAATAACTACTGAAATAATTCAGAATTTAATTGTTTCTTAAGTTAATTTGACAAGCACGATAAACTACTATCATGAGCGTTTTTTTTTTTTTTTTTTTTAGTATTTTTCTAAACTGTCACCATAGCCGAATTTTACTTGCAATATATACCGAGTAAGCCCTCATGAAATGGAGCGCTAATTCAATATCACATTGTTAGTACTATGCGATATACAGCAAGTGGACAGATACGTAAGGGATGCTGTTTTCTGTGTAGTCTAGTCGCTATTAGATACACTTACACCTTACCAGAACGAGAAAGAGGAAAAAGGCTCTTAAAATTTCCACAAACCAAGTTAGCTCATATTTTCGATAGTAGATGGCGCAAGTAGTCCGAAATGCCCTCCTTTTCAATCTTATTATTACATATTTGAAAGATTCATGAAATTATTTCGTTAAATGAACATCCCATTTTATATTCATGTACTTACTTACTATGCACTTTTTTCTTCGTGTCCTAATGCATCCTTTTTATTTCATTGACAAAAAAAAAGAAAGTAATAATAAAAAAAAGGGAAGAATTTTCATACATTCTTTAGAAATTCAAGACGATCGATATGAAAAGCAAATCTTATGTGGTTATACAGCGAAATCGTATTTCATGTTTAATGCATCTGGGGAGTATTTTCTGCAGAGTCCTACTTAATGGGGACACAGTTACAAAGAACAAAAATGAACAGGTTTCAAGAGACGTACAATTTATTCGGTGAAACACAGTTGTTACATTTAAAGAAAAAAAAAAAACTGCTGCTTCTGCACTAAGAAAAACCTATTTTACATTACAAGCAACGTACGAGGTCGTATATTTAAAAAAAAAGAAGAAAGAAAAACATTACTCTAAGCAAATTCAATTATTTTAAAAACACATAAACAGGTGTAAATTACAACAATGCATTTTCTGCTTAAATTAATGAATGATCGAATCTTCAGGGGGCGCTGCGAACGCCATCGGTTTTGTTCCATAATTTTTCTGTATAAAGAGGAGATTTTTTTCTTTCTTCAATAACAGATAACACCACTAATAAATTGAGTAGAAACAAAAAGAAAAACATTTCACCAGGTAAACAGTTCTGACAGCAATACTTGACAATAAAACAGATTACAGACCGCTTTTGTTCCGATCTTTTCTAAGACTGAAAATCCGAAGGGCTTTTCCAAAAAGCCGGTGCTGTATTTTCAGGTCATTTGGTTGCTTCAAGCTTTGCAACCGAAAGAGACAATTCTAGCAACAAGGAAACGTTAAATACAAGTTAATGAGTTGCTAGTTCCGCTGTCAGGGGAGGATAAATGATGCAAAAACTCTTCTGAAACTCTTCGCGAAACAGATCACAAAAAGTTAAATTGTTTTCCAGAAAAAAGGAAAGCATAAACGGGAGATTAAAATTCTCAACTGATGTAATAAATGGCGCTAAAGTATTTCTGTTTTGCAAGTGGTAGTCTTTGTTGCCACGTTAGTGGTTCTGCTTGGGTTAAGGTCTGCAGCTCAACCGAATATTTCAGGTGACAGCGATTTTTTAATTGTTGTTGCGATTTAAAGTGGTGCAGTGCCACATGACACTTAATCTGTGAAAAATCCACCACTCTTCCGCAAGCCACTTCACAAAAAATAGCACTTTTGGGGGGTAAGGAGTACTACTTGATTCAACCCAAAATTCACATGCATTAACCATTGCATATCCCCCCATTATGGGGTATGCAGTCCACTCTTATAGAGACCTCCCCTATTACTATTCCTCTTCTTAAACATAAATAATAATACTGAAGAGTGTAGGGATAAGAGGCTGAATGCAGAGACCAGAAAACCTTAGTTGCCACATTACGAGATACACTGCCACTTCACAAAAAATAGCACTTTTGGGGGGTAAGGAGTACTACTTGATTCAACCCAAAATTCACATGCATTAACCATTGCATATCCCCCCATTATGGGGTATGCAGTCCACTCTTATAGAGACCTCCCCTATTACTATTCCTCTTCTTAAACATAAATAATAATACTGAAGAGTGTAGGGATAAGAGGCTGAATGCAGAGACCAGAAAACCTTAGTTGCCACATTACGAGATACACTGCCACTTCACAAAAAATAGCACTTTTGGGGGGTAAGGAGTACTACTTGATTCAACCCAAAATTCACATGCATTAACCATTGCATATCCCCCCATTATGGGGTATGCAGTCCACTCTTATAGAGACCTCCCCTATTACTATTCCTCTTCTTAAACATAAATAATAATACTGAAGAGTGTAGGGATAAGAGGCTGAATGCAGAGACCAGAAAACCTTAGTTGCCACATTACGAGATACACTGCCACATCTTAAGCGTCGTGGCAGGCAATTTAAATTATGCACGAAAAACAAACATCGGAATCATAAAACAAAAACACAAACTACGTTGCTGTAGGGTTGTGGTAATCTTATTCGGCTCAGTCTACCATTGTAAAATTCTTCGCCCGGCGAACTCGAACATCGCGTTCTCACTTCCGTGCATAAAAGCCAGAGTAGGAGGCGTTGCTGATGCTTCAAGCGAGGGTGATGGATAAGCCCGAGCATCGAGTGATACAAGCAGGCTGTTCCGACAGCGCAGTTCTCAGTTTAAGAATTAGTCGCTGCCTTGTGGATGTTAAGACACAGATCAAGACGTACGGACGCCGATTCATACAACGAATAGACATCAGCTTTTAAGCTAAGCAAAGCAAAGAAACTTGATTAATTATATTAATTAAGTTTCGCTTTTCTTTCTATATTAATAATCATCTTGATTAATATAATTCTCTATGAGTGTCACTTTTAATCTACTGAAAGGACAGCTCAGAATAATGATTGCCCAACTCGACTTCCTACTCCACCCTGAACGTAAAACAATGTAATAAATATGCAACGCTTATTTGTAAAGCAAAACCACAATACAAAATTATTAATTCTCACGAACAACATTATTTGCCTCGTAAAAATTGCTTGGAGTTGTTACTGATATACGAAAATAATAATATGCATTTTACATTCGATTCAGTATACCTATGACGATTTAAAACGAAACCGAGGACGGGGAACAACTTTCCCGTTGAGGAAAGAGCTGCTGATAGGTAACGTATTAATTTAGAAATTAAAATATACACAGTAATACTTAGCCAAATTTTAGCACCAGTTTCAAAAATTTCAGCACGGATACGACAAACAAGATCCAGACGACAAATAGCCTAAACTTAACAACAAGCGAGATAGACTTCCGGTGCCTTTTAATTGAAACACCCTGTATACCAGTATGTACAGGATGTGCGTAATGTAAGAACATTGGAGCAGAGCACATTGAGACAGGGTAGAAGGTAAGCAGTTAAATAATAATGGACAATTGATAAGAGAATTCAAGCAAGTAAAAGCCTGTTCCAGCACTTATTAGATTTGGTTTAAGCTAAAATGCGAAGTTAATACATTGCCTTAACAAAAGGATTCGGACACCCATCTCAATATAGTGTACTGTGCGAAAGAGTGGCGCACAAGATGTTGACACATTTGTATCATCAATTAAAACTGAACTGTTACTTTAATTTCGTTTGAAAAACATTGCTGCAAACCTCCAGAAACTTGTTCTTCAAAATGGAGGATACCGTGAAAATGTGGTAAAATAAGAATGTTGTTCAAGAATCTGAGCACGAAAATTCACAATGTTTGTAACAATAAAGGATGAGTTTCTTAGGAACTACTGAAATGCGTCAACATTTCTTGCACCACCTATATATATATATTCAACGGAAATATTTGTTTAGAAGTGTACAGATAACAGGAAATGTATCATTAAAATAATATTTCATATCAAGTTTACTCGAGAGAATTAACCCATCCACCCATGATTATTTTGTCGTAAATTGCGTGATTTCTCTGGTCGGTTTGCCTGTAAGGAAGAAAGTTCTTGAAGAAAAAGTCCAGAATTTCGGGAGAATAAAAACTCTTGTAGTTTTTTCTCCAGGAATCTCGGGGGAAAATCCTACAGTTTCCATGAGATTTCCATGGTAGTTGATCTTTAGTTAATCACAGAATGCAGGTATTCAGATCTATGCTTGATGCAGTACTGGTTGGTAACATTCAAGATTGATTTTTCGATTATTTTTCTGAGAGGAGTCCAACAACTATAAGCCTGCAATCTTTGATAGATTTGTTAATTTTGGGAATTGGTTTGTTTTCCCAAATCCTCGGAAAGTTGTTTTCCCTTAAGATTGTGATATATATGAAGAAGTACGGCCATGATGTGTACACCACTGATAATAATAATAATTCAATACAATATTAGTGTTCATCAATTAAAGTAAATCAAAAACTCATTAACGATTTCAGAACCCTTATCAACAAGTTATTTGTTACACAGTTACTCAAACACAGATTTAATTATACAGTTCTCAAGCCCACTTACTGAAAAAAAAAAAAGGAGGCGAGATCAAAAATTAGTTGTAACAAAGATAACAAGTAACTCATTAAATATTAAAAATCTTCGTAAATATAATTTCATCTGAGTGTATATCAATGATTGCCTAATCTTAAAATCCCATTTTGACAAACTGTTATTTATAATGTAATAAGGATGCCTTGTTATCTATTTATTCAATGGTTTAGGAGAAAGAGGGTGATCATGAAAAAGGGGGGGGGCGATAGCCCTGTGATTGCGACACTGGACTACCAACTTGACGAACCTGGGGTCGAGTCCCGCTTTGGTAGAAGCGAACGCGTCTCCATAACGATGGGAGACCAGAATAATAATAGTAATAAATAATAATAATAAAAAGAAGAAACAAAAAAAAAAAAAAAAAAAACATAACATGGCGAAAGTCGCTTCTGCGGACCTACCTCCCCAAAGTCAAAGTGACTGCTGAGACAGACAGTGGTGCCATCCGGTGTCGCTCTCAAAAACTAACACTGCCGCTGGACATAAGCCGAAGCTAAATAGGTCCACCTGCATGGATGATGATGTCGAAGAGAAGTAATAATCATACTGCATCGAATGTGGCAGGGTAGGTTCGAAAAGTCGGAGACAGCCTCTCGAGGAAGACAGTTGAGCAAGTGGTGCTGTATCCCGTACCACAAGGAAAGGGAAAGACTGTCCAGCCCATCCAACTGGAAGTGTTTGCTGCGAAACTGCACTAGTGACCACGCAGGAAGGGGAAAACGCCAATGCATGATGTGGAGTATCGAAATTAATACGTTCATCATGCGAACATACTATGAAATAACCAAGCTAGAGACTGATATGACAATAAAAAGTTCCGAGACTACATAGCAAGTGATGGAACGATTCCGAGATATTCAGGTCACTGAACAGCGGACCAGAGACGGACCATCGTCATCTGATAGCTCCTGCAATCTTGGAAAAAATCAAGCAGGATGTCAGCGATCAACTACAAAGAACATGGACAACACGGAACCAGAGGAGGAAGAGCAATGAGAAATACAACCCAGAGCAGCTGAAGTGGAAATTGGGTCATGATATCCAGAATAGAAGACTGGAAGAAGGCCCTAACAGAATTCTAGGGAATGGACACCATTCGCTAGAATTCTGTTAGGGCTAGAATTCTGTTAGAATCCTGTGGTCACAGATCACGTCAATCGGCAAATAATACCACATTAATTCGACACCAACGATGCAATACTGTTTTTTGTTATTTTTATTTTTTTATGAAAACCCCAAACACGAAAGGTATCAAAACTTATAGTACTGTGCATGGGTTGAAAGAGAAGTATGGGGGAGTGCCGGAAACTTTGCTCTAGAGACTAGACATAAGTTTCACCACTTCAAGCCTCCAATAAGCAAAGTGGTGATATTTTCACCGATTGATGAAAGTCATCTACCACCTAGTTTTTAGGAGCATTAGCAACTAAGGCCATATTGCTCCGGGAATATGCGGTGGTCATTCCCTGACCTTTCCGCATTCGGTGGTCACGGGCTCGAACCCCGGTCTAATCAAGAAGCGTGTGCTACGCACTGCTGCTCCTGCCCACCTGGCTACCGAGGCGCCAAGATGATGCAATACTGGAACCATCTATACAGCCGTGTATTGTGCTACTATGGCAGCCAAGCAAAGGAGTTTAATGAAAGAGAAAGGAAAGACCAGCAGCAGCAGAAGAGCAGAAAAAAACAAGGAACCGCCAGCTTGGGAAAGAAGATTTCAGCAGATGATAGAAGAATTGAGTCAAGATAGACCAATTGACCTAGTACCAATAGGAGTAATAAATTGATTGAAATAGTAATAATAAGAGCAATAAATTGATTGAGGAGGAAGAGCATCTTCGAGAGAGACATGTCTACAGCAAACAGAGACCAAAAATCAGAGCATAGGAAAATACTTAGACACATTGAAGCAGAAGCTCCTCGCACTCAGGAAGAGGCTACACCGATACAAAGAGATCTCCCAGAGGAAAATAAACAACTGAATGTTCGATGAAAATCAAAGAGGCTTCTACAGTAGTTTCGGAGAAGACGGAAACGGACCACCCGAGCAGAAGACGATCGAGGTGTTCTGGGGCAACATATGGAACAGTGAAGTAAGACATAACAACCAAGCCCCCTTTAGATAGAAGTAGAATGAAAGAAAACCAAGGATATTCAAGAGATGAGAGAATGAGAGATTCGGGAGGAAGTACAACAGTCGATGAGGAAGTCCCGCAACTCGCGAACAATAAGAATAGATAATGTCCACAACTGTTGGTACAATAAGCTCATTTGCGCGCGCGCGCACACACCTAGCAGAGCAGTACACCCGGATGACATGTCACCCAGAGACAATCTCAGAGTTCCTTACTCAAGAAATCACATATCTGAAAGACCAAAGTAGAAGAAACCCGGCGAAATACAGGCCGATCAGCTGTCTCCCAACGATATACAAAATCCTGACCTGCTGCATAACCAAGAAGATAACAGACCATTTGGAGAGCCAGAACATCATGGACGAAGAGCAGAAAGAGCGTAAGCAGATAAGCAAAGGATGCAAGGAGCAATTAACCACCGATGCCACAGTTATGAAGCACACGTACAAGAAGCACCACAACCGTATATGACCTACATCGATTACCGCAAGGCCTTCGACTTCGTGCCTCCTAGTTGGCTAAAGAGACACTGAAGACCTAAAAATTCAATTGGACAGTGATAAACTTCCTAGATACAGCCATGGCGCAATGGAGAATCACCAATCCCCATCCGATCCCCATCAGGAGAGGAATCTTCCAGGGAGATGCCTTAAGCCCACTGTGGTTCTGTCTAGCACTCAACTGCTATCCACCATGCTCAACAGCAAGTACGGATATACCCTAAAAGAAGAGAGAAAGAACCTGTACACCTCTCACCTGATTACATGGATGATATCAAACCATGCCATGAATCAACTCCAGCAACTACTCCGGATCATCAAATAATTCAGCAATGATATCAGGATGGAATTTGGTCTAGACAAATGCAAGACCAATGGCACCAGGGAAATTAGTCAGCCGAAACTACCAAATACAGACTGGTAAAGAGATCAAAGCCATGACGGGGGGGGGGAGAGATCTACCTGAGGATGATGTAGGATTGGCAGTTACAGCACAAGGAGATCAAGGCCTGCCTGACCGAAAAATACCAGAGACTCAGAACGCTATTCAAAGCAAAGCTGAACGGAGGGAACACAGTTAAAGCTATAAAACCTATGTAGTCCCAGTGCTAACATACTCCTTCGGGATCATAGATTGGACTAACGCCGAGCTGGAGGATATCATGAGAAAGACAAGAACAATGATGACCAAGAGCCACTCGAGTCAGCAGTGGAGAGACTGACAATAGCTGGGAAAGAGGGAGGAAGGGGTCTGATAGACCTCATCGAGTAAACAGAAAACAGTGAGAGCTAATCTGAAGGATTACTTCCAGAAAAATACAGCAACACTCTACCAAGCCATAAGGAAGATAGACAAAGCGGCATAACACCCTCAACCTAAACAACCACATAGTGAAACTGTCGACAACTCCTAATACTGCAAAGTAATCTCGGCTGGAGTCCCGCAGGGGACAGTACTTTCTGGTCCCCTTTTCACAGCCCTCGTTGCTCCACTGGTAATCCAAGAGCCGAATACCCTGGTATATGCCAATGACCTAAAGATTCTCACGCCAATTAAGACCCTTACCAAATCTCAGAAGAGCTAATCTCCACTCTCTTTCATCAATAAACCTAACTCAGGCAATTTGGTCTGCGCATCAATCCCGAGAAGTTAGAAACCATAGGCGTCTCGTTAAAGCAACACTCAACAAAAATTCAGCCAGCCCTCAATGGTGTCTCTATCCGCTTGTTCAAAACCACATTGACCTAGGGATTAGATTCGACCCAAAGCTTCTTTTCAGCCAGCATGTAAGCATGCTTCTGACAAAAGCCACTAGGCTGAGATGGATATGCAGGCAGCATCTTCAACACGTAACAGACAAATCCACCATGGTTAGATGCAGTGCAACAAACGTTTACCCTCCACTTCTCTATGCTGCACAGATTTGGGCATCTGCATCTCCCTCTACCACCAAACCAGTGTTGTTCTCCGAGTATTCGTTCCTCAAATGGGCTTGCCGCAAGTTTAACCTATCTCCCCAGCTCTGGAGCACCGCTATGGCCAACACACTCAACATCCCAAGCTCGGGTGGCTCACTGATGAAAGGAGACTAGCCATAACGGTCAAGCTCATGACCGGTCTCATCTCCTCTCCCTCCTTCTGGGACAACTGTGCATGGAGGATCCCAGTGGCGCATCTGCGAACAACTCTGCAGCTATGCTTTCTTCAAACACGCTTTCACATGTCTGACTAGTTTCTTCCTCAGCAGCTGTTATCAAGCGTCCAGGATCTAGATGTCGACTCAACAAATTTAGTCCGGATCGATAATATAGAAAAATACTCCGTGGAGGGTGGCCAAGGCCACCACTATTATAATCTGAGACCCGATCAATGTATTTCCTCACTCAGTTCAATTCAATGTATATAATTATGCAATTCAATGTATATTCTTATATTATGTAAATAATGGCCTGTACAACCACTTAATGTTTTCTATACTCAATTGATTTCTTTATTTTTCTATTACGTTATTTTATTTATCTTTCTATACATTAAAATTAAAGTGTAAGGTATTACTTACACGCTTATTCGCTTGGTGGAGTTCAACTAAACCCAGTACTGGAGGGAAGGGACTTGGGTGTTACGATACGGTCAGACATGAAATTCTCTGAGCATTGTAAACAGGTTGCAAGGAAGGCCAATGGTGTCCTATCGATGATCTATCGAACTTTTGCAAGTAGAGATAGGGACGTGATAATCCCATTATATAAGGCTTTTGTTGGACCACACTTGGAATACTGTGTTCAAGTATGAAGACCGCACAAAGAAAGACATCGAGCTTCTTGAGAGGTTACAAAGACGAGTAACTCGCCTGGTGAGATCGGCAAAAGGGCGTCCTTATGAAGAAAGACTTCGAATATGTGGGTTGCAGAGTTTGGAAACTAGACACCTTAGAGGAGATTTCATTGAGGTGTTTAAGGCTCTGAGAGGCATCAGTAAAATGAATGAGGACAAAATTTTCCATATTATAAATGATGCTAGAACTAGGGGACATAAATTCAAGTTACGAGGGGAAATGTTTAGATTGGACTGGAGGAAGTTTTATTTTAGCCAGCGAGTTATAAATTACAGGAATAAGTTGCCTTCATGGGTGGTAGAGGCCGACAGTTTGGGGAAATTCAAAGGTCATCTGGATAGTACCTTCGGGTCAGGGAAGCGCATAGCATGATAGGTTTAATTTCCTTTTCTTTTGTTAATTATTAGTTTTTTTTTTTTTAAACATTGTTTTATTCGTTTTTTTTTTTTTTTTTTTTGGCTGGTGCAGCATAAGCCATAGGCTTTCTTGCACCATACGGCCATTACTAATACAATTTTCCTTCTAGTGATATTTATTCAGCCAATGGGAGAAAAGGGATGCGATTACGTGATAATACGTAACAGAAGCGTGTTTTTCTGTGATAAAACAAGCCTCTGTTTTAGCGTGATCATGCTAGATAAACCTCGTGCAGGCGTTTTGATTATCTAGCATGAATTCACAGCTAAGGAAGAGAGGAAGGAAGAGAGAGAGAGAGAGAGAGAGAGAGAGAGAGAGAGAGAGAGAGAGAGAGAGACTTTCGAAAGCTGCTGTAAATATTTTATTTTATTAAAAGCAGCGAGCGAAGCCCCTAGTTGATTATTAATTTTTATTTATTTATTATTATTTTTTTAGTTTATTGAGGCAACCTTGTACAATGTGCTTAATATCTACAAGTATATGGAGGCCGGCGTTAGGAAAGCTGTAACACATATTATTAATAATACAGTGTATGATATACACACAGGGAGTTTGAAATGTGCAAATAATTCTAGAAGTGTTTTGTACAGACATGATTATCACATGAAAAACATTTTACTATATTACTTCATTTATCTGAAGCAATTCGATAGATTCAGAGGACTAAATAAATAACCATAAAAGATTTACACTGAGTGATCACTGAATTATGACCACCTACCTAATATCGTGTTGTGCCACCTTTTGCGCGATAACAGCCGCCATTGACTCCACTAGACTTTAAAGTATAGATAATACTTTCCCCACTTCCCATTCCAAAATATCCCACAGGTGTTCAATTGGCTGGAGGTCAGTCGAATTTGGAGGCCAATCAAGATGGCTGATATCTTCGCTATGTTCTTCTAACCGCTAGTGCACAGTGCGGGCCCGATGATACGACGCATTATTATTGTCTTGGAAGATTCCGTTTCTGTCTAGGGAAAAAATGCAAAATGGCAGGGTGCACATGGTCTCCTAAGAGACCCCACCAGTGAAACGATGTCTATACGCACGAGGGGTCCTGCTCCCATATTAAGCAACCACTGCCACCTGACTGTATAGTAGTCACCATGCAAGATGGGTCCATGGACTAAGAGTTGCTTGTACCACACACAGAGGCGTCCGTCGGCGTGTTGCATCAGATATTGGGAGTCATACGACCAGCATTCGTTTATAGTCCTCGAATGTCCAACGAGCTTGTTGTTGTTGATACTACAGCATTCGCCTTCAACAATGCTCAGCGGTGAGGAGAGGATGTAACCCCATACGTCTGAGCGTGCGGCATCATTTCGTATATTGTCCTTGCATTCCCCATATTGTATGGCGATGTCATCTATCGCACAGCGTCCTGTCGTTGAGCCCGTACAACGCACTGCATCCTTTGCTCAATGTGAACATCCACCTTGCGTAATCCTTTATAGTGTTTTCGGCGGGAGGTGGTTTGACCCGTTCGACACCATTATTTTTACACCTTTACCACATTGGGCCAGGAGCAATCGACGATACGTGCCGTTTCACGAGCTCCCAGAAACCATGCCCTTTTTGAAACTCCGTGATATTTTCACTACCTCTCAATAACTGCTTCTTTGTCACTTTGAAGCTGTTCGGCTTTTTATACTGCGAGCTATGCGGCATAGTCCATTACGGATGGGGTGGTCATAATTCGGTGGTCACGGAGTCTATGTTATTTTTATATCCACAAATACTGAGGCTATAGGGAATTTTGTGAGAAACAATATTCTTGCATCTCAACCATTAACTTAGACTTACCAAAGTTTACGAGGAAAACTGAAGGTTGTCCACAGGCGTTACCCCAGAAAACACGAAAGCCACAACTCCTAAACAAAAACATCGCCGCAGAACCGGTATATTTTAGAAGAATTCCAATTTAAGGAACGAACACTACGATTCTTCTATCGCTCCTTTCTACACTTAATTATTTTTAACCATCGATACCAATAGTAGTTATGAAAAGTAAGTACGCACATATTGAGCAAATTGGGCACTCGCTCTACAGAACGTATAGTCCATTTCGAATAACGTAACGATATCCAATTTTCTCATTAGCCCAAACCCACGCCCGCTAACAGCGAGGTTGCGCTGCCATTAAAAAAGCGCCACAGAAGCAGAAATTAACATATCAATCCAGTTGTTGCCGATAACGCGCAAAAAAGGATGGAAAGTGTGTCTCTCTCTCTCTCTCTCTCTCTCAACTGCATTCACGACTTCCTGCCTTGTCTAAATGCATTTTCTTAAGTAACCTTTTATTTTTGCCGTTTATTTTTTTAGGTGCCTTTCAACGCATCTACCTTCCACTTTAATCAAGCAAATTCCTTGCAGGGCGTAAGAAGACACGAATTGAAACCAAACGAAATGTACACTGTTGGCCGGAAATCACAGGATTACCGCCCCAATCCTTTTACTAGCGCACCAAGCGAGGCTGTCCTTACAACCCTGCTACGGTAGACTAAAATGCAGCAATATAAGTTCCGAGTCTCTTCGACTACGTTTTTTTCGGTCCGATATTCGATTTATAAATCTTAAGATTTTTTAAGGAACGATGCGCACTTTTCTGTTTTTTTTTTTTTTTTGTGGCCTCCGGTGGGAGAGCTGCTTGGAATGAGAGTAGCGAAGTTAGAAAAGTTAGTGCAGAAGTCAATTTCTTGGGGTCGATTTTTCACGGATGCATAATTTAGTTCATCGAACTGCACCCAAGCGAGGGAGCAAAGATTTCTTTATCTGCCCCGAACGTCGCAGAAATATTTAAATAGTCATTGACGTTTTAGTTTGGTCGCACATGGCTGCGCGTCATATTCAGCAGGTAGCGGCTCGTGATCGTACAGGAAATTGCAGCCACAGAATTACGGCGAGTCTTAATGTAAAAAGTCGACCACTCAGAACATTCTCAGCAACTAAATTTCCTTCCCGGCATCCTTTGGTATTCGCAGCCGTTTATTTAAAACTGAATTGGGTTGAGTTGGGTAGGGCTGGGCTTTGATTTTGCACCTAGGTACAAAAGTCTATGAGGTTTCCGTGCATAGTATCCAATTTAATCTGTTGTCGATGTAATTCAATGTAATTCAATGTAATCTGTTGTCGGCCTACAGTTTTCCGGGATGAAAAACTCGGGTTTTGGAATAATAAATCTCGTGAAAGTTCCACCGCCTTCATTCTAACCTAGTCCTATTATATACGGCGAGTAAAGACTGCGATTAGAACCACCATGCTACTCGCGAGGGCTACGAAATGGTGATTCTTGCATACACTGCGTGTCATTGAAATTTAAGTGACGTGCTTTAGCTAGTGGAATGGAATCAATAGTCAGCAGGCGTACTGATGATGTACATTAACTTTACTAGGAAAATGTGGTGCACATCAGTACGAAGTGTCATCCATGAACGGTGATATAAGCGGCCAAACATCACAGTTTAGTCGCTTGACAAACCAATGACCTAACCCTGTCAAAATGTTAGTCGCACGATCTTAGACGGTCATTCGCTCACCGTTTTATTTGCCTAATAAAGTTTATACATGTTTCTAAGAGACATATTATTGAACATTCTATTACGACGATAAGTTGACATGCTAAACATTTACGTCCATATACATCACAGTTGTGCAAATTTCATGTGAATGAACAGCAGTATGGACAGACTTCTTGTGATATCAATTTGAATAAAAAGTGAAATTCAGTCTGCGATAATGAACCTCATTTAAAGTGGTAAAAACATTAAACCAGTTTACACTAATTAAAGGATGGACAAGAATGTCAGGAGACGCATTATGCCCGGACCTTTGCTGATTGTTACAGTAGATAGTTGCGGAGGCATTTCATTATGCAAACTGCGTCTTCTGCTGCTACTAGTTAGCCTGCTGAGGATGACGCGCCGCCCTATTTCTCACACACATACAACACACAAAAGGTAAATTGCACGCGCTGTGTGAAACTCTAGTAGAGTGCACGAAAAACTGCGTGGTTCTTCCTCTCCATTGAACATCAGTAGCTGTGGGTGATCGATTTCACCCACGAGGCCACAGTAGAAAAGGGTTTCTCACGGCTTTCTTACAAAAGCGTTAGAGGAAGACCAGATATATCAAAAGAAGTCGATCGTGACGTCCGTAGGTGGCAATTGAAATCTTATCTATTCTTTCTGGGATTGGTTGACACAGAGTCATGTGACACCTCTCAGAAATTTCTTTGCGTTTCCTTCTATACTCGCATAATTGGGTTTCCCAGGGTCCTGTGTGTGTATGTGCACGTATGTGGGAGAGCGCGAAACATCCGTTCTGCTTACAAAAACAAAATAAACTTTTTTGAATATTTACTTCACCTTGAGATAACCTTTTTCTTCTATATCTAATTCCCTTTAAGTTTAAATTAATAAAATAAAGCCAATATAATTTATTCTGGGCAAAGGCTACGTCTTTCCGGCCCTGAACAAGCAGATTACATGTTGTCGATTACGCGAATAATAAATCGTTCACTGCTGGCTCATTTTTCGTGGCATTCATGCACACACTGGCCAAAAGAATAGGAACCTTTGTATTTATATATATGTGAATTGTTAGATATTTATAAATACAAAGGAAACTGTTCGCATATATCAATACCTTATATATGTGAACAGTCACAGACAAAAGAAATGCAAATAAAACTTCGACGTGGGGTTGATGTGTTGCCTCGTTGAATATAAAGACAGCGCAGGCTGTTTGACTGCAGTAATCTGGAGCCAGAATGGGAAAGTTGCGTGATCTATCAGACTTTGAAAAAGCTCTTATTGTGGGTACACGTTTAGGAGGAGAGACGATTCAAGAAAAGAAAGACATAACTGGTTTCTCAGAAGCATTTATCTTAAAAGGTTTTAATGACTGGGAACCAAGTGGTTTTTCCTCATCTCAAAGGCAGAAAAACGATACTTCAAAAGTGAAGCAGTCGTACGGAGACTACTTAAAAATAGGACATCCGGTGTGCAGCAAATAACATCTGAATTGAACCAAGCCCAGAACTGCCCTAGTTCAACCGTACCATGAGCAGAGCATTGAATAAATTGGGCACTGGCAGTCGTCTGGATTCGGAAGCCACCCGTTTCAGAGAAAAACAGAAAAATCCGCTTGCAGTGGTGCCTGGACAGTAGAAAAATGGAAGAAAGCCATGTAGTCAGATGAATTATGATACACTTTGTTTGCACTGATGATGTGGCGAGAACCTCAAGAAGCGATGGACCCTGCTTTTCTTGTTAAGACAACTCAAGCATCAGGAGGTGGTATCATAGTATGAGGAATCTTTTGTTGTCACGGACTGGGTCCGTTGATACCAGTGGAAGACCATCCAGGGAGCACCTGAATTGTGTATAAGATCTACTGCACCCTGCAATGTTATACTTTTATCCGGAAGGTGATGGCCACCTTATGGATGACAATGCAACGGTTTATCGTGCCAGAATCATGGAAGAATCGTTCTAAGAACATGACACGGATTTCTACCATCTGCTATGGCCCCACATTCACTTGATTTCAATTAATACTAATACATAACTGTTTTTTGATTAGTTGCTTGGCTCGAACTGGCGAAAAATTTTGTCATATTTTAAGTCACAAAAATGTTGCCTGTGATTACGAAATATTCAAAAAAAAAAAAAAAAACGGCAGGCGTCCCTTTACACACATCAAACTGCTAACAGACTGACACACGAAGTCACAAATCAGCGATATTGGGAAATACTCCCGTTTCTATTACAATAGCTCGTTCGGGGACGAAACCCAAGTAACACTGCCTTACACTGTAACGAGTTATGTCATGTTTTAAGGCAGACGGCAGTATTAGAAACTGCACGAAGCCACAAAAATATGCCGTTGATTAAATGAGTGCCGTGGGTGGATGACGTTACCACTCCTCTTATTTTATGGATATCACAAGCAGGGCCGGATTTAAACTTGCTGTGGCCCTAAGCTATAACATGTATGAGGCCCTCCTCACATACCTGTGACAATATTAAAAAAGGATTTTTAAGATGGAGCGAGGCCCCCTTATAATGCGAGGCCCTAAACTGTAGCTTGTTCAGTCATGTGTAAATCCAACCCTGAATTCAAAAGACTATAAACAGGAAATAATATCGAAATTTAAATATATTAAAACATCACCATTTTAACTATAAAATTCGATAGCTCAATAAATCGATATACGTATAAACGAACATCACGATTAATCGATATTCAGTAGTTCCGTGCCATTCAAAAAGTGACCGATGAAATCAATTCATCGGAATGCTGAAATGGCTGGAGATCCCGACCTCTGACAGTCACCGCTCTTTAAGACGTTCCCAGACACGTGTTGCTGCAAGAGGTGGAGGAATCAGCGGCTGAATATCCGAACTGTGACGCACCGATAATGCCGAATCATTAATTATGGAAGCGGCAGCAGTCAGAGTGCGTTTTTGTGCGGAGGTTGCTTTTTAGCGTCAAAACGGCAAACTGTTCCAAAATTTATAGCCTCAATCCGGCTTGGCGGACCAAATCCGCCAGCTCGGATGATTCATTAATCAGGGATTAAACCCCCACATTAAGACTAATTACTCGGCAGATTAATGAGGCTAATGAGTAATGGGCCTCGCACTTAATTAGTGCCATCGTGATGCACTTTTTCGCTCGAACTTTTAAAATTTCGTGTCGTCGGACTTAATATGCTGCACGTTTCAAGCTCGTGCAGTATTTGCCGTAACTCTTATAAGAGACGGGAGCTGCGCTTACGCACCTGTTATGTAAATCGTAATTCTTTTCTGCTTTATACTTTAGGGGGGTGCGCGACATCAAATCCAACGATGGGGGAGTGTACACGGAGCAAGCGCCAGCGTGTAATCCGCAGTTCGAACTACAGAAACCTAAACCTCGTTTAGTTTCCAGAATTTTTCAACCTTCCACTGTTTGAAACGCGATTTGCAACAGAGTACACTACGCCGCAAAATATCAGGGTCGCCTTTCTTTTAAAATGTGCTGTGATGGTACGGAATCCGCTTTCGGAGACCTGAGTTCGAATCTCGTCTAGACTGGAGTCTTCTTTTTCTTGCCGTGTTCTCTCCACTTGTTCAATTTTACTGTTTTAACCTTTAGATTTTAAACCCGGTTTCTGTCACTCGCTGTACGGGCGCAGACAAAAACTTATTCTTCTTGAAAGAGAAACGACTCTTACGAGTGCAATAGTCATTTCAACTTATTTTATTATTATTATTTATTCTTTAAAGAAAAGAGGCGTCCGCGCACCAATTTCGTGTCTGGTTCGTTCTATTTATTTTAAATCATTCTCCATCAAATTCTCCACTCTCACTTGCGAGCCGGTTTCCCCGATGATGACTCAAATAACGGAGAAAAAAACATCTGCAGTTGGTTTATCGGGAGAAGATGCGAGTTGTTACTAAGTCCGAATTATGGAGCCGGAGTACAGATGAGCAGACCGAGTGCACTTAGGACAGGCGGCGGCAGCCCTCATCAAATATTCAGCTGATTTCTGTTTCCAATATCTCTGTTCTTAAGTCGCGCAAATGATCGCACTATTTCTTATTGGTGTATTTCCAAACAATTTCGTATTACGCGAACACGTGGCGATTCCTCGGAGGATCCCCGGGTCCAATAAAACAACTAAGGCATTACTGGATTCACGAAAGTCTCCACGTTCTGGGATATGATACTCCAATTCCGGAGGTTCAAATTGCGATCACGACGCACAAGGCGTGAATTTAACATCTGAATGACTCAGCTTTGAAAAGATACACGAAAGGCTGGAAATTCCTTTTTCCTTTCGGTGGCAATCAAAATGTACCGTTTCAAAAAAATTTTTTTTTTCATAAACTCAGTTCTTTTATTCTAGTAGATTAGTCTTTGGTTATAATCCAATCTAATCTTTATCGCACGGAGTCGCTTAACACGAGGGAAACTTTTGGAAAAGGATTTTAAATTCGTTTTTGGAAAGGCCTCCCGGACAAACAAAAATGAATCTATCTGGATGGCTAGACACCGACGGATTTGAATATATAAATAAAGATCTTTATCAACAGTATCCTGGAAATATCTTTATCGTCAATATACAATTTATAAAGACAGTAATGGCACTTTGACGTCGTCTGAAAAGGAGCTGTTTGTTTATTAATTGTAGTAGGCATTAATACTGACCGATTCCAGTTAAAAAGACGAGTCTCTAACCCCCCTCCCTCCCTCCTGCCAAATAACTGAAATCCCTTCTGTTATTAGAATTTCGTCTCAGAATGTCTTGAAAATTGCAGTACGAAAAGAATTGTCTCCAAAGTCACATGATCGGTGATCTTTGATGACGGTGGCAGGGTCTGAGAGCAAACTGTTCTGCTCAGAAGTTATCATCACGTGCAAAATGCTTCCATTTCTCGAACTCGCTGAAGCGCGGCTTTCAAAAAGAGGTCGACGAAGATTGGAAAAGTAAAAAGCACTGTTTGCATTGCACAGAATCCCTAAACAGCGAAGTAGGAGACACGATGGTGTAAACGTGCGTGGAGACAACCTATTATTGAATTTACTTTTTCACCTTAAGAAAATTTCGGCGCTTTGGCATCACCGTAAGAAACTTCGTGCGGCTAATTAAACAGAAAGATTTTCCGCCCGAAGAAAAATTAGCCTTTCCGTTTTGAAATCTTAATTAGCGCACCCAGTTTAGGCGGTCAGACAGTGGTTCTGTAAGGGAGCCAGTTGATTCAGGTGCGTTTATTCCCACGAGCCACGCAGAAGCCCGCAGCAGCTATACGATGACCGGCGCAACAGAAGAAAGGATTCTAATTAGATCCGGGATGTGGCAAGGGTGTGAAATAAAGGATGTAATAAAGTGTGCAAGATATCATTTGAAATGACTGCAGCGTTCGCCACCCTCGGGGTATTTCGGTAATGAAAACGTAGAGGCGAAAATTCCATCACCGCATGGCTACCTGCTATTTATTTTACTTCTTCTGAAAGTCTTTTGTTGTTATCCAAGTCAGTTTCGTGTCTTCGAGATGAATTATTTCGAACTTACCAAGTTATTCCAGCTCCTGAAATAAAAAAAAAGTACGATACGACTCCCTTTTGTAAAATCCAATTCTTAGATTTCTTTGGAAGCGTCTTACATGGTACAAGAAACGACTGATTTAAAAAGAAATTCTTTAAGGAATCACAAAGAATTTATAATCAAAGAACATTAAAAAAAATCCAACTTTATGTTTACGCCTAATAATAAAAGTATTTTATACGATAATAATATAACAAGCATTGTTGCCAGAATTAACAGAATCTTTAATGCATTATTGAAATGCTTCCATTGTTAGCTACTATGATTTAATTCGTACTTGGAATATTTCATTATGTGGGAGGGGAACAGTTGAAAGAAGCGAAATTTTAATGTTGGAAGTTTTTCTCGTTTTTAAATGGGCAATGTCTGGAATAGTTGATACTTTGAATTACCGTTGTCCACTCATTTGAATCGCAAAGGGATGTGTCATCAAGCATCATATAATATTCATCAACTCAAGTTTTTGTTACGCAAATTTTCTTGTACGCCCAAGGAAATGCATCTCGAAAGCACGCACTAAACTGAGAACTTTGGTGGAACGCGCAAATCAAAGTAAGAATATGAACAGAGTAATTGAAGGGGCTCAGCTTTCATGAATAAATAATGGCGTCTTTCGAATATTTGAGAGTGGTTATTAAGATTTAAAAGTAGTTAATATTATGTTCGTTCTGGGAGAATTTTTTGCCGGGTGGAGGAAAGAAGGGAAGGGGGGTTTAAGTGAAGCTGAAATTGCTTCGAAGCAGATGGCGCCATGTTTAATCTTTTAAAATTACAGTAGACTCGCCATTATCCTCGGTAATAGCACAAGATACACCAACAAAGCTTGCATGTATTAACTCAAGAGTTATACATAACAAACAACGTAAGAGACTCTACTGAAATCATTTTAAATAATCATATCTGAGAGACATGCTCTCGCTCTAAAGAAAGAATGTGCGCATGTGCAGTGATATGCACATTGCTATGTCCTGTGAAACTGCCAGTATCGTAGCAACGACGAATATACCCCACTACCATTTCAATCTTGCAGTCGCAATATACCATGAACACTGTTAGAGATGTCCACTATAAGTTTAAATAGCCACAGACATCCGAATTATTGCCAGCAGTAATTTGTCTCTTTTCGGGAGAGTGCTATTCCTAATAAATTGCCCACCGAGTGTGTATACTGAAATGTGCCATTGCGGCGATGGTCTGCCAAAGGAGTTCTACCGGATGGTGAAGAAAATGCAATGCTCGAGTTGTTCAGTCAGAATTGTCTGTGACATGCGGAGATAAATCTGAACAAGGGCCGGCCGCATAAAAACTACTAAAAGGACAACAAGACGTAGGGCACAAAAGGCAGGTTGCCGAACACTCCAACAACGAGAGGAAAGCAGGGTAAGTGTGGCTTAAAGGGATCTGAATTTTCTGGGATTGTAATAACCAGATTCGTAGTAACGAGGTCTGACAAAAATGTCGAAATTTAACCATAAGTTTATACCAAGCTTTGCATCAACTATACAAAACTCTATAAGTAATTAATTTCTCACGGAATAAAAGAGGACTTTATAATTTATATTTAATTCCTCTTGGCAGACCTGATCACACTCGCGTTACATCCGAAACCATGGTATAACGAGGCGCGGTATATCGAGTTGCACCCTATCTGAAAAAAGGATTTTATTTGCCATAAAATCTCTCTCAAACTTTCTAAACTCTTTTTAAAACAAAGACCCACTCGGCTTCAAAGCGATGGGGGGCAGTAATGACCCAGCCTACTCACGCCAATGACGCAAGCGAAGTATGAAAGAGGATCTGATGTATGAAAGGGGACCTTCCAGTGGTTGCCAAGAGTTTATTAGAAAGGACAAGAAGAAAAAACTGGAGGGTGCTCTACAACCACTGGAATTGGCAGTAACTCTTTTTAGCTCGGGCGAAACCAGTGAGTTTTTGCCGAATTATTTTATTTATTTATTTTTCCCCCATTATTTGTGACCTAACCTTAGTTTTTATCTCGCTGATCATGTAGTTCGGTTACGAACAATATTATGGTCGACACTAACCACACAGGAAATTAAAAAAAAAAAAAAAAAAAAAAAAAATTAAAGCTTTATAAAGTCCACCTATATAGAAAACCTTTGGTTTATTGCTTAAATGTATTTACAACATTACCTATATGTAGTTCGGTTTATTACTTAAAATCTGAAAGTATTTAGAAGGTATATTTTTGTTTGGATTAACGGCTATTGCTAGAGGGATGTTTTGGCACCAAAACTCCGAGTCATAGATAACATTTCTTTGGGAATTTCAAACAGCATTCTAAATAACATTATAATCTCAAATAGGTGAGCTGATTTTTGCATTTGGCTAATTATTTAAAAAGTAACAGCTTATTGATAGATAGAGGCTTCGTTTCTAATAATTTTGTTGGGAGACACTCCCAAACCCGCCCCCGGAAATGGATTCACCGATGCAGAATGCTTTGGTTCTGCAGAAGGCAGCCTTAATTGGAGATTCAGTGTAAGGGAAACAGCGAGCATATTCTGTAAGAAGGATAGATGGAGCACAATTAGAGTACATCTACCGGGAGAAAAAAAAACTGACGACGTTACTAACAATTTATCAGATTATAATGGGCCTAAGTGGTGATATATGTCACTTAAACAGAGGAGGTGCAAGGGTTTTTACTAATGCCATTGAGGAGGGGTTAGGGCATATTACTAAAGTGAATTACTATTTCGCGGGGATAAGGAAGTGGGCAATGCCATCGATTGAGGTGAACCGCATGGAACAAAATTACACGTGCATACTCTCGGAGAGCGCTTGTGTGAAACCTTGATTATCCTTAAAGTTCAAAGCGGAACTGGATGGTTACCATTTGGAAATGAATATAGCACGAATATTCTCTTTTATTTCATTATTATTATTGGTTGACGCCCACTTAAGAAAGGATAGATGTAGAATAGATGTGCGGAAATTTGCCTTTAGCCAGCGGGTGGTTAATTGCTGGAACAAACTTCCATCTGTCGTTGTGGAAGTTGATAGGTTAAATAAATTTAAGGAGGAACTGGACAGGCATTTGGAGGGAATGGTGTGATTTTTTTTTTTTTTTTGGCTGATGCTGCATAAGCTCCTACACTTGCTTTCTTGCATCAAGTGCCACTACTACTACTACTACTACTACTTCCTTTACTAAATACACACTAACATTTAACCTTCTGCTTAACCTAGCTCTCAGCAATATGGATAAGCAGCTCTTTGATGCTGTTGATGATATCGATGTGCTCACCAGTAACCTGATCAACTGTGTCCACTCAGTTATATTCGACGTTGTTCCTCAATCCCATCTGACGGTACGCTCTACCTCCCCGCACTGGTATAACAGCGAATTAATACATAAAATTAAATCCAAAGAAATCTATAGGAACAAGTATAAGCGATCAGGTGACAGTCGATACCATGAAATATTCAGCCAACTCCGCAAATAAGTGAAAACGCTCATATTAAAATCTTAAAATATGTATACAGAGTCAGTTAAGGATAGTCTACTTACTCACAGGGATATTAAACCATTCTGGAATTTCAGGAAGCACAAGAATAAAACCAGTAGCAAGTTACAACTGCATAACTCAGGTGGAATTCTATTATCGAACGAAGTCAATATTGCTCAACAGTTTTCCAAATTCAAACCAATGATATATAGAGACCTGCTTTATTTCCCGACTTCACACCTGTTAAAGATGATATTCTCATAAACATGTTTATCACAGATGAAGATTTAAAGTCAGCATTAAAAAGCATGAAAAATGACTATACTAGAGGTCCAGACGACATTCCTGGCTTATTTGGAAAAAGACTGTCACTACTGTAAAGCCCTTCATACTTTAGATCTTCAACTTGTCTCTCAGGCTGGGGAAGTATCCGAAGTACTTTAAGCAGGTCCATATACTTCCAGTTTTCAAAAAAGGTGATGAAAATGATGTAACTGATTACAAACCCATATCCTTGTAAAACTCTTCGACACAGCAGTATATAAACATCGTTTGAATTCTCCAGGCCTTTAGTTGATCAAAATCAACATGGTTTCTGCAGTAGAAAGTCAGTGGTCACAAATTTGCTTCCTTTCTGGCAACACAACTCTGAAGTTCTTGATAACCACATCCAAGGCATTTGATAAAGTCCCTCATGAACAACTTCTGGAAAAACTTAAGTTATATGGTATCCGTGACCCTTTGATCTCATGGCTACGTAGCTATATTACGCATCGTTCCTTGAGCGTTATCATCAATCAAGTGAACTCGGACCATTTTATACCACTCAGTGGAGTACCGCAAAGCTCCCTCACACTTAGGTTCGTTACTTTTCACTGTTTTCATAAATGATCTCCCTTCTTTCATCTGTACCTACAACGTTTTAGTTGCTCTCTATGCAGATGACCTTACAATCTACTGAGCAATGAAGGAGATAATATGCACTGTTAATATGCATTAACAATGAATAGAAATTGAACTATGTATTAGAAAAATATTTTGCAGAACATCATATTCGGTTTTCAGTTACTAATTTCTAGGTTGAAGGCAGGCTGCTGTTTATTTCTCTTCATCCGATTATAAATCGGATTCCTTGAGGGTTGAGTACTCTTTTGCAATCGATGTTTGTGATAATTAATGAGGTGAAGGGATGCATTGGGGAACATTCTGTCTATTTGTTTGAGTCTGGAGAGGTTGGATTTTTAACTGTTGGGAGCATCTATAAGTTGGTTAAGTCTGGTGAATAACCTGCAGAGGTAATTAACTTTGCAAGGAGCATGACTCCAAACTCGTTGACCATCTGATATTGTATGGAAAGAACGAAGTTTACTATTCAGCCATATAAGAACCCAATACTCTAGGACAAGGAATTTCTTGACGGTTACTTGAGGAGCGCCAGACCAGATTTCGGAAGCATAAGATAGAATGGGAAAGATGCATCTTTGAACATGATTTATGACTGTTTTTTTTTTTTTTTTTTTTTGTTTTATCATAAATCGCTGCTGTTTCTTGTTTGATTAGCCATTTTTCTTTCTGAATTTTTTGAGCAATATGTAAATAGGGTGAATTAAAGGAGATATTTTTTGTCAAAAACTACTTCTAGGTCTTTGTGAGCACAGAATTTGGAATTGAGACATCTATAATTTTAATTTCACTGCGACTTGGTTGTTTTTCTAAGAAATAAGTTATTTGAGCAGATTTGTTCGAATTTATAGTCAGAATGAGATCTTTCAGATACTTGATGATTGCACTGTGATCATCGAAAGGTGTGACCAAGTTGACTTGGAGGTTTCTCTTCGCCAGCAGTGCTAAATTTGATGCCCATGTCCTTAAAATCATCAGCAAAGCATTTAAAACACTTGGATTTATCAAAATGAACACCTACAAGTTCAAAAACTACAGATATGCTGTTATCCTATATGAAACCATTGTTCTGCCAATCCTTGAATTCAGCTCACCCATCTGGAATCCTCACATAAAGACAAAAATTTCCGTTACCTTACGTTCCGTAACCCGCTATTTTATCACTCAGTGTACTATGAATCGCTTTGTGATTACTTTCATCTGAGGCCTCTCCTCTGTGCACTAGAAGAGTTATTGCTAACATCACCCTTTTAGCCAAAGTAATCACCGGAACTTATGAAGCATCTGATATCCTTAGTAAAATCAACTTCAATGCTCCTTGTAGACAAGTCAGGAATCTTACGTCGTTTCGCCTTGACTCTGCCACCACGGACTTTATGAAACACTAAACAGAATCAGCAAATGACTCTCTCATTGACTTTTTTGATAATTCCCAATCACTGATGAACTCCATCCACAAGTATGCCTCTTTTCTTGAACTGAAAAGTGAAGATCTCTCATTTAATTATTGTAGTCTATTTTTTCTTCTTTTATTAATTAATTTATTGTTTGTTTTACCGGTAACTTAATTTAATGCATACTTTTTTTGTGCATATGATTTTAATGTTCGAATCTATATCAATGTTTAGCTTACTGTTGAATTCCTTATTATTGTTATCAACTCTATTCATTGTTCTGCTCTCAGATACACTGTTAATGGTTGCCTGTTGTGTACCTTCTTATTAATAAAAATTTATTATTGTATTAGGCGGTCCCTGCCAAAGTTTGGCAACACCTCTATACAGGTTTAATTCGCACATTTGGAGTTATGAGTAGGAAAGAACTTTGAAGATCAGCTTGTCTGAGACGGAGAGGTCTTCCGCCAGTAAAGCACAAATCACACGAGCGACGGAAAATTCTCGTGTCTGAACAGCTTCAACTGGAGGCTAAACGCAAAGCTCTGCTGCAACCACAATCAATGAACGCACAGTTTAGAGGTGAAGACCGACATTTCAAGAAACACAAGGTAGAAATAAGCAAGCTACAAGATGTGTACGATGTAAGACAAGAGTAACAGTGGTCGGGCCAGTGCAATACAGGCAGTACTGTCAGCGTTATGCCGATAACTGTCAAATCACAATATACATGCAGATGGGGGGTGAGGGCCAAGATACCATTAATGGATCACAGCATGGGTTCGTGGAGGGGATAGTCTTTCCTTACCAATCTAGTTAATTATTTTGGTGAAATCATACAATAGTTGGATGCCAAAACAACTCTGACATTATTTACGTTGTCTTTAGTAAACTAGAGGAAATTGGAATTAATGGCAAGATCCTTCGTTGGCTCAAGGGTTGGTTAAAAGATTGGAGACAGCGAGTAGTCATAAATGGAAGTTCCTCAGGCTGGACCAGTATAACAAGTAAAGTAATTCAGGGATCGGTGTTGGGGCCACTTCTATTTTTTACCTTTCTTGATGACATTGATAAGGGAATGCAGGGAGTGTTTTCGAAGTCCTGATGGTGTTTTCGAAGTCTGCTTACTTTGCGTAGAAAATTTCATGTCTTACCGAATTAACCACCAAGTCTTTTTCTTCCTGGACCAGTTTTAACTCTGCCCTTCCCCCCAAGGAAACATAAAACCAGGAATTATTTACACACTGGGGAGAAGGGCAGAGTTAAAACAAGTCCAGGAAGAAAAAGACTTGGTGGTTAATTCGGTAAGACATGAAATTTTCTACGCAACGTAAACAGGCAACTAAGAAGGCACATCATGCCAAATGAGGGCAAAGGATGTTCCTCAATATAAGACAATGATAATACCACATTTAGAATATTATGAATAAATGTCAGGTCTGGAGGCCACAACTGAAGAAAGACATAGAACTTCTACAAAGGGTTCAAATAAAGGCAACCAGATTGATGAGGGATGCTAATCGATGTCCATATGGAGTTTGTTTGGTTTTTAGGAGCATTAGCAACTAAGGCCATATTACTCCGGGGATATGCGGTGGTCATTCCCTAACCTTTCCACATCCTCCGTATTTGGGGCTCCTGCCCACCTGGCTACGGAGGCGCCGTCCATATGGAGAATGGCTTAGAATATGCGTATGCAAAAGCTTGGTAAGTTTAGACATCTTAGGGGAGAATCTGCGAGGAATCAGTAAAATTAAAGAGGAAGGCAAATTTTCATTGGTACAAAAGAGAAGCAGCAGGAAACGCGCTCAAAAGTCTGTTAAAGTAAATAAACTGTTTTCTCTTTGTCATAAAGGTTGGTTTCCTATGTAAAGCTGCCCGTAAGAGTTGCTTGCTACGTGCGATAAGTTCTCAGCTACAATCAATCTCAGTCCGACACTTCTTAGAGTACTGCAAAGCAGTGCGTTATATAACATGAAATTTTTGCATGAAATTTGACATCCTGGCATAATTTAACTTGATAAATCCTGTGGGCAAGTATAATTATAGGAACTTTCATTATTATAGCACTATAATGTTTATTATTTTTTATCTATCTCTTCGTTCACTCCCTTTCCAATTTATTATCAATTTCTTCACCTTCGTACACTCGTTACCTTAGTATTGTTCGCAGACAACCGTCTTTCTCTTTGAGACTACACTTCCCTCAAATCATTGGTCCCAAAATGCAACCTGACTGTTCCGTTATTCTCCAGAAATGACCTCTTAAATCTGATGTTCAATTCAATCAAAGCTATCATTCCAGCTTTCACAGCCTGCCATTTCACAATAACCACAATTCTTAACACCAATATGAATCAATTGATATTATATTTGAACAATTAATTCTTCTTTCTTTTAAGTTATTATTTATAAACGTGAAATTCATAATATTTTTTTATGCACATTATTACCAACATATTTGCCATGAGTCAGCCAACCAATAAATGATAAAATGTACTGAATATTCACTTTCTAATATGTTTAATCATCATTAGGTTATTTTCTTCTATAATTATCTCAATTTTCATCACACTATTCTGTTAATTACAGTTCTGAGAACTTGCATTTTCTTATTTTTCACGGTGTCTTCTCTTTTCACATCCCTCCATCTAATGCAGAAAAGCTTTTCTATCTGAATGCTACCGAACTCTAGTTTAATTAGCTCAGCGTTTCTCAACCTTTTTTTTTTAATTATCGCTCCCTAAAGGGCCTTTTTAGACAATTTTTTTCCTAATCCTCCCCCCCATGAAATTTTAAAGAAGAAAATACTTTATGCTTACTCTTTTTATTCACTGGGATCCCTGACGCTTCTTAGCTAAAAGTTCAATATGATGTTAGTAAGTTTAATTCTGATGTCTCCTCTTGAACATATATCAATTCTGTTTCTTTCCTCTGCTAATATTTTATTTCTTGAACTAAAACCACTTTAAACCATATAAGACGTTGGAAAACAAAGAAGCACTTTGGCTATTTCGGACCACATTGTTAGATGAAGAAGTTTAGTTGTTTTCGATCCCCACAACTCAGCTATTCGACCCTTTTCGAATTTATATTTGCATTCTTTGTTGTATCTTAATTCAATAAGTTCTTGAATTTCTTCACTAGCAGACCCGGCATCGCATCCAGTTGAATCTAACATCCATGGCTTCACTTCAAAAGAAAATAAATCTTAAAATCTATTTTTCTTTTCACCTTTTAAAGAACACAAATTATCTGAATAATTCTTAATATCCTTTTCGGTGAGAGATTCATTGATTTCAGCTAACTCTTGCATGCCATGAAATTGTTTTCTCATTAAATTGCTTTCAAATATTTCCAGTTTTTCGGTGAAGGCTTTGAATACGTATTTGTAGTCTATCACTGCAATTAATTTCCCGTGAAGTTGAAGTGATACTTCATTAAGTTTTCGAAAAATCCAAGCCATATAGTATACGTTGCTTTTGTGTTTGCAGGTCTCCTTTGCTAAATTTGTCTCTTGCATTTTTAAAAAAACTACCTATCGTGTCAAAAAGATTTACAAATCTTGTTAGACAGTTTCCTTTAGAAAGCCATCTGACTACTGTATGTAAAAGAAGCCTCACATACTGTTCTTCATTATCAACACTAAATTTTCTGAAAAGGCGATCATATTTGCTATGTGACTTTATTTTATTGATGGTTTTAATAACTATACTGAGAGATTGATAAAGAACTGGACTAATATTTTTTGCAACCAGATGATGTCAAAAATGTATTGCAAGAACTTCGGGACATACTTCCTTTAGGTGGACTATAAAGCCTTTGTCTTCCAACCATGGAGGTAGCACCATCAGTGGCACAGGATATCGAATTTTCCAATGGTACTTGTTTTTCATCAAACCATGTTTTTACAGCAGCAAAATGGATGCTCGAGTACAGTCAGTTTCTATAGATTTTAAAAACAACATCTCTTCTTGCAATTTACAATATCATCAAAATAATGAACGTATGCCATTAGAAGGGCCTTATTGTCAGTAGATGTGGATTCATCAATCTGAATAGAAAATTTTCTCGTTTTTAGTTTGTCAATTAGCTGCTTTTCAAATATTAACTGACATCTCATCGATTCGTCTTCGAATTGAATCGTTGCTCAATGGCAATGCTTTTAAAATACTGGAAGGATTTTGATGCATCACTGTTGAAATTACAGTCTCTAATGCTGGCCGTATAACAGTCTCAGCAACTGCATGAGCACTACCAGTTATTGCAATGATTTCTGCAATTTTATAAGACAATCATTTCATCGTAATTTGTTTGTGTGTCCTTCTTAAATCAGGAAGTAACAGTGTTACTTCCTGATTTAAGAAGAACGTCGATGTCAAAATTCTGTTTTAAATGTTTTAAATTTTTAAAATATTCGATATGTTTACCAATTTTATCAGGATGTTTCCTTTTTAAGTGATCTAAAAGTCTTGATGGTTTCATAGCCTCATTTGAAAAAGAACACATAAGACATATGGACTATCTTGAGTTGAATGCGCTTTCAATAAAACGATAAGCTGGATAGTCATCCAGATACTGCCGACACTTTTCTTTTCATCACTTGACATGGTTGATGATGGGTTGAAAACTACACAGAATTAAATAATAAAATATAAAAACAATTTTTATTTAACTCTCATAGCCCATGTCACTTACAAAAGTAGTGTGGATCAAAAATAAACAACTTCCACAAGGAAAGAAACAATAAATCAATACTAATTGTCGCTCAGAAAGTAGAAACAATAAACCGAAACATTTCCTCATCCCATCCATACCTCATATATTGACCAATCAAGCCAACGAATATATAAATAAACAACGCTCACCATGCCAAGGTTGCAGCCGTTGGAAAGGTGCAAACGCCAAGGATTGCGCTACCTCTAAAAGCACTTAATGCCAATGAAAAGCAAAGGTATTTGAATTAAATCACACTCACTATCTTCTTTTTATCAAAATGTCTCACTCACCCCTAATATAATATGCCTATATGCTAAAAATTCAGTTTCTCAGGAGAAAAAGAAAACTCAATGAGAGAAATTAAATATTTCTCTTTGGAGGCGGAACTTTGGAGGGCCACAAACCATTGTAATACCAGTGATTTTTCGCCACCTTGAGAACCCCTGAATTAGCCGAAATGATTCTCTAACAGCTTTGGATGGAACTACCTTAGCTATACGGAGATCAACGGCTACTATCTGTCTGGCTTACTTCCCAGTGTCCGAACCATCTTCTGGAATCTGTCCACAGACTTAAATTTAGATCCTGCATTTCCAAATCTTCTGCTAAATAGAACTGGACGCCTGAGCAATTTCAATTCACTCACACACGGGTCTCTATAACAAGCAACATCCGCGATTCCGACAGTCGATTGCCGCATGCCATCCCCCACCAGCTGCATTTTGCTGAGGGGGAAATATGCACAAGGTAACACTACATTTTCACTGTCAAAATCAGACTCCGACAACGTTTTACATCCCCCGATTCCGCCAGAAAATCTTCATATTTCTCTTTCCAATTTAATAACTCCTCCTTACTCATTCTTGGCTGCCCTTTCCTATTTGTCTAAGCTTTCGATTTTATAAGGATTCAATTTGTTTGTTTACTTCCATTAGGCTGGTATTTCCTACTGTATATCCAAGCCACCCCCACGATATACACCTATTCTGAAAGGGATATTATCTGTCTGCCAATAGCTAATATTTATAAAAAGTTCTGTTCACTTCTTAATTTTATACATTCCTATTTTAAAGTTTAAACCCGGCGCTTCCATTCTTTGTTTAGCCATTTACTTTTATTTAAATGTAAATGCTTCTGGTATAATTTGCCATACCAGTATATATAATAGTAAATAAAATATATAATAGTAATAGATATCAATCACAGTAACACGTGTTCGTGCGTATGTGCGCTTGACAATTGAATATTGTTCAAGGTTTAAGCCTAAATGGTTGTCAAATGAACTAATGAGACTCGTAACAGAGAAGAAAAATGCATGGGATGCATATAAATTATCAAGCGACTCAGAATCCTATGGCAGATATAAGTTAATCTGTAATCAGGTCACAAAGGAGGTTCGGCAGGCGAAGGCAGATTACGAGAAATCCTTGGCAAAAGATGCTAAGAAAAACAGCAAGGATTTCTTTACTTATATAAACTCTAAAAGGAAGGGGGTTGAATCTGATTGGTCCACTTGACATCGATGGTTCGACTGTTCATGATCCTGCTCAGATAGCAAACAAACTGAATGAGTATTTTGCATCTACATTTACACGAGAGGAATTATTAAGGTTTGAAAATTGCAGAAGGTTATCAAATTGTAGCAGGGTACTTAATGATTTTGGAATAACTGAAAGCAAAGTGGAGGAGAAATTGTTGAAGTTAAACAAGAAAAGCACCTGGGGTGGATGGGATCTATCCAGTTATATTAAAGGAGGCGGAAAAGCAACTAAGCAAACCCTTAGCCATAATTATGAGAGCATCCTTGGACTCAGGGAAGGTTCCCACGGACTGGAGATGTGCAAATGTATCCCCAACTCACAAAGGAGGATAGAAGGATGACACGAGTAATTACAGACCAGTTAGTTTAACTTCTTTTCAGGGTAAAATAATGGAGTCGCTGGTTAAAGATGCATTGCAGGATCATCTAGACAAGACTGCAGCAATAATTCAGACACAGCATGGGTTTGTTAAGGGAAAGTCTTGTCTGACAAATTTGATAGGATATTATGATGTGGTTACAAAGGAACTGGATGCAAAAAATAATTTTGATATCATATATTTGGATTTCAGGAAAGCTTTTGACACTGTTGCGCATGGAAGACTATTGTACAAATTGGAGCAGAATGGTATTAAGGGTAAGTTGCTACAATGGATAAAAGGATGGTTAAGTGCTAGAAGACAGAGGATGGTAATGAATAGGTGCTGCTCTTCTTGGACTAATGTTATTAGTGGAGTCCCACAGGGTTCGGTGTTAGGTCCACTGTTGTTTTGTATATTTATCAATGATATTGATGAAGGTATATCAGGCTTAATGTCGAAGTTTGCAGATGATACAAAGGTTGGCAGGGTTGTTAATGACAGTAATGGCAGTGTGCTAATGCAACAGGATCTAGATAATTTGGACAGATGGGCTAAGAAGTGGCAACTGAAGTTTAACCTTGACAAATGCAAAGTACTACATATAGGTAGAAGTAACCCCAGAGAAACGTACCAACTGTGTGGTACTACACTTAAGGTGGTGGAAAATGAAAAAGACCTGGGAGTAATTGTGCAGTCAGATATGAAGTTTTCTGAGCAATGCAGACAGGCTGCCAGGGCAGGTCATGGGGTTTTGTCAATGATATATAGGAATTTTGCTAGCAGAGAAAAGGAGGTGATTATCCCTCCGTATAAGGCAATGGTCAGGCCACGCCTTGAGTACTGCGTACAGGTCTGGAGGCCTCATTTTAGGAAGGATGTAGATTTTTCTTGAGCGTGTACAGAGAAGGGCAACAAGACTGGTGAGGGGAATGATGGGATCCTCTTACCAAGAGAGACAAGTTCTGCAAATTGCAGTGGCTGGAGACTAGGCACCTGCGCAGTGATCTGATTGAGGTATATAAGGCCTTGAATGGGTTGAGCACGCTGAATTCTGATGGGATCCTTCCACTTGTTCAGATTACGAACCTAAGGGGGCATAAATTCAAATTAAGAAAAGACAGATGTAGATTAGATATGCGGAAATTTGCCTTTAGCCAGCGGGTGGTTAATTGCTGGAACAAACTTCTATCTGTCGTTGTGGAAGTCGATAGGCTGAATAAATTTAAGGAGGAACTGGACAGGCATTTGGAGGGAATGGTGTGTTTTTTTTTTTTTTTTTTTGGCTGATGCTGCATAAGCTCATACATTTGCTTTCTTGCATCACATGCCACTACTACTACTACTACAATAACGTTACCGGACTGGTGCGGCTATGTTCCATGATTTTGAAAAACGGAAGTGGTACGTTGTAGTTCAAACTTCTTCCAACAGATAAATGGTACAGAGATTGTCTAGTAGGCTGACAGGTTGCAAGCAGCAACCAGTTTCGTTAGTAGCATTAATGCTCCGTGTCACGATTTTGCAAAGGTGCAGCAAACGAATATTAAATTTTGCTTTAAACTGGGAAAATCTTGGCAAGAGACACGTATGAAATGTTAAAAAGTGTTTTATTGTGATGAAACATTAAGTCGTACCACTGTGTTTGAATGGTATTAGAATTCAAAGACGGATGTGAGGATGTTCGTGATGACCAAAGAAGTGGACGTCTATCAACCCCTTGATGATGATTTGGATTAAGTACAGTATTAAGTATTTGTAAGCGTAGTTGTTGCCGAAACCATTAGCTGCTATAAAAGCGGCTTATGGTTTCCCCCATTAGCTGCTTTTATAGTTCCTATGGTGAGGCTTGCGCCAAATCCGGTCACGTGCGAGTAGTGTTTTGTGGGTAAATTTTGTGCTCTGTTCTGATGTTATATTGTATGACCTGACATTTTATCAAAAAATGCCATCCTGGTATCAGGATCATTAAAGAAAGAAAACTCGTTAGGGACATTGCTGTCTTCTTTGAAGAAAAAGTCTAAAAGTCGTGGACCAAACTTCACCCCATCACAACCCACTAAATGACGTCTCCTTATTGATATCCAACTTGTTCAAAGATAAGTTGGATATCAATAAGGAGACGATTTGTCAAATTCTGCATGATGATTTAAAGAAAAGGAAGTTCTGTGCAAAATTTGTGCTTCGCAGATGACTTCGCAGATTCCTCGACTGTATTGTCACCGCTGATGAGTGTTGGGTGTTTCAATATGATCCCCACAACGAAGCGTCAGAGAATGCAAAAGTGTAAAGTGTGTTTAGGGTCTAACGGCACCAGGAGTTTCCCCTATCTCCGCGTAGTATACATTGTCGTGTGTTACAGTACGCTGCAAAGGCCAGAGATTTAAAAGTATATGGATATTATGGGGTGTAGTGTTGTGTACCGTTGTTCATCTGGCCATTTAGCTGCTGGACCCCTGCTGAGGCCCAACGTTGCCCACACTCGGTCCCGTGGAGGGAGACCAGGTACATCAGTACTTTAAATAAGTACTCTGGCATGTCCTGCCACCTAATTTCCTGAGATTTCAGTGGATCTAGCCACAAAATAGTAAAAAAAAAAAAAAAAAAAAAATTGTAATTTTCGGGGGTAAGACGTTAATGAGGTTAGGAGTCCGAAAGAGTGATGCACGGTTAAATTTTGATTGTGTGGGGCATACGCTGTGATGTTTAGAAGGAGTGGGAGGGAGACTGAAGGCTGGGGGGGAAAAGAAAGAAATATGGGGTCAATAGAGAAGACGACCCCAGGTATATCAGGGGAGCATGCCCATGTCCCACCAGAAGAAAAATAGGAGGCAGTGGAGAGGCTGTTCCCCCTGCCAGGACAGGAAAGAAAGTGGACCAGGCAAGGTGCCCAGTCCAGATCGTCAGAACATGCAGTGGACTTCAAAATCATCACCAAGGCCCAAAAGGTTTCGCTTATAGAGATCCGGGATCAAGGCGATGTGATAATGTTTTTCGATAAACAGGGTGTGATTCACAAGAAATTTGTCCCTGAAGGGGAGAGAGAGTGAGAGTCAATGCTGGGTTCTACGTACAGGAACTTCAAAGACTATTGAAGGGCATTTTCCTGGTTAAGCAATTTTGAGAGAAAGGCTGTTCTTGTTGCACGACAATACGCCCGCCCAATTCCGCACTATTGTGAAGACATTTCTGACGAAACGTGGCATGTACAGATCAACTATCCCCCCCCCCCTATTCTCCCTATCCAGCACCAGCGGACTTGTTCCTCTTTTGCAAAATAAAAACTATGCTCGGAGAAAAGGGATTTCCTGATACTGAAGACAAAGAAAAACGCAAGCGCCAAAATGAACATAATCTCTTTGGATATCTTCGCTGACTCTTTTCATAAACTTTTAGAATGGTGTACCATTCAATTAGGTGGAGATTACTTTGAATAAAAATACCGTAAAACCATTTTTAAGTTGCTTCCCTTTGTGTTCTTTTGCCACATGTTGTATAATATACCGGTAATAATGATAGTGATATATTTTGCCGTTTCTCCCCAACGAAAAATATAATACTTGTAAGATTAGAGGTCTTCCAATGTGAATATTTCGTCACCATTTTAAGTTGCAAACAGTGGGATATAAAGTGCGCAATGCAACACTAATGTAACGTGGCAGGCACACAAACAAAACTGTGTAATTTGTCGCCGATTGTAATTACATACACATGCGCAGTACAGTACAACAGTTGCCATATTGAAATATTTTTTTCTTTTTTTGGCTATTTCTTTGCAGTAAATTTTTAAACTCGATGGCTTTCGGACCTCACTAAAGCGCCGACTCGCGTTACCTCGTGGCGATAAAATAAAATATTTAAATTTAATTGGATCAACGTAAAAATATTCATCACGTAATGGATGCGGGGACCTGCAGGATTTAATGGCTTTAAGCTTGGCGCTTTTGTTCCCTTCGGTTCCCCCCTCACCAAATGATTCTACCCCCCTTTGACACGTGTTGTAACAAGTGTCGTCACCATCAAAGACAAAGCGTCATGAATAAATAATGCGGATTCGTAGAGACCCAAGGGCGTGGCATCGGAGGATGACATAAAAAGCGGACGTTGATCTTTTAATGCAGCCCGGTTGTCCACCAGGATTAGGTAACACGTTAAATTTAAGCCACCCCCTCTTGACAGTACGGCAAAGAAAGATTTGCCCGTTAAGTGAGACCTGTGCAGTCATCGGGAGTGAATTTCTGCTCGCGTACGCTATCAATTATTTCCGAGCCTTTCCTTTACGCGCGTGCGAACACTACTTCGTACGTAAACCCAGTGGTGGGAGGGGTCAAATCAGTTCTGTCCCTAAAATGAAGCGACGTTGTTGGATTTCCTCGCAAATGCGGGAGCGGGGTGCGATTTTATTAGGCAAACATTGATTCGATTACGCATGCGCCACCAGTGATTTATATATATAGCGGGTGACGAATTATTTTGGGATGACAGTTAACAACATCTAGTTCCACTTTAATAATAAATTGTTCGGGATATTGTTTAAAGACTCGGGTTAAAGTGTGTGAGTGGCAGAATTAGGGCGAACGATGTGACTGCCCTCTGGCGGATGATCCTCGGAACTTTGCTCACATTTTCACACCGAAACAATTCATTTTTATAATGGATTTAAAAGACGTGATTGCACCGAGGCCTTCAACTGTAGCCCCTGATAAGGCTGAATTTATTTTCTTTTAATTTGTGCTGAGGCATTTAAGGCTACGAGGCATCAGTGTCACTTCGTTTTCGGGATGAAAAACCCCTTGTTTTAAGGAGAAAATGTATGCGACCTCATCCGAGACTGACTAACTCCGTCACATGTGCAAGATTAGAAACATCGATCGCTATCTCATTGTATAAAGGTTTAATTTCCATCAAAATTCAGTTACAATATAGTTTACTTCCTGTCCGCTTCCAATTTTAAAGTTTTTTTTTTTTTTAATTTAAAAAAAAAAAGTGAGTAATTATGCAAGTAATTTTGTCCCATGGTCATCTCTTTCCCTCTGACATGAACTCCGAAGAATCACTGTTGGAGAACCTTGCGCGTGTGTTTATCCATTCCTTATGTTCGCCAAATAACTAATGATCCACACTAAAAAGCTAAATTAAGACTTTATTCATCTTTCCAAGGTAACTTAAGACTTTATAACCGCAAACGTTCCGTTTTCTTACTGAACGCCTCCATTACAGCATATTAAAATCAACTCGCGCTCCATTTCTCTTCAACATTTGCGTTAATGGAAGGCAAGGACGCCAATTCTGAAATGTAACTTTCAGGCGTTCCCAAGTATATTTCAAGAAGTCAGTGAAAATTTATAGTAGTAAACAAATTTATTGTCCCTCTTCCCCCCATAAAACATTTGCACTGATTTTGTTACTCAAGCAAAAACAAAATGAGCGAAAATTCATGTCATAGAAAAACAGGAGAACCCAGAGAAAATCAATCGAGTACAATTTACAAACAAAATGAATAAGAAAAGAAACCAACTGTGCTTCATGCGCTAGTCGTCTCGAGGACAGATGCTCCTACTGGGAGGGCAGCGGTTTCATAGGGCTTCCTCGCACCTGTGGCAGAGTTAGTCGATCTTAGGGGACCGATCTAAATGGCTTTAACTCCCAAAAATTCGGGTTTTTCGTTCCGGGAAATATGCAAACCGACCATAGAATCCACGCAACTCACAGACACATCCCTGAAAAGAAACCCGACAATCCCGCGCCATCTATCGTGACCAACTTCTCACGAACTCCGGGAAAAGTATCCCCACATTTGTATTTCCCCAAATTGTCACTAGATGGCGCTTCGCTACCAGATGCGATCGTATTTCCATCAGGCACTCCAGCACGTCCGTTACTGCAGACGATAAGTGAGCGTTCATTGAGGCGTCCGTTCCTTTTATTAGCGGGTCGAAGTGCAACATAAAAACATTCCGACGAATAGGCGGATCATTAATGGTCCGGAGGCAGGAAGAAATTTTCAATGGGTGCCGTGTATTAATTAGAAACACATATTGGATGTGGCGGGCACTGCTCGCGATGTCAGCTCTGCGGAACAAACCGTCAACTCGTGCGTTTATTACAGCGTAAATTGGCGATGCAATGGAGGCCGCTGACCGGAAGTAGTGGATATCGAATACACGCATGACTTGGTGGACGTGATGCGAGTGTCATCTTTCTGTCTTTGATTTTCGTCCTGTCTCTTTCGGTTTAGTATGGATGAGGGGAAGGAATGTGTGACAACTGTGTTGTTCGTGGCTTCGCCTCTTGTGTTCAGTCAGTGGATCGTTACTGCCTGAAGAGTAATGTAAGTCTGCTTGTTTCTTCTGGAATGTTATTCCCTTTCCAGTTTCCCATACTGCTTTTCAATTTCCAGCTGTTCATTTTGCATAGTGAAAGATAAGCTGTCTTTGGAAGGGGAAAAAATCGAAATCGAAAGGAAAATATTTTTGCCTCACGTGGTCAAAGAACGTGCCAGATTTAAACAATGTCACTTCCAGTACTTCGCGCGCTCCATACAAGTTTCTAACAACCAGTAACTGGTACGTCATAATGCATGACTTGAAAAACTACGACTTCCATGCATTGTTACGTAACACTGATTGTTTGATGACCGACCGGTTAACAATACATGGGAGAATCAGCACGTTGTAGCTGGAGTTTTTTAATTGCAAAACTTTAGACATCGATAGATGGAACTAATTTAGGGATGAATGGACGAAATCAATGTTTTGGTACGTTAAGACGGTTTGGCAGACTCAAAGACTTATTTTCAGTCCACAATGAACGAACATTAGCAAAGTTATAAAAACATTCTTAATGTCCTTATTAACGGAGGTTCCTTTGCGCGTGTGAACTACATTTTCATCTCGCACGTTTTGGGGACTCGAGAGAGTAATTTGATGCTCTGTGCGGCCAAAGTCAATTACGTTCCTTTTCCAAGCGAGAGGAGTTCCGTTAACACCCCTCTCACATCCAGTAAGGAGCTAAATGTTCCCCCGGCACTTGGGTAAATTTTTAAAATCAATCTAAAAGAAAGTAAAAAACGAGAGAGGGTGTCCAAACTGTCATATCGTGGCAAAGTAAACATTCCCGTGTCATTTTTCATAGCCTTTGTTCGTACGCGATTTCTTGGAATATTTACACCCCAAAGATTTTCCAACCGGCAGAGATAAAAGAAATTAATACTTCTTTCCTTAGTGGCATTAAAGTACCTTAGATATTTGCCTAAGACAGTATTGCTAAAGACAAAAAAACAAATATTATAGAGTCCACGAGTCTTAAGATCAAAGCTTTTTGTACTGACTGGAAAGTCGCGCTGAAGTCTAACAGCATAAGATTGGTTTAGGATTACAGCTGCGGGAGTGCAAGCGGAGAATTACACTGCAATACACGATAAAGGTCGACAGGGCTCTTAAATTTAATGGCGGTGCGTGTATTTGAATCCCAGTCACAGTCTGTCCAGTCCGAACTAACATTTTTAATTAGCAAAAGCAAAGTTCCTTAAAATACAATTTCTTCCTTCTTCGTCTGCTGTTTCTAACAATCCAGTGCTACGTCATCTTTCAGAAATGTACTGCTGACGTCACAATGAACAGAAAGAGCATTATCAACTCGCTTATTGTTACTGCAGTACCTCCGATGATAAGAATTACCGGCTTAAATAGGCAGCGTACGTTATCTAAGATTTCTAATTAAGATAAACAACCAAACTTTAAAGGGGATAAAGAAATTACAGGGGCAGTTCAATCGATACCTCCGTGGTTTTAATTAAATTGTCAGGTGGGAAGACTGACCTTCTCAATATTTCTAAACTTTCATTTTTAGGCTTAAAACTTTTATTTAAAAAATTAATTCTCATCGGGAATGAACGGCTACCAGAAATGTGTTTTGGAGCGAGGTAGACGTTAATTTAAATAATACCGCGGCTATCCCGAACAGAGGATGTACCAGAAGCACTTACAACTCATTGATTTCGAATTTTCCGTTATTTAATTATGGATCGAACACCTGCTCTTCGTCAGGCCAGCATCTTTCTGTTACGCAGGTAATTAGCATTATAAATCCCCGACTGACAACGCCAAACCATAACAGTTTGTGTACACTAAGGTGCGCGTGATTTGTTTCCAACTTTACACCAACGAACGTGCCAAATAATGAGGAACACCTGACGCAACAACAGCGCCACGTTTCAGTTAATTTCCGATCCACTAATTACGCATGCGCACATCTTGAGATTCTTGTCAGCAGTACCTGGAAGCAACCGCAGTTTCCCGAGCCTCAAATATTTATGTACTCAATTAATCTTACGGAACAGGACCTCCCGGGTAATCGCGTGCACTTTTCCCTCATTATTTTTATTGTAAGAACGAGTTATGCGAGTTAAAATACGTTATTTAATGACTCAACTGCCGCATTATTCGCCATCACTGGACCGTCATAGGTGTTGATGAAGCTACTTTGCTTTTAACAAATACATCTGTGCGCGCACATCCCTCTGTAAATTAAAGGGGGGACTTCTTTCGTTGAAATTCTTTGCCGTGCCCGAGAGATGGAAGGGTTTGTTTATCAAAGAAACCGGAAGATAAACCCACACTGCAGGAAAAAAATAAACGGGATACAGGGAAACATCATTTATCATTTTTGACACAAAGCCTTCGACAGGCCACTCAGGGTTAATCGATGATTTATAACCTTCCATGATACTCCGAGGTTGGTGTCTGCGCTACCCCATCTCCGGAAGTTATAATAAAACGCTGCGGCAACCGGCAAGTGTCAGATGGGAATCTTTAGCAGGACCAATGTAAAATGATCTCTACATTAAAGTTTATTTTGGGAATGCTCGCGCGGGTCACGATATGTGATCATCGCCTTTTTTATCGCGTGATCTAATATCCAAGATGTTAACGACCCCCCCCCCCCCCCCACACCTCCATTATTCTTGTGGTTGGCTGGTTTTTTCCGGTATCGTTTTAACTGGCTGCTCGTTTCTATTCCACCCCCTTAATTTTGTTTCTCAAATTTCTGTTGAATCTTATTACCGTACACGGCGCATGTCGATTGTTCGGCAACGCTGACTGTTGCCAGTTCGATAATTCAAACGGAGATGAAAAGAGGAAAAGAAACAGGTAAGGTTTTTTTTTTGTTTTTTTAAATCCAGCCTCTTTCAATCTGTGATCAATGGGATGAAATGCTTCTATTCATATGAGATTCGAGACAGCGCGTGCATTTTTACAACTTGGGGAGTCTTGGGAAAAAGATTAGCTGAAGAAATATAAAGCCATTTAAGCTGATTCATTTCTATCCTGGTCAGAGATCCGCCGTCTACAATATTGGAAAGATAACTGAATTTTCATCAGCTAAACCATAACCGAGAAAAATCCATATATATCAAAAGATACATATAAACGCAACAAACCACGTGTTTTTAAATTTAAGGAATGTAGACCTCGAGAAAGTCAAATTTCTGTGCCTTTGATCGAACAACCATTTTTCTCGTTCAATTCTGCCTTGGAACACAGTCGGCTAAAGATTTATTGCAATCTAAAGTCTAAATCTGTTGTTGATTAAAGTAATATCTTACTTGATCCTAAGCTTCTGTAATTTTTATGTCCCTCGAGGCTCATCGTTTGGACCGCCATTCTGATCCGTACACAGAAATGAGTTCCAGTAATATAGCAACGAGGAGTTCAAGTAGTATCAGTCTATATTGAGGCCATAATTTACATGGGAAAAAATACAACTGATTGCTCAGAAAAACGCGAATTTTTAAAACATTTTAAGATAAGATTCTAAAAATAATCTCTCAGTTGATCCCGAAAAAGTTAAATACACGCACTTGTATTAAACCTAGAAAGCTGATGGGGTTATGAAAGGAAACTAGTAGCTTAAATTATAATTTATTATCGTTAGTTTAAGTAATTAATAATCTTGTCGCCTTCAAAATAAAATTTCGCATTCTTTTAAGGTGCGCGAAACACAAACAGTTTTATTTAGGGAACTATTCCGTTTCACTCTTTCCGCTTCCACACACACTTATGAATCCGGGTGTGTGTTTGCTGTTCGAAGATGTCGATCGTTTTTGCGTATGTGTGTAAAGCACGCGCTCAAACAGCACGCAGCTCACGTTTTTCCATTCCAATGTCAGTGATGGCAAAAAGCTATCACCGGGAGAAGAAAAATCCCCTGTTTTGTTGTAAGAAGAGAAAAAAAAAAATTCTCATTTCATTTTCTGATGACGGAGGGCCGAGCAGAAAAGCTAACAGTGAAATAATAGCCACATGCACGCGCAGTAAGTAAAGGTTTCTGTCTACTTCTTCTGACACAACGGCACTAAGTGAACAACCCTGTCTGCTCTGTTTGGGAAGGTAAACTCGCATTTTCCCAGCCATTCGGGAAGCTGTAACGATGACGTATTTTGTATGCTAGAGCGAGCAACGGAGAGCGTGCGCGTGCTACTGCTGCACTCACCTAAAATATAGTTCGACTGCCTTTTTACTTTCCACTAAGTTGGTCGGTCCAAAAATACCTTACGGGAGATAATAAAACGGATTTAAAGGAATTACTTTGGGGGCGCTGAGATGTGCAAAGGGACCGGGTCTCATCAAGGGAAGTGCCAGTTGCTTATATTTCCTCTTTACCCACTGGAATCTGACCCGCCTCGCATTATAACCATTGAAAATATGATATACAGCAACCATACTCTGGGGCTCCTCCTAAATACGAGGCCACTGCTTCCTGTGTGATATCTCAGTTGGGGAAGTGGCTACTTCCAGCCACAAGATTCACGGCCCACACTCTCAGCCAGTAGATGACTGAAAACAGAGCAGTTATAATAGTGGGACGTGGGTTCGGTGTTCGTGGATTATTAATGCTTATCAACTTAAGTACTGTTGTAGGTGTTGCCGAAGGGCCACTCGAAACACACTCTGCTAGAAATTGTGACACATTTTATGGTAACTGCGTTTGTTAGGTGGAAAAAATAAAACAGGAAAGCCCTCCTTCACCTATGTCAGACTACTGTCGATGAAAATACTAGAAGTGATCATTTAATTCGCGGACTGGTGAAAGATCTTATCTTAATTGTCATCATCTGAATCTTCTGTGGATTTCCCCTTCTCGAAACACTCCCCCTTGAACTTTACACACTTTCGCCACTGTCGTTGCAAGCCATTTTTCGAAAGACTGCGCGAAGTGCCTCCGTTGTGGCTCTGCGAGCATCGTTGTGTCGGACGCGAAACGCTTGCCTTTCAGAGCTTTCTTCAGAGGTTGAAACAGGAAGAAATCACACGGATCTAAGTCCGGTAAATAAGGGGAATGTGGCAGAACCTAGACACCTATGACAGTGATCACTGCCTGTACAATATTAGCCATATGGGGCCTGTCTTGATGGAAAAACCACTTCACACCAGAATATGGCCGTCTTACCACGACACTCATTACCATACGCTTCCTTCATCTCTTTAACTGCTTCCGATGTATTTAAACCTCGTCTGACGCAATAACGAAACACATATTTCTGTTCAGTCTGTATGTCCGACATGATACTTGCTTCAAAACGTTCGTCAGTGACACGCGGTTAAAAAAAAAAAAACTCTGCACGCAACACTGGCTCGACAAATACTGGCATGCGCACAGAGTCTGCTCAGTAACGATGAGGGAGAGCGCCTCCAGTGGCAGTTATGGAAAGTTCGAGCGGTAAACATAAAACATTGCACCAGTCAGTGAATTAAACGATCACCCCTCGTACATCGATAAATTCCTCCCACCTTTGAAACGATTCGAATCCAGGTCTTTTCCAACCGAATGCAGGGCCAATCAGTTACGATGGCCCTACCGATAGTCTCAGGAGTTAGTTGGAAATCCATCATTTCAGTTTAACTAGCATCTCCTGTCTTCTGAGTGAAGCAATTCGTAATCTTCCCCATTAAAAAGACGCCTCAGAAACAAGCACTGCTGGTACCTTTTACATAAGCAAATGTCCTTGGTAGGTAAGAATAAGCGGGTCCTTAATAATAACGTAACGTTCAAGCGGTAATTAACTCCGCTAATTCCATTTGCTTTTCTGTAAAATTTAACGGAATTGTAAAAGGGGACATTAATTGCTTTTAGAATTACTCCGAGCATATTTCCACTTGAAAACGCACACAAGCTTATTTTTATTCGCAATTTTAAATCATTTTGTGCTGACCCCTGGATGTGTGTGAATACTTTTCGTAGGTGGGCAGGGAATATAAAAGTTTACTAACAACTACTCAAAAAATAATAATTGCTGCCGTTAAAATTTTGTTCTTAATTAAAGTTTAATTAGTGTATAATTAAAATTTAATTTTATTCGTATGATGAGATTACACGTCTACCCTTGAATTATGCTCGAGTATAAGTTAACTGTTTGGTGAGCTCCCCCCCCCCCCACGTTTTCTCTGGAGTTTTCCAGATAAAACCGCTAATCTGTACTTTCAATGTTTGCCAGGATAAACAACGCGCATTATATTTATTTATATCAATAGCGCTTCCGGCAAAGTGGGCAATGGAAGATTATTATTGAAAACAGCTATTGCGTCCCTTCCCCCTCTGAATCAACAACTCACGTGCCACGATTCTCGTAAGCATCGGCAGTTACTTCATATTCCCAATTCTCATTACTAATCCGCCGCTCAAAGGGAATTGTAAACAAACCCACACATTGTGTGCACACACCAGATGTTTGGTTTACGTTGAACTGCGCGAACCTTGCAAAATACGAAATGCCAGTCTCCGTAATCCCCTCGATTGAAAAGCGTACAGCCACAAAACCTTTGTTCGAAGAGTAATAATTGTCTGAGGGAATTATATTTCCAAACCAATGCGTGAACTGAAGTACAATTCACAGTCACGTGCGAGAATGGGTCGAGACAATAGTCAGTCTTCATCGGAGTCCATTGTGTAATGTACTCAGCATTATGGAGTTTATTTTTTCACGTAACCAAGGCGGAGAGCTTGGTAAAGTTCAAAGAATTGGATAGCCTCTTTCTGGCAACGGGAAGGGTATACCGGATTGGGTTTTGTTTTCTGTAAGCCTATAGAAGCAATAAAAACTGATCACTAAGGAACCTATAGATGTTTGCAAGAAAACAACTCTATTCTTCGAACTAAACTGTTGGAAGATGAACGCCCCTCTCACTTTCGGGGGCAAAACGAACCAACTCCGTTATCTCGGCCGGTGATTAGTTATCGCAGCTGACCTCCGCAACTCGCTCTATAAACAACCGAGTTAATTAATGTCCAAAAACTAAATGATGCACAGTCTATAATTAAAGTCTATAATGATGCTAATGATGGCTGGGGAATAAATATTGATAAGATAAAAGAAGTGGGTTGTCAGCGTGAAGGAGAGCGCCACAGTATACCGATGCTGCCTTGTTAGAAATGAATTGTGTCCTTTGCTAACCTGGTTTCATTAATATCTTATTAGAGGTCCTTTGCAAGTGGCGCGTTACTACGCGAAAATCTAATTAAAATGTGAATTATTGTACAAGCGGGTAATAACATACAGCAAATTAAACCTCCCCTGTGTCATAAAGGGGCAAAAATATGTTCCGATGACATCGTGATTTTCCCACACTGACCCTTCAATTGAGTTCACTATGATTATATCGGAAATATTTTGTCATAAGCGGAAATGAACAACACCAGCACGCGCAGGGGTCATAAAGAAGAATAAATTTTCATGTGGAAGCAGGGGCTAATCTTTATGCGAAGACTGAGTCTCAGTTGGACTCGAAGAAATAATATTAAGTGATCACAAGACTATTCGTAGCCCTAATCAACAACGTACACCACCTCTCAAAGTATTGGATACTCTGCGAAAGGTAGTGAACGGTGTAAACCGGGAGTATCTCAATACTCTCACAGTTCACCCTTCAGCTAAACTGGAGACCGCACTGAAGGAGAAATGGACCCTAAATTCCTGCTGCTTGCTACATGGACCTGCTTGATTCTTCGATCGATTTTGTCCCTAGGATCGGAGGCCTATTAAAATTCGGATACCATGTTTTATCAAACGTGGTATCCAAATACTTTTGGTAGGGTAGTGTATGCCCACCATCTCTTTTTCATATAGACGTCATGTTATATACTGCGTAAAGTTAGCATAATAGGCATCCCTGCTACTTTGTCATGTGACAACTTTAAAATCGCAGACTGAAATTCTTTAAGAAAAATGCAAGTTTATTTTCTTAATTTTAATGATTATTAAAATCAGATTTATCCAGACGTCTTCCTGTATTTATTTTTTCATCTAAGACAGCACTTATAAAGTTTGGTTTTGATTTTTTATAGCGCATGAGCAGCTCACGCTGTAATGCGCCAAGTCCTCAAGCAGTGCTGTTGCTATCTTAGGTTCGTCAGTATTTGCTAATGAACTATATGTAATATGAAGCAAATAGGGAAGATTTAAAAATAAAAAATAAGCTTAAAAACCCAAGCTAATAGGGAAATGCGTAAATGTATTGCTTGAGCTGAAGTCTGTTCCGAAATAAGTGATTTTGTAATGAAAAAAATTTCTATTTTCTCCATGTAGAAATCGCTTTTTAGCTACAATATACTGTACTGTATATTTTTCGCATCTGTCATGTTTTGATTTATTCGCAATATATTTCTTAGTTTTGCGTTTTTAGTAGTCACTGGCATGAAGTATGCTTCGCGTAAATTAAACCCAACAGAGGCTCACGAAGTAGAGTCCCTTGTATATTTTAGCATTTTATACCGTGCTTATAATCACGAGGTTAGCATAACTATCCACATCCGGCTGTTCTTTGAACACTCGCAATATACGAGTCATTTTAACGTATTATACAGGCCTGGTATTAATTTGAATTTAATAAGGATTATTCGGCGCTGTATTAGTTCTGATTTGGACACAATTTCCAAAAAATGACGTCAGGGGTCGCGAGCTGTCTCCTCACTAAAGCTAAAATAAAGAAAAAAAAATTAAAAAATAATTAGGCCATAAGAACGAAAACAGAATTCACGCGCTCAGATAAATTAATCGCAATTTAAATAAGAGATTTGTGTAATTCTTCTGGTAGGAGACAAAAATAATACGCCCACCAGGTTTGTATAAATAAATAATAACTGGATTTGTTTTGGGGACTTCTTACTGTGCTAATGGAGGTATGATAGCATCATTCGGTCTCCCTCTCCTCTTTACAAGGCACTCGATGTCCAAGTGGCCATTGCTGCACGTACGTGTTTCTGTCTGGGTCCATTGCTTCGCTACAATCACCTCACGTGCGAGCATGAATGTAAACTTACCCCGTCCTACGTCTGTTGTTTTCTTAACTTCGTCCATTTCCGTTATTTCGGCTTGCCAGACGTAAGTTCCAATTCTGTCACAACTTTTCCTCTCGTTTGGAAGGCTGTGCGAGAACCCCGTTTCAATTATTGTTTTACCGGTTCCGAAAAACGGACTTAGTCCTTACCCAGGGAGAAATATTCGAAGGTAGAGGGCTATCTTCGATTCGGTGCAGTTGCGTAATAAGCAATTGATAAACAGAAGAAGCAAAAAGACTTTAAAATCTGCAATTCGCACGTGAAGATTTTTTGAAAAATCGCACCTTAAATTTAGTAAACTACAGTTAGGGTACTGTCAGAGTGGTGCAAAACTTCTTTAGGGGCTAGTTTTCCTACGGAAAATTAGCACGTTCAATCACGAGATACCGCCTAACTTTTTTTGAGTAGTGTAGTTGTCCCATATGCCTATAAACATATTTAGCGTTGAAAAATTGATGTTTTTCAAAAAAAAAAAAAAAAGTTAGCTGCGAACTTTAGACAAAACTACACAGAAATGCCACTATCGCGTATCAATAATTTAAGATAGTTTTGATAGTAAGCATTTGTTACGTAGAACTACACTAACCGGATGAACGCAACAACAAGGAAAACGTATGGCGATCGAAAAGATAATAAATGTCAGTTTTAAAGAAGAAATTTCCAAAACTGTTCCTAGAAAATATAAATTTCAACGAAAACTATAACGGAATTTAGGAAATAAACGACCTTCCGAAGGATACCAGAATCTCGAGCCTTTTCTCAGAAACTTATCGCTGCCATATTTCTCCCGTTGATGTGTTAGAATAACAAACAAATATCTCGAATCCAGACATCGCATTTCTGCTTTATAAAGCAGCCCATAAGCGGACAAACAACATCTGTGCTGACACTGTTTCTCCCCGTTGATTCTCACATAAGAAATCTGTCTTAATATCTTCTAGTTTAGTAAAAGATATTAAATCCAATATGAAGAGGATGCAGTAAACAAAACGAGTCACCACGTTTTACTTACACAGAAATCCAACAAAAACTATCACAAGTCCAGACCCCAAATATGTAATCGAATAAAAGAACAATGATCATCCACAGATTTAAAAATATCTCCACTAAAATAAAGTAAATAATAAAATCCTACCTAGAGAAATTCAGTGGAGAATGCTGCTCATATTATTCCATGCCAACAAAACACCGCCAAGTTTTTTTGGTTATTTCCAACAGGTGGCGCTTTATCTGAAAGAAATAAAGAAAGGTTCTTAAACGTGGCACACGCGGGGAATTTAGGAGATCCGTCTCCCAGGTTAATCAATAAAATTTCGGTAGATACTCAACAAACATAATTAATACACATTATGCTGCCAAAAGTAACTTGGTACCTGCATGTTTCAACGAAGATTTTATTGGTACAATACGTGTCGACCCACTATTGACCTTAATTGCGAAGCATCTTCGTCGGTAGCCTTGGATCCAATTTTTGATAAGAGGAAGGCGGTATTTTGGTCCACTCTCCTTCAGGACAGCAGTCAATTTAGTTTATCGACTGCGGGCGTATTGACGAGACCCGGTCGACGTTCCAGTTCACCTCAAAGAGGTTAAGGTCGGACTGAGGACAGCCCAAAGAAGCTTTTGCGTCATACGTCTTTCAACTAAGTCACTACAGGCTGTGCAGTATGGTGTTTTGCTGAAGCAGAAAAGGAGTCCTTCTCATACTGCGGAAACAGCGTAGGAAGAGTGGAATTGCACACAATACACACTATCATGTTTTTAACGGCTCCCAAGTAACTTATATCCTTATGTCTGTAGAAGTGTGTATTCACTGGCCGATCTGCATATTGTGCGGGCTGAAAAACCTTCCTCCTTCCGCATGAGATCAGCTAACTACAGTCCCGATCAAAGAAGCTTTCAGGAATTCGTACAGTTTAAGACAAAACTTGAAACCAAAACTCTCCAAACGAGCGAAAAGTGGCGAAACCACTAGTTGCCATGGAGGACGCAACGGCACGAATAGACTGATAATATGGCATTCTGTGATGACTCCTCCGTTGGAAGTTCAAAGATTCGCTTACTTCCTGCATGAACGCAGTTTCTAACACGTGGATGGATCATTTTTCTCAAATCCCACAGGTGTCCGAATACTTTTGGCAATATACCGTATAAATGTGAATTTCTAAATATCATTTCATTTACTTTAAGAAAAGTTATCATAGCACAAGTACAATAAAATGCAACACAAGTTCGACTGATTATCACATGACAAAGCATCATAATTAGTGATAGTATAAGATTTAAAATCAATTATGGTGCAATTAACTTTTCTACTTAAAAATGAAAGAAAATAAATTTCAACTTTTAATTCTGCATTTTTATCAATTTTTCCCGAAGTCAGTAGATGTATTTATCAGAAGGCACAGCTACAAATCTGCGTAGATCACTCGAAATTTAATTTCCAAGCGTCTACTTCGGGCGATTTCGTTCCTGGTTGCAGCCAATCCCACTATAGAAAACAGTCCGCAAAGCTGCTGCAACTCACAGGGATACACTCGACAGATTCCATCACTTTAACCGAGTTAGGCGCTTCACATTTTTCAAATAAAAATTTAAATTTCTCTTCACACGAGAGCTCCGATTTCACAACCACAGGTAACATTTTCTTAAAAGATGTAAATTACGAATATTGGATGCCAATATCAATGTGACGGCTCGAGTTTCAATATATTTAAGAGATCCTCTTGCCAATTCAATTTTCTCTCTCTACTCAAGGTGAAAATTTACAGGTGTTTATAAGCAACCTCGCTCCGAGTACACTGAACAACAACCAAATATTTTTCAATAGAAATATAGCAGACTTTGTAGATTTTAAAGCTGATTTCGAAAGTGTTGGCAGTTTTTTCCCAGCATCCTCGGTTCTGTGACAAGTCTTATTATATCTCTATACATTTTATTTATTATGCCTTTTGTGCAATTTCTTTTTACGACCCTTTATCTTTGTATTAGTATCCTTTTGTTCCGCCTGTGATGTTCCTCAAGGCTCATCTTTGGGGCCACATTTGTTTTTATTTTCTCTGTTGATCTGTCCTCTTGTTTGCGCAATAGTAACGTTAATCTGTTGACATATCCACGATCCAAAACTATGCATGACTATCAGTTTACAATGGGACTGTAATATTTTAAATTCGGCAATTGCAGTAGTAGTAAGGTTTTAGGAGAATCAACGATTAAGGCTATATTGCTCCGTACGTCTGTAAATTGGGTGTGTTATGTGGTCGATTTTCTGTTTGCGGGATGAAAAACCTCAGTTAACCACGCTAACCTAGGTTGGCGTGGTTAACTGAGGGGCATGGGTTTTTCTACCGAAAACAGGTTTTTCGTCCCGCGACTCACGCCACAATATGGTGTGAGTCGCTGATAACAAGAATTTCTCAACAAAATGAAACTTTTTTTTTTTTTTTTTTTTTTTAGCATCAGAGATGTAAACCACTTTTCTAAACTAGTTTTTCCGCACCGATTCCAAATATGTTCTGTTTTTACCTAGCACGTTTAGTTTTCGTAATATGACTGCTGATAATATCAGTACAAGTTAAGACGACTGCTGATAATATCAGTACAAGTTAAGACGATTTCGTTACAAAACACGGCGCCCGGTTACAATTACATTATTACCACTTTTACAGTTTAAATCCTATAAATTTTATATACATAGTTAAAATAATATAGTAATTATTGTAAAAAACAAAATATATCAACAATTTAAAAACGTTGTGCGGATGATTTCCTTTGGTATACTTTGTACGGAATGTTGCGGTACAACACCCGGCGCCCTCGTATGTAGCATAGTTGGTATAATCACCGTCCTCGCACACCGGATGGAAAAGACCTTAGTTCAAATCCCAATAATGACGCGAGAAATTTTTGACCGACTAACTCAGCCACTTTTTCACAAAGTGGCCGAGTTAGTCGGTCTCAGGCGAGTGCAGTATGGTTTTTTCTCCCGAAAATTCGAGTTCTTCGTTCAGCAAACAGACCACAGAACACGCACGATTTAAAAGCATTATGTAAGTCGCAATGTGACCTGAGTTGCTAATGTGGCTGAAACCCAACAATATCCAGTAGTAGTCTGCCAACATACATTCTTGTTGGTATACTTGTTGGTAAACATTAAGAGTTAATGTTTTGATTCCATCAAAACATTAACTCTTAATGTTTTGATGGAATCGTTCTCCCTAATCGTCACTCTACCTGCTGAAGTTTCCGAAAAAGCAATGCAAGAAATTAATTTTCAGTGGCATGCCATTTCTTTATATTCATCGGGCAGGTTTTAGACTCCACCTTTGTATGCCGAGACCTACGGTTACTCAAAAAGTTTCCAGAAAGCCATTTGAAGGCCTGGCATGCTTTTATTTCTAATAGATTGAGACATTTTTCAGAGTTTTCATCCTGCAGAAGCTCTCCGATTTGAGACCCCACAAAGATTTCCACAGCACTAACCTTTGAAAATATCCCACAGTAGTAATGAAATTCTCTCGAACCCATCTTAATCATCTCTTGCACAAAACTATTCACTGGACCAGTTTAATGTAGAGAGGTATAAAGAAAATCTTCACTACACCCACTAATGGAGCATGCTGCACACAACTCATTCCTGGTTCATCTTAGAGACCAGTCACGTCTGATGTAATGGTCAATAACAGAACGCTTGTCCCATACACAGGGAAAACAATATTTTGTGAACCCTCTTACGACCCATTGATATACCAAAGACTTTGCGGTCACCGCAGGTATTGCACTAATGTGTGCTACATACTGAATTGCTTCGAGTAGTATCTTAATGCTACAGAATGTCTCCTTTACATGAAGAGTGGGCAATGGGGGATGGTTGGCCGTAATTTACCGTTATGCAGGAGCAGCTTTCAAACTTCGCTGTGAGGAATGCGCGAAGGGGATCCTTTCAGATGTATTGTGAACGTGTGACAATTCCATGAAAAATTCATTGACAGTCGCAGAGCAAACGGTTTAATGAAAAGAATGTCGCCAAAATTTGATTTCTTTTCTATAGGGAGACACTTGGACGTAGGACGTACTTCTTAACCAAATGTTTCTTCTTAATCTCAAGACTAGAAATTCGGCTTCATATTTGGAGAGGGTTAGATATTTAATGAAGTCATTCAATTCCTCTTGGGTTAACAGATGTGGCTGCGATGTCTCTTCGTGGGGGTGTACTCAGAACCGGCTGAAGTTTTCCGATATCCGGCGATCACATCCCATTTCTTCTTCTAACAAATCTGTTCCATGCTGTGGACCGATGTCTCATCGTTGAATCCAGGTACATTCATATTACAAAAGAGCCAATTACAATCGTGCTCTTTTGGCTCCCTCTATATCATAGGCATGGCAAGTAGCATCAACTTTTCCTTTTGTTCAGACCGTCACGTGATCCATTCGAACAAGTGAGACAATATGATGTGGTGACCATGCCTAATTTTGGTAAATTTACAAATATCTAGTGATTGTACGCCGTTATGGTTTAATTAGAAAAGAGCCGCGTACACGCACGCAGAAGAATTTTGGGTGATTTTTATACCGTCGAGGCATGACGAAGAATGTTTCAGTAATTTGCTGGATCTCACCTGAAACAATTTATAATCAAATAACAAGGATATTTGGTCCTTGAGGTTGTCACAGACATTCTCTCAGATATGCCAGACAAGCTGTACTTAAATAAATAAATAAATAAATAAATTTTCTGTTTATACTCCGGCACGACAACCAAGTCAGTAGAGTTTACAATAAATCGTCAATACAAATATTTATCGCATTTAGTAGTCACGGGCTTGAACCCCGGTCCACTCAAGGAACGCGTGCTATGCACTGTCGCTCCTGACCACTGGGCTACGTCAGGCCTCACTTGCTACCTGGGAGTCTAAAACGCTGATGGAACTGATATTCGGGTGACACTCAAGTCAAGTGGACCCAATTTCGGCGAAGTCCGGACGGTCTCTGACAGCCAAATCCTCTGCTTGCACCTTCACGATGGTGGGACTGTTAGTAATCCTGGGTATAACCTCCATGCATAAGCACATGGTAGGTGACCACCCAGGTGTGAACCAACGTAAGCAGGGGTCGAGGTGTGGCGCCCACACGACATGGAGGAATGCCGCCCCTCTATGTTACCAGGCAGTACTAGGTGGTAGATGACTCTCATCAACCGGTGAAATACCACCACTTTGCTTATTGGAGGCTTGAACTGGTGGAACCCATGTTTAGTCTCTAGAGCTAAGTTCCGGTCAACCCTTCCCTATCTCTTCCATCATGCAGTATGATTGATGACTTTTGAGGTTATGATGAACGTCGTGGCGAGATCCAATATTCCTTACATTTAGAGGGTACAGCTCTAAAACGGTTTTCGCAGGCCGGCCGCTAGTTAGTACACCGGACCGAACCTATTGGTAACTCTCTAGGAGGCTTCCGGATCAGCTAGTGTATAATCTTGCTACCTCTACTCTGCCAGATAGTGACTGGAGGGAGTCCGAGTAGTGTGTATGCGGGGAGCATTGTCGAGGCCACGTTATGTCAAGGATCTGGGTATATTCTTACCACATGTACGCCATATCCAAAAATTTCATTACTTCATACAGCATGTCCCACCGACTTTTTCTTACTATTGAATACACCATGAATTGCCAAACTAATAGAACAAGCTTATCTGCGAAAAGATCTAAACCTCCCAAGGATTTCCTAATTCATTTCACAAATATACGTGGTCTCAATTCTAATCTCAACGATGTCCATTTCCACTTGCAGTCTGCCAAACCCCATGTACTTTTTCTGACAGAATCTCAGTTATCGGTTGATTCAACTACTGCTCATCTCAGATGCCCAAATTATTCACTGTATGATTCCTTTCGCCTCAAAGGTGGTACTTGTGCATATGTCCGTTCTGATATTCCCTGTCAGAGACTTGGCAATTTGGAATCTCCTCTCTTTGACCTTCTCTGGCTTAAAATCTCTCTACCTCATTGTGTCAAATTCATCTGTTGTCTCTACCGTTCCCCAAACTCCACTAATCACTTGGAGCTCTTTGACTTCCTCTCGTTGCAACTTGACTTTCTCCAGTCCAACTTTCCTAACAGTGAGGTAATTTTCCTTGGTGATTTTAATATTCACAACTCCAGCTGGCTTCCGTTTTCTAGTCACACCGACCCAGCAGGTCGAGATGCTGAGGCTTTTGCAATTACTAATGACCTAGCACAGATTGTTCATTTACCTACAAGAATACCAGTCAATCCGAATCATACAGCCAATATGCTTGATCTTTTTCTCACAAACAACCCTTCTAAGTACACGGTCGAAGTGAGAGGTCCTTTAGGCACTTCAGACCACAACTTGGTGATTGTCTCTTCTCCAATGGAACCTTTATCTCATGGCTATTCCCAACCTCGTGTTGTTTGGCAATGCAAGAATGCAAAATGGGATGACCTGCGAGTCTTCTTTTCCTTGGTTGGATTACTGTTTCAAAACTCCTAATGTCAACGTTTGCTCAGATCGTGTCAGTGAAATTATTCTTGCAGGAATGGAATCCTTTATCCCACACTCCACTTTAAAATCTCGTCCTTTATCTAAACCTTGGTTTTCCAATAAATGTGCTAAGGCTGTCCAAGAGAAGAATGTTGCATATCGTAATTGGCTTGTTTCTAATTCTTCAGTTTCATTTTCTGCCTACACCAAAGCTCGCAACAGTTGCAAAGCAGTTATTAACCAGTCCAAACTAGAGTTTGAACAGGCTAAGAGTAGAAAACTTGCTTCTTGCCCTAATGGTAGCCGAGCATTCTGGTCTCTTGCCAAAGCTATTGGCCGCAACTTTTGCCCATCTTTGCTCCCACCTCTGTCCAAACCAGATGGTTCAGTTGCCACTTCAGCCAAGGATAAAGCTGACCTGCTAGCATCCCATTTTTCTTCCAGCTCATGTATTAATGATCTTGGTAAAACACCTACCACCATTCCCAACACGCCCCATTCAATGCCTCCTGTGGTCTTCCGTCAAAAGGATATCAGAAGGATTTTGATCAATCTCGATGCTGAGAAAGCTCCAGGTCCTGATGGTATTTCTCCACTTCTTCTCAAAATCTGTGCTCCTGAACTTACTCCTATTCTTTGCCGCCTTTTTTCACTTTCTTATTCCAAAGGTGTTTTTCCTTCTGCTTGGAAATTTGCTCATATCCAGCCAGTTCCTAAAAAGGGTGACAAATCCCTCCCATCCAATTATCGTCCCATTGCAATTACTTCTATTCTTTCTAAAGTAATGGAGAAATCAATTAACCGCCATCTCTTAAACTACCTAGAAACCTTCCGTCTGATCAACGATCGCCAGTATGGATTCCGTCAGTGTCGATCCACTGGTGATATTCTGGCTTATGTTACCCATTTATGGACTACTTCAATGGAAAGGTTCGGTGAAACACAAGTAGTTGCTCTTGACATCTCAAAGGCTTTCGATCGTGTTTGGCATAAAGGTCTTCTAAACAAGCTTCCATCTTATGGTTTGCCAACTGTTTTTAGTAATTGGTTATCCAGTTTTCTCTCTGATCGCTCACTGAGGGTGATGGTAGATGGCTCTCTGTCTTCTAACTTCTACACTAATGCCGGTGTCCCCCAAGGTTCAGTTCTTTCCCCCACTCTTTTCCTCTTGTATATCAATGACCTTCTTCCATTGACTGGAAATCCTATCCATTGTTTTGCCGATGATAGCACATTGCATTCAACTTTCCATTTTGGGAACCTTGCCCTGCTCAATCAGCTTCAATTTCTCGAAAATCTGCTACCAATTCCTTAAATGCCGATCTTCAGGTAATTCTCCAGTGGGGCAAAGACAACTTAGTTGATTTCAACCCTTCTAAAACTCAGTCTTGTCTTATATCTCGCAAAAAGGATTCTTCTGCTCCTATGCTTATCTTTAGTGACACTCCAATTTCTAGGCAAAAGGATATATCTCTTTTGGGAATTACCCTGACTTCTAATCTCTCTTGGCACAAGCACATTACAAATATTGCTTCCTCTGCATCTAAAAAACTTGGTTTTCTCTTTCGCTCTCGGCGTTACTTTTCTTCCAAACAGCTGCTCACTCTGTATAAATCGCAAATCCGCCCTGCCATGGAATATTGTTCCCACATTTGGGGTGGTGCCCCCAAAACCTCTCTCAGGCTTCTTGATTCCATTCAGAAGAGGGCAGTTAGGTTAATTAATGATTCATCTCTAACACAGTCTCTCCACTCGCTTTCTCATAGACGTACTGTTTCTGCTGCATGCCTCTTCTACAGATATTTCCATGGGCACTGTTCTTCTGAATTGGCTTCTATAATTCCCGCTCTCTCTTTCAAAACAGTCCGAACACGTGCCGCCACCAGCCAACATCCATTTACTGTCCAACTTCAAACCCACAGAACCAATTTTTTATCTTCCTTGTTTATTCATTCAACTGCCGTTTTCTGGAACAACCTTCCTTCATACGTATTTCCTGAAAATTACAATCTACAGAAGTTCAAGTCCAATGTCAACAAATATCTTCTTTCGTCTTCTCAACCTCCAACCCAAGCACGGTACTAAGTACTATAGGTTCTAATACCTCTAGTGTTTGGGGTTCACATAAAAAAAAAAAAAATATATAGTTATATTCAAATAATTTCATAAATAAATATAAATAAATAATTATATTCATCTTAGTTGGCCGAATAGGTATGAGAATGACATAATCAGTAGCACCACAAAACCTAAACGTGGTAGAGGAAAACCGAAAACAGATTTAGAATTAGCGTCAAAGACCTATCTAATGACATATTTTTCTCCTACATATAAGACTCGTCTTATGTCAGATGTAGGGAACATCGTTCGCGGTTGTAGTGATTTTAAGGTCATTGAGCTTTTACTTGGATTGCAGGGTGGATTTATCAAGTGCTGCTGTTCCATCTACTTGTAGGATAGCGGAGCAGCAGAACAGCACTACGTTGTCAAGTGCTAGCCAGTTCGAGAAGAGTTTGTTCCTGGGAAAAGTAAATGTCATATATGAGCCATTAGAAGATCTTCAGCTGGCACTTCTTTCTCTGCTGCACGTAAAGCTGGGCTCAATAAAAAATTCTGTGAAGTCTAAAAATTCTGAAAAATTTTGTTGGATAAAGAAAGAAGTGGTTTTAACTATTTAAAGCAAAATTTTCCGAAATTAAGTGATGCAAAACTCAAAGAAGGAATCATTATTGGACTGAAGTTAGAAACTATCGCACGATTACAGTTTCGAACAAAAACAACATCTCGTTCAGTTATCTGCACGGAGGTCTTTTAAATTCTTAGTTCGTTAGCTTTTAAGGCAATAAAAAAAAAAAAAGATAAATCCATATTTGCATCTAGATTTTTCCTGGATTATGCGGGTGCTGTGAGTATGAACAAAGTGAAAGAATTCAGCAGGATATAAGTAAGAATGTCAAGAACTAGCACAGAACCGGGTGCAAACCATCTCACTAGGCTGGTGCCTCCTTTTCCAGTAGGGAACCTAGACTCCAATCCGGACTTCCACCACAATGTCAGGACCCAGGACATCTGACCAGTCGGTCCCTTATACCCTCGACGCTCCTGGATATAAAGGGAAGGGTAACCTAGTGCAGTTTTCCCGTTGGGCAATTCAGTGTTCATTGTTGTAACAAAATGAAAGTACATTCTAATCAAAATAAAACAGATATCTGATATGTCCAGTTGCAAAATCAGTGACTTACTTGAAGAGATCCTCAATAGAAAGAATTCATCCCGTAACTTTTTATAGCCAATTTTAGTTACCATGCCAATTACACAAGGACAAAGAAAGGAAACACTCGCAGTCAACCCTATAAAAAGACAACCAAAAATCAAAACAAAAACGGAAGATGCACTTACAAAGATAATTAACGATTTTCTCAGACAGTAAATGCGCACCAAAAGAACGGGACAAAGAATGAAAGACATTGATAATAAACATAATCAGCAGTTGGTAATTTCAATATTTATTTCAGAAGGAAAAAATCTATAACAAATAAGCGAAAACCTTTTAAATAATCGTATTTAGAAGATTATCAGAACACAAAATTATTGTTTGTTTGTTATTTGGTTTTTAGGAGCATTAGCAACTAAGGCCATATTTCTCCGGGGATATGCGGTGGTCATTCCCTGACCTTTCCGCACCCTCCGTATTTGGTGGTGACGGGCTCGAACCCCGGTCTAATCAAGAAGCGTGTGCTACGCACTGCTGCTGCCCACGGAGGCGCCACAAAATGAGTGAAAAAGTAAATGAAATGAAAGAATGAACAAAAAACTTAACTAATACTGAATTATTTCGGTTATCTTAAAGGTAATTAACAATATGGTGATTAAATGTAAAAACGTAAACCATCAACAACAGCAACTACCAAATCAAAATTCTTCTCACCACGCTCAACCCAAGATGACATAACGGACTACTTCTGACACGTTCGGAATAAAGGATCAGGCAATAAAAATGAAAACAAAATATAACACACTGCTCCTTCTGTATAAGCTGTTGCCCTGCACACAAATCAATAATCGCCGATAAAATGAAGTGGCCAGATGGAGCGCCAGTAAAGCCATTTGCAGAAATAACAACGGACAAATGCGCCGAAGAAATTCTTGGCGGCTAACAATCAAAGAACAATGCGCAGCAATCAACGTATTACACGAGAAAAATCTAATGCAGTCATAACCCACAAGGCACCAACGTAGAAGAGACCACGACATATTGGAAGTGAAAATCTAGTATGTACAAACTCAAATAAAGCAACTATATTTCTCTACCAAAATGTGTCCGGCATTGGAAATAAATTACCCTTCCTGGAAGAATTCCTACAGTCATGGCAATATAAATATTTGCAATACCGAACGTGGCTCAACCAGCACGAAGCAAACTGGCAAGAAAGCACCTGGCGGTGGATGGCAATCTACCATAACTCAAAGATTTTCACAAAAAATACATATAGTTTTCGAAAAAGAAGTCCAAATGCGAATGCAAGAAATTTTAGTGGCATCCCATTTCTTTATATTCATCGAGCAGGTTCTAGACTCCATCTTTGTATGTGGAGACCTATGGTTACCCATAGGTCTCCGCATACAAAGATATTTGAATAACATCTTTGTATGAGGAGCCTGTTTTCAGAAAGCCGTTTGAAAGCCTGTCGTCCTTTTATTTCTAATAGATTGAGGCATTTTTCAAAGCTTTCGATTTGAGACCTCACAAAGATTTTCTCTTTCACTTGCACGGCACAAATCCTTGGAAATATCTCACTTAAGTAAAGAAATTCTCTCGAACTCATCTTAGCTATCGCTTGCACAAAACTATTCGTTAGACCAAGTTTAATGTGGAAAGGTGTAAAGCAAATCTTCACTGGACCCACTAAGAGAACATACTGCACACTACTCACTCATCTTTTGAGACCAGTCTGATGTAATGATCTGCAATAGAGCGGCTATCCCATAGTCAGGGGGAACCTTCCCCTTGTGTGTCCATGATGTAGCCCAGTGGTCAGGAGCGAGAGTGCATAGCACGCGTTCCTTGAGTGGACCGGGGTTCAAGCCCGTGACTACTAAATACGATAAATATTTGTATTGACGATTTATTGTAAACTCTACTGACTTGGTTGTCGTGCCGGAGTATAAACAGAAAATTTCAGAAAAAAGTTTATTTTTTTTATCCAATGACTTTGCGGTCACCGTATTCTACTAGATACAGCAGTTCTTTCAGATCTTAAAACTTTAAATGTTCAAAACTGTAAAAACGACATTTATAATAAGCCAGATCTGGAAAGAGGTAAATTTTTACCTTTATTGTAGTTAGGCGGTGCCAGTCCATGTTTGGTATAAAGCTGCCTCCTTTCAGATCCAGCTTGTTATCCTGCACATACACATCTAGCAGCGAGTCTATTTGTTATCGCATCTAACCTTAAACGTAAAATTCCCCAGCGTGATGAAATAAGGAATTTAGACATGAAATGTTCCAAAAACTGATGTTTTAAAATAAATAAATAAAAAAACTGCGTTATTTTGGGGAGATGTTAAGAGAGATATAAAACCTTCTTGCATATTTAATAATCTGCTACTGTTATTAAAAGTAAAGTTGAGACAATTCAAACTGCTTAAAAATTTAGCTTCATGATATTATTTGTATGCTTCGTCTAAGCAAGAGTTTACCTGCAGCAATTTGAACTGTTCTTTCCCTCCTCTTTCTAATGGGAACCAGCTGTAGTGGTTGTTAGGAATGTGTCAGCATGATGGAAGCAATTCTAGTTTCATTTCTGTGCTCGGTAATTGGTTTGACATGAATTTTTGATTAAATCTAGGGATATCCGAGGGCGAATCTTAACTTTTTCACAAACTACATAAACTTGAACAGTTTTTAAGAGGATTTCCTATTTTGAAAGCGAGTGTAAAACGCTCTTCGTTTTTAATAATATAAAGGAAAAACACCACACTGTCCTTCACGATTGAAAGCTTACGCGCAGTATTCTAGCGTAAGCTTAATATTTGATATAAATCTTCAAAAATTTTTATGTAAACCAACAACAGAGTTCAGATACAAAAAAAGAAATTTCGATTTAAAGCCTGTTTTATTTGCACTGTAAAATTCAGTGCAAATCGAACAGCAAGGGGAGAGAGCTGCAAAAAACATTCTTACAAGCAGTCAGGGAGAAAACCCCTTCACACAGCAAAAGAGAAACGAAGTAGAGAGGTAAGAAATGGGACAACATATGGAACTAACTCAGCTGGGTAGACAATAGCTTACGTTAGAATATGGTGTTTTTCAATTTCGCATAGCTGATGGGAGGGACGTGTATTGTTTAGTTCCCTCTCCCCCCTCTACAGACCAGCGGAACTGCACTCATATAAGTTGTTGATGAAAGCCATTTCGACCGAATTACTTTCATCTAGCGAGAGTCAAACAGATGTTTGTAATTCTAACCAGTAAAGGAAAAAAAATGAAATTCTCGTACAGACACGAAAGGAAAAAGTTTATTTAATAAAACACGCGGAGATGGAAGATAAGATACGCTAAATTAAAAACAAGACATTTACAAGCGTAGCAGAAATATTTGAGACCCACCCAGATTTACATAAGATAATAGATTTTACAAAAAAAAGAGAGGGAGAGGACAGAATGATATGGAAAACAAAGTAGAATTTGGCAGGGAAGCTCGAAATCAAGTTATACATCTTGCAATGTATGGACTTCGGTTTACGACTCTGGCGAGACATTAAAAATCCGTGCGGATTTAAAACATCATATCTTTGGACGACGTAATGAGCAACTCCAAGGAAATTACAACATAAAATAAAGAATATGTTAGGGCAGCAAAGATAAAGGAAGTGTTCTGTTGAACATAATATATGCAGGGAAGATAATCTCGCTCTTAATGCAGAATCAACGTTTGCTGCATTTCCCCAAAATAAAAAAAAAAGTCAAACAGATTGCTATTAGACGAACACATCTAATTTCTAAGCAGCCATAAGATTTTAATATTTTATCTATCTATCTAGCCATGCGTCTGATTAACCATCTTCTGTTCTGCTTCCTCCTTTCTTTCTAACTTTATCTAATTAGGCCAAACACTTCTTCCCTAGGAAGAGGGAGTTCGCCAGAGATTATCTATCGTTCTATTATTTCAGTCTGCTTTTTGTACCAGTAGCCATATAAGAAATAGACAGATCCTCGGTCATCTTCTTTTTATTTATCTATCTATCTTTCTTTCTTTCTTTTCTAACTCGGCAATTAAAATTTTAAAGAGAATCTTTGGCGAACTCCTTCTCCCAATCAATATCCACTGTCTTTGCTCATCCTACACAAGTTCCCGCAGCGCCCCCTATTCTAGTAATTGTCATGAAAATTTTCCTATTGTTAACGCCGCTAACGTATAACCTTCCAGGCCATTAGGGACTCGAGTAATTTAAACTAGTCGGCCTTAATTGTTTAAGCATGCGAACCCCAAATCACATGCAAGTGGCTCCGCTATACCCTCAGAGATCGCGCAAATGAAGTGGAGCATTCAAAGACAGTGGCATTGATTCCCCACTAGGACGAGAAAGTTTGGGTCGTCAAGGAAACGCTGTTTTCAGGGGAGGTCTACCGTACACCTAATCATAGAGGAAAAGTAAGCCCTCTAGTTGAGTAAGCTTCGTGAATACATACGGAATCTGTGATTTCTCTGTGGGGCGGCGTGTCGTTCTTAAGTGAAAATTGCGATGTTGGTTGTCACCGTTCAGGTGAACTGTGGATAAAGTTTGACCCGAAGGGGAGCTGGAGATCTCCACGCGGAATTTGTATGCACACCTGCCGAGTCACTCGTGCGCCGATTCGACCTTCCGTAATCGATTTCTTTATTTTAAAGAAGAGAAAAGAACCGGTGCACTGGGGGATGTTTTGCGTTCTTTCAACGGAGTTGTTCGTGTTCCTGTGGGTAAAATTCGGCACATCGCAGGTTTGAGCTAATGCTACGTTTAAATATGAGATGGCGCTCCCCGGAAAATATCTAAAAGGAACGCAGGAAAAGTTATGCACACTGAGTGGAAACTTTATTAGGTGCACTATCCTTTTCATGAATTAGAAAGTTCCCTCAGTAACAGCATCACGACCTCATGCGATACAAAGCAGGTGGACAGATACGCAGGGGTGCTGCATATTTCAGTCTTTCGATTTTCCCATTGTGGCGACAATGGGCAAATCGAAGGACTGAAATAACGTTGAACGTGGCTTGGTAGTCGGCGCCAGACATGCCGGTATAAATATGTCGAAAGCGCTGCAACCCCTTCTGGGCTTTTCTCCATACACCACACTGTACCCTGGGTTATCGAGCTTGATCCAAAATAACAACCAGCCAACGACGATCCTGTAGTCAGAAACAGCTCGTTGATGAGAGTGGGAGCCACTCTCATCTCTGATGTATAGCGGAGCGCTATACATCAGAGATCGCGCAAATGAAGTCGAGCATTCAAAGACAGTGGCATTGATTCTCCACTAGGACGAGAAAGTTTGGGTCGTCAAGGAAACCCAACAGGCGCACAAGACTTGTGGAGGGTCACAGAAAGGCTGCAGTCAGTCAAATAACAACTCAGTACAATAGCGGTAACCAAAGAGGCATTTCAGAACGCACAATTCGGCGTACCTGTCACAGATTGGGTACTGCAATCGACGACCGAACCAAGTTCCACTCCTCCCACCACCACCACCAACAACAAAAAGTACGGTTACAGTGGATTCCGAAATGGAACAGAACACCAACACTGCACATTGGAGAAATGGAAAAGCGTTGCCTGGTTTGAAGAATCCCGGTTCCTGATGCTTCACGCTGATGGAGGACTAGAATATGGGCAAAACAGGGGAGTCCATGGACTCATTCTACAAGGTGTTAACAATGCCGGCTGATGGTGAAGGTTTTAACAGTATAACGTGTAAAGAAATGCGAGTGCTTTCGTCGTGTACGTTCGGCTGCCTGGTATCAATAGAGCAACATTTGGATGCCACAGCTTTTCTAGAGAGTTTCTGACCAGATGCAAAAGATTCGTTCATGGCTGCAGTGATTACATCTGCGAATGAGTTCTTCCAACAGGATAATACGCCATATCATGTTATACAGAAATGGTTCAGGAACATGAGAGAGAAAAACTCAGCTTCACCAGATCTCAATGGAACTGAGCATTTGGAATGAGATAGAACGAGTTCTGAGGAGTAGAGATCCACGCTGATGGGAATCCAACTTGTAACAATTGTGGGAAGAAATTGCATTAACACGAACCAGCATCCCTGTGGTACGCTTTCGATACTTTGCTGTGCCCATGCTACAACAAACCCAGGCTATTCAATCAGCTGAGCGAGGGGGAGAAGACTTACTCGCTATTGGGTAAGTCCTATTAAAGGGCCATTCAGTGTGTATTTTTGGTACCTTTGGGAAACGAGACCCAAGAATAGTGTGGTTTGTGCATAGCTAAGGTTCAATTAATTCCAGAGAGAGAGAGAGAGAGAGAGAGAGAGAGAGAGAGAGAGAGAGAGAGAGAGAGAACAGCAGCTTTCCAGAGCAAGCGTGTGATAATGATCGCAAAGTCATCTTCTGGTGAGTGACGCCAAATTAAGATGCTACTTAAGAGGATATTGCCAAACCCTGATCTTGATGTTCCAGAAATATTAGGTATACTTTCTTGTTTTGTCACATTTTACCTTATAAACAGTCTTTCCTTTAGCAGCTTCCACGTTCTTAGCAACTGTTTGATCACCCACGAACTTTCATTTCCCAGTAATTCTTCAACTGAAATACTGTATTTTCTATTCTTTAGTTAACCACTGCATAGCCCTTCAGGGGAAAACAAAGAGACGGTTACTGAGAGTGGGACATTCCGAATATTACCTACAAGTCCATTTTATTACATCGAGTTCTATAAATAAGTAACCTTCAATTGAAATAAAATCTCGATATGTGAATAACACAAGCTGTCCAAGTAACTTTTTTTCCATCTTTGTAATGAAAGGTATTTATTTATTATAAATGTATATTATGGGATATCGCTATCAAAATTAAGAAAAACGATCCACTAGCCATTACACTATTTAACAGAATTATTTGTTAAATAGTGAAATTATATGTATGAAATAGTGTAATGATATAAAATAGCCTGTAGTATTCGCTTTTTTTTTTTTTTTTTTTTTTGCGGTTTGCTACAATATAAGTTAATTCTCTCCAGGCTCGTTTTGCTATGTTTTCTGACACAGAGAGATTCAAAACAGGAGATTCAAAGCATAACATCGTTGGTGGCACCAAGTTTTGCAGCGAACATGAGTAAACACAAGTTGTGGCCCCCTTATGTCTGTTGTGGTAATTGCAGGTAAATATTAGCGGATGGTTTCGTAGTAGTCGTAAGTGTTTGCCTTCTGCTGTACCTCGAATATGGAGAAGGCCCACAAACTAGCATAACCACTGCTACTTTTACAGGGCGGATATATAAAAGGATAAAAAGTTTTCGGATCGAAAAGTTGTAGTATACCCTAACATACCATCCTCTACTGCTCCAGTGCCACAAATTGAAGACCTGCCAAATCCTAATATACCTTCTAGAGTCTTCAAATCTGGATAAAGAATCTGGTGACCAGAATAACTAGGATTACAGCTCAGAAGCCTGTTCAAGAAAAGCGCCACATTTACCTAATCACCAAGATTTGGATGACTTGTGAGGACTTTGATCTAAGTCAATCCACTGCAAATCTCCTGATATCTCAAGAGTGAACATCTATATGGAATTCATGATTCTAGGAGTTCTGAGTTTGCAAGGTGATATTCCTTGCTAGAGAGACATCTCTATCTCTAGGAGAGCAGGCCAGTAGACAGTAGTCTAGCACGCACAGTAGAAACATTCAAGAAATAATCTTCCAACTGGTCAGGCAACTCGAAGTAACTCCTCCCTTTTATGACATAACTAGGTCCAACATCAAAAAATCCAACATGGGAAATTTTCAAAGAAGCATTGGATACCCACATAAACAATACAGCATTAGATCCGTACAGCAATCTCACTCCCCAGGAAAGCTCCGAAAAAAATACTAAATTAATTCACTGCCTGTTGCGCCTCAATGCGCAAGAAAAAACACAGACCAAATGCCGTTCCGTAGTGGCCTGAGCTGGATTCCCCCCCGGCGAAGGATCCACAGAGCAAGGAAAAACTTCCAGTGGCCACGTGTCCCGTGGCTAGAGACTGAGGTCAATACCCTGAGAGAAACTTACAGATCTCTCATGAATGAGTACACCTCCTTAATTAGATCCCGAAAAAGGGATACTTGGTGAGAACTAGTTGGAACAACCGATAACCCCCGATCCATGGAGAGTCGTTTACCGAATCATCACAAACAAGCTCCTATAGAGCGAAGTGGTAAATACAACATTACCTACAGATGGTATCCAACCTCATACCTGGGAGGGTAGCATCAATAACACCTTGAACGCCCTGTTCCCCTAATGAACAGCAATCTCCGAGCCTTCAACAGTTGGAAATCTGCTGAGAAAATAAGAATTACAATAATGAAGCAACAGAACCTGCTTTCTCCCATACGGAGACAGACACCGCACTTGACATAAATAATAATAAATGTCTCGGATGTGACTTGTTGGAGGTGGAGGAAATAAAGAAGTTCGTTTCAGCCTACCTAAATCATATAATCCAACTTTTCAACCACTGCCTTACTCAAGGTATCTTCCCCACTTTCTGGAAGATGGGAAACTTATAACTAATTCTAAAAAATCTAATGTGGATGTAGCCTTTCTGCCCGTCACAGGCAAAATCCTTGAGAGACTTCTACTTCTAGATCACTATCAACAAGCAGCTCTTTACTTAGAAAATCGGTATGGATGTAAATCTGGAAACTCAACTAAAGATGCTATCCATTAGCTTGTAAATGCAGCACAGAATACAACCGAGAAGCACACATGTTCGCCATATCTGTAGATTTTACTGGTGCATTTGACACTCTGTGGTAGCCTAGCATCCTTAGGAGACTGCGCCACGAAAATGTTCCTAAAAATCTCTAGGACATCAACTTCAGTTATTTAAACAATAGGAAAGTTACTGTCACAACCAGATATCAAAAATTAGTAGACCTGTGATGAAAAGCTGTCCACAGGAATCAGTATTCGGTCCATTTTTCTGGACGATAGTACTGGATGAGTTCCTGAACATGCACCTATCACCATCCGAAGCCTTCGCCGATGCGGATGACCTGATCCTTGTGATTGGAGGTAATTCCCGCGAAGTGCTTGAACGACAGACAAACACCATCTTGCAAAGATTAACTGTATGCTGGAAACTACAAGCTCAATCTCTGTCGAAAAAACCGAAATGAATATTTTGAAGGGTACACTGAACTCTAGAAGACCTCCAGTGATTAAAATAGCTGGCAAATCCCTGATCATGGTCCAGGAACTATACAGTACTTGGGTATAATAATCGACTCCAAATGAACCTTCTACCCACACCTGAAAACTCTATCCAAAAAGTAAGAGCTTATGCCGCCACGATCTGAAGGATAAACAGAGTGGAGATTAACAAAGAAAGAAAAAAAAAACTTTGGCACTGATATACAAAGCAGTTTTTATCCCAGCCGTGGTCTCTACTATAGCCCCAGGAAAGGTATGCCGACAGAAATTCTAGGCATATCCTTAGACCAAACTAACGACCCAAAGAACGAAAGGAAGAGAATTTCGACAGAATTCCAACGAATCTGGCAAACAAGCTGGGACAAATCGACCAAGGGAAACATGACAAGGAAGTTTCTCCCCAACGTGGGGCTGGTCTCTCTCAAGCTGTGGTACGCTCCTTGCCTATACATTTCTTTCTTTCTCACAGGACATGGCCCATTTAGAGGCAGATTCACGAACTTGGGGTAGAATAAGATCCTAACTGCATCTGCGGTGCACCAGAAAATTGGAGCCACTTGTTATACGTACGCCCAATGTATGACAACCAGAGAAGTCTGCTGATTTCTCGCATAGGCCCACTTCCACGTAATCAGGAACATCTGTTTATTACAGAGGAAGATTATTATAAAGAATTTTCAGAACACGCAAAAATCACATTTTAAAAAAGACGAAATAATCTTAGGGTCGCCTCCAGGGGACTTCGTTTTACCAAATCCACTCCCACAGCAGCAAAACCAAGTCACGTGACAAGTCTAGGGTACTCCTGACAGTGACTCTTCATTCCCCGGATTTGACAAGCTGAGTGCCCTTGGAGCATGTTCGTTTATTTTCTGGACTTCATCTACCGAACTTGACTTCTGGAGTCTTGTCTTATGTATGTGTGGATGTATGCCTTGAAGGTGTGAATGAAGTGTGTGTGAGCATGTGTGAATAAGTGAAGTAAAAAGCCAGTTTGTTGTATGTGTACTTGAGAAGCGAATGATTCCGTATGTGGGGTACTAGTCAACTAACGTATTCTGTCTTCGATTGTAGAAGAAGTGGGTGCTTTCGCCGAGACTCCTGGCCGGCTGCATAAATTTCTGTGCTCCCCTGCCACCTTCGCTCTGGTTCCTGGGACTCTGTGCAGGGCATGCTTGTATAATTAAGACTGGGTGATGAGTGTTTAGGCGCGCGGGGGACTAGTGCTGGCTGCTGGGCGTGTGGGATGCCTATGATACCTAGATGAATCCTCTGAGTGAATGTGGAGTGTTAACATGGCCTACACACAAAGGAAAATAAAAAATGTGTCAAACAAGTGTGAGCGTCCCATAAGTGCGACCCGTGTGCTCATAAATACACGAAAAAAAAAAGTACATTTGCAGACCAAGTCGTGTAAGTCTAGTATGGATGTGTTTGTCACGTCTGTTATCTGTGCCATAGCCAAAATGACTCGTGATCTGTTTAAAAAAAAAAAAACATGTGCGCTGTCCATATATTCAGGGTACTGTGATAGGTACAGTTAATGTTTTGTATGTACCGTGAATAAACGTCAAAAAATAAAATAATAATAATAGAATAAATAAAAAAAACCTTAAAACTTTCTGTTTGCTTGTATGACTGGCAGGTGCGTATATATTTTTTTAAATAGAAACGATAGAAAGATCGTTCCAAGTCATCTAAAAGGTTCAGAGTTCATATAAAAGGTCGTTTATATAAACAATGATTATTAGAAAGTAAATAATTAAAGGTGATTCCAGAGGAGCTCCAGAATGAATTCTAACAACAGAAGAGGCAGGGACATCAAGGTAATGCTGGCCACGTACTTTCAGGAGTAATCCAGAATGATTAACTCCATTGAAAGGGTAAGTGAAGGCGAGGTAAATAAATTCTGTAATGTCCATCAATTACGCCTTCCCATCACGCACTGCAAAAGTGTAAATAAAAAATTCCGGTATTGTTAAAGGTAACAGTCTCCATTCCTAGTGATTAATTGGACGTTGACTGGTACATACTCTATATTAAGGTACATACTCATTATTATAATGCGATCATATGCATTTAGAAGAGACTTCCTATTGTAAGTAGCTTTTATGCTAAATTACAGGAGGTTATTCGTCACCGGACTGCACGAGAACATTTTCTCTCTCTTTCTTGTGTGGGTAACTGACGTTACCGTGTTTTGACAGAGCAAAAAAAGAAACGATTTATTTCAATGACGAATATCTCCCTGGGAAACTATTACTTGCACGATTTGATGCACAAAGAGAGAACCTCCCCACCCCTATTGCCTAGCGATTATTCCGAGATTGGTGACACTCTAATCCATCTGCGCGTATGAATAGCGAAGAAGTGGAAAATCTCTTCTTGTCATCCATCCTCCAACATTCCCTGTAAGAACCTCTGAGAAACTCGACACGTAATTTTACAGTGTAATTGCTCTCCCCGTTCTCACCGCTAGGTGGTGTTGGGGCAGTAATGAGAACTTTGACATCACTGCACACCGTGGAGATGGGAAAGAAGACAGGTTAAGTTCTCCATGACAGGCCAAAGTTTATCATAGAGACAGTTATAAATACCGGTCATTATTAAAATAACGGTTGTCATGGTGAGGTGTGCGCGCAGAGTACAGAACGCCTTTCTCTGATTGGATGCTAAGAAAACCGTGACAAGGTTTTTGTTTTTAAATTAGATTCTGGACAGTAATGAGATATGATGTTTAATGTTGGATGGAATTTTGTCCTTGAAGAAAATACCGAAACGGCAGATCGAATTGAAAATCTGAACCAACGGAAGACAAATCGGCACTTCGAAGGCGAAAGATTTAACACCAAAGGGTACGTATTTTGCGCTTTCCGGTTAATACATCATAAAGTGAAAGATTTGGCACGGATGGATCCATATATACGGGGCTGAATAACCCATTTTTAGCAATTAACCCTTTGCGGTAGTCTCAAGGACAAATGAAGGATGAATTATGTAGATACTGCCATTAAGTATACACGACACGCATCTGTAGAAAGAATCATTAAGCTCGAAGACGTATCATGGGACATTGAAGTTTCGAAGAGTCCAAAGAAACTTTGAAATAGGGGTGACACTAATATTTCTTACCAGGCCAAAATACGTACAAAAGTCCTTAATGTCTTTCACTTTGACAATGAATCCATTCGAGTCCGTTTTACGCACGCGCACTGAGACTATATTGATAAAACAACCAGTTACAAACCAATACTTCTTTAACCGAAGTTTTATTGGTTTTGATGTTCTTTTATTAATGATAGTCTATTATATACGTAACACACAGACCTGGTGTGATCCAAACTACTGTCTAATGATGCGGCTGCTTTATTCCATTTCCACCCAGGTAATAGCTTCCGCGTCCTTGTTGTGTAGTACACGGGTATATCTGGAACACGATTCCCCCTCCCCTTGTGAATTGCAATCTTCTGATACTGTCTTGGGGCCGCCCTACGTGCGTTTTTGCCGAGCCAGATTTCTACAGAAGAAGCAATATCGTCTCCTTCCTTACATGTGTTTAATATGTTGCAGACAAGAGGGTAGAATTCTTGGAAGACTATTTCCGTAATTTATTTGGCCATACAACGCGATAAAAGCAGGTTCTTCGCATGCGCACCGAAAGGTGAAATTTGGCTCTTTGCCCTTTTATCAAATATTCATGTGGCCCCCTTTCTTTTGTCAGTAATTACATACCGCGTATATGGCACGGGTCCCGGATGTGACATGATACGTTTTATCTCGTAGGCTTTTGTATTATATATGACCCGGATTAAGTCGGTGTTGTCGGACAGTGATCTCAGGTCGTGCGACCTCCGGTTTCAAAGCATACAGATTAAATATTTCATTAACCTATATTGCTAATTTTGCGAGGATCTCAAAAAAAAGTTCTGAATTATAATATTTTTCTGCAGCCTCATATAAATACAACCGCATTATAAAACTATTTAAAATAAAAAAGCCGTAGCCTAGTGGTCAGGCGCGCGGGTGCATAAGTACACGTGCCTTGAGTGACCGGGGTTCTAGCCCGTGACTGCTGAATACGGTGCTGTTTCATGTATTCTGGCTATCTTGGAACTCCTCTGACCGTTTGGTCGTCCCGGAGTATAAACAGAAAAATTTATTTATAAAACTATTTATTGAATACAATACGATCCTTCGGAAAATAATATGTTAGATTTATTCGGGTAGTTTCCAATATTAAGATGAGAAAGTGCTCTGAGATCCTAAGATTGCAAATTTAGTACGAATAAATCTATAAAAAAAAAAATAATAATACCATTATCGTTCATGTTTCAGTGCTTCGGATTCATCTCAAATCATTTACGAATTAAATAAATCCCTCGAAACAAGGTAATCTCAGAATTTATCAATATTAGTCTTTACTGATCTCTCTCAAGTAATTCCATCCTCCCTGCTGATAAAGCAAAACGAAAGCACAAGCGTGCTTTAGAATAATCCACCTTCCCCACTAACTACTTGGCTTATCCCTAAGCATACATAATTCGAGTGAAGGCAGATAACGTTCTCTTGAACGCGTTGCAATTTCAGTGCAATGAAGTTCAGATCCACCACGGTTATATAATTATCGTTAACAATCGTGAACAGGATATCCGAGGACAAACCGATACTTGATTAATATGGACTGTTATATTTTTATAAACTAATTCTCCCCGGAATTTGAAGGAAGTTTTATAATCGAAGAAAAAGAAAAGAGTCTAACTTTTGATCTTTGAACCAGAAATTCTATCTGTGATAATATGAAGGAACATCGAATAAGCGGAATTCGGATGATCGAGGTTGCATATTGTGGTAAAACTATATTAAACGGGAATAGTCCGTATGGAATTGCAACTTTACGTTTCAACAACGATAATAATCGCATCGAAATGTTTATTTATCAAATTTCCTACATTTCAGAGCTTTTAAAAATATTTATGAAGCGAATTTCGAGTATAAATAAAACCTTTAGGTTGTAATATATAACAAAAGTAGACAATTCATTTCAGAATAGTTCTTTATCTTGGTCTTGATTCATTGCTTTTGCAGTTAAAGGGTATTTCTGTGTTGATGAGTCAGGGAAATTTTAAATTCTATCCTGTTTTCTTAAATAAAAATAAATTTATACTCCTGGACAGAAGAGTCCACAAGATTAAGAATAAAGCACCTTGAACCCAAAGCGCGTATACACATGCACCATTCTGTTGACCACTTGGATACAAAGTATACAAGTCGTCCCGTTCAAATTTTAAAGATCTGATGAAGTTTTGATACACATATCAACGAATATGGCAGGTTGCATGCTTTACCGGGATGAAAATTAAAAAAATAACAAATAAAAAACCCTTTTCGGTCTATCCATGGATAGAAAGAGAATATTTCAGTCTTCTAGATCGAAAGAAACAATAACCTGCAAATAAAAAAGGGGGTAATGCTTCGCCGCAGATGGCACACGAATCCCATAAGAATCCAACTTCGAAATGGTTTGTTTTGAATTGTAAAATATTCATCCGCGACATTAAAAAATCATTGGCAAGTCGCCGACATGTTGTGGGGAGAGTATCATCTGGAGGGGGTTCCATCGTACCCCTAGACCGCGTATGTAGAGAATGGGATGAGACGAAATAACATTAAACAGAAATAATTGTCTGGAACTGAGGAACACGAGCAGTTAGAGCTAAAGTCTAATGTAATAGAAAACGTACCGTAGGCCTAAAATGTAATCCCATTACGGCCATCGCCGATGTACGATACATGGAGACAAGCCTACAACAACGGGTGCCATTTAACTGTCCATTGCTCCGTACATTATTTATTAGCTTAAACTAATGGCCCGGAGAGGTTTTACGCCGTTCCTCAGATGTTGGTTTACATTAATGGAATCTGCAGACGATAGACATAAAAATTAAATTAGCTTCTTTTTAACAAGATCGGCTGTCTGCGTGGCCGGTGTTTTTCCACCGCAACCGGCACACATCCTTCATAAGGGAGACTAATAGTCATCTACGTGGGGACTGCTTATGAACGATGCGGCTTTCAAAATGATACAGGACTCTTCAAAACACTTATCGAGTGATCGTCTGCAAACTTTCTTAATCGATACGCGTTATTTTAAAAAGGCGTACTTGTTTTTTTTTTTTTGCCTTTTTTGAGAAGTACGCCAGCAGAAAATGCAAATATTTTCTTCACAAATTTAGATTTTAACTCAAGTAAAGGATCGAGAAGAAAAAAAAAAAAAGTTACGTCATACACCGTAAGAGAATTATCAGCGACGTCATCGTCTCCAAATACGAGAATTGGACTTTTAAGGGAAAAGAAAACAAAACAGTGATATTTCAAAAGGCATAACCGAACTCGCTGGACAACTCACTCAAGATGTGGACAGCTCATGCACGAGGAGATCTGCGAAATCTTAAAGGACAATCAACCTTTACCAGTGCGCTCCGACACTGCCACAGGGTCACAGATCGCGCCGACAGGCCATAAATAAACATTTCTGCAACTGTCGTCGAGGAACGCCCAGCGTGCCGCTGGCCTTCCCCACATCTGAACCATATATGAAGTGAGCACTCACTCGGGGTAATTTATTTCGTCCCACAGTGTGACGACAGTAATTTGATAGAGAATTCATTCTGTCGTAGTTCGGTTCGAAGCGCGTTCCACGGGTCTGCCGAAAACGCCAAGATGGACGTAATTAACGGGGAAAAAATAAATAGGCGAAGCCTGTCCACGCGCTGCCCATATCGGACGCAAGACAACTATTTTTGTCACAAATCATTCCCGGGGTAAGCTTGATATATCGTCGGGGTGTGCGCGAGGGGAAGTATTGGGTGGTTTTAGCTCTCATCTATCTAACCCCCCCCCCCCCATCCCCTGCTTTAATTGGCCGTAGGAATGGGAAGAAGTCGGCATCTGCTACTAGTAGCGTCATTTATTCGCAGTTTCCCTCCCCACGGAACTGATACAAGTTGCTCCGGAGGAAATTGTTCCTCAAGTTGAAAGACTGCCGGTGTAATTGTTTCGGGGAGGTTACGTGGGCATCGGGTTTTCTGGAAACAAATTAGAAGAGTGTAAGGGGGGGAAAAGGTAATTTTTTATAGTGTCGAGGTAGTAAGGGTAAAGGGGGGAAACGGTGGAGTAAACAAGCGAGTCTAAAGTAATTATGGGTTCACTTACAGCTCGGATAATTAAAGTTTTACGAATAGCTAAGAACGAAACACTGCGAGGAAATAGTTAGGGGAGGGGGTGGGGGGGCGGAATGAAACTGGCTGAACTGTACCGAAAATGATGAAATTCTAATTCGGATGTTGAAAGTTTAATACGCCGCGCTGAAGTTTAATTAGACAAAAATGTGTGGTAATTATGAGAGAGTCAAGAGTTCTTAAGAAGAGGAAAGAAATGTATTAATTTTTCTGGAGCAAAAATGGTTTGGGATGATTTTTCGGAAACTGGTCAAGGACTTCTCAACGGAGGCCTGGATTACTTTCTTAACAGTAATAACATGCGAAAGGATTATAAAATAGTATTCTCAGGGTCGTCCCTAGAGAGAGAACTAAGTGTAATTCATTATATAAAAAAAAAAAAAAAAAAAAAACACGCGTTGATTGGTGAGCTGAAGTGCTCAACATTTTTTTAAAAAACTGTCTTATAGACTATTTTACTATAAAATTGATTCAAGAGCTTAAAATAAAAAAAAATAAAAAACTTATAGAAGGGAATGGGCTGAGATTTTCTGTAGCTGTAGGGGAATTGTAAGCAAAATTATGCGCACAAATCCACTTTCAGTTTATTTTGCACACAAGTCCAAAAGGTTTACCGTCGCAGCTAAGCGACCAAAAGACACGATATGCTACAGCCTGCATCTTCCCTTCCCACCACAGAATGTAATCTCCCATCGGTGAAGCAGACGACCAATCGCAGACTTGTAATTGGCCGTACTCAGGACCAGGCAAAGATCCTCCGATCGTTGGTAGAGTCTGCTGGTTCAAACGGTGGCGTTTATACAGAATTCTACAACTAAAAATAAGTTCCTACAAACACGTCTCAAAGATCCTTGTTTCAGAGATATAAAACTTTAATCATAAATTACAAAAGACGAACAAACATGACTGTCCTCAAAGATACCACAGAAAACATTAATGGAAAAGGTATTTGATAACGAGTACTGACAATCGTATATTGGCTTTCTTCAGCCCAGGAATTAAGTGTTTGGAGAGATGAAAATTCCATTTCTTTACAGGAAATAGAAATTCATAATTCATCTGTAACCATAACATGGCTGAGAAATTGAGGATCACTTGTACATTGTACACGAGTGACAAAAGTTTGGGCAATTATTCATATCTCGCAGTAAAAAATTCTTGTACTGTGAAATGGTTACAATTTGATACTCGCGAGTTGGAAATTCTACGGAATTCTTATAATAAACCTCACCAAGAATTAAAACCGTAACAGTTGATTCGGAAAAGTAAAAATATTTGCCGTGTCTTCCGTAATATCAGTTTAACAAACGCCGTATCGTAAATAACACTGAGCAATGTATTTTGGGTCATACTTGTTATGGGCACGAAAGTAAGTTTACTTTACAGAATTTGGGGTTCTAAACACGGAAATGGTGCTTAAAATGGCAGATTGGCATTTGTTTTTCATATTTACACGAGTAAGATGTAGCCACAAATTTACCTGTATCAAACACGGGACCTCTTTACCTTTCGCTTGTATTCAGCTTCGGGAGCATTCCTTTTCATCATCCAACAATAATGCTAAGATGGCAGCACTCCATTTGCTTTTGTTCCATCGCTGCGATGTCTTGATGGAAGCGCTCACCATGTTCGTCGCTGACGGCACCACAGTTTGGCGGGAAGAAATCCAGGTTGAGTGCAAGAAATGCATCTTCAATGACACGTTGCACCCCAGTTTTTCGTAAGAAGTAATGAATCTTCCACAAGCTGCCTATATTTTCTGACTTGAACATTTCCTAGAAAACCAGTCGAAACATTTCAGAAGGCTTTCCACGCTATCATTAAGGACACATTAGAACTGTTCGTCTTTGAAAAGTTGCCTTATTTGTGAAAATGCCTGCCTTAATCTTCTCTGTACGAAGTTTGAGAATTTCTCGTGCAAGTATGTGAATGCAGGACCGTTCACTTCGAAAGCCTTCACGAAATTTTCATGAGCCCCAGTTTGATGTGGAGTTGTGGAAGCAAAAAACTTATTTGGATCTACCAGAGGTTCAAATGCTACATTCTTCATTACAGGTGTTAATGATTTTCGTTGAGGCACTCCTCTTCTCGTAGTGCATATCCTTGGCACGACTATCCCACCAGCAGAGAAAGCAACAATACTTAATATAACCCTTTTGTAGTCCTAATAAAATGGAAATTACCTTTAAATCACCACATATCTTCCACTCATACTTCTGATAGTGATCCACCTAAGAGGATGTTCTCCATGCTTGCGTATGTTTTTTTTTTTTTTTTTTTTTTTTTGTGGACTGCATACGCAAGGGGTATTGAAGGCAGAATATTTGTGTAATAACACACCCTTAAGGCTAACCTTAGAAGAGTATAAATAGTCGACATTCTTCGGCAACGTGCCTCATGTTCATTGCTGCCATTAGACCATCAACATCCTTACAAACAGTGAGTTCACCTTCTGTTTGATAGAATTTATCATAGTCTTTATTTCGAGTACGAAATGTCACTTTCACAGAATGATCTAGAAGATTCTGTTGTAGCCACGAGGCCAAAAGCTCTGCCTTGTTCTTCGGCAGTTAGAGATCCTTGATGAGGTCATTCAGCTCACTTTCTGTGATAATATCACAGCCTTAAGGCTAACCTTAGAGGCATCTATAGATAGTCGCCATTCTTCAGGAATGTGCCTCATGTTCAGAAGGATAAAGGTTTGGACAAAATGGTGGATCCCTTCACGTATACGGCTGCTGTTTATATGGCAGTTATTAATAACTTTATTGCAGACAGTGATTGGTTACGTGATTGCCTGAGGCAATAATACCCACAACAGTGACAATGCTACGGGTTTAACATTAAATAACTAATACAAGAAAAATTACTTAAAACATATATTAGGACATAAAACGTATAATTACATATTTTACATATAAAATTAATATTAATTTTATATGTAAAATTAATTTGGATTTATTAACATGTGAAATGAAGAGACATGAAAAGCGATGAAAAGACGATGGCAGTCACTCGGTTGAAGACGAAAGCTGATCCCTGATGATGCGTCTTCTGTACGATTTGTCCTCTATGAACTTTTTGTAGTCCACATCTATCTCCTGGACGTTGTGGAGCATCTCCATGGGCAGGATTCTATCCCCTATTCTGAGCCTCCACGCCACAGACTGAAGAGAGGGGAGGGCTCTTAAGGGTTTTGGGGGGATCCTCCAATTGCACACCTGCCAAAAATTTGGCGTATTGACTTCACCCGCTATCATTTTAATTGACACGAGCAAGCGGAGGGCAAATATCAGTTTGGAGACTTTTCTGTAATTTAGAAGTTGGGTGATATCTGAAGTATGTATGAGTGGTGGCAGTTTATGCTTGAAGAGGACCCACCGAAGAAGCCAGTACTCATCAGATGCAATGGTTTTAGCGTGGTTTTCGTTGCCGACGCCCAGATTTCTGACCCGTAGGTGATGGCTGGCTGCAGAAACCGGTATATATATTGGAGCGTGTACTCAGGCTCTGTGACATGAAGGAGGTGTTGTTTGGCAAGCCATCTTGCTCTGCAGACCTTGTTGTGAATGTCTGCAACATGGTGTTTGAAACTGAGTTTAGGGTCGAATATAACGCCGAGATCTTTGTGCTTGATGACTGGGGTGATGGGGGTTCCGTGGATTTCCAGGTTTAGTTGCGTTGGGTTTGATTTGAGGGAAAATACCATTTGTGCAGATTTTTTTGGATTTATCTTAAGAGAAAACTGTGCCAAGTATGTAATCAGATTCTTAAGGCTGTTGATAATAGTTTCAGAAACAGAATCAGGTCGGGCGGTCCCGTTGATCCGATAGAGGAGCTTCAAGTCGTCTGCATAACTGATAAATTCCGTTTGCTGACACAGGAATGGGTGGATGGCAGCCGTAAAGAGGAGCCCTGAGAGAACTCCGCCCTGGGGTACACTTACACAAACTTTCCTTGTGAAAGATTTTTTATTCACAGTCAAGTAAAGGACCCTGGTCGTAAGTAGCGACTTCAAGAATTCCAGTATATTGCCTTTTATCTGGTATCCATCCTCACAAAGTTGCAGGAGGGGCTGGATGTCTATGCTGTCGAATGCAGACTGGATATCCAGATAAACAATTGCCATCTCAGCCCTATCTTGTAGTGCCCCCAGAATGGTGTTGGTGGTTTGCAGTAGGTTGGTAATAGTGGACCTGCGTTTCAAGGTATAGTGAATGTATGGCGATTCACACGGCAGAACCTGGTTGGTTAGGATGGGAAGAAGGCACTTCCCCATGACTTTGAGGAGACATGAGGCTTTCATTATTGGCCTGAATTGTGAAATTGATGTCGCTCCTTGTGTTTAGGGGATTGGTCGGGCAATATATTGATTCCAGGCTGTTGGGAAACTTTGCGTTGTGAGGATTCCATTGAAGATACCTAGGAGTGCATCAATGATGAAAACACTAACGCTCTTAATCAGTTCATCAGGGTGTATGGAAAAATGGTCGGGTGGTTCAGGAATAGGTAGTACTTTATCGTGAGACACGGGACGAATTGCAGACGGTATATTTGGGTACATCACTGTCCACTTTTTCTTCATTGTCATCCATGTTCTAATAGGAGGCACCATACAGAAGTAACAATCTACGACGTGATTTGTTGGCTTCCTCCATATCATGGGCATGCGAAAGGCATAAAATGCCCCTTTCGATTCACCCGCGCATTTAGTTTTGATGAACAGGTAGCGGAACATGTGTGTGGAGCCCAGTTCTTGTTCTAGTGGCCTACTTTACATCCTAAGTACAAGAAGTAGACCTTTTTTATGGCTCTAGTTAAGGGGCGCTTTCTTCAAGCTAACGTGACTTCTCCACATACGTAACAGAAGTCATCCAGACTATTCACGCAATTACGGGGTATATTAATCTTACACGACACAAATACTGCGCAAAAAATAGGAATCGCACAGAGAACAATCGTAAACTGAGAACAAATCACCCAGTACCTAGCCGTATTCGAGGATAACTGCAACAGAGTTGAAGACGCATTTGAGGCGACAACAACTCATCACGTGATTCAGCGAGAGGCGACAGCTGCCGATCATGTGATAAGCGCGTGTTGGTACTGAAAATGCGGTGTTGCCGCAGTTGATAATGCAGAGTACCTCACTAATATGAGACCCAACTCGAAAACAAGAGCCAATCGACAAATTTTAATGTGATTTTTGTGTTCAGCAGCATAACATTAGTGAAGATTGGGTATTTTCGTTTTCGTAACATTTTACCTGTAACAAGGCAGTCGTGAAACCTGAAACTCAAAAAACAGACACTGACACCCTTAGTATGTACAGTACTCTGGCACACTGATTACTCACAACTCAGTAATTGGTATGATTCATGTAGTAGAAACGACGCCATTTATGTCGGTACGTATGTTTCACACCATTAAAAGCCCGCTTTACACAGTCATATTTTTATGACACAAATTTGAACATGAAAAAAGTTGTCGTTTTACACGGTTTTGTAATTTATAATTAAATTCCTCCGAAATAAAGACTGTTAAGACACGTTTATTAAGAACTTCTTTCCTTTTTTACTGTTTTCAGCTGAAGAACACGTTCCTACATTTTTTCGGCACAATTTTGAAACACCCAACTGGAATTCACTCGTGAAAATCATTGAACAGCTGAATGCAGGATGTTTCCGAAATATCATTTGTAATCTACCGTGAAGTAGTTCTACGTTGTTCCGTAGACGTGAAACAAGATGGCTGCCTCCAATTATAAAACTCCTCTTTAGAAATTGGTACAACTCGATCGAAGAAACAGAATTTACGATACACTGATCACAGAATATTCCGACGCGGCAATTTTTCTTATTTCAACCTGCCGTCCTGAAGCAAGTTAGAAGCAGGTGATCTGTTGAAAGAATTAGAAAATTGGCTCCCTTAGTTATACTTAGAACTTCTTATTACCTCGTTACAGTCAAAAGTTAAGATTAAGAATTCGTTTCGAGCAGAGTTCAGCTGCACTCAACTGAACTTGAAGGATGTAACAAACACAGGTGAACAAAAGTTAAGACAAAAAAGGGCATTTAGATGGTTGCTGTTGTTGCAGGATATTAGGCGCATCGCCAACTTAGGCCATACTGCGCCGTGTATAATGTCTGCAAATTGCGTGTTCTCCGGTTGATTTGCTGTTTTCTGAACGAGAAACCAGATTTACAGGAGAAAAAAACTATGCAACCCCCGCCTCAGACCGAGTAACTCAGCCACGTTGTGAAAAAGCCCCATAAAAATTTCTCGCGTCACTGACGGGATTCGAACTCAGTCTTTTCCACCAAGTGTAGGAAGGACGGTGATTATACCAACTGTGCTACCCACGAGGGCTTAGATAGGTGCAAACTAGGAAGAGTTTGCAGTGCACGACAATATATTGTCGTGTACAACAGAAAATTACATTCGCATCGAAAACGAACTCATACTTTTAAGAATGTCTATTTAAAATTCATTTAAACATTTTAGGAGTTCAAAATAGGGTCGGGATTCGATTCATAACATAATTTTATGGAAGAGCTTTAATTTTTTTGTGACGATGTATGATGGCCAAAATTCCTTAAAGTGGTGTGAGTGGCGTAACGTGATACAGATGACTTTACAATGATTATTAGCTTCATTTTAGTGTTGAAGTCTATACCACAAAGCTTTTTATACGTTTTTTTAAACAAAACTCTACATTGTGACACACCGATTCCTAATGATATATGGGAAGTCCCACGACACTGTTCAAAAAAGTTATTTGACACTTTAAATAATCATGTTGCCCGAAGAAAGATGGACGTTGTTCTTTCAGTACCAAAAGCACAATCTAGGTAAGAACCAGAAGACAAGAAATGGAGATAGCAAAACAGCATCCTAACAACAGTGAATCCGTTTGCAGAGCAGCGCAGCAATTGCATTGACAACGAAAGCAAGTATTAAGTCTGCTGTAATGGAGAAGTTCTAAGAAGTTGACAAGTCATCAAAAGTCCAAGCAGCCCTTAGAGCACAGGTAAACTCATGGTTGCTATTAAGCTAGTTTCAGACAGGAATAAGGAACACTTATGTGCTTGTAAAACCTGCAATGTTAAAAAAAAAAGTAAAGAGAATTAACACAGTTAAGGATTTCACTTTATAATAATTATGCAACGCATAAGTTGGCCAAACAAAACCAGGGGACAGCCTGGAGGAATACTGCAGGCAGCGATTAAGGCAATTGAAGAGTTCCCATATGAAGCATCTATCGTTAGAGAGAGATGGCATTTCGGACAGGTTTTCATGGATCACGTGCTGCGGAAAGCATCGAAGATGTACCTCTACAGGGCTTGGCGCATTGAAGAACGGCTCCCTGAGACAGAATTTTCCCTCAAACCCTAACTTCAGAATTCTTCGCACGAATACGCGACTCGGGGGAAGTGTTTGGCGTGCATTCTTCGGAGAGATGAATGCTCACTTTCACCTCCGCAGAGAGGATAATACTGGAAACAGACATATGTGTTCCAGATATTGAAACTCCCTTCCAAAAGCATCTTCTGCCTCTCAATGGGACACCACGAAATTTTTCATGCTATCTTTAAAAAAAATAAAAAACGGTCCAAAATATCTGCAACAATGCAAATGTTTTATTTAGAGCTTTATTCACAATAAATATTCAAACGTATAATCAGGCGAAAAACAAATATGTTTTTAATTTTTTTTAAACCACATCTGCGTTGTTGGATTCGAAGATTTCTTCAGTCCGATGCTGGAGATGCATTACCTATTTTCACAGTGTAATCTTGCTTCTTGACTACCCTTTAGAAAGTAAGGCCGAGTGCATTTAAATATGGCGATCTTAGAGCCCATTCCACAGACCCCTTTCTACCAATCCATCTTCTCACCGTCATATAGTTCATGACGAATTGTGAGTGTACGGTAACGTGCATCCTCTTGTATGAAACATTCTGGCTCACCTCCAAGTTATCTCCCACCATAACTTTAACATTCGTATCCCAAGCTTACGCTATACTATTAATCTTAGGTATTATACCATCTCTTAGGATTAGCATACAAGACGGCCACAGTAGCCGAGTGGTCAGGGTAAGGGTGCATAAGTACACTTGCCTTGAGTGACCGGGGTTTAAGCCCGTGATCGCTAAACACGGTGCTGTTTCTTGTATTGTCTGTCTTGTGAACTCCTCTGACCGTGTGATCGTCTCGGAGTATAAACAGAAAATTTATTAATAAAATAGTACTTTTCATAACATTCATACGATGTAAATGCACTCTGTTTAACGAGGTAACACTTAAATCCAGAGCCAATGAAGGGTGGCATGTTTTTCGTGTGTTGAGAAGAAGAAAGAGAAACCTGATTTCAAACCCAAAAAACATAAGGAATAGGCAGCCTCTTATTAAAGATTTTCGGTTATAGAAAACAACCGGAAGTTAAGTTTAACGAAATAAAATTAAGTCAAGCAAAAACTACTACTTTGTGGAACACGCAACCAGGTTTTCTTATCTGTTTGCTATGTAAGTTTAAATAAAGTTAACAAAGGATAAAAACGAATTTCTACATCAGTGCGTATTAAATCTTCACTTCCCTCAGGGCATTTACATCTTTATGTTTGCGCATATCCACTTAGTTCCGGTGGTTGTCGGCAATCTGTGTTAATGAATTGTAAATAATCACTCGGCGAATTTCAAAGAAAACCACACCTAAATATCTGGGGAAAAAGAAAGAACATTAATTTGCAACAATGAATTACTTATTTTAATTAAAAGACCGTACGAAGTTAAGGTAAAGTCTGCTGGAAGAGAAATGAAAATCAAAGCTATTTAAAAGGACATCAAAGAGTCTTTGCTGTAAAGCAAATTTCAAAACTTGAAAATAAAAATATTCTCCGGAAAGGTGCTTATGAAACTGTAAGATAAAATAATTTTTACGCTGTTTTTAATATATATAGCCAATCAACGGTAAAAGGCGAGTGAAGACAATGAAATTAAAATAAAATGCCATTACCTGTAATGGCATTTTATTTTAATCAGAAGAATCACGAGACAAAAATTAGTTTAATAACCAGCAGGAAATGTATTCTTTATTTGACACAAATACATTACCTTCGCATCCTATTTCAAGTTATATATCCTATTTTTCTTTTGGATTACATACCCTTAGATTGCCCTCCGTTGCCGAATGGAATGGTCAGGAGCGAGAATGCAGTAGCACACGCTCTCTGAGTAGACCGGGGTTCAAGCCCCTGACTGCTAAATACGATCGATCTGCCAACTCACATTGGACCAGCGTGGCAGATTATGGTCCATTTCCCTCAACATGAATCCTTGAGGAGGCTTCCATCCTGCATTGGATGGAAGACATTCATCAGTCCAGGAAAGACGTCCAAGCCATGGGAAACAACTCCAAAAAGTGACAGCATCTCAGCCGGACTTCACAGTTGGGACGACATGCTTAATTCGTTTTGAGAACATCTGCCAGATCGAAACAGAGGCCACCAGATCTATAACAAATTTCCAACGTTGCAGGAACCAATTACGGTGGGTTGCGCACCACACAAGAACACATTGTATTTCGTGCTGTGATGTTTTATTTTCTAGTATCACCATGACATTTCAAACTGCTGATTACGTCATCCATTTTTGACATCGGGTGTTGCAGATTTGCTGAAATGGCAGGAACAGATTGATTGCTAATATGGCATCCTATGATGACTTCCCCGGTAGAAGTAGGTAACTGAACGTCTCGACCCATTTACGATATTTCGTTGATCTGCTTACTTCCACCGTTAACGTAGTTACTTTTCCACCTGTTCCCGTGAATAGCGAGTATGATTCTTTTTTTCATAATCTCGGGAGATATCCGAATAAGTTTATTAAGTTATGTAGTAAATATATATATATATAAATGTATCTTACTAATTACAATTGGTAAAATAATTGCAATAAAAAATTTGCAATTATTTTTTGCACATTTTGTGCAAATAATAATACAGAGCTTAGTAACCAGGCATATCAGATGTGACTTTATTGAGGTTTATAAGGCTCAGAGAAGGATTAGTAAAATGAAAGAGGATTTTTCCCTGTTATAAAGAATTCCAGAACTAGTGATCTAAATTCAAATAACATGGGAAGAGGTTTATATTAGATTACAGTATAGGAAGTTTTGTTTTAGTCAGAGTCGTTGATTGCTGGAACAAGTTGGGCCTACCAAGTAGTTGAGGCTTAGTTTGAATAAATTCAAAAGCAATTTGGATGTTTACCTATGTGAGGAAAGGAGCAAATAATTTTTATTATTATTTATTTATTTTATTTTTTGCCAGTGCAGCAAAACTCACTCACAGACAGAAAAATGCAAATAGATGCAAAGAAAGCTGACGTGGGTTGATTATGTGTTGCTTCGTTGAGTATAAAGATTGCACAGGCTGTTCGACTGCAGTAATCTGAACGCAGAGTGGGGAAAATGCGTGATCTATCAGACTTTCAAAAAGATCTTGTAGTGGTGCACGTTTATCAGGAGCCACGATTCACAGAAAAGAAAGATATAAGTGGTTTCTCAAAAGCATCCAGTTCAAAGGCGTTAAATGTGACAAAAAAAAAAAAGAATACTTCAAGAACCAAGCCATCGTACCCTGAGGAAGTGAAAAATAGGACATCCGGTGGGCTGCAAATAATATGAATTCCACAAAGCCAAAAACTGCCATATTTCAACCAGTATCATGCGCAGAGCATTGAAAAAAAATGGGTATTGGCAGTTGTCTGTCTATTTGGAACCCACTTGTTTCAGAGAAAAACAGAAAAATCCAGTTGCAGTAGTGCCAAGAACGTCGTGATTGGACAGCGGAACAATGGAAGAAAGTCACGTGATCAGACGAATCACGATGCACTGTTTTGTACTGATGGTAGGCAGAGTGTGGCTAGAACCTCAAGAAATGATGGACCCTGCTTGTCTTGTAAAGACAACCCAAGCATCTGGAGGTAGTATCTTGGCATGAAGGATATTTTGTTGGCACGGACTGGGTCCGCTGATACCAATGGAAGGTTGAATGTTATCCAGGGAGCACCTGAATTTTAAATCAAATCTACTGCACACTGCAATGTTACACTTTTATATCGAAGGTGATGGTCACTTTATGGATGACAATGAAACAGTGCATCGTGCAAGAATGGTTCGGAGATGTCAAATCACGGATTTCCACCATCTTCCCTTGTGCTCACATTCACTTGATCTCAATCCCATTGAGAATATGTGGGATATGCTGGAGAGACCTATTCGGCAAAGAAGTCCTCTTCCTTAAACACAGAAGAAATGTTAAATCCTTGAATACTAATTTTTACTTGAATTTTAATAACAATAGAAATATATGAAATGTTAAAAAACGTATTATATATTTCTGTTGTTATTAAAATTCAAGTAGAAATTAGTAAATGCATTAGAAAAGCATCGACAGTATACGAGAAATGTCTAATTTTATTAAATAAACACTTGACAAATGCTTTGCATTTCACGCACTGTTGATTATAAAGTATTACAAAAAGTGGAGTGAACATTTCGTTGAAAGGTATGCAGCGAAGTGGAAACAATTTTTTCGATATATTATTAGTTAATCAATTACAGTATTTACTTTTCGCTTCTATTAATCACAGAAACATAAATTCGATGAATTGTCAGAGGGTGGGGGAGCTAAAGCGCCTGAAATGTAATGCATTGCGTACATTAACTAATTTGTTCATATCCTCCACATTGATTTAATCATCTGATGATTACTTTTTCCATTTATAGGAAATTAAATTTATAATTTAATGGTGTGGAAAGAATCCTCTTCGCTTTCTCAAGTCTGAAATTCTTGTGGGTTAGTGGTAGTGTTACTCTATTTACAGGTACAGGGATTTTCCGGTGGCAAATTTGCCAGAAAGACGGGGGTATCGATAGTCCCCGCTATCGTTTTTAATATTATCCTTAGTCTTATTAAGTAGACTTTATACCGGAGTAGGTTGAAGTTGAGGCTGTCTATCAGTTGTGAGGTATGTAGTTGTTTAAGGAACCTATGTTTGTAGGAAATTCATTTCATTATTCAGTATTCATCGGAGAAGCTCCTTTTGATGTTGAATGGGGAGCTGTCAATACCCATATTTCCTCCATATAATTCAATAGGGTGCACTGTGCAATACACATTCTTTTATATGGTCTTCAGATCTTTTTCCGCTGTGTTATTTCGCCTCTCATCTCATTCCCAATGTTTCTACGTGTAGGGATTGGATATGCTTATTAAAAGTTTACTTTGTTTTGAAGTCTGTGTAGGTCGTATTTTTTGTGAAAACACTATGCAGGCGGATTTATTTGGATTAACTGGTTAGTAGTGTAACAAGTTAGTTAAATGTCCGCAGGGGTTACATTTCAGGAAGGTTAACAATAAATAATAATAATAATAATAATAAAAAAACTCGACTTTTATGAGCGAACCGAGAACATTTCGTTTCTGCGCATCCGCCACATTGCCAGTTCATTCTTCCAATCAGCGCATGGTAACGAAAATAAATATCCTGTGTTTCCTATCCATATAGCCTATACTTTTATCTATATGGATAGGAAGCACACGATATTGTAAGCTATACAGATAGCCTATGTGATAATATGGAAGAGAGAGAGAGAGAAAATAATAATTGCAGTATTTCTATATGTGCGATTTTAATAGAACTTAGAATTGCTCGACAATTCCTTCTAAAAGGCCCAAAAAATATAAAATTTAATGAAAATCCATCCGCTAGGAGCCCAATTAACGGTTTTTGTATATTCGTCAATTCAATACATTGCAAAATATTGTCCTTCACGGCCATCAGGCCAGGGGGTTAACAGTGATAATACAACAGGTAAGATATAATGTATTTTGATAGAGAGATATTTATTATAATATTAGTAGGAAATAAGTAACATTCGCACCCACATACCAGTACAATTTTTGTCATCTTGCAAAAAAAAAAAAGTGTACAATATTATTATAATATACAAATTATATTATAATATATTTTTTATATAATATATAAAAGAAAAACAAAATTAGTTTGAAATTTAATCACCATGGGGATACGCGATTTATTCACTGCAATAAAAAAATTAGTTTTCGCATTTGTCATATAAAAAAAGAAAAGAAAAGAAATAATTGCCGGATTTTAAAATGTTGCCTACAGACAAAGCACTTGTAAAGTATTACTGCAGTCCTCAGATCGTATCAAAGAGAGAAGAATGTCTCAAGGCCTCATTGTCTCAAGAAGTGGTAGACAACAAAAGATAGAGAGAGGAAATCCTCAATAAACTTTCTAAAAATTTAGAAAGCCACGTTCCACCAACTGCGCTTTTACTTGCCTAATAGCGATCACCACAGACATGTCTTCAAGATACCAATCGGCGCTTGCAACTGTGACACCGGTTGACCACGCTTGGGATCCCATCAGGACTCAGTGTGTTTGTCCAGCTCTGCCCATGGGTTCTGCATCCCGACTACATCACACCGCTCCAACTCTGGACTATTATATTAAGTGTACAAAGTCACAATTACTCTACAAGAACTTATTGTATAGTAATGTGTAAATAATACGATAATATTTCAATTCTAATTATGCGTTTATTTAATTAACAGATGTATTTGAAAACCGCTGGCAACACCATGCCGTGATTAATTGCGTACACCTTATATTAAATAAAGATTCAATTATGACCTTTATAGCCAACCGAGATGGCATTCTGCGACCGACTTTGATCATCACAACATCGCAGACGAGCCGATCCCCAAATCCAGCTTACGTTCGGGTAAAATAAAATGTCTGCTCCGCATACTGCAGATATAACAATAACAAAATAACAATAAAATAAAATAACAATACTTTTGAATACAGTCGACTTCAGAAAAACATTCATTACCAAATTAAATCATCACGAGGCAGTACCTTTAAGCCTTATTGACGTACGCCAGGTTAGGTAGAATTTCTTCGTATATATTTTAATTAAATATACGAACAAATTGAATATACACACACGCGCACACTCACATACAAACCATATTGTGTACACGTATATAGTTTAGAACAATGAAAATTCTGCACATTATGCGCGTGTGTTCAGATTACGAGTATGTTCTAAAGGTCAATTTTCTTATTCTGTTTCTCAAGTTATTTTAAGACGAAACAAATATATATAATAATAATAATAATCATAACTCGTAGATTCTAGTTGTAGATGGCGCTGCAGCCGCGTGCACCTACATATTAGCTTCATCATTTGCATTAATCCTCTATTTCGCCGTAGGATAAGCTCGACCAGCCCAGTGGGAGTAATGAGGAACACTCTTGAAAAGAGGGATTCGGTGTGGAGAGAGAGAGAGAGAGAGATGTAAGTGGCTATTTAAGTGAGTCAAGCTTTCTGCAATTAACCTGACAATCTCACAGAATCCAATCCAACCGCAGGGACTTTGCTGAGGTCTTTTACAAAATAGCGAACTTCAACAAAATAACGGTTATAATAACGACAGCCGAATTCATTAATAAGAAAGGAATTCAAAGTTCAGAACGCAAATTTTCACGTGTAAATCTTGCAACAGAACATCGTGAAGAAATTTATTGAATTTTAATAAATTTCACTGAAGAGCAAGTAGTTAGAATTTATGGTTTCTTATCTTTAATATCGCTGCACGGTTTTTTTATCTTTAATATCGTAATAAAACTTTTGTTTCCAACATTCCGTTTTGTTTCGAATTTTATATTTAATCGCGAGGTATATCGTAAATAAACTTGATAACCCAGACACTTCTATCAATAACCACTCCGGCAGCGCAAATAACGCCTCTATTTCACTGCGTTTCTTATTATGACTATTTATCGCGCTAGATGGCGCTCGCGCATCAGCCGGAAAGGTTTAGCTTCACCGATTCTGGAGCAGTGCGTCCATTCAGTGTGTAGTTCACGTTAATCGCAGTGCCGGGGGTCAGGCGAATCTTGGAAATGAGAACGTTCGGGGGACTGTAAAGCACAGTTTACGGCAGTACTTTTTTCGCTAAGTGGGGTCGAAGGGATCCGATGTTTTCTTGCCACTGGACTTAGTCGCTGTAACCTCGCCAGATGCGCTGAGTTTTCACTCGCAATTCCTGACCGCCTTCGTCCTCGGGATCGCAGCCTAAAATCCCGGGAATGTACACCGTGAAATTTCGAATAGTGACCGGAAGTGGAACTGCAGTAGCCCGCCGTATTGTTTGTGAAATATGCATCTGGAATTAGTGTTTTCTCCAAATCTGCTCGAAGTCGCATTTTACAGTCAACTCTCTCCTCTTATCACCCGGGAATTAGGGATGAAATGCAGGGGACCCTGACAGCAATTTCCTCTCAGGGTCCTCGGCAGATCGTCCTACCGTGGATCATTGAGAAGTGAACCACATGTAAGTATTTCCTTCCTCTTTTTCGCTATCACTACCGAATACAACCGACAGAAAAGAATCACTCGATTCTTTTCTCTCGATTGTGTGAGACGTCAACTGGCTAATTTCTCGCTTATTCCGAGGGTAAATTACACTCTGTTTGACCACGTATCTACTTCTGGTCAGTGGGTTCATTTTAAGGCAAAACCTGAACCTTGGGGGTGTGGAGGAGTCTACAATGTAGCCGATTAGCTCACTAAGGGCAGTTGAAGTACACCAAATAACGCAGCTAAGATAACTTAGAGTCATTTCCTATATGATACTTTTACACAACGGTAGAAATATGATTTTCTACATTGAAACGATTCTAGGCAGAATATGTAGCGATATAAAGGGCCATGAACTTTTTTGCGTGTAGCATTTCCAAGTGAAAGTTTTCTTTTATAGATTTAAAATCATGGGGGTAACTCTTAAAATAGTAAGCCTCCTACAATCTCAATCTCTTCTGTGTTTTGGAAAGAACAGACTAATTTATTTTCCGTCTTATTCAAACAAATAAGACGGAAAACATTGGACAGTCTCGTCTCCTTGACCAATCTTACAGAGCAAAAACCACCTAAAAGACAAAAGGCCTCAACTAATTACAAAATATAAGAAAACAGCTTGCTGTAAAGCGATACATTTATATATAAAACACATAGTTGTCGCTGTAGGTTGATTACAGTTGATATTTTAAAGAGAAACATCTGATTTTTCCAGTAATATCATAAAAATTACACGAAGAGTTGTTTTTGATTCTCTCGTCAAGCCGAGTACTTTTCAACCAGTTTGCCAAACCCATTTGAAATAAAGTCTTGACCCTGAAGAAGGCAAACTTCACTTACTCGAAACGTAAAACCATCTGTAGTAGAACAACAGATTATATGAACTAATTGGGGACTGACAAGTTTGATCATTTCAGAAACAAAATTTTAAAATTAACTCCTTACGGTACCATTAACCTTTATTCAAAAGCATAAACAGAAGATTGCAGTACGTCGGTCTCGCTTTACGTCAACTCACTTAAAACATAGTATGCTTAAAGACTTTGGAGAGAAACGATCGAAATATAAGCGGAATATATACACTGAATGCATTATTGTAAGCCAAATTCTCACGAGGGCGAAAATTTTGCATTTTATGAAAAGTTTCACGCAGTCAGAATTCTACACATCAACTTTCCCAAGCCAAAAATAAATTATACGACAGAAACTGCAAATACAACTTATTGTATTTGAAAAACCATTTACTTCACCAGTCTTGGAAAAGAATAAGACTGCAAAATCTTAATTTAATTAAATTGGTGTCAAATAAGCAGATACAGTTTTTGAATCGGAATCGGGGTAAATTTCGTAACCTTTAGATAGCGGTAGGCAAGTGGTCTTCACAGCAAACTAGCTCGAGTTCGAGTTAAATGCAACAGCCGATGGAGACAGTTTTAACCGCAATTCTACGGGCTGTCCGTAATCCATATCGCGTTCATTTTTCGGAATAACCAGAATTCCGGACACGTCAAAAACATGTTCGGCTAAGTATCTGTTTTACACATCACCACAGCCATGACATCCGTGTGACATGTGACCTGTGACCGCCTCATCGCACGGTCCATTTCCTGGCTGAAAGATCAGATTTCTATCACCTGACGATATATCGGAGTCTGTGCATAGACAGAGTTCGCCCAAGCTGATAACGTTACACGGGCTTCCTTTTATCTGCGAAAGGAGGGTGTTATTTCTGGTGAACTGGACACCCGAGAGGTCATTTTTCCTCAGATTTTTTTTTTTTATTCATTTCTTTCTTTTTAACGGAGCCTCGGAAATCGTCCATTACTCAACTGCGAAAGGCACGATTTGCTAACTTGCACAAAGAGGCGGCATGAAAGAGGAGAAAAAATACGACTCCCCTTCTTCCAACCCAGCAGTCTTAAGTTTCTATATTCTCCACTTAATATGCAAATTAGATGATATTTTGTACGAAGTTCGAAGATGTGAATCAAAACGCATTGCTGGCTGAAGTGGACCATGAGGTCGCATGGTCCACTTCAGCCAGCAATGGACGATGAGGTCACATGATAAAAGATTCAGACAAAGCCTGGACGTTGTCTTGCAAGGGACGAGCCATTTGAAGATGTTTATCTTCCTGCGGAGATGCTTGTATTGGATTTCGTGGAGAGCATTAAAGTGTGAGAATATTAGTTATCGGCTTTCCATTCATCCTAAGAAGTTCTGCTGTTTTCTGACGCGCACTTTCGCTTGCATTAATATTAAGGCGGAAACCCCCTAATAGATTTGTTTCTGAGACAGCTTCGTAATCATTAGTAAGTGAATGAGCTATAAAACGACAGGAAATCTTTCTCGTTTTGGCCTTAATGTGGCGTCTTCCTATATTTTCATGGACTTTCTTTCATGAAACTGTAAATTAATTTCTGGTAATTTATATTTTCTACTGTAAGGAGCTCCAAGACGGTTAAACAAGAATATTCTGATTAAGACAATCTTTTATGAATTTTTACGTAAGAATGTACAAGAAAATGTACGCAAGAAACAAATAAAATTAAAGTTGCTTTTGAGAAACATCTTGATCAAGTATTCGTTAATCAAGATGCCAGAATAGAAGCTTATGAGCAGAGTGAATTCGTGTTCGGTTGTTTTTCAGTACGCGCTGAGAAATGAACATCAGTACAGTATTTGGATCGAACTGCAAACAAATCAGTTATAAAGAACAGGTGCAGCTTCAAGTGGCAGTGACATTGTTCCAAAATGACAGATTCGGTGTTTGAGTATGTATTTGTTAGTTTGTGTATTTATATTCGGTTTGCAGGATGAAAAATCCGAGGCTTCAGGGCATAATTCTGCTCCTCCTCCATATGAAAAGCGATTTACAAGATTCATATCATACCAAGGAAAGATTCTACTTCAGTCTAGCGACAGAACGCAGTCTCCCCCTAAATGTATGATATGGCTAAAATTATAGCCGAAATGAAATGCTGGTCCAATGCTTTGACCATGAGGCAAAGTAAGTATTAATTGAATGAAGGTAAAAAGAGATTTTGTTCCGTCAAAAAGTCGAAGTTCATCAGTCAGCTCAGAACCATTTCTGAATTCTATGCAGTCAAATGAGATGATACATGAATAATTTTAATAAAATTTTTAACAAAATATTTTCTAAATGATTTGGATTTAAAGATGTCATTGTATACTGGATATACAGAATGGTATTAATTTTTTTTTTAAGTAAAAAAAATCGGAATTTGCCAAATACGTTGTTCTAGTGTTGTAGTTCCCATGGAATGCTATGAATAGGACAAAGGAGTGTTCTTCAGGCTCTTATCTGCGCATAACTGCCATGCTAGAATAATCTTAGAAGACAGAAAACATTGCCTGGCTCTCCTTCTCTCTTATTATTACGTCCTTTTGTCTGGTGTGCATTTCTTATTCATGCCATCCTTCCATCGATTATACTCTTCTGTAAACTCGCTCCCTCAAGATGTAGGTTATTTTAGGCGGGAGTGTGCTCGGGAGATTGTTTGCGTTTCCTTGAGGTCCACAAGAAGAAAAGAAAGAACAAAAACGCAGCTGACAAAATCTTCTTGGAAGTGGAGACGATGTCAGAATTATGCCTCAACCAGGGTGGAGCACGAGCAGCGTACGCTCAGAATAACACGACCAAGGATATTAAAACCTTGGGTTTTTTAAATAATCATTTCGACTTCGGACAAGATAATGAACGGAAAATGCCTTTAGTTCAAACTTTCTCAAATTAAATTATTCCTGGTTGAAGTCAAAAGGTTCTAAGTAGTCTAAATAAGTTGTCGATCCGCTTACAGTCTAATGATATTAATTTACAACTTTGGCACAATAAGATGTAAATTCAGAGTGCTTCAGATTGGTTTGAAGCCTTTCCAAATTTATATCAAGGTAGTTGTTAGCAACGTCCAAGGGTGGCGCACAAACATTTAACTGCTATAAACAATTATATTATAGTCAACTTAAAATCGGACCATAGTAACACGAGAGCGGTAAAAGACCTAGAAGTACATTGCTTGGATGGTATTGTAACGAACCCCGAGAAGATTTCTTGGTGGACCAAAATTGCTTTTATTATATACAGAATTATTAGAAAATAATACACAATTAAAAAATATATATATGTAAGCAAGTGATATCTGAATTCCGTGAATAACCCTGAAAATGTCCAACTTCTTCTCACTTCCCATAAGGTATCTCAGACAATGGGTGCTAGAGCTTGACGAATACGATTTTTCGCTCGCCTGCCAGCTAATCTAAACGAGTTTAAGTACACACAACTTTTAATAAAAGCTCATAAATCTCTACTTGGGGCAGATCAAGCAACAATTAGGGAACATGATTTTAAACCAACACGATCAATCCATTGTCCGGATAGCTTTTAATTTAGAAAACTGGTTAGAGACCGCTTAATGAGAGGTGGAGTCTCACTTCGTTGAAAAAGCAACTTGGCCATACTTGAAATCATTATCAAAGAGAGGGCTTATTTCAACATGCCAGTTGCTTGTTTTTTTTTTTTTTTTTTTTTTTAAGGAAGAAACCTGTGTCGTAAGCCTTTTCTCAGACTACACATAATACGTTCACGTCAAAACAACTGAAGGGATTTTTTTATTTTTTTTTATTTTATCAACCTACAACCTTTTTAATGTGACGGTTCACTTAACCAAATCTGTGAGAAGCAACCTCTTCGCTAAACTCGATGCTTGGATTTCATACAGAGCATCGGGAAATTACAAGTTTATAAAATCATAAAGATGACTATAAACTTATGGTTGGATACTGTTTCAAAGCGGTAGATCGAAAAGACAAGAGTGTCTGCCGTGGTAGCTGGGTACATCACGTCTACCACTCGTGTGAAGAAGTCTGGATTCGATTCCCATCAATAACTGGACGAATTGGTGGCCATACTGTGATAACCCAAAACGAACTAAGCCTATTTATTTAGAAGTTCACCCAAACTTATGTTTAAATATTTAATGCGCTGGCATATTAACGTGTGCCCATCATCATAAGAAAAAAAACAGTCCCTGGGTTCACATAAGTTGGCTATCACTAAGTTATTATTACAATTAGGCTCAAGAAATCTTAAGTATATGGGTTTCACGCGTTCTTTAGTGGACATATGTTGAAATTATAAACGAAATACAACGAACCTATCTAAAAGTATTCTGTCATAATTTTCTGTGTGCTAATTAAGCATTTTTACTCATCCTAGCCGAAAACAACTCAGGAATGTTTATAATCGGGCAAAGAATTGTTATCAAATTTTTAGTGAAACGGTAAAAATGGTGGAGAAACATTAGAGATGTTACGGAAAATGTATGGTGATGAAACCATGAGTTAGTCACGTGTATACGAATGGCACAAACGGTTCAGAGAGGGACTGGAAGATATCCAGACGACAAGAAGACCGCCAACTTCAACGGCAGACGAGAGAATGTTGAAAATATTCGAGAGATCGTGCGCTAGGACCGTCGGATGAGCACTCGACTAATCGCAGAACAGTTACACATTGACAAAGAAGCAGCAAGAACAATTTTGACAGAGCGGTTGGGCACGAGAAAGGTGCGCGCGCGAATGGTTCGCAATGAGAGAGTTTGTAACGAAAAAGAAAATCACAACATTGGAGTACCTGCCTTATTTTTCAGATTAGGCAGCGTGCGACTTTATGTTCCCGAAAATTAAAATCCACCTGAAAGGAAAACGATTTGAGAACTTAGCAGACATTCAGAAGAACACAACGCAACAATTAAAAGTGGTGTCTTCCAAGGACTTTATTGCTGTTTTAGATCCTGGAAATCGCGAATGGAGCGCTACATAGGCGCGGCTGGAGAGTACTTTGAAGTGAATAAACATTGAAATTGTTGTATTTAAATATTAAATTATTTAAAAAATAGTTCTCGTTTCTTTTTAGCCGCACCTTGTATCTGATAGATGCTATGTCCAGAGCGAAAACGAATTATATTCAGCTATGATACACTCCAGTAACATTGCAAGAAGAACTGAGCATGCTGGGAATTTTAGAAAACAAATGGTCGTTATAAGTCACGCTATTTTCTCATATTTTAGTACTCCTCAGAGTGAAACAGCAGGACCCGGAATCCGTCAGATCAGGCAACGTTTTTTCAGTCCTCCGGTGTTCGACCGTTGGCTGCGATACCCCATCCGTGACAAGGTACGAGTGGTGGTTCTCTGGTTACCACTGTTGTACTGGGTTGTTATTTGATTGACTTGTAGCCTTTCTGCTATCCTGCACAAGTCATTGACGGGATTCATCACTAACGAATCCCTTCAATGAAGCGAGAAACCTTCATTGACTATTTCACAACGTAGCTCAGTTAGTGGTCTCAGGCGAGAAACGCATGATTTTTGACCCCGAAAATAGCAAACAGACCGAAGAACACATACATTTATAGACTTAATATACTGCCGCCTCACAACCTTAGTTGTTTTGGGGCGTAACACACACACACACACACCCAACCTAAGTCAGTGTACTTGCTTTTTTGTTGTTTGAAATTTAATAAAACCATAACATTTATATAAAACCGTTACGTTTATAGAGTATAACCCAAAATGAAATAAAAGATAAAATACAAAGTCCGAATAACCACAATCAAATTTCTACTGCTGCCTTAATACTGGTAAGTGTATTAGTGATACTAAAGCAACTCGCCTACAAGACGTAAGCGCCTGGCCAGTAGGTACCTTAGTCAAGCCCTACAGAGACAGATGGGCCAGACCACTGGTTAAAAATGATTCAAGGAATCGGGCTCAATAGCAATCAAAAAAACTACCCCCAGCTGGGGATGCAGAACATCACATCCACCTGTTTGTACAAAACGTGAGGAGCATCTCAAATAAGCTCCACACCCTACAAACGATGATGATGTACGAGGATCTGGATTTCATTTGCCTAATCGAAACCTGGTTGGGAAATGGAAAACAGTTAGATCGGCTAACTGCGGCAGCAAACTGCAAATGTGTGGGAACCGGAAGAACAGATAGGCGAGGAGGGGGAGTTATAATTTGCTATCAAAATAAATACCAGCCTATAAGAGAACGAAAAACCAATTCAAATAATTTTGAAGGTATTTGCGTTACCTTTTCAAAAGAGCACGTGAAAATACAGTTATGCATCATATACCTCCCACCTGAGCACACAAAGGAGACAAGAAACGAACTCTATGCTTGGCTTGCTACAAATCTAAAGCCATCAGTCGACACAATAATAGCGGGAGATTTTAATCTGCCTCTTCCGAAACACAGGGAGGCCAAGAAAGAGCTGGATGCGACATTGGGTGCATTGCACTTAACGCAGCTTCCGACACCAGTGACAAGGGGAATGCAGCAACTTGACCTGTTGTATCATAGTTCCTTAGACATAAGGCTAGCGCAAAACTGCATAAAATTTAAGTCGGACCACAATCCCATTGAAATAGAAGCAGCACTGAAGATACACAAATACATGCAGGGTAACCACACGAACTGGGAAAAGCAAAGGAAGTATCTTTTCTCCGTGAAGTATATTAACGCAGAGGTCATTCTCAGTCACCTGACTAGTTACAACTGGAATGACCTGCAAGAAAAGCCAGTAGACGAAGCTTTAGAAATGATCGCTAAAAAGCTATACCAAACAGCATTGGAAGGAGCAGCAAAAGAAATCAAAATATCTGAGAGAACAAAAGAATGGTTTAACCCACAACTGAAAGCAAGTTTCCTCAGGAAGCAAAAACTATATAGAAAATGGCAAAGAACGGGTCATCCTGCCGATCACATTCGTTATAAGAAAGAAAGAGCACATTTCATCAAAGCAAAACGACAGGCACACTGCAGTGTTGTTCATAATAAACTAAAAAGAGCAAAAAGAATTACTAGCAATAGAAATAGCACAGAGAATATGACCGAATGCATTTTCAAGGAATGGGCTAATAACACTTTTAGTAACCTGCATGGACTGAATCAAATTGAGAACACTGATAATGGTAACAAAAGTTTTGAATTCCTGAAAGATTTAAACAAGCGAAACTATTCGGCAATAGAGGAACCAACAAGACCTCCTTTGAGTGAAATACAAATCACCAAAGAGAGCGTAATGAAAGCAATCAACGATCTGCCCAATAAGGCCACTGTTGGACCAGACAAATTTCCAATGTTCATCCTTAAGATAAGTAGCCCATTTATAATAGATCTATTACTGCACATCTATCAGGAAATCATTAGGTCAGGAGCTTTCCCGCAAGCCTGGAAAAATTACATTGTAACCCCAATACCAAAGATTAAACACCCAAAATTGGCTAAGGATTACAGACCAATTTCTGTTAGTTGCACCCTACAGAAGGTATTCGAAAAAGCACTTCTTCCCACCATCAATCAACACTGCTTCAGCCATAGACCACCACATTTGCACTCAGTCATTTCGGGGAGATCAACAATAACAAACTTACTGGAAACCCTTTTTCGCGTGCAGAAAGCACTAAATGAGAAAAAGCAAATTGATATTATTTTTTTGGATATCTCCGCAGCCTACGACAACGTCTCAATTCCAGCGCTCATTGCGATTTTAAAGAATTATTTTAATATAAGAGGAAATTTGTTAACTATAATAACCAGCCTGCTAGAACATAGAAAACTTATTGTTAAGCACCAAAAGCTACAATCTTGCTTTACCATCTCGCAAGGAGTGCCACAAGGGGGAGTTCTTTCGGCTACTCTCTTCGCGGCCGCCCTGGAGCCGTTTCTTGCACGGTACTACAATTTTATAACATACGCTGACGATGTAAAATTCTTCATCACTTCCAAAGACCATGAATCAGCAGAAGGTATTTGTCAGATGGCAAATAGCACAATCCGAGAATTTGAGAGCTACCTGGATTGCATCGGGCTCCGTATTAATGCACAGAAGTCTGCCCAAATGACCATAACTTACAAGCAGAATAAAAATGACATCTCGATCTCTGTGAACGGGTCTAGTGTGGAAAAAGTGCACTCTCACCTGGACCTGGGTCTTAAGTGGGATGACAGACTCACCTTTGCTCAACACTTCGCCCATATGAAGACAAAAATATTCGCCGCTTTATGGGCTACTAGACAGGAACTGGTAGGAATTAGGGATCCTCAGCTAGCGACCAAGTACATTTTAATGTGTGTCCTGCCAATTGCAATGTATGCCTCGCAAATCTGGTCTTCAGCTCCAGATTCACATTATAAGTCCGTCCTTGGGATCGAGTACTGGTTCTTGCGATGGCTTAACAGAGTTGCTGGCCACCCTTTTACTATCTCAAGGGCCATTCTCTACTCAAACCTTAACATCACACCCTGGATGCAGCGGACAATTAACAGGAACATACACACTCTCGCACAAATGCTCACAGGCAGAGTGGATGCTCCAGTCCTGGATAATATGCTAGTTAAACCGCGTGCCACTGCTAGACGTTGCGGAGAAGTAAATAATCCACTGCGTTCAGTCCTGAACAATCTTAGTAGCCTGCAAAGATTCTTCCCATCAAATGCAGCGAAAATATTTAACTCACTACACATAGATGCCGAAAAACTGTGTGAGGATGCAACATACCGGAAAGAGATCTTCCAGAATTCTTACAGACTTACCGAAATATGAATCGACTGCAAAGTACCAAAGAATTGTGAATAAAAGTGAAACTTTCTGCTTTAAGAACAATAATAAATTGTTGACTGTAAAAATATACCTTCTGTAACAGTTATGTAAATATGTAAGTTATAGATGGTATTATTACTGAATTGTAAATATATGAGTTGTAGAATGTATGTACAGAATGATTAATGTGTAAATACTGTATATATTAAACATAAAATGTGTATAAAATGTATTTCGGGACGAGACTACGTGTTCAGTATATGTAACCCACTGCACGTAGTATCTCGTACCCTGATATGTACTTAGCACCCTCCTGGCACTTTGCCGTCCCGGGGTGGTTTCCTTATGGAAATAAACAGATAATAATAATAATAATAATAATAATAATAAAGCATATCCTCCAAAACAAGCGTTAAGGTTACTATAAATGACCAGTTGGTTCACAAATGAGTAGGTTTATGCATGTTGGTGCTTACGAACCACCCACATGCGAACTAGTGTAGGAAGATACCGAGTTGTAAGAGCCAACTGCATAGAAGAAAGTTGGTTCTCTGTGGTGTGAAGAAATACGAGATGGTGGATGATTTTCATCACCAAGTGTAACAACAACATTTACTAGAAGCCTGAAGTTTTCAAAATCGTGTCAGAACTCATTCAACACGATATTAATGTAGAATTCATAACTTTAGAAGGCGATCAACGACAGTCAGTAATTTCTCAGTAATTTCTAGAGGAAGTTCCAGCAATGATACATACTTTATAACATCCTAAGGGTCTCTGTTGTGAAGGCGTCACTTTGCAACCATCGCAGGCAACACGTTTTAAATTATTTAGATTTAATGATCGATATCCATTTTTGCGTTGGAAAGCTTCAAGTCTGACTGGCTTTGAATATAGCTGGACGTTATGAAAGCGACTTTGGATGATTAATTGGTCATCATACGTGGGACTGGAAATAGTTCTCTGTGACATATGTGGCTGCTTTTGCAGAGCTTATATCACACTTGAGGGATCAATCTATATTCATAGCCTTTGAAAAACGCGTGGTTCGGAAGTGTCCTAAAGCTATGTGGGCTACAGCATCCTTTGAGAAGTTTGTGCGACAGAGTAACCTCTGGTAAAACTGCTGATGCTCCCACATAATTCAAGGTTGGTTCTGCCGGCGCCTTTTAACCCAGTTTCGTAAGATGAGACGACAAATTATGGGTTGATAGTTCCACTGTACTGGTACGTATCTCCATTAGATATGCAATATCATCTATACCGAGAATGTGTTATCAGTTTTCAACTCCATGCTCATATGTTGGTTGGCATGCCTTCGGCTCCTGTTACCCTTTTCTATCCTTTGATGGACAGCTGTGGTTCATCAGCTTTCGCACAAAGACTGCGGATGATGATATACAGAAAGCTCTCGTTACAATAAGCTATGATGAATCGGATGTAGCCATCTGAGGGCACTCTTTCCTTTGATTTATATAAATCCTATTTGTATGGGATATAAGCAAAAAAAAAACACACTAGACTGTTCATAACTGGAAAAAAATCTGTGACGCAGTCAGACGAATCAAAATTCTGCCGAAATTTCAATGATGCTAGGCACAGAGTCCACAGGAGAAACAGACTTTGTGCAAGGCTTTGTAGAAGCTGGTAGCAGGTGGGCCAGTGATACTTTTGGGATGTTTACAGACGGGATCCCCATATTTGAAATGCCAGCTAGGATGAATCCTGCTCGCTGTACAAATATTCTGGATGATCAGGTTGTGCCATTTACTAATGCCACAATCTGATCATCCAGATCAGGTTGTGCCATTAGTGGAAAGACCTGGGTTCAAATCGCAGTAAATGATGCGAGGAACTTATGGGATTCTTTTTGCTCAGTGGTTGAGTTAATCGGTCTCAGGCAAGGATACCAAGGTATTTGTGTCCAGGGAACTCTGGTGTTTCCTCCATAAAAGCAGTTAAACCACCAGAGAACACACCTAATTTACAGGCGTATTACACATAGGCAGATATTACCTTGATAGATCTGCTTGAGATACTTTAAATGTATATTTTGTTTTAGATTTCTATTTTATTCTTAAAATCTCAGAATCTACACGTTGGTGTAAGCCTGCAGAATAGGCAAAATACATGCAGTCGCATGCAAGTGTATTTTAATTCCTAGTATTGGTATTCTATTTTTTTTTCTTACTTTCCACAATTGCATTTTGCTTTTTTCTCACTTGCTCTGAGAAAGCTCTTCTAGGCTCGCTTTTTTAAATCTCTATACAATCTTTGTTCCACCAGAATTTTGGGTGCATTGAGTTATTTGTTCTGCTCCTTGGACGAAAAGCATCTCTCTCTGACATGTTTCAAATTTTGGATATATTTGTGCATGATTTGGACAACATCAAAGGTTGCTAGGCAATCCTCCACAGTTTCGCTGAAGAAATGATCCATTATTTGGTTTTTCTGAGCCTTCGGAATCCTTCCAAAGCGATATATTCATATAGGATTAAGTCTTTGGATGTATTTCTTTTCTCTGTCCAATTCTGCAGTCCTGGTGCAGGGTGGATGATGTCGGTCTTTGCTATGACCATACCGATTCGTAGATTTTTAGTCTTGGTGGATCGAAATTGAGGCATTCAATTTTTTTTCTTGCTTTTGTAACTGAGATACATTTAATAGAGCTCTCACCCGAGAATGGTTCATTTGGAGTGCAGAAAAAATGTACCTTAACTTCGACCAATTTATGATCAATCATGACTTACACCAGCGATAATGAAACTTTTGCAATCCATATGCCAAAAACAAGCCGAAATAAAAATATCTAGATTTTTACTGTCCTAGATGACTTTTCGGTGATCGGGTTCCTTGTCGGTAATGGGTTTCTGTCTCTTTTGAGATCTGTCCTTGATTCTTTGGTTTTTCACTTATCACTCCAGCCATGTTCAAGAAATCCCACTCAGATATTAACTTCTCTGGAAGAGTTCAGTCATCAGACCTAAAACCTCATACTGGCTTTTGGACTCCTACTTCTAAATGTTTCTGAATCAAAAAGGGTGGGGGGTTGGCGAATGGAGGGGGTTAGTTAAACGAATTCTTTGGTTAGACACATTATCGCAATCATCTTTAGATATTTTCTGAAATCATTTAAGAATACTTTTGTTCATTTTTCAGAAATGATTTTAGCAGTCAACGGGCCGAGTGAGGGTTATGATCAAACAGTAATACTTGATTTTAGGCTTTTCATTTCAGTGAATCAAAATAACCATTTTATTATTGAATCAAAACAAAAGTCCTGTTTATAAATTACTCAAAATTTGTCCTAATGACAGGGTGCTGCTGCACGAAACTCCAGGGCAAGATATTAAATTGTAGAGCCCAATACAGATACCACATATTAAAAAGTACCAGAAATGCACGCAAAAAACGTTCGTAATATAAATGGAGGTCAATAAAGAAATAGAAAGTACTGACAGTTAATATTAATGGAGGGAATACGTGAATATATTGGAGCAAGACTTCGAAAATATAGAGCGCCTTTCATCTTGTTCAGAAACTTAAATTCTTATCTTCTTTCCCTTTACTCTGATTTTATGCTTACAGAATTGCTCGCTGGCAAAGTTAATGTCCTGTTCATCCATCAAAAATCCTTTCGTCGTTATTTCTTATCCATCAACGGCATTACCATAATTCGGTAAAAAGATAAAGAAATTATCTTCCATAATGCCGACTTCAGGTAAGAATTGTGTTACTCGGATCTGCAGGGGCACGAGATGAATGCAAAAGAAGCGTTTATTCAAACCACGTACCAAATGGAAAAGAAAAACATCGGAATCCATAAAAGCGGGCCGAATGTAAAGGAGGCGAGAATCGAGTTAATGTCATATAAACAGGGGAGTCACGAGCCACGTTAATCGGTTTATCCCCATCACCAATGATGCTGACGTAGTGGAAGAAAGGAGGAAGGGGAAAAAATATAAGATTATGGATCATATCCAAACATCAAAGTACCCGTATGGGACGCTGGAAATGAACCGAGGGAAAACAGTAAAATTAAATCTATCACGGAAGATGGCTTAAGTTATCATGGGGAAGGGGGGCTTCTCGGCACGAGGAAACGCTTCTGTATTCTGATGAAATGAACGGGCTGGAATAAGAAACTACTGCATAACTTGACAGTTTACGATTGTCAGCAAGACTTAAGTATATTACTCGTAGCGCCATCTACAGACACATCGACAAAAATTACATTTTTTTTTGTAATATTTTAAAAACAAAGTTTATCTTTTGTTATTTATAAACTGAATTGAATGGAGATGCCTCGTTCGAGTCGTAAAATCTCATATAGACGTTCTTTGTCGTTTACCAACTCTCCACGGGTCATCAATCGCTTTTCTGTGAAAATCACATTTCGGAAGTTATTTTTCCGGTACTTAGCCAGAAGGCAGTTTCTTATTAAACCCAACGTGAGCATCATCCTTTTTCGCTTCGTCCAAAGGCAAGTTTTACTGCCTGGATAGCAGTTGTCGGTCGCTGGAGATTAGATGTTGTTGGTTTTAACGGGTTTCCTGTTTCTTTTCTTACTTAACTCAGAGAGTTCCTTCTCACAGCCGAAAGTGATAGGTATTACAAGCAAAGTCTCCGTAATTTACCAGCGAACGCTTTCTTCGGGGAATGCTACTTTGACGGGGTTATTTAGCGATGTCATGCGACTTTCGGTGCAAGGGAAAGGCGACCGCACACTTGTTATAAACACTTCGGATCACTACAGGCAACGCGCCTTTCTGAAGGAGACGTAATGGCTTGTCTCGTGAGCGAAAACGGTCCAGGTTAATAAGAAATAACCATCCTACTTTGTGTTGGCTGGCAGCAAAATAAATTCCACACGAGCCATTTAGTTGTCCTCTTCCACCTACGGAAACAGGAGATGTGAGCCATAAAACCTGCTCCCAATCTTGCTGGACCTTTCTTGTAAAAACTTTGCCCCACAGAATGGAATCGTTACAGTCAGGTTGTGGAAATTCGGTTTAAAGAACATTAAATTCACTAAAAACACTACAAGAGTTGCTAGCAGTACATTTCGCACATACCTGAAGATTTTCTACTAAATCTTCGTCCGATCTTACTCTTCATACCCTCGTAAATATTATTATTTTTTATACCGAAGTGTACAAGGTTCAACAGAGACCAGTTCCTGGTGTGGTATTCCAGAACATCAATCTGGTGATACTTTGGAGAGCAGGTGATCAGCTGTTTGACCTTATGAAGGATCGAAAATTATAGTGTATGAAATTACATTAAGAACCAAACAGGTTACGAGTGTAGTTATAAAGTTTATGCGTGCAGGGGGTAGTCAGTTTAAGACTCATCCCAAAATCAAGGCGCAGATACCCATCTGCATGTAGTGGATCTAATTAAGACTATTACATGAGAGAAAAATGGAGGTTTGAAGAATCCACGTTACAGGCCGAGCTTTTCTCGTGCGATTTCCATACCTTCAATCCTCTGAAAGAAACATCTAAAGGGGCGTCGATCACAGTCGAATGCTAGCCGGTTATGTGTAATTAATGTCATCAGAAATGGAGCTTTTATTATGCTACTACTCTTCTTTAGAACAGTCATAGCACAATCGGATTAAAATATAGACAAATTTCTGTCTAAATTACTGTGGAATAAATGTATTTTCTTTAAAGTACAGAGCAGTCCTATTTTTTTATTTTAAATAATATGAAAAACAAAACAAAAAAAGGAGACCAGTCCAGAACTTCGCAAGTACCTCTGTTCCTGAAACAGTGCTTTTTCAACTGGTGGTGCTTCACGTGTGAGATGGCATGCAGGGGTAGGATGTGGCGAATTTAGGATTCACAGCAACATCGTAACAAATATACTTTCGCTGCTTTGTTGTTTATTTATAGTTTTCTGTTGGTGTATGGTGAAGACTTTGAATCAGCCAGTTGATATTCTAGAATGCTTTGAACTTCGGTTAGATTTTCTCGCTATTCCATGATATGTAACTTTACGTTGCTGCATGCGAACACGTGTGCCTTTGTTGTTATGCAGAGTGAGTTCGGATAGTTTCAGAAAACAGCTGAACAAATTACTTGATAGTCGCGTTTAATTTCATTAATATTCATGTGGGATTATGTTACGAAGTTAGTGCCAAAAAACAGATAGACATCATTGGTTTTTGTACCCCTTCTGTTAAAAATCTATTATAATAAAGTAATATGCCATCTAACCCACTTTACAACCGACACAATACAACGAGCGACACTGAAACAACTGCTATGTCCGAGAGAAAACAAAACCTTGTATAAATTGAAATCTTGAGTGTCCGCCTGTTCGCTCTCTCCTCCAACCTTCTTTTTTTATCAGCGGGGGGGGGGGGATGCGAGGGCTATGTATATCCGAAATTACAACCTGTTCCGGAGTACTAAAATGGTAGGATAGGATCTTCGTTTTATCGAATTTCCAACGATTCCGTGCAGCATTCTTAACCCCCATCCATGTTAGTGATCAAGCACTCCCTCAGGATACAGGGGAGCGCCAGAGCGCCAACTTCTACAACAAGGATTAGTAATCTAGCACCTCTGTACATAAAGGTTTCATTGAAATACGATTCAAACATATTTCGATTAATATGCATTTAAAGTCCAAAACAATTTAGAAACTAATCAAAGTGTTCATCAAGGTGACATGCCTTTGAGCTATTACAGCTTCCGTGGGCAACCAGGGATACTGGAAATAATAATAATAATAATAATAATAATAATAATAAAGAAATAAGTCTTGCATCTCTTCATATACACAGAATTGGCTTTACATTAGCAACACTTATCTAATACCTTGTGGCCACCTTTTTCCCGTATTGTAGTGCTACCCATGCATCGCGCAATATGTCCAGTAATACCCACTCATTAAGTAGATGGTCATAGCATCGACCACTAGGTTCCAAGCATGCTTAGGTTGAGATCGCTAAGTGTGCGAGGACGAAGAATTTATTCTCATGTTCCTGAAAACAGTTAGCAATCTGGAGACCTTCTGGATCAACCGTCACCATGAAGGGGTGTACCTGGTCGACGAATAGAAAGATAGACGTTCCCATCGTGCCATTGATTAACAGTTAGCAGAGGACCCAGGGGATTCCACGAAAACTCCCAAAACCATCGCACCACCGACTCCAAATTCGACCGCCTGTCGAATACCAACAGCGCATCCAGGTGCCATGGCCTCGTGTTGCTTTCTCCAAATGCGGATACGCCCATCAGCGTAAGAAAGTGTAAACGGGATTCATCAAACCAGGCGACATTATTTCCACATGTCGGTGGTCCAGTGTTGGTGCTGACTTGCTCAACCAAGGCACAGTGAGCATGAATATCTGTGACGGCCGTTGACTGTCATAGTCTTATACGAGCTAAAATCCGGCGCATAGTCCATATGGATATTGGCCTTGCTATTCTTACCTTGTACTGGGTGATTGGCTGAGTGGCTGCTGTGTTAAGAGACGAAACACAAGACGCTTACCATGGGCGTCGAACAAGTGTGAGATTTGGCTGGTTGCACTACCGCTGTTGAGCCAGCCACTGTAGACTCATGACACCACAGAAAGGGAGCACTTAGCCATATTGTCGAGAAACTGTCACCTGCACGTCTTGTCCCATCAATCATTTCACGATCGAAGAGAGAAAGTTCTCAACGCCAACCCACTTTTCCTCGCAGGCACGTAAAACTGATCGCTACGTGTGCGAACTACAATCTTATAGCAGCCGTTCTCAACTTCGAACCCTCACCAGCTTCACAGATTAGTCCATTCCTAAATAACGGGCGTACTGCTAATGCAAAGCAAAATCAATGTATATTGCTTATATTATTGGAATTTTTCTTAATTGAAGGCTAATGATGTATTACCATTTGTTTTGATGAGGCAACCATTATCCTGGTCTACATCAGAAGCAGTTTTCAGTTAAGAAATACTTAAATTAGCCAAAATTTGTGTATAATTCATAGGCAAGCAGTAGCTTCCGAAGGGATGGACTCTACTGAAATTGTGAATGAAGCTGCTAAAATAATTACAGTAGGCCCACGATTTAACGGATTAATTGGGGGAAGGGGTGTCCGCTGTTGCCGAAAGTCCGTTAAATCGAATGTATTTTAAAAACATATATTAATAATGAACTTACAATTTACAAGATGTATAAAATGTTATTATAATGTACAATAAGTAATTTATACACGCCACTAAAACATCTGTTAAAAATAAATTTACGACAGGAACCAAACTTCATTTTAATTAAACACGTCAAAAAGTATACAATGTAATTAATGGAGTGTTTCCACCACTTTTTTATTATTTTTTTCCCCCTTAAAGCTCACACAGTTGTTTTCAATGTGAACATTAGTTTTTCATTTAAATCCATTTTAGAGGAAAAAATACTTTAAAATTCTTAAACTCCATTGAAAACAAAACATACAAAAACGTTAAAAAAGATACATAATATTTAATATTAATTTAATTGACAGAATCACAATTTTCAGAGTCAGAAACAACTGTCATATGGAGGGAGAGGTGTTAATTCCTTGCTGATAGAGGGTTCTGGTAAAGCAGGTCCAGTTGATGAAGTGGTCATGAAGAAATCATCAAGCTTCCGTTGCCTTACACCTTGATGCTGCTTCCTTATTACTGTATATTGAAATTCTCTAAAATGTTTATAATAAGGAAGCACATCAGGGTCTGATGATGATTCGATATAATGTATGATGTCACCCATACGTTGTCTTATAACAGACAATTTAGGGTGAGGTGCAATTGATTCTTCGTCTTTGTCATCATCATCGTCCTCTTGTTCTCCAGGAAGAAGATTTTCCGCAATCTCTATCTTACAAAAATTTTGATAGCCCGGATCACCTTCATCATTTTCGAGCCACTATTCCACATCATTCTGGACTTTGAGGGAGTTGAGGCGTCTAATTTTCGGGACACTTGCCGGCCCTCTGAGGGCCGGCAAGTGTCCCGAAAATTAGACGCCTCAACTCCCTCAAAGTCCATTTCAAGTTCTACGTCGTACAACTTCTTCCAAGCATTGGCCAAGGTAGTAATCGTTATATCTTTCCACTCAGCTGCTAAGTTAAGACAGCAGTATCTGATGTTGTATGCATGTAAATTTTGCAGTGTCCTGGTGCCTCTTGTATCTTCTTCTGCGTCTTCTGTTTCTTCCAAAACAACCATCACCTCTTCCAAAAACTTCTTCGTATACAAACTCTTACATGCGACGATTACACCCTGATCCATCGGCTGTATCAGTGAAGTAGTCTCAGGAGGCAGAAAAACACATTTAATTCTCCCATCCATGCTAACTGCTGTTATTGTTGTTATTGCTCCGGGGATATGCAGTGGTCATCCACTGCATATCCCCGGCATCCTCCGTATTTGGTGGTGACTGGCTCGAACTCCGGTCTAATCAAGAAGCGTGTGCTACGCACTGCTGCTCCTGCCCACTGAGGCGCCTCCATGCTAACAAACCTCTCAGCATTAGGGTGAGCAGATGCATTATCTAGCAGTAAAACAGCCTTTATTTCAGTAGAAGGAATTTTCAGCACACCTGGCTGATAGCGTTGCATATCAGGCGGATGTGCTGTTTGATGTGCGACGATATCAGATATAAATAGGTTTTAAATTTTTCCTTTACGACAGAAATTTTTTGTTCGTTAAATCCGAAGTCCGTTAAATCGAGGGCCTACTGTAATTTTATTAAAGAAACTAATCTGAATACATTATTTCGACGGCTGTGCACAGAATTATAGATTGCGAGTACTCGTATCTCTCTCTCTCTCTCTCTCTCTATATATATATATATATATATATATATATATTACAAAATACGTTGTCTCCAGGGTATGTTTTGAAGAGACTATTCGATCTAAGAAGTAAATACTTTTTTCTTAAAGAACTCAGTCCGCTCGTTGATTCTTTGATAGATCAGTTGCTCTGTCCGCCTGTATGCTCGAGTGATATTTTCCAAAAATCTGATGTATCAAAATTATCCCCTCGAGGCTTAGGAATTATCTTTTTAAAAGCAGTCTGTTTAGGCGAAAAATCTCTTTGAACTGAGTATCTTGTTATCCCTCGTTAATTACTCGCAATAAGAAAATATTTGAAATTTGCATCTAAAACGTGAATATTTCAGATTAACCAAGTATAAGATGACGCCTCAGTAGCCGAGTCCCAAGACTGGGACTGCAGTAGCACACGCTCTTTGAGTAGACCGGGATTCGAGCCCGACTGCTAAATACGGTCGATCTGCCAACCCGCACTGGACCAGCGTGGCAGATCGTTGAGGGGGCTTCCATCGTGCAGTGGATTGATAATGGCTGCGGATTTATTTTAAGATGGAGTGGAGAGACTCATTTTCAACTGCGTAGAGTCACGTGAATCAAAAACAGGAGAAACCTATGTAATATTCAACCGATTATAGCCGTCCATGATAATCCACAGTATTCATCAGGTATCCTGTAAACAGTCTTTAGAATGGGGGAGGGAATCGATCCATCTGGCCCACCCTGTGCGTCAGGTAATTAAGAATTTGCAGATAAAGGAACCACTAGGTGGCAGTGATCACAGTGTGCTGAAGTGGGATTTACTCAAAGAGGTAACTACCGTCAGGGGTAAAGGAAAGGGTTTTTGCTTCCGTAAAGGGGAGTACAGTGGTCTCAGACAGTTTTTAAATTCTGTACAGTGGGATCAACTGACGATGTTACCAACAGTAAATTCTAAGTGGGAAGCATTCAAGGAATTAATCGTGGAAGCTACTAGACTTTATATACCGATTAAGAAATATCGTTCAAGGTTTAGGCCTAAATGGTTATCAAATGAACTAATGAGACTCGTGACAGAGAAGAAAAATGCATGGGATGCATATAAATTATCAGGTGACGCAGAAGCCTGTGGCAGATATAAGCTAGTCTGTAATCAGGTCACAAAGGAGGTTCGGCAGGCGAAGGCGGATTACGAGAAATCTTTGGCAAAGGATGCTAAGAAAAACAGCAAGGATTTCTTTACTTATATAAACTCTAAAAGGAAGGGGATGAATATGATTGGTCCACTTGACATCGATGGTTCGACTGTTGATGATCCTGCTCAGATAGCAAACAAACTGAATGAGTATTTTGCATCTACATTCACACGTGAGGAATTATTACAGTTTGAAAATGGAAGAAGGTTATCAAATTGTAGCAGTGTGCTTAATGATTTTGTAATAACTGAGAGCAAAGTGGAGGAGAAATTGTTGAAGTTAAACATAAGAAAGGCACCTGGGGTGGATGGGATCTATCCAGTTATTTTAAAGGAGGCGGCAAAGCAACTAAGCAAACCCTTAGCCATAATTATGAGAGCATCCTTGGACTCAGGGGAGGTTCCCACGGACTGGAGATGTGCAAATGTGTCCCCAATTCACAAAGGTGGATCGAAGGGTGACACGAGTAATTACAGACCAGTTAGTTTAACTTCTGTTCCGGGTAAAATAATGGAGTCACTGGTTAAAGATGCATTGCAGGATCATCTAGACAAGACTGCAGCAATAATTCAAACACAGCATGGGTTTGTTAAGGGAAAGTCTTGTCTGACAAATTTGATTGGTTATTATGATGTGGTCACAAAGGAACTGGATGCGAAAAATAATTTTGATATCATATACTTGGATTTCAGGAAAGCTTTTGACACTGTTGCGCATGGAAGACTACTGTACAAATTGGAGCAGAATGGTATTAAGGGTAAGTTGCTACAATGGATAAAAGGATGGTTAAGTGGGAGAAGACAGAGGGTGGTAATCAATGGGTGCTGCTCTTCGTGGACTAATGTTATTAGTGGAGTCCCACAGGGTTCGGTGTTGGGTCCACTGTTGTTTTGTGTATTTATCAATGATATTGATGAAGGTATATCAGGCTTAATGTCGAAGTTTGCAGATGACACAAAGGTTGGCAGGGTTGTTAATGACAGTAATGGCAGTGTGCTACTGCAACAGGATCTAGATAATTTGGGCAGATGGGCTAAGAAGTGGCAACTGAAGTTCAACCTTGACAAATGCAAAGTACTGCATATGGGTAGAAGTAACCCCAGAGAAACGTACCAACTGTGTGGTACTACACTTAAGGTGGTAGAAAATGAAAAAGACCTGGGAGTAATTGTGCAATCAGATATGAAGTTTTCTGAGCAATGCAGACAGGCTGCTAGGGCAGGTCATGGGGTTTTGTCAATGATATATAGGAATTTTGCTAGCAGGGAAAAGGAGGTGATTGTCCCTCTGTATAAGGCAATGGTCAGGCCACGCCTTGAGTATTGCGTACAAGTCTGGAGGCCTCATTTTAGGAAGGATGTAGATTTGCTTGAGCGTGTACAGAGAAGAGCAACACGATTGGTGAGGGGAATGAAGGGATTCTCTTACCAAGAGAGGCTTAAGTTCTGCAAATTGCAGTGGCTGGAGACTAGGCACCTGCGCGGTGATCTGATTGAGGTCTATAAGGCCTTGAATGGGTTGAGCACGCTGAATTCTGATGGGATCCTTCCACTTGTTCAGATTACGAACCTACGGGGACATAAGTTCAAATTAAGAAAGGACAGATGTAGAATAGATGTGCGGAAATTTGCCTTTAGCCAGCGGGTGGTTAATTGCTGGAACAAACTTCCATCTGTCGTTGTGGAAGTTGATAGGTTAAATAAATTTAAGGAGGAACTGGACAGGCATTTGGAGGGAATGGTGTGATGATTTTTTTTTTTTTTTTGGCTGATGCTGCATAAGCTCCTACACTTGCTTTCTTGCATCATGTGCCACTACTACTACTACTACTACTACTACTACGTCATTTACAAGTGCAACGACTTGTGAAGAGTAAAGAGTTATAATTGTTCACTTCAGAGAAAATGAAAAAGAGAGGGGTATAAATATATTTTTCCTTTTACAACTGAGGTTTCAGATCGTGATAATAATTACCAAGGCAATATTAGAAGAGAGGCTTCAAAGCCTGAGATCAGACAAAGTTTTACATGAACATCTGGAAACCACTCCGTTGATAGGTGGTCACGTCCATCCCAAGCACCACGTGTTAGACAACTATAAATATGCTTGGCCTTCGAGGAGGCAGTAGTAATATTGTGAATGCAAGATGCTGCGATTGAAAAAGTTAATACTTCCAGCGCGTAATGATAACAGGGTGCCACATAAGCAATCGATCTGCAAATGGAAGCGGACTAGTCCTGAAACCGTCACGAAACTACCGGAAAACCTCCGAAGCTGATAGAACATGTTAGGAGAGCTCCGCAAAGAATCGTCTGCCCGAAACGCAGGTCAACGTTGCCGCAGCACATAAACGGGACGTCAGTAAGACGACTGGGATACATGTCACCACCAGCAGTGCAGAGGCCGCATAACATGTATGTACAAATTTGTATGTATTTGTCTTGGGCGGCACCTGGAACGTTAGTTCATCTCCGCCTCGTTTCACTTTTAAATTAGAGGATTCTACAGAAACGGCCAGAAGTGAACTGGCTGTTTGGCTACCCGGAATCAGCAGGTCGGAAACGCGCCACCACCACGGGAAGGTAGACCAGGGGCAACCAACCGGCGGCAGCAGCAGCAGAAGAGATGGACGCCAAGAGCCCAAGAAAGTACGAGCCAAAAATAGTATTAAAAAAAAAAAAAAAAAGGAACTTATACAACTGTACAAAAATTAAATACTGTACACAAGATAACCTCAGCAGATTGAGGTAAACACAGATGATACTTTGAGGTTTCAAAGTAAACAATACAAGTAATCTTTTGCATATTAACATAGGCGTCTCCGTAGCCAGGTGGGAAGGAACAGCAGTGCGTACCACACGCTTCTTGATTAGACCGGGGTTCGAGCCCGTCACCTCCAAATATGGAGGATGCGGAAAGGTCAGGGAATGACCACCGCATATTCCCGAGCAATATGGCCTTAGTTGCTAATGCTCCTAAAAACTAAACAACAACAGCATATTAACATAAATATTAAAAAAAAAAGTCAAAGAAAATAATTAAGGATAACAGTACCATTCAACCGACAAAACTTTACACAAGCATTTTAGCCCAGAAGCAGGCACAACCCTTACAAACAGTTGAGGTTAAATCCAGTAAGTCCTACAGTGAATCACCAATAACAAAGTCACAGTCAGTTAACAGCCATCCGAGCAAAGGAGAACAGGAATTTTCATCGCCGACTTTCAAAAAAAAAAAAAAAAAAAAAAAAAAAAAAAACACAACACACAGAGCACAAGTCCAGAGTTGCAGATCTTGTTGAGAAAATGGACGTCATTGCAGTGAAGGTGAAGAGTCTTGGGGTGAATTTGAAACATTCGCAGGTGCAGTCATTGCAGAAAGGATTGCAAACCTTTTATTGAAGATTGCCTTAGCAAAATCCTGAAGAGCGCGGTAACTCGTGGCATTTGATACAAAATTAGGTTCCAATCCTGATGAAAAGTTGGGAATTGCATTCTGCAGAATTACTCGAAATTCACTGTATGAGGGACAAGAGTACAATACGTGCTGCCAATCTTCCACACCGCCACAATGACAGAGTTTCGTAGGAGACAAGCGAAATTTAAACAGTTTCTTATTTAATGATCCATGTCCTGATATCAAATAGGAGGTAAACAAGTCAAGGCTAAACCAGACTGTAGATTTTTTTATCCATAAGAGAGTCAACTTCAGGAAAAAACTTACGTGTTACGCTGCCCAGTGTTGTGCCATCCCACCTACTCTGCCACAAATTGATCAACTCTTGCCAAATTCTTTGTCGTTCAGCTTTAACATCGACTTGAGTGTTTATAGAAATTCCTAAAGGATTTGAGTGGGAATCTGACATTTCAAGCGATAACATAAGCCTCTGAAAATTACGTAGAGATCGAGTGGTAACGTCCCAGCTAAAACCTGCAAAGCAGGTGTTGAAACTGTTCGACAAATCTTCAAAATAAAAAGTATTTTGAAGATTTGTCGAACATTGTACACTGGATTGACATCAATTTTGATGGAAATTGTACAGTCCGCACCCTATGGAACCAAGCGCCAGCAGCATAGGCAACCATAGGGAGATTGTTAGCAACTAAGGCCATATTGCTCCGGGAATATGCGGTGGTCATTCCTTGACCTTTCCGCATCCTCCGTATTTGGTGGTGACGGGCTCGAACTCCGGTCTAATCAAGAAGCGTGTGCTACGCACTGCTGCTCCTTCCCACCTGGCTACGGAGGCGCCCATAGGGAGAAACACAGAGTTATAGTCCGCATGATATTGGCTACCACGGTCGTACAGCTGTCCACAAGGCGCTAAGCACACTGAATAACGCCAGACGCTTCTAGCTTGGTGTATAAGGTCCGCCGTTCATGGATCGCAGAACAATGTGAATGGAAAGTTTGGAGTGGAGTAATAGTATATGGTCTGCCAGTCGTGGAGTTGTTGTAATAGGGTTTTAGGAGCATCAGTGACTAAGGCCATATTGCTCCGTGTATATTGTTTGTAAACTGCGGGTTCTGAGATTGATTTTTTGTTTGCTGGACGAAAAACCTGAGTTTTCGGGAGAAAAAACCATGCTACCCTCGCCTGAGACCGACTAACTCAGTCACGTTGTGAAAAAGCCATAAAATTTCCTCACGTCATCCACGAAACTCGAACTTGAGTCTTTTCCACCAGGTGTGGGGAGAACGACGATCCTACTAACTGTGCTACCCATCAGGGTAACCTGACCGGCAACCCAAAGGTCGCGGGTTCGATTCCCACCTCGGGCTTGGATCAAAGTACTGCAAAAACCTTGGGAGGTGCAATATGGCCACAGAAGCCGATGCGCCAACAACTACCAAAATCACATCACCATCAGGGTAACAGTCGTGCCTGGGTGTGGCGCATGTCAAGATAAAGCTATCTGCTGGAAATTTCATCATTCCGATAATGAAACTCGGTGGATGCAGCGTGAGAGTCTGGGCTGTTTTTCGTGGTTTGGTCAGGGACCATTGCTTGTTTTTTTCAAAACCATGAATGCTGAGTCTATCTAGATGTTTTGGACAATAATGCATTAATTGTGTTGTGTCAGCTCGTCGGGGAAGGTCCATACCTGTATCAGCAAGACAGCGCTCTACGTCATATTGTCCATGTTCTGACAGACTGGTTTGAGGAAACAATTGTCGAAAAGATGGATCGGCCACCGAGAGCTCGGACCTCACTCCTACCGGGAACCTCTGATTGTCGAGTGCATCTCAGGAGAAACTGGTAAGCGCTTTGAAGACCAAAATTGCAGAAAACATCAGAGGACATTTACAAAAAAACTGGTGGAGAGTGTTCCACGTAGACTAGAGGCTGCCATGAAGGCCAAGGGTTTCAGCAAGTGTTATTAGTTTTCCCGTAAATAAAGGTTATTTTTAGATATGCAAGTGTTCGGATATTAATGGTAGGGCAGTGTACATGAGATCTAGATGTAAACGCAGCTCGAGTGTTATTTTACAATTTTTGATCGACTGTGAAGTGTCTGACACAAAATTTTATTCCCACATGTGTTTGAAGCGACAGATTTGAACTCACGGCAGGGCGCAGTAGGGAGATAATGCGCGGGTATTGATCTGACGTAGGTGGTTCTGATTCATTATCGTAACCGATGGCGGATGTCAAAAATGAACGTTTGACTATCACAAAGAGGGTTATTACAGGCATCAAGACGAGACTCCACTGATGACTTGCTCCACTACTATCATTAGAATTGGGCTTTTCTTTTTAATCTCGTTTCTTTTTTAAACTTTTTTCTGTTTAATTATTTTCATTTATCTTAATATTCGGCACATCTGAGACAATTATTACAACTCCAAAAAACGTGCAGAAAAGTCCACACATAAAAAGGCTCCTTTGGTTCGAAATGCGCGAAATGAAAGCCGGAAAAGAAAAAAAACAAGCAATTTCAGAGCTTTGCATTTTTCTTCAGGCGAGCACTCCTTCTTTGAGACATTAGTGCACAGACCTCGTAGAATTTGCCTTCCTGAGGGTATTTTCTTCATTTCAAACAACTATTAATATATTTTTGTGCTTAGGCTGGGATATTACGGTGGAAGCAACTTTTTCTCTTTTAATTAGTTTTTTAAGGAATTTCCTGATTATTCGAGATAATACAACACAACTGAGCGCATGGCAGGCAGGAGAACTCTTTGTTTGTTTTCTTTCCCCCCATTCTTCTTCTTCTTCTTTTTGGCCAAAAGAAAAGAAATCAAAGAGCGAATCTGTATTTGTAATGAGGCCACAGCAGACTGATTCCAAAGTTAATTCGGCCGCCTGGATTTTTAATTTCTGACTGCAGTTTACGACATTCTTTGATGTAGCAATATACAATTTGCTTTAGGAGGAGGTTGGGAAAAATTAATAACAGTACCAATAAATAAACAACATGTATCTATTACGTGTGATTATTATTAGTGCTGTTGGTTTTTAATTAAGAAATTCAATTTATCATGTGACTTCTAGAATTATAGATACAAAAGGTCTCTCGCTAGATGTCAGCGCCTACGTTGCATAAGCATGGCTTCAAAATGTGGGAACGGATCCACTTTAATCGGTATGCATTTATGTATTATTCACAACACAAACTTGCATTTCATCCCTCAAAAAAAAGGCGAGAATAGACATTATCACAGTCCTTCGTAACCCAACAGCGATTTCGCCATTCATTTGTGGAGGTACGAGTTCGAATTCAGTTAGAGACTAGAGGGAATCGTAAAGACCTCTTCAACTGGAGCTTTAGTTCCAGTCGAAGAGGTCTTTACAAATACCTCTAGGATCACAAGTGGAAAGAAATGCGGTTCCCCAATGATTTCTAGGCTTTACAGGCGCATACTATGTAAATTGGCGCCTGTGAACGTATATACAATTCTACCGAGCTATATATACACGATAAAGATCGCGTGTAAGACCATATGAATTTTACACACCATCTATGCAACATGGGGAGGGGGAGTCTGTGGTCACGGAGCGAAAGACATGGGTGGGCAATGATTAATGTATATTAACAAGGCAGAGTTCAATGAGATCTATTTTAAAGTTTTCTGGTTGTGAAGGGCACAGTTCTTCCTCCTTACACCAGTTATCAGATGGTAATATTAGCTTCGCTTATGTAAACTAAAAAGGTCGCTCGTTCAAAATAATTTGGCAATTCGAGTTTTATTCACTGAAACGAAAAAGAAAAGCATTACCCCACTTAAAAATAACAAATAAAAGATATGCATGGTCTGCCGTGTTTATTTCTAAGCTTAGATTATTTGTTGACTGAGCCTATTTTGCCATATTTGGGCTCAATTTGTTGAATTTAATGCTAAAAATGAAATAAGTATTAGTATTTAGATTACAATTTGTAAATTTAAAATTTGCCTGATCAGCTGCTTTTTATTTTCTCTCTCAATGGGAAATTTGTTCCCTATTCTCAGTTTAGTCTAAAAACGTCATCGGAGTATATTTCTGAAACACATTTCAGAAGTACACCGATGACGTTTGCTAATCAAAACGTAAACCGATTTTATTTGAAGAAAAAAAAAATACAAAACACAAGCGTTATATATGTCATGTTTGCTCTTAATCATTAAGTGCATTTAACTGCATAGAACATCTATCTGTATGAAGGCAGTTTGGGTTGCATCTTCTTACCCTACAACCATTGTGTTATTTTTTTACCCTTCAAATAAAACTGGTTTACGTTCGCATTACAAGCACAAAGATGGCGTTTTAAACCAAACCTCGGATAGAATCAAACTTTCCCACTAAGAAAAAAAGCAAATTAGGCAAATATTTAAATTTAGGAATGGTAAAATCTAAAACGGTAACACGTGTGGCAATACAGTTCCCGGATGAGTGCTGTTGCGGTCATGTTCGATGAGTTTAGAAATAAACGGAAGTGGTACGTTGTACTTCAAACTTATGTTCCGCCTCTGATTTTGCAATGGAGCAAACTAACGAACGCCATATTTTGCTTTAAACTGAGAAAATTTAAAACAGAAACGTATGAAACTGAAATGTTAAAAACTGTTTATGGTGATTAAACGTTAAGTCATACCAGTTTTAACGGTATTAGCGGTTCAAAGATGGACGTGATGATGTCGTCAAATTCTGAATGAAGATTTAGGGAAATGAAAGGCTGCCGCACATACTCACGGGTGGGAAGAAACAACGAAGAGTGTCATCACGCGAAGCCTTCGTTTTTGTCAAGACAATCCTAATTTCCTCGACTGTATTGTCACTGGCGAGTGTTGAATATTTCAGTACGACCTAGAGACGAAGGGCCAGAGCTTGCAGTAGACTTCAGAATCATCACCAAAGCCCAAAACGTTTCGTTAACAATGTCTTCACAACGAGTGCAGAATGGGTGGGGCATTATCACACAACAAGAACCAGCTGCCTTTCTCTTGAAATTGCTGCCTCACCAGTCTTTGAAGTACCTGTACATAGAACGCAGCATTGACTCTGTTCCCTTTAGGTACCAATTCCTTGTGAATCACACTGTGCTTGTCGAAAAACATGGTCGGCATTGTCTTGATCCTGGACTTCTGTAAACGAAACGTTTTGGGCCTTGGTGATGCAACATGGCATTGTACTGATCAACCATCAACCCTACTTTTCCGACCGGCGGATTCGTTCCTCTTTACCAAAATGAAAACTGCTCAGAGTAAAGATATTTTGGGATATTAAGAACATTAAAAAAAACCTAAGTGCCGAACTGAACATCATCTCTTTGGATGCCTTCGCTGACTCTTTTCAGAAACTGTTAGAATCGTGTAATAGGTGCATTCAATCAGGTGGGGATTACTTTTAATAAAAATAAAACCATTTTTGAGGTCCTTCACTTTGTGAATTTCACCCCAAGTACAACAAAAGCACACAGTCCTTATACCTAAAAATAAGCTAAAGAACCCAGTGGCTTTGAAACACTGTATATTAGATATTTTTGCGTAATGATCTCTGAGTAACAAAATCACTGTTAACCAACATATCTTGTGGGGGTAGGGGACACGTACAACATGATCTTATTAAAATTTATAAAATTTAGTGCATCCACTTTAAGTAGCACCTTGTACAACAATTTTATTACACTCTTTTGATATTCAAACTCGTAAATGTTTCAGTCCAAATAAAATTCTCTGAAAAACAACCATGTTCTACAAAAATAAATATTTAGAGGAAGTTTAAAACCCAGAGAGGGAGTGCATGCGCACCCCAATGAGGGGCCCTCGGTTGGCTGACTATTCCAAATGCTGGAAGTAGAGGAAGCGAACGAAAAGTCAATTAGATGTGTTTGGAACTTTAAAATGTTTTTCATCTACTTTTAATTTAGTTGAGAGTTCCCCAGGATTTTGTTTATTTTAATAACTGTTGTTCTAAACATTTAAATTTAAATGTTTGTATTTTTCATTAGAGAGAGATCTTTACTTTGATGGGCACAGAGAAAAGATCTGCATGCCCATCGCCCGCGACGACTTTTAAAGAAGAAATATGATAATATTAGTTATATGAATGCGCGGTTAAGATATTTTGAAATACTGCCGCATCGCATCTTTTCATATATTTGCCTCTTAGTCGTACTATTCCATGAAGAGAGAAGTTGGGAGAAAGAAACCCTGAAATGAACGGCTAAATCCGTAAAGTGCAAGCGCATTTATGAAAAACAAAAACTCAGAATTCAGGTGGGTTATATCAACAAGTAAACTAAAACAACAGCAACTAAAATTATAAAAATGCATCCAATCCGCCAACACTGCATATATCTTAAGGATATTATCAACTGAGCGAAGAAGACAACTGTTTATGCAACAATTTCTTTTACAAAGGAAATTGTTGCAGAGATAATTGTCTTCTCCTTCGTTCAGTCGATAATATAAAGTTATATTTCGCATTCAGAGTTCAACGCCGTATTCGCATCATTACATTTTCATTTATTAATGTCTCTGCTGTCTTTATTAATTTTTTTTTCCTTTTATTCTTCATCAGAAGGGAAATTTCTCACGTTTCCCATTCATCCACTTATGCCTGGACTTGCCTAGCCGTACAGCAAACGTTTTTCCTTTGCCATACACAAACCTCCCTTTGCACATGTACACGAATTTTTTTCCCCCCGATTGTCAACATATTTTTCTCGAGTATGATCGAGAAAAAAAATCCCCTTACACCGCTTTTCTTTCCGAGAAAAGCTTTTCATTCACTGATTTAACGAAGATGGTGTTTTAATTAGCCCATTAACTAAATCTTGTTCATGAAGAGAATTAAAAGTGATATAAAAAACGAAGATGTCACAACTTGGAAGCAAAAACACAAACCCGCTATAAGCATCTTCAGTTGTTTCAAAGTCTTTTTCCGGGTTTATTCGTGGATCAGAGGGTAATGAAATTAAAAGCACCGATAAGATATGGGCATTTTAAAACTCTCACACGTCCGTCGATGATAAAAAGACAAGCGTGCATCCTTTATGGCAAATTGCCAAGGTTTTCACTGTCGTCTTTTTTTTTTTTTTTTAAGAGAAAAAAACTCAAGAACATTTAAAATCTTATTATTTCAGAAACCCAAGCAACTTTATATGGTCCATACATGTAAGACGCGTATATCGCCTTCTAAAATATACAGCGATTACATTTATTCATCCCTTTCCTCCAATTCTAGTGAAAAAATATAGCTGATCACGTGTTTCGCGTATCTTTAACATGGCTGAAAATAGCCAAGCTCTACTTCTGCTTTTCTGTTTTATTAAGTTATTAAAAAGTTTTGTTTTTGGGAAAAAACGAAAATTAACATAGTTTGTTGCTAAATTTCCTACATCTAGGTTAGAGCTAAGAAATATGAACGTTTGTTTCATAGTTTATTAATGATAATTTCTTCTTCTTCCCCGTACTCAAGTTACCTAATTCAATTTTTTTGGCTTTCCATCTAGGAATTGCAATCGGAGATAATCTAGAGCTAATCTAGAAAAAGCCCCGAGCAAAGTGAATTTAAATTAAGTTATAAAAGCGCTGATGAAATCGCTGTAGTTTCTAAACCACAGAATCACTTCAGCCACCACAGAACATGCGAGGGAAAGAAAAGAATAACAGACTTTATATACCAGTAAAATAAGTTTCAGTCTTATGGAAATGCATTAAATCTAAAGTGGTCAAATCATTGCGGTATTGCGGCATCCAGTTCGCTCACGAATATGAAGAACGAGTTGTATACATGTCTGTGCATTATAAAACATGAACAAACATGAAAATTACAGGGGAACGCTGTAGGTGGATGCTCCAACCGAAGTTTTTCAAACAAAACCGCTCGTACAGATGTGAATTCAACACACAACTCTGAATTGCCATACATTGCTTGAATTCTCTTCCGACCAACAGCCCTCAGCACCCAAGAAGTGCACAAGAGCATGGTGGTCCTGTTTCGAACGATTGTGCGATTTGTATAATTTTTCAAGCCTTTTAAGAAAGATGAAAACTTCAATGTTTTGCCTATTTTAAAAATACGTTAAAGATAAGGTTTAATGTAAGAGAAATGTTTATCGTTCTTTAGGGTAAGTATATTGGACAGTGTGGTACTGTAAGCTGGTATTGGCCTAGTGGAGGTTCATCCTTGGAGAGTAGATATAGGCGACTATTCTCGGAAATCAGTATGCGGAATAATGACTTCTGCAGAACCCCATAGTCATTTCCGAGAATTCTGGAGTGTCTCGAAATCCACCAAAGTTCTCGCTGTTTCCCCCTGAGTTTTACAAACAAAATTTAAGATTTTTCAGGCTTCGTTCGTGGAAATAGAAAGGATATGTTCCAGAGATAAGGTGTGGACACGTGTTGTGTCTTACATAGGGCGGCCACTAAACGTTAGTTCAACTTCGCCTTGTTACCCTGTGATGAAGTATAAAACTCTGTAAAATGGCCAGAAATGAGCGTAGTGCTGTTTATGTATCCAGAGATAAGATAAGAGAATGGCCTATAACTCTGCACTGAAACTGCATTCCAGATGAAGTTGTTGTGAAAAGATGGAGATCGGGAGGACCAATGCTGCTCCCACTTTAGTGGCTATCTTTGAACCGTAGGAGAGCATTCTTTCTCCACTGTTCAAAGCAGTGATTTGTTTGGTTGATTGGCTGGTTCGTTGTTATACGGTTTTAGGCGCATCAGAAATTTAGGCCATATTGCGCAGTACATAATATGCCTGTAAATTGCGCATATTGTGTGGTCGATTTGTTGTTTACTGGACGAAAAACCCGAGTTTCCGAGAGAGAAAGCAATCATACCTTTGCCTAAGACCGATTAACTTGGCCATGTTGTGAAAAAACCTATAAAAATTCCTCGTATCATTGACGGAATTCAAACTAGTCTTTTCCATCCGTTGTGGGAAGGACTGTGATTATACCAACTGTGCTACCCACGAGGCAGCACCAACCCCTATCTAAATCAAATGTTTTCCATCGTGAATCTGAAGGCCATTACCAACGGATTTAATTACCCATATTAGATGATCTGGAGGATTCTTATCATAAAAGCGTAGTTCAACAGAAGAATTTCTAGGCCAATGGCAAGTGGCAGTTTAAAGGCCTCTGTATGAAAGCTATGGACGGGGGTGATGTCCAATAAGCTCCCAATGAAATTGTTATGCCATTATGATGGATTGGATCAAGCCATTAGAGAACACTCTGCGTGGTTGAAACCTAGATGGGAAGGCCACAGTCCAGTCTTGATCTAATTAGAGCTCGATATAGGTACAGAAGTGGGCACTGAACTTTCTCTTACGATATTTACTATCTTCAGGCAACAAAAGGTTCGAAGATCTTTATATGCTCTAATAAGTATAATTCGTTATATAAGAATACATCAAGGAATTTAAATGTATGTTTTATGAGAATTTTTTTGAGAGTTTAGGATGTTGTTGCTTCTAAAAAAGCGAACTGCAGTTCTCTTTTGAACAGAGCTGCAATAATCACTTCTTTTGGTCCATGAATCCATTTTATTTAAATGTACTCTGTCTTTCTGATGTGCACATATTTTGAGAATGAAAGGATTGTCAGCATACAGGTAAACAGCAACAGTGCAGGGGATATACATCTGGCTACAGAATTAATTCGGATTACAAAAAGAGTGTAGCGCCAAGGATCGAGCTTTGAGGAACTGCCTCTTCTTGGACATATGTTTGGGAAAGGTCCTACTGCTCAAGAAATTTTAGAGATTTTGGTAGGTGGCCACGTAACCCAAATTTATATAGGCCCTCGTGGGTAGCACAGTTGGTAGAATCGCCGTCCTCCCTACACTGGGTGGAAAAGACCTCAGTTCGAATTCCGTCGATGACGGGAGTTATTTTTATGGTTTTTTTTTTTCACAACGTAGCTGAGTTAGTCGGTCTCAGGCGAGGGTAGCATGGCTTTTCCTCCCAGAAAATTCGGGTTTTTCGTATAGCAAACAGAAAATCGACCTCAGAACACACGCAATTTACAGAAAATACGGAACATATATACGGAGCAACATGGCCTTAGTGTCGATGCTCCTAAAACCCAATAAGAACAATAACAATTTATACAGATCATGAAGCATGCTACGATCTATATAAAATTTATCAAACGCGTTCTTTATGTCGAGAGACATCATAACTAAGTGTTCGTTTCCATGCACGGCATTACAAAAATTTTCTTCAGCATTTACCATTAAATCTCTTGGAAATGGCTTAATGGGAACCTTTTTTTTAGTTCGTGGAATTGTATTCGTTAATACTGTGCAAATAATGATCACTATTCAAAGGATCATACAAAATAGCCCAGCCTGTGAGAAGATATAACTTTGAAGACCAGATTGATAAATCAAATGCTGAGCTTGTTCCTGTGAGGAGGTGTACATAAGTGTGGGCTCCATACTGAAGAGTGTTAAATTCTGCTTATGAAGGAGTAGAACACGTAGGCATCGGAATTCAATTAGATTATTGTGTGCATTTGTTGGAAGCTTCTTGTTTCCGGAATTCAGATCGATTTGTGCCTATCCAATTTTTGTTTGTCTTTTCTTTTCTTTTGGAAATATTGGCATTGCTAAGTCTGTGTCCTCTTCTGCATGTAGTTCTAATATACAGTCATCTGGCGGTGTTTGATCATAGATCAAATACTTTTTCTGACATTTTTAATGATGGATCAGCTTTCACATGAACTGAAAGTTGGGTATTTACGACCTTGGTATGATTTTGAGTGTTTTAATTGCTTCTATGAAAGAAAGTATGGATGGATATATATATATATATATATATATATATATATATATATATATATATATATGAGGAAACAGAGCTCCCCTCCCCCAGATACAGGGGCACATTTGGTGCGCCAAAAATTAGTCATGGTACGTGTACGGACAAGCACTCTGTCTGTTTCAGTCATTCTTTTGACCTGGATCACGTCTTGGAGCTCGTGCTTTATTTCTTCTTTGGTCAAGTGCAGTAAGTCCCATTCGGCTATTACCTCTTCTGGCGCATTCAAAGGCATGGGGCATGATTTTGGTGGGACTTCCACCGACTGTGCACCAACTGGGCTTGCTTTGTTATCCGTGGTAGAATTGAAACATGAAACAAATACAATGCGTAGATCTAAAAACATTCACGTAATAAAATTCTTATATAAAAACAAAAAAGAAACCATTCTGATGGTAATCTAATAAGAAAAATTGATCATAGGAGGGTTTGCTTCTTCTGTGTGTTCGCATCGTTATGGGCCCTTACCAGCTGGTAGGTTTACGAAATGTTTTCATTAGCTTTCTGTTCTATTCTCTTTATCTGCGCAGTTGGCATGTAAAACAATTTCTAGAAATGGATAATTTTGTGCCTCGTGTCTGTCTCCTTAATATTTCATCTTCCCAAAGCTCTCTGGTATATACATTAAAGCTTCTACGTTTGCATTTGTATCTCAAGTAAGTTGTTTCGGTCGGAATATTTTCTTAAGTATATTATTAGATTCTTCTATCTGAAAAACTTTGATGTTAAGCCATCTTGGTTTGCATATAATGGAATTTATCGATCGATCCTTTCAATTATTTTCACATAAAATTTTTATTTCTATGCCATTATTCAATTTAATTATTTTTTACGTAACATTAACAGGATTGGGTCTAAGTGAGTTTACTTTTGTAGGCGTTTCTTAAAGAAATTCGGCAGTTTCATGAATATTCTAGAAATACTTAAAGACTATTTCCGTTCCTTCAAAAGAGCAAGCCGCGTTATTAGGACAAAGACATTTCAGGATGTATCTGAAAATATCTTTTAATTTCATTTAAACTTCGCTTTTACTCTGAACATCAAAATATCCATCGAAAAGTCCCTATTTTATCGCGCACTAAGAGAATAACTCTAAAATCTTAACTGGAATCAAATACTTTCAAGACAAAGAGATCGACCTTGAAACATCTAAAGGTCAAGCAGTTGAGAGGTGAATGTTACACAACTGTAACCATTTCGTTCTGGTTCAGAGCCTGGCAACCGCCCACTACCACCACACCATCTATAAATATTACTCTGCAGGTCCCTACAAAAAAATCTGACTAAAATTTTTGACGAATAATTCATAAGATTGGCGCTCATTTGATATTTATGAAGCGTGAAGATTACGCACGACACACCTAAATACACCCGAACATCGCTCCATGTTTCGAATTTATTAAGAGGCGGAATTCTGAAAAGGAATGCGTTGACATTCTAAACGCGAAATGAAAATCGGTTTGTTATCGAACTCTGCAAAGTATTCGCCGGAAGTAATGAGTAAAATATGCCTTGAACAAATTCCACTTAAATGCTGATTGCGTCCAATTTGCTTTGTCTCCCATAAATTTCATACTTTCACAGCTCTACCGGATGCGACATGAATACGTAAATCCTCTGCAGTGGAAAATTTCATAAATAATTTCCGTTCTTCAAAACAATACTTAGACGAGATGATTGATCTCCAGAAGGAACGTGTTGGAATTTGAACAGTTCCAAAGCAAATTCTGTTTCGGATATCAAACTTCGACTCACAATTGTAAACACCCAAGTCCAACGTATTGCCGAAAGATAGATACAAAACGTCTATGAATCCTTTTCGAAATAATATACATGAACGATAAAACATTTACCGTATTTTTCGGACTGTAAGACTTACTTCCGCAAAAATTTCTGCATGCATCCTTCGACACGGTCACTACGGGGAAAAAAATATAGCCCTAAGTTTTACAGTAATAATATTTCTAGATAGGACAAGATTTTCACAAATTATAAACTCTGTATTAACGAAATTGACAACGTTTTTCTTACTCCGTGATTGAACACACGTAAAAACTTGCGCACACAATAATTTACAATTAGTATGTTCCCATCGATTTTACGTTTCAAATTAGTCGCAAAATCGTTGCATGTCTTAGTGTCTTGATTATCTTATGGTCTGTAAAATACGGTACGAGAGTTTTCCCTTTTCAAAATGATTAATCTGTACATACAAAGTCACGTGAACACCGCATCATTTGCATTACTGGACAGACTTTTGTTGGCAACCAACTTTACATATATGCCTGGTGATGCTGGAAATGGAAGCCAATGCCTCATCGGTATGACACGCCATTCGAAAGGAGTTTTTTTTTTGCATAAACAGATAGATTGAAAGCATACACAATACAGTGAGCCGATAAGGAAGACCACGAGGCAAACAAAAGCCCGAAGCAATGTTTCCGTACAGGAAAAGCCACAGTAGAGCACTCTAGTGCCGATGGAGTTTACCACGCAAGAGCACAACGAGATAAGATGGAAGAGATTTGATGTGAGAAAGTTAAGCAAAACAAAGCCGGCTACAAAATGTCCGAGAAGAAAGAATACATTAGCAGCGTGAACGCAGACCAGGGTTTTACAGAATACACGAAGAATATTGTATTCTTTCCAAAAGCTTTTATAGAAAAACATTGCCGATGCATCTTCTAAATCTCTGTAGTAATGGTAGATGTAAACAAACACAGGCAGATGTAAACAAAATGACCTCAGTAAGAACGCCTTTTCTGTATCAAGCGCTAGATGGCGCTAAAATACCGACTAATTGAGTTTGAAGCAATATTCACAATGGGATTATAATTTATGATTACTGATAAGACCGTGTTCGTAAACTGGCATTACCAGATTATAGAGAATAATTGACTACACAAAATTGCCATTATAAACAACTCCCACTAGCCTAACAGAGTGTTTGGACACCTGATACTAAACAAAACAAGAGCGTATTTATGAGTGTGGTGGACCTCGCTGTAATTTATTGGACTAAATTAAGACGGGAAGTTTAAGCGGTTTTCGTGAGGTGTCTGTATAATTTAGCCATCGCTCCCCAGTGAAAAGGGAGGAGGAATTAATGAATCATACCACCATACCGAATCCATCAGAGAAATATAAATCTGCTATATGTATCCACCGATACTGATGGGAGATGCATTGTTTAAAACTACGCAAAATGAATCGACTAACCCAAGCAACTTCACCCGGTTTATTAATTTGCAAACAAAATAATGATGGGAGGTCAGCGACGGAAGCAGGTAAGGGGGGGATTGATCACGGCATTCCTGCAGAGTTAACAAAGTATCATTATACCCTGGTGAGTGTGAAACATATTACACTCACCGAGCCTACCCGAGAATTTAGGTTCCATGCCAATTCGCTCCCCCCCCCCAACGCCTCCCGGAAAAAAGCTGATGCATGTATTGGTGTAATTAGACAGGTACCGCTATCGAGCCACTCAGAGAGCACTTCTCAACCTTTCCCCCCCTTCCCATGTCAGTGATCTATAAAACACTAGCCGTTAATGTACTCCTGGAACATGCTACGAAAATTTGCCGACGATAGAGGGTTTGGCGAATGTAACCACAAGAGAACACACCTTGGCGGGAACCCATCGATTAATCTTTTCATGGTCTGACAGTAGACTTGCACGTCAGAGATGATAAATGACACGGGATAATTTTACCGTTCTCGCTTAAATTTGGTACCGCGATCGCTACAGTAAAACGCATCCTGTCGCCACCAGATGGCGGCAACAGCGAAAGTTTAAATTCCTTAACGTTACACTGTAATGGATATCACGGAAGGCAGGGGGGGGAAATCTGGTTAAAATGGATATCATCGCAGAGGGTGATCGGATTATTAAAATACACGGACAACATCCAGCAAACATTAGGAGAATCTTGTCCTTCATGCGTCACGGTCAAAAACTGGATTGCAGAATTTAAGCGTGACGAGATAACGTTGAAGATGCGTTCCCCAGTGGGAGACCTGTTACCGTGTCAACACCTACAAATGTGGGTGCCATTCATGATCAGATCATAGAATAACATTGAACCACATTGAGATAACATTCAACATCTCCCCCATGAGCGAGCTCACGATATTGTTGTGAATGTTTTAAGAATAAAGGTTTCTTCGAAGTGGGTCCCTAAAGCACTGAATGCAAGATCAGAAGCGGGAGAGAGAGTGAGGTGTTATCATGAGATTGTGCAGCATTTTGAATCTAATGAAGCTCAGTTTTGAGGGCAGTATGTCACTATGGACGAAACCTACGTACACCATTTGGACCCTGAAACAAAGGAACAATCGACACAGTGGAAGCATCCCTCTTCTCCTCCTCCTAAAATGTCTCGAGTGCAGAATTTGGCTGAGAAAGTCATGGCACCGTCCTCTGGGATGCAGGAGTGATCATGATTGATTTCATGGAACAAGGTGCCACTATCAATGCCGAGTATTGAGATATTTCCAAGAGAAATGAAGCTCAAGAGAAATTGCCCAAAGGAGTCAGCCATCTTGCATCACTACAGTGCACCAGCGCACACAGCGTTTGTGATTCAGGCAACACTGCATGACTGTGGGTTCGAGCTATTACAGCATCCGCCATACTCATCACATTTGCCTCCGTTGGACAATTTTCTATTTCCAAATCTCAAAAAGGACTTGAAAGTACAAAAATTTGACAATAACAATGCTGTGAGGGGTGTAGTCAACAACTGGTTTTAGTCAAAATCTTCTGAATTTTATTTGAGGGGGTTTATGAAAGCTAGTGAATAGTTCCATAAAGTGCGTTGACTTAAGAGGGGGGGCATGTTGAAAAATAAATGGGTTTTCACGACTTTCAAGCATTCCTTTTTCGAGAGGCTAGAAACTTTTCAACCTCCCCTTGTATTTCGCTTTATCGCATCTCTGGACCAGGTGATGACTGTCCCCAGAGTTCAACATCTGAAATCAACAACCATTGCTAAAGGGGCGAGGGGAAAAGCACAAAATAGACACTATTTCTCTCGTTCTTTCTCCCGCAAGACCAGAAGTCCGTAAATCGATGACTCTTGTTCCCGATCTCCCAACTGTTTTTATTCGCTTTTTTTTCCACTTCCCGTAATAATCCTCGAACAAGTTGCGATTCGAAAAGGGAGGAGAAGATGAAATAATCAATCAAACAAAAGAGAAAGACAGAAACGAATGAATAAATAAATACAAAACATTTGACAAAACAACGCAGAAGTTGAATAAAAGCCAACAGAGTTTAGTGTAATAACGAATGGTTTGAAACGCACAGTTCGGATCAAACAGTGGGTTCGCCCAAGATGATGATACATCCGTCTACCATTAGTGTCACTGACTATTAATGAACAAAGTTTATAAACTTTCTACAACTCGGACAGGAACAAAGTCAAGAGGACACGTGCATGTTGACGAGCCTCGGGTCAATAAATCCTTTTCCGGATGATCTTGAAGGTTAAGCCTAGCACTTTTGGAACACTCCCTTCACCCGTAACAGCAGCTTTGACTCCGCGTTATTATGTAACTCAGTTTAAGTACTTTCTTTTTATTTAAAGGAACCTGTTAAGGCTTGCGTATTTGTGGACGATCCCTTACGGTTATATAAAATTATTTTAAGAAGTCTGAGGTTTTGTAACAAAATCAGAATTGCACAGAACAGAATCAGTGTTTAAAGCAGACGACCAGAAAAAACAACGCGTTATACGCAGGCGCATATTGCTAATGGGCAGCAGACCTGTACTATTTCACGAACCGGCAGAAAGTGAATGTTGACTTTATCTCAAACTGTATACTCTATACACAGTACTCGAAAACGGCTTATTTGGTTTATAAATAGACACAATTTCGGAATGCCAAACGACTGTTTATCTTATCCGCCATCTAGCAATGCTATCGAGATAAAACCGCATTGTCAGCAGTCACGTTATTATCTGAAAGTCGCTTTTCGATCTGCGCTGAATAGAAACAGCTTTTCAAAGGTAACAGACGGTCGTTTTGAGACTTCAATTTTCTACCTCATCAGAAGACGAAGTGGGTATCTACCAATGGATACTCTCCAATTCTTCTCGCAGACTTCCTTTTAACAGTCGCTTCTTAATGGGAGATTTTAAGAGGTTAGTTTACTTAATTATTTCCCATCTCTACTTCTACACGCTTTATAAATATGCAAATACCTCCTCTTCCATAAGTTTGTATCATTAGAATTTTAAAACAGCCATTTTTTACCCTTCTCCTTACCATCTGCCTTCGGTGTCTGGTAGCCCAGAGTTTCCAGAATAAGCACCCGACATATAGAGGGCGTGGCCAGTTACCTGGCACAAGAAGTTTAATGTTTTAAAGATGAAGAAGGCCTCTTACTGTTTGCAAATAAGCTTTTTCTATCGAAGTTAGAGGGGAAAGGGGATCATAGTTAAATGAAAGGCATCGCTGCTCCAGGAAACGGAAGGAATTTTGGGATCGGGGCCTTGTAGTCGTCTGCCTCTAAAGCGGAATATCCTCTCGGAAAAATTCATATTCAGTAAGCCGAAAGGCCGCGCTAAAAAAATTTAACGCTAAGCCTAATTTATGGACAATTGAAATGAGACGACTTTTGAATAATAAACAGAGCGAAATACACTCTCTTAGAACAAGCGGGTGGGTGTGTTGTGAGCATTAGGTAGTGACCTAACTACGATCCCAAGTGGCGACTGAAGCGCCCTCTGTCATATCTGATCAGCAGTCAGAGACAGTTTTAACAACGTTTACTCAAGTTTATGCTTGTGTTTATCCAACTTCTGTTTCTTCGTTGCTTCCTCGCTTCTGTCAACACAGTTAGATGCTCTCGGGAGACCAATAAGTGCGAATCGATCGCCCTTTCTACATCGACATATTGCTTCTGTCCGCTTTGTGATATCGTGGGCCTATCACGTATTAAATTATTTAAATAAATTCCGCTGTCGTTGTCCTCAAACTGCTACACAGAAATTTGCACAATAAACACTATTAACAAGCTCTCCCAACGTTGTTTCCTTCAATCCTAATGAGGTTTCAACTCTCCTTCTCTCCCATTTCTTTCTAAAATACATTCGCCGGTAATGTGTCAGAAAAACCCGAGACCCAGGTGGAAAAACCTCGCGATGATCAGAGTTTTTTTGAACGTGCCAAGGCAAACAAGGCTATCAGGACTCTGTACATCGTATCTGAAAACTGCACGTATCCTGTGGTCGGTCTGACTGTTTTTTCAAGATGAAACATGAGTTCCAGGAGAGAAAACTATGCATCGCTCTCCCGAGACCCGAGTACAAATTCAGGCTCTTCTACAAATAAGCTTAACTACATTTCCCAACAAATATAATGAAGTTATTTTTAGAAGAGATAGAGCTAATGCTGAAATTATCTCTGGAGAGCAAGGAAGAACAGATTGGCGTAACAGAAGTTTATTACGTTTTTAAATTTTTAATTTTTAGTAAGAAGAAAGTGCTATAACCAATTTACCGTATTTACTCGTGTAATTGTCGCAGTTTTTATGCTGGTTTGCATTTTCTTCATTAGGAGAGAACTATGAGGAGGAGTGATCAATAAGTATTTAGCCCCACCGAGAAATAACTGAATTAAGGTTGGCTGTTGTAGGGTTTTAGGCGCATCAATAACTTAGGCCATATTGCGTCGTATATAATTGACCATAAATCTGTGATGGATTTACTGTTTGCTGGACGAAAAACACTGAGTTTCCGGGAGTAAAACCATGCTCCCCTCGCCTGAGACCGACCAATTCAGCCACACTGGGGGGTGGGAGACACAAATTCCTCGTATCATTGATGGGATTCGAATTCAGGTGTGAGTATATATATATATATATATATATATATATATATATACACACACACACACACTACAGTGTTTATTGAACCGTATTCAAAAGGAACCTAAATGTCAAATGAAATTCAACAAGAAAATAGAATATAAGTATTCAGAGTAAAAGTATATCTATTGAGCCATAAGGCAAAATACTTAAGTTGGACTTCAAGTCTTATACACTGTAATTAAACACACATTAATAAAATTAATAATAAAACACAATAAACTAATAATACAATGATGATGAAGGATATTCTGATTAAAGGATACATTGAATGGTACGTTGAGGAGTCCAACTTAGGTTACTTAAAGTATTTAGGCCTTATGGCTCAATTGGTATACTTTTACTCTGAATACTTATATTCTATTTTTGTATTAAATTTCATTTGACATTCAGGTTCCCTCTGAATACGGTTCAATAAACACTGTAGTATATATTTTACTGACAGATGTAATGTTTAATCAATAATTTGATGGCATTAATCTGATCTGAGACTCTTTTCTAATTTTCTATATATATATGGGGGCACTCAAAAAATAAGTTACACCTGCAGCCATCTCTTAGTATAATTGCGCAACAAAGGTGGCGCCTGCGCGGAATGGAGTTCATATCGTGCGCCCCTGGTAGGCGAGTTTCGTTGACGTAGCGGTAACAGTTGTGGAGGAGCAAGCGTTCATAATGGCAGGTCAGCTAGGATGTTAGTCCGATTTCGAGGTACGCAGAACAGTACGATTTTTGTTGGTGAAACGTCTGAATTAATGCTGCCTTATAATGCTAAACATTACGGTTTTTGCGAACAGCCATGAAAAACAAGAGGGCTGGGAAGTTAAGCAAAGGCGTTGTTTTCATTCAGGAAAACGCCACGTCACGCAATGCATGCACAACACGACACTTGCTCCAAAGTTTTGGATGGGAGGTATTGGCAACATCTGCCATACAGTCCCGATCTTTCGCCTTGTGACTATCATCTTCGGCAAGCTGAAAGAACATCTAGGGGGACAACGATTTGAAAACGATGAGCAGGTGCAAACAGCAGTTCGACGGTGGCTGAATGACCAAGGAGTGGATTTCTATCATCAGGGAATCGAACGTTTAGTTACACGTTCTGAGAAGTGTTTACACAAACTTGGTGACTTTGTGGAAAAGTAGTGCAAGGTATGTGCTTGCTATTGCATAATGTTACATACCTCAATATATATATATATATATATATATATATATATATATATATATATATATATACATACACACACACACACACACACACACTACTTAGGTCTCACAAGTTAATATATATATATATATACACAGGGTGATTCACTACCAGTGCGACAAACTTGCAGTATGTGTAGGGGGACAAAGACGAATCGGAATCACATAGCATTGCAGGGTCCGAAATGCCTTCGTCATGCGGTAGAGGACGTTGAACGGGAGGTCGAGTGAACAGCGATCCCGCTGGAAGTCACCATTTGCGAACCAGTTCCCGAGGCAGTAGGATGGACGAGTATTCAAACGTTGAACTGGCCGACATGCACCTCGCGTATGGAGCTGCGGACTGTAATGGGCACGCCGCTCTGCGCTTGTACCAGGAACGTTTCCCGCACAGGCGTGCTCCTCATCATACGATTTTCGCACGTGTGCCCAGAAGGTTACGTGAGACTGGTTGTTTCACGAGAGGTACCATGAATCGAGAGCGAACGACGAGGACGCCAGACAATGAGGAGAATGTCCAACGTCTGGCAGAAGGCAATCCGAGTACGAGTACTCGAGCGATAGGCCAACGATTGGGTATTTCCCAATCCACTGTATTGAGGATACTGGCAACAAACCAAATTAGTTCATACCATCTGCAACGCGTCCAATCATTGTAGCCTGCGGATTATCCACTCCGGAGGACTTTTGCTACTTGGTTTCTTCAACAGAAACGGTTCGCAAATGCTGACTTCCAGCGGGATCGCTGTTCACGCGACCTCCCGTTCAACGTCCTCTACGGCATGACGAAGGCATTTCTAACCCTGCAATGCTATGTGATTCCGATTCGTCTTTGTGCCTCCTACATCTCCTGCAAGTTTGTCGCACTGGTAGTGAATCACCCTGTATATATTTGTTTTTCTGGGTCCATCGGTTATTGAACTAATGCCATATGAATACAGAAAGAGGCGATACGTTGGAGGTTACAAAGTGTTCGATCCGTTTTAAAATTTATTCAATTTGCAAGTTAAAGAAACAAAACAAATCAAAGAGGAGATGAAAGTTATCTATTGGGCAGACTGGCCATCATATGAGACTGGCGAAAATTGGAAAATGTAGTTCGAGTGCAGGCAAAGAGGGTGTGCGATGACAAAAGATAAGGAAGATCCATCTTAGCCACAGACCATGCATTTGTGGCTAAAGGTCCTTGAAGATCAATGCTGAAAATGAAATGAACATCAGCCACCGGTCTGCTTTAATCGTAATGCAGAAGTTTCTGCAAACGTGTGCCTGATGGGCTCCAGGACTGTTGACACCTCCTTAAAAGCTCCACAGAATTTCTGGAGCTTTGTAGAGAGAATGATGAAGTGTTGTTTTTTTTTTTTTGACCGAATTCTGATGACGGATGAATGCTAGGTACATCACTATAACCCAGAAACAAAACAGATAAGCAAACAATGGAAGCATTCATCTTCACCAACCCCCACAAAGGTTCAATCGTCTACCAACAAGACCATGTGTCTTCTGCTACTCTAAAAGTTATCATCTTTAGAGATTGCCTCCTAAAAGGCAGCAGCAGTCACTGGAGAGTACTACAGAAACCTCTTGAGAAAGTTGAGAGGCTATCAAAGTTGAACAGTTGTAGGAAGCTATCCAAAGGTATTCTCCTCCTAGCCGAAAATGTACCTGTTCACAAGGCTGCTCTCAGAGTGGACTTTGCAATCCGGTGTGGCTTTGAAAATCTGTAGCATCCACCTTATTCTCCCGGCGTCGTCCTCTTTTTCAAAATGGGGGGGGGGACCCTTTAGGAGGTCACATATTCAGGCCCGATAAAGAGATAATAAAGTGGAAACCTGGTTTTCTGCTTAGAGTGAGTTCTATTCAAGACATCTGAAAGAGCTGATCCACGGAACAAGGTAGCTACACAGAGGACAGAAACTGCCAATCTCTAACCTCAAATATTTGGTCGGAGAATATTCCGTACTCGCATCGCTGACCCCAACAATCAAGACTGTACTGTGCTTGTGTTCGACCTTTTTATCAACCCGAGTGGAGTTTTTTTTTTTTTTTCCTCTCTCTATTAATTGTTGGCCGCGTGATACGTGTGTCTCGCGGTTCATGTCACGGATTTACAGTGACACGATGGTGTCTAATAAATTTTAGGCGATTTCTTAAAAAAGAAATCTTTTTAGCGAAGTCATTAAGATCGGGGCAGTTAAGTTCAGCAGTCACGGGTTGAAAGAAAAACGAGGTCTCAGATTTCCGAATGACTGGAGATGTTTTTTTTTTTTTTTCCTTCTTTTTTTCTTCTTCTGTTCCCATCCTATTGTCGGATTGCTCTGTAATTAGTGAAGTTGGAATCAGTGGCCAGTAAAAAATTACGAATGGTGCAAAGAAAGTTGGCTTCGAGGCTGTACTTTTAATGGGGAAGTTTGTTGTTTTAATAAGTTTATCTTCTCTACTGCGGCGAAGTTAATTTTGTTAATGAACTGGGAAAAGCTTCGACGTTTGCAGTTTTTTTTTTTTTTTGTTTTTTGTTTTTTTTTAGGTCGTCTGCACCTCTTATTTCTATCTAATTTCGTGAAGCTTACAGTGTAGATAAGGAGGTAACCGGCAATCGTTTATTAGACGAAGAACTGAAAATACCTGAAATTTCATTTGTTTATTTATTTATCTAATTTAAGGAAAAAGCCCAAACAAAACAACCCTCGGATGTTCTGACCTCTCTCATACATGCCTGGTGTGCTGACTCCAATCTCGTTAATGCTTTAAAAAACTTAATTACCGGAGAATTCAGTGATGAGGAAAAATCAGAACAAACCGACCGAATAGCTGACTTTTTTTTCTGTTTCATTAAATCAAAGTTTACACAGAGTGCGCAGAATACCACGCGGTATTACAGCCAGTTAGAAAAAAACGCGATTTGGTTCAATAACGCTACTCCTCAATAATGCGTACACTAACAATCCGTATACTTTTTTGGCAGAAAAAATTGACTGAGATTGTATTATTGGAAACACGAGACGTTCTATACAAAGCATTGTTTAAAATAAAGAGCTGAAAACCAACAGAAATCAATTAGTCAATAATGCACACACTGCGCAGCATAAACAATATTAGTAACAATGTTAGTTATAAACAATGTTAAATTTTGCGTGATTAATAGTATTATTGGAAACACGAGATGTTCTACACAAAGCATTATTTAAAATAAAGAGCTGAAAACCAACAGAAATCAATTAGTCAATAATGCACGCACTGCGCAGCATAAACAATGTTAGTAACAATGTTAGTTATAAACAATGTTATAAACAATGTTAGTTATATACAATGTTAGTAACAATGTTAGTTATAAACAATGTTAAATTTTGCGTGATTAATATAAGAATAGTCATTTAACGCTGCGATTTTTACGTATAATCGGTATTTTATTTACTGAAGTTTTAAGCATTCAGAACTTCATAAACTATTTAAAAAACACAAACAGAAGCTTCTGCATTCTAAATAAATATATTTTCCGTTTTTTTTTTTTTTTCTGACTCACAGCTAGTAAGGTTTTTCATTTCTCTCACCCTCTCGTTTTTTGAGTATAATATAATATGACAACTTGCTCCGCACCAAGTGAACATTGCTTTTTCCATGTATTTGAAGAAACCTCCAGGCGACATTCTATCAAATGTTCAAAAAAAACTTCCATATCAGTTTATTCTTCAGCGAGCTTCTTTTTCTTTTTCTTTTTTTTTTTTTTTTTTTTTGCTGACACAATTCCATCGTAGCCGTCTATCCGAATCTGAGATCGAGACAGAAAGGGAGGAAACATTTCCTTATATAGCAGTTTGGCTCTTTGAGTTTCTAGAAATATGGCATTTGAAGAAATGCCGCTAAGGTCCATTTCTTATCTCCGTTCGAGAAATGCGAACAGGTGCAGCGGACATCCAGCCGCAGCAGGAATATCGCACAATCGAGCTGCGCTATCAATCGGCAATTGCATAAAATACGCGCGCGCATAAAGGCACTAATTAAAATCCGGTTCGAATTCTTCCTGAAGAACCTCCGTTTGATTTTTAACAGCGGATTGGGATTTTAGTCAGAAATTTTACCCGTCCAGTGAAATGTGCAAAATATTGACTATCCGTACACGCTTGAGGGGCTGCCGGCATTTTTTTTTTTTTACCCCTCTTCCCTCTTGTTTATTGCGAAGGTTGAAAATATTGGCAGATTCAGCAAACGCGCGTGGCTATAAGAACTGGTCGGATAATGGAAACATATCGTTGACAGAAAGACCTAACAAAGCACTTCAGTGCCGTTCAGGGCTTTTTCTTTTTCTTTTTTTTAAGCAGCTAATTTCCAAACCACTTGAGGGCGCTGTTTGTTGAAGAGTGTTGTTAAAGAATGTCATTATTATGCACTCAAAAGGCGTATTCTTCCCCATAAATTTCCGAATATAGGACACGCGCACGAAATTATTTATTTTTAAACTTATTCGTACGTTAGTATTTACACACCACCACACCAAAATATTAAGTGAGCTATGGCAATGTCGTTTTGGAACAATGCACTAACCAGAATGGAAGGGCTTTTTTTGTTAGTTGGCGCATCGGCTTCTGTGGCCATAATGCACCTCCCAAAGGTTTTTGCATTTTACTCTGATCCAAGCCCGAGGCTGGATTCGAACCCGCGACCTTTGGATTGCCAGGCAGGCACTTTACCCACCTGGCTAGCCCGGTCGGCAATGGAAGGGCAATGTAGAAAACTACTTTTACGTTAGAAATATCTACACCAGTGGACTTCATTCTACAAAGCCAGGGATTGTTTTCTAATTTTCTGCAGAACCACTAGAGGTCCTTCTCATGAAGGACCTCTGGTGGTTGTGCAGATACCTACCTAGTAACGGGGTAGACCCATCTACCGCCCGGATAAGAGCAGTCACACGGCATTGAGTCCACTAGTTCACGAAAGCGTTCCACAGGTATTTCCATCCATGCGTTGTGCATAATTCCGTCGCATTCCTAGGTGGACGATCCAAAGCTCGACCTTTCCCCAGCATCCCAAAGATGCTCCACAGGGTTCATGTCCGTGAACGGGGAGACCACTCCATGGTGGTAAAATCAGCGGAATGCTCTTCGAACCATGTTCTAGTCACCACGGCTCTGTGGGGAGGCGCATTGTCCTGCTGGAAGAATCCATTTCCCTGTGGGTGCACGAAGACCATGAAGGAATGAAGATGGTTTACAAGAATGAACACTAACCTGGACTGTTCAGAGATGCGTCTAGACGTACCAGAGGTCTCAAAATGTGCCAAATGAACACTCCCCAGACCATTCCCGATGTCCACCTGCCTGAACAGTTCCTTGTTGACATGAGGGTGCATAGCTTCGTGCGGTTTCCGCCAGATACGCACCATCCAGTCCTCTCAAAATAACTGGAAACGGGACTCATCGCACCAGGAGACCCGTCTCCAATCATTCAAGGTCCAGTGCCAATGTTCTTTCGCCCAGTTGAGGCGTAGAGTCCTGTGTCGTGGTGTTATAAATGGGATTCTGGTGGGTCGGCGGCTTCCATAACCTATTGTAGCTAATGATTTCCTGGTCTTGATGGAAACGTCTCTGGCACCTTCCTCGTTGAAGGCGGAGGTGATTTGTGCCACTGTCGCTCTCCGATTGGCTGAAATAATGCGAGACAGACGTCAACGGCCACGTCGTCCACCACCTTTCAATAAGATGTTATTCCGGAAATGGAGTATTCCCGATACACTCTTGATTCTGTCGAACGGGGATAGTGCAATTTCTGTACCACCTTCGTGATAGTGATCCATGCGTCGAGCACCGACTATCATCCTTCTTTCAAAGTCGGTTAACTCACGACGTTTATCCATACTGACATCGAATTACCGTCTAGGTGATTGCGGTGTACTTATATACCTACCAAGCGGTGGGTTCGTCCACTAACGAGAGGGGTCACAGCGTCGCGTAGCCCACGAACCAGGTGTCCTATGAATTCTGTCATTTCGGTGTACACTGCATTTAGTAACTATTAAATTGTGAAAATAAACTTACATTGCTTTATTGATATTATGTGATGAGGTGTGAACGTCCGCGAGAATATCCTCCTATTTCAAGATTACGAGGAAAACTTGACATTTTTTCCTGCCTAAGGAAGAAAAATGACGCCCTGGCTAATCGGGAAAATACATACGAGACTTCGTCGGGTATTTACAACTTTGCTTCCCAAAATGAGCTGTGTGTTATTTCTTAGATCTACAGGAAAAGCCGATTGAAAAGAAATGGAGATATTGCAATAGATATTAAAGTTGTTTAATTGACGAAGTTGTTTTGAGAAGATATGGTTATAGCTGAAAATATCCCTGGAAAGAAAGGAAGAACAGACTGACATCACAACAAAAACGTTTCGTATTTGTTTTAATATCATGTTTAGTAACAAGAAAGCACTAAAATAATTAATGTACCGTATTTACTCGTGTAATCAGCGCACTTCTAATGCCGATTATTCAGGAAGTTTTTCAAATTCCGTATATCGTGCTTGATATATCCGCTATGTGCCTGCCCTGTACAGCAATACGCACTGCGCTGACTTCTAACGGTAGCAATGACATTAAAAGCGCTACAATATCTAAGGTTTTAATAATGCTGATGTATAAATGCCCAACAGTCAATGTCCATCTGTGCCGTTCGATGTCAGTCCGCGCCCGTACCACTCGGTAGCCTACTCAACAAGCGGCTTGATTTGATAGCCACCCCATTATTTGTTCATCAAACGACTATTGTTACGTTCGTGAAGTGAATGCATGTAGTAATAAAGCAAGAGTGATATTCTCGTTGCGAGGACTCAACGAGCTGTTAACTCGACAGTATGAAAGTCACGTGATCTCCATTTGTAAGAAATGGACATTTTTTTATGGGCTCTCAGGCTCTATATTTGGAACACTAGTAAGCAGTCTGCAGCTAGACAAATACGTATCCGGGTGGGTGGTACTCTTAAGGGGACAGAGTGGTAAAAAGACTGAAAACATGAAACTCAAAAGGGGTGGACCCTCCGTGACTTTCAGCCATCACACACAAATCCACCTGAAGTGCTTCAGTATTGATTGCCGTAAGGACTCCGTGCGTGTCCTGCTGTAACTGTCCGCCGTATGGATTGGATCAGGAAGATGGGTATACACCGTCTCCATGTCAAAAAGAAATACCGGAGAAAGTGGAGGGGAAGGTAACCAGAAGGAGGAAGGAAGGAAGACAATGAATATTAGTCGAGAGTGGGGACAATCCTAGTTCTCATTTGTCATGTACACATTTTTCACCGATAAAACTTCTGAAGGCATCCCCATCTATTTTGCCAGTTCTTCCAGCATTTTATAACCATTCAACTGAGTCAGCGCTTAGATTAAACTCTTTAACCCCAATTATCCGAACCTCGATAATACGAATTACTGAATTCATTAGTTAAATTGATCGAATAGTAAAAGATATACATATATACACAATTAAATTATCCTAAACACACGTGACAGAAACTGAATATCTGTGTAATAGGGAGTGGAGCGAGCTTGTAAAGTCTTTTCTTAACGGGAGAGAAAACAGAACTGAAGGTCAAGAGTGGAGATCAGCATTTAAGGAACCAGCTGGTTTCGTTTAGTGTAAAATTTAAGGCAATTTCAACGTTTAAATCAATTCTGTAGAGAAATCCGATAGCGTAGCTAATTCCGTTTGATTTAAACACCAGTTTCGGCCTTCCCGCGTTGTTTATTGCTGATCGTTCGCAGCGAGCGAAGTCGACCCTGTAGCTGCAGCGAAAAGGTTCAAACTCTCCCGAAAGTCACACTAATTGCGCGAGTATTGATCCGTTGTGTGGCTCGTCGCCTAATTTCGGAGATAATTTGTATACACCTATTAGAAGTAGATGTTTCTTGATGCACCTAATTATTCCGTACTTAGTTGACAGGATAAAGTACAGCCTGTAGCTCTAACTAGACTCTTGGGGGGCCGAGCGTCATTATATTACAGTGGCGGCAGAATCAATTAATAAAATAATCCCAATTCGTCACATAATATCCGGCCGAAACGTTGAAGTCCACTGTCGCTTCGGCATTTAATCAAGGCATTCGGAACATACTGCTCTGTCCGATGATCAATGGAAAAACCCTACACCAGCCAATGAACACCACGTGTTTTGTGGAGGAAGGTAGGGAAATGATTTTAAAAAAGGTAGCATTTCAGATTGCTGCAATCTCAAATAAACCACTGTTACGCATGCGTGGTTCAGAAATCTTTCTGTCATTACTACAGGTGTTTCTTTATTATTATTTTTTTTTTATTCACCCTTTGTTCACCCTCGAGAGGTCCACGTGTATTACAAGTAATAATAATAACAAACAACGAAAATCTAAGGAGCTGTTCACAAATTAAGTAACGCGGATATATATATTTTTTAAATATTTAAATACCCCACCCCTCCACATAAAACAGCTTTGACTCCTTCCCCATTATTACATAACCGTATACAGTGAAACTTCTAACGGACACCTCTCGTTAACGGACATTTTCAAATTCCCCAACTCACCTCTATTGGTTTTAAAGTGTTTGAAGCTTCTGTCTAGCGGACATTATCTGTAACGGACGAGGACAGGCAATCTGCACTGTTTCGTTTAGATTAGCACTTAATTTGATCTCCCCACTACGGACAGCGAGCGAGCTCACGACCCTTTTGCTAGGAACTTTTCTTCCACGTATTGCCTCAATCGTGTGTTTATTTTCTATTTCCGATTCTCTGAATTTTATCAAGGTTTACGTCGTTCTAAATCCTTTTTCAAGAATTTTAAGGCACGTGTAAAACTTCTGATGAATTCGGTGTGTGCAGGGGAATATGGTCGGCCTTTCGTCTTTTCAGTTTCAATTTTGTTCAGTGTCGTGTGAAGTGCACAATGTCTTCTCGTAAACATTCAACTTTAAAAGATAAAGTCGAACTCATTAATGCGTATGATCGGCAAAAAAATAGTGTTCGCAATCTCGCTGCAAAATTCAAAATCGGGAAGACGCAGGTAAGCGACATCCTAAAGAAAAAAAATGAACTGTTCAAACAATTTTGGCAACACGGAAATGATCAGGTTCAAAGAAAAAAAATGAACTGTTCAAACAATTTTGGCAACACGGAAATGATCAGGTTCAAAAATCATTCCCGAAAATTGTTGGACTTCAAATTTGTTGCGCACGTGCTAAAAAAATTCCCATTAATGGGCCTATTATTAGAGAAAAGGCTTTGGAGGTTGCGAAATCTATGGGAGTAAATGAGTTCAAAGCTTCTGTAGGATGACTAGACAAGTTCAAAACTCGGCATAAAATTTCTTGGAAAACCGTAAGTGGTGAAGGTGGTTCTGTTGATACTGGGGTTCTAACAGGGTGGACTGTCAAATTGGAAGATTTATGTCGTGATTTTGAAGCTAAGGATATTTACAACTGTGATGAAAGAGGGTTGTTTTTTAAAGCTCTTCCTGAAAAAACAATGAGTCTTAAAAACGAAAAGTGCCAGGGCGGAAAAATTTCTAAGGAACGCTTGACTGTACTATTGTGTACAAATATGCTGGGAGACTTTGAACAACCTCTTGATATTGGAAATCCACAAAATCCTCGTTGTTTCAAGGGCATCTTTTGAATGTTGACTGAAAGTCTAATAAAAAAGCGTGGATGACACGAGATATCATGAGCGAATGGATAAGTCACTTTAACCAAAACATGATTCGTCAAAACAGAAAAATTATTCTTTTCATGGATAATGCTGCATCTCACCCGCACATTGAATTGTCCAACATTCAAATCATTTTTCTGCCACCAAACACATCTGCAGAGTGTCAGCCCTTGGATCAAGGGATAATAAAAAAATTTTAAACTTCACTACAGAAAACGTGTTTTAAGACATCTCATTGCAAACATGTGCGAGTGACCTTGCAAAGAAAATCAGCATCCTAGATGCGATTCAATGGATTTTCTTTTCAGTAAACGCAATTAGAAAACAAACTGTCGTGAACTGTTTTGTAAAGTCTGGCTTCTCAAACGCAAAAATTGAAGTTGTGAACAGCAATGTGGAGCGCCAAGAAGAACAACAACTTCAACATCTATTGATAATGTACGATACTTGGGGCTGCAAGTGACCCTGGCTACAAAGATATAGACGCAAACCTCACTACAGAAGATGGGTTTTTTTTTTTTTTTTTTTTTTTAGGAGCATTAGCAACTAAGGCCATATTGCTCCGGTGCGGTGGTCATTCCCTGACCTTTCCGCATGTTCCGTATTTGGTGGTGACGGGCTCGAACCCCGGTCTAATCAAGAAGGGTGTGCTACGCACTGCTGCTCCTTCCCACCTGGCTACGGAGGCGCCTAACAGAAGATGGTGCTCTAGATATCAATGACATTATCATCGATATTTTTCAAGAAGTTCCTCATGAGGATGAAGAAATGGAAGGAGGTCATTCTGTCGAAGAACATATTAACGACGAACCACCGATGAAAATAGAAGAAGCGCTCATACAAATCAATCGTTTAAAAATGTTTTTCGCCGCTGAAGAAAATACTGAAGGACTTTCGATGGTTTCTTCACTCCAAACAAATGTTGAAAACAAAATTATCAGCCGGAAGAAGGTGCAGAAGAAAATAAGTGATTACTGTATGTATTTTTCTTAAGATAAAGTCATAATATGCATAGCACAATTGTATGTATATTATTTACAAAAATATTGTGCAAAATCTGTATATAATTTAATTTAATTTTACATTAAACGTTTAACGATTTTTCTTTATCTCTTGTGTATGTAATTGTATATTATTTACAAAAGTATTGTTAAAAATCTGTATATATTTTAATTTAATTTTACATTAAACGTTTAACGATTTTTCTTTCTTTCTTTTATTTTTTTTTTCTCCCTCAGACTTCTTGTTAGCGGACACTTCTCTCTAACGGACACATTTTCGTTCCCCATGGCTGTCCGTTAAAGGGAAGTTTCACTTTCAGTTAGGCGTATTATTTTATCTTATTTTATTACAAACTCATTGGTAACTCCCGCCCGTCCGTAACTTTCATATGACCCCTCTTACCCCACCCCAATGGCTTTTACGGTTAGCTGTAACTCAACTGCATTTCTATCAGCTGCCGATGCGTGTTTTTCGCATTTTTAAGACTTGCCTAACTTGAAGAAAACTAAGAAAATTGGCATCCTTAAGTTAATGTGATGAGACGGACAATAAGACGCACATATGATTACGTATTGTGCAGAAATTTCCGAACCGGCTCTGGCGGCATGGTGTTTTCCAAGTCCTCTTGAAGCTCTTACGGGAGAAATCTAACTCGGCTGTGCATTTCTCGTAGATTTGCTATCAAGCAAAGGCGCATAACAAGCTAACGCCACTTTAACGTTTTCAAGTACGTGTACCGTTTGTCCCTTTCTCTTATTCGGATATCCTGCGTCTCTAACTGTTGGCAAAAATCGTTTTTCGATATTGGTGCATGCCTCGGTAAGGCTCGGCTGCCTGCGGATAAAAATAACGGCATCTCAATTGCGCTTTTCTTTAGAACGAAAGATGAATACGCAGGATTCGGATGGTAAATGGTGTTATCTCATTTTGGGGAATAAAAGCAAAATCAACTTTCATTTTATATTCAATGAAAGTTATAGAAACTTAAGTGCAAAAACTACGTGCCAGCTAAGTTTGCAACATTTAAATGCACCGAGTCGAGCGGATTTCATAATAAAATCAAAACCAAAAACCGATAAAGACGCGAGCTATTTTCAACAATTAAAACCGCTGAATGGTAAATTTCAACAATGGCCGGAGCAGCTCAACTGGAACTCCATTGTTAACAAAGCGCCGATTAACCAAACGAACGGTTAAGCTCGACAATTAACTTCTAAGCCTACTGCCTTCTTGTTACTGAAATGTATGACGTCGCGTACGAAGCCAGTTGGCACCAAAGCCAAACAAATGCTAATTCACGAGGGTTTTTCCACGCTTTTTGTGTTACCGTCTTCATCACCAGGAAACATTTACGGTCTTAACGAACTGCGTGTCTGTACATAATTTACAAACGTGACCTCTCATGCACTGTTTAGCGCATATTTTAACACAAAGAAAGTAATCATACCTTTATTTCACGTCCGCTCTATTTTATGCTGGAACACTGCCAGCCCCTGCTCATAACTCGCTTTTATTTCTTGCGGTGGTTCCTAGCAGTTGTACCATCTGCATATTTTCTCTCGACTCTGATTTTTGTTGTTGTTGTTTCTATCCATTAAACTTTCTTCCTTCAAAAAGTTTCTCTCTCTGCTCATCCAAATATTAAACAAAGAATTCCGTAAATATTGTCCGATATATTCTGCCCTACTACAGATGTGACTTAAGACAGCAGTAAGCATATTGGGCAGACTAGGTCCATTGAGAGAGATAGTGAAAAGAAAAGTCAAAATTGTTTAACTGTACTAATTAGAACATCATATCTTAAATACTATCTATTTAAAAATGTGATGATAGATATATCGATCAAACAAGGGAAGCAACAATACCCCTGAAGTAATATCTGCATTATTTCTGCTCATTGTACATAATAATGTCAGGAATTAAAACGAACGAAATGTGAAGTTAACATCGTTTTACTAACACTGCTGATTGTCGTCCACAACAATTCCCTTACAGCAATGCAGAAGACAAAAAAAGAAATTAAGTGGAAACATCCATAACGGCACCTAACAATGGAATCTAACCAAAATGCGAGACGAAAAAAGAAATTGTTGACAAATGTTGTATTGTTACAGTCATATGGCAAATATTTGTATTTTTGCAATCACACTATTCAACAAATGGCTACAATAAAATGGCTAATTAGACTATTGGCTTGAATTTCGCTAACCTATTCCAAGCCAAGGATAATTTAACATAACATCTTTCGTGCATACAAGGTACACACGTTTTTTTTTTTTTTTTTTTTAATCGGTAAGACTATTTCAGTGAAATAGGTGGCTGCTAGGTTAAATAAATAAATATATATACTGTATAATACAAAATTTATTAAAAAATGGAAAATAATTACTGGTACGTCAAGGTTCATTTCTGATATTTTATCAAAATTATTAGACGTCATCCATATATTCTGAGGCAGCGACAGTCCGAGACTTTATGATGGGGCACAGAAAGAGGAAACTGACGTCACAAATTGAAAACTATATTGTATCTAACCTGCTCATTCACACACCTTGTGATCTGTTTGTTTATAATCAGACAGAGAACCAAATATGCTTCATTGCAATGTTCTACTAGCATGCGCGGAGCTTCTCGGGATGTTTTAATGAAGCCACGTGTCAGTGGGTCGAATGCCGTCCCCCGCCCTATTCTCTGCTACATGAAAATATCGCTGCTACGCTACATCGATGCTCGGCAGGCTTTACTAATTGCTTACATTTGTTCGACGGGAATGGGGATCCTTGCGGGAACACGGGAGACGCGGTTAGCGGAGACTTTCAGCGCCTCCTCCTCTCCAGAAATTGTTTGATTCTTCGTGACTGCGATAAATCAGATCGAAACGACTTCTGCGATGGCGTTTATCTGGCTCGCCTCGGACCAGGGGAGAAGGGAGGACATATATCACCGGGTGATAGGCCGGGGACAAGCGGAGAGAGAGTCCGTGGAAAGATTCACCATTTCCGGCCTTAATGGGTTGCGCTAATGCGCGCGCGCAAATGTGTGTGCGCGTGGGAGGGGGGGGGGAGAAACCATAATAGGTATGTCGAAGACTGGGTCCATAACCAATATTGATCGGCTTCGGAACGATATCGCAAGGTGTTTTCGGGGAAACGGCGAACTATTGGGTGGAGTGGCGAAATCCCCAAAGCACCTGCTGCTACCGCCGCTGCAATGGTACTTTGACTTATTGGAGCGTGACCCTGTGGAAGAAAGGCGGACACTCTTTCGTTTTGTTTTATGTCTGATTTGCAATAAAATGTAATCGGAGCGCGTGATAAATCTATGGAGGTGTTAGTTTTTTATTTTTTTCATTATTCACCACTAATGATCGAGTTGGTTAGGTTAGGTTATGTTAGGTTGGGTTGGGTAAAACCAACCTTAAAAAAATGCTTAAGACAATCGAAAAAAAAATCTTAACACAGATAGCAACGTGCAAAAAATAAATAAATGCAATTTAAAGGTAAATTGTTTTCGTGGCATAATTTCAGTGTTGGTGACAGCCCAAAATCGAGCAATAGTCCCACAACAACACTTTGGCCGACCGGCACGTGTGCTCTCTATATCCACAATTAACCTGAACTAAACTGACACCAGATCTGGAGCCGTTACTGACCGTGAAATTATTTTACCATTAACTGTTTGGTTTGTTTCTTGTCGTTATTAATTTTTAGATAAAAATATAATTTATTCGATTTTATGGTCGAATAAATTGTACAAACGTTATTTCTTACCGGTTTGTATAAACAGTGCACGCGCAGAAACGTGCAATTGACACGCAAATGGAATAGCAAAAGACGTATTAATCAACGCAAAGAGAAATCCGTCTGGGTGCGTTCTGCCATTGTAAACGCATTGTCTACATCAGCACGCGGGCAACGCGCCAAGATATACCAAGCATGCTAACGCCAATAAATTCCCCATGGACGTCATCTCTGCTTTCTTGTATGCTAAGAACTTACCCAACTCCACAGAAAATACAACAATGAAGACATAACAGAACCAAAATAAATAAACTCGGAATTAAAGATTGAAAACTGAATACAATTTTATTACTGGACAAAAACTACTGGAGAATTTACGAACTCCTCATTATGTAAAATTGTGAGAAGGTTGCCCAATGTCACGTGAAAACTAGTAGAGAGGACCGTAGACATCTACTGATCTGCGTGACATGATCACGCAGGAAATGCTCACTCATGTAGTCAACAGAGAGAAATCCTGGTACACCCACAGGCTGGTAATCAACCATGGTCCCACTCTCTAGAAGTATCGCAACTAAAGCCCTCATCGGGAAATAACAGACTTCCTACAAGCTCAAGAAGTAAACAGTAATTCCACTAAAGCTCATCATGCTCTGCCCACCTCATATGCTGACGCGTTCAAGAACCACCCTAAAAATATTTACAGCCTGGATACACAAAATACCTCCATTACCATGGGCAAACCTGCCAGCAACATTTTAGGATGCTTGGGAGCTACCAAAGTCGATTACACTATCCATCGCTTTCGTGTTCCAGGCCAGACACCAGTAACTGATGTTACTGGTGTCAGTTATACCAAGTATATCCAAGATTTTTCCCTCTTGAGGATCATAATATCCCCAGTCGAATTCAAAAACGACTTAAAACTCGACAAAGAGGCTATGGCTTCTTTCTTATAATGTGTTCTCCTGCTGTCTACCAAAAAAGTTCGCGATCGCTCCATTTGTTTCCCTCCCAAACATACATTCAGTGATCACTGAATGTATGTTTGGGAGCCTCTGTTCACCTAGGCATTGATTTTACTCGGTGTTCTGAAGACGTCCGTAGGGATCTGCAGCCATTCTGCCCGCAAGGCTTTCTACAGTGTCACAATAGTTAACGAATGCGTGTCCACACGCCTCACTTTCCGTTCCAAAATATCTGACAACTGTTCAATTGGATTGAAGTCAGGTGAATTTAGAGACCAATCAAGATGGGCGATATCTTGGCTGTCTTCCTCGAACCACTAGTGCACAGTTCGAACTAGATGACATGGCGCATTATCGTCTTGGAAGATCTCGTATTTGTCCGTAAAAAATGGAACATGGCAGGGTGCACATGTTCTCCTAAGAGCTGCCGGTAGACTTCACTAGTGAAACGTTAGTCCATACGCCCCAGAGGTCGCAGTTCTGGCCAGCATAACATACCCCACATTAGGAAACCACCGACATCTGTCTCCTGGATAGTGGGCACCAAGCACGATGGGTCCATGGACACGTGTTGCTTGCGCCATACAAGAAGGAGTCCGTTGGTGCGTTGCACCAGGTATTTCTATTCATCCGACCAGCACATTCGTTTCCAGTCCACCAGTGTTCAACCAGCGTGTTGTTGACACTAGATCGCCATCGACAATGTTCAGTGGCGAGAACAGGGGTGTCTCTTGGGTTGTCTGCAGTTGAACCCCATACGTCTGAGTGCGAGGCGCATCGTCATTTGGGACATTGTTCTTGCATTCCCATATTGTATTGTGATGTCAACTGTCGCACAGGGACCTGCCGTTGAACCCGTACAACGTGCTGCACCTTTCGCTTACTACGAATATCCACCTTGTGTAATCCTTTACAGTGTTGTCGACAGAAGATGGTTTTACCCATTAGACACTTTAATCACAGTGGATGTGAACAACAACCAACAAGACGTGCCGTTTCCGATATGGAAGCACCCAACGCACGATCATGCTCTTTTGAAACCCCGTGATATTTTCACTACGTCCCATAACTGCTACCTTAGCACTTTGACTTGCATGATCAGATGCAAATTACCACTACTCTAGGGTTCGCAGCTGTTCGGCTTCGTATACTGCGAGCTATGCGGCATAGTCAATTACGGATAGGGTGATCATAATTCAGTGATCACTAAGTGTACAGTGGCGGATAAAAAAACTGCATCACCTTAAAAAAAGTAACATTTGTGGTGAAACGTATATTGTTTGATTACAGTCATTTTGTTTGTCGCAAAGCAGCAAAGGTATTCGTCACATAAAGCTTCTATTGCATCAGACAGTAATTGCAAGGTATTGCATCAGCCGTTTCTATAAATACGGCGTTGGAAGGGTATACACGCTCATTAGTATCCTGTTTTGCGGAGGTGTAATTGTACTAACACTAAGCATGGCTCCATATGTTCAATTGACACCAAGAAAAAAAAAGTGTATTTGTTGCTCTGTCCCAGGAAGGGCTTTCTACGCGTGCTATCGCTGATAAAATAGTCTGCACTAGTCAACAGTATCCCGGGTGCTGAAATTAAAGCGTGAAACCGGTGATGTGAACAGAAGACCTGGATCAAGCCGTAAGAGAGTGACTACGCCTTCCCAAGATGGCTATGCCTTCGTAATCGCCATACTAGTGCTCCTGATCTAAAACTGGACTTTGAGATGGCTTCTGGTGTTGAAACAGTGCACGAAATATCGAAAGACGGCTTTCAGAATGTGGTCTGCCTGCCTATCGGCCCAAGAAGAAGCGACTTGCTTGGGCTAAAACGCATGTTTCGTGGACAAAAGAACAATGGGATACCGTCATCTTTTCTGACGAATCGAAATTCAACCTGCATGGCTCGGATGGGAAGCGATATGTCAGAAGATGAAAATCGGAGGCATACCATCCTGACTTGCATAACACCGACTGTAAAGTTCCCCGCCAGTCAGATGGTCTGGGGATGCATAACAAGCAAAGGGGTGGGGGGCGAATTAAGTTCATTAACGGAACGGTGAATGCAGAAACCTACACTGCTATCTTGGAGGAGTGCCTGAAACCTGTTATTAGGAATCATCACACAGACGTCCAAAACAGCATTTTTCAACCGGACTCAGCACCTCTGAGTCCAGTTTTGAACTCTATTGAAAATTTCTGGTACATAATGTCGTCTAAAATTGCTCAGAAGAAGCCAACAAGTAAGATTCAGCTGCAGGAGAGCATTGTAAAGGTGTGGTACCATGAAATTGGGCAACCGTATATCCAGAAGTTGATTAACTCTATGCTAGATCGTTGCAAGGCTGCAATTTCAGCTCGAGGAGGAACAACAAAATACTGAGGACTTATTTTGCTGATTTACAGTACATAATACTATTACGTTAACTTGTCATTCCAGGTTTGTACACGTAAATGCAATAAAATGTATGTTTGATTGTCATGATTGCCATTTGCATGATTTCTCATATTTCCATTAATTACGCATTTTACTCTTTGGTAAGATATTTATGGAAATTAGGTATATCAGGTGGAGTCTTTTTATCGGATTCATTCACAGAGATATATATCCCATCTAACAAATGCATTTCGAACATTTCTGCAATCCACAATGCAGCGCAAAACATTTTATTTGCAAAATTCACAAGTGAGCATTTTTTTTTTTTGTCCACCATTGTATATATCAGACCCTTTTTTGGGGAAAAGAATCCGCTCTGTCCACACCCCCCCTACTAACCCACCATTTCAACAGTAATCATGGATGCTATGAAATAGGCAATGTCTCCTCTACAGGATTTCAATCCTCCTGGATTACAGAGAAGTTGTACCACCCCTGGAATATCCCTTTGGACTGGAGAAGTGCTAATGTCTCCTCAGTAAACAAAGGTGGTGCTAAAGAGGAATTAGGCAATATAAGGCAGTCAAGTTTACCTTCTGCGGTAGCAAAGATTATGGAGTATACGTTTAGGTATGCGATTCGGAACATCTCTACAAGAATGGTATCTTGAAAAGATCACTGGATGGGTTCGTTAAGGACATGTCTAACCAGTATAGTAAATTATTATGTCATTAAACAGATACAGATAACAATTTTGACATTAGATATCTAGCTTATTAGTAAAGCTTTTGATACTACCTCTCATGGAAGGCTGCTATATGAACCGGAAGAAGTTGAAGTTATTGTTAAGATACTGCAATGGATCGCAGGCTAGCTAAAAGATAGGAAACGGAGAGTTGTCCTAAAATGATACGCGGCGAAGAATCATGACGTGGGCTCATTACTTGGTTCGGTGAAACACAAGTAGTTGCTCTTGACATCTCAAAGGCTTTCGATCGTGTTTGGCATAAAGGTCTTCTAAACAAGCTTCCATCTTATGGTTTGCCAACTGTTTTTAGTAATTGGTTATCCAGTTTTCTCTCTGATCGCTCACTGAGGGTGATGGTAGATGGCTCTCTGTCTTCTAACTTCTCCACTAATGCCGGTGTCCCCCAAGGTTCAGTTCTTTCCCCCACTCTTTTCCTCTTGTATATTAATGACCTTCTTCCATTGACTGGAAATCCTATCCATAGTAACGAAACAGGCCTATCCATAGTTTTGCCGATGATAGCACATTGCATTCCACTTTCCATTTTGAGAAACCTTGTCCTGCTCAATCAGCTTCAACTTCTCGTAAATCTGCTACCAATTCCTTAAATGCCGATCTTCAGGTAATTCTTCAGTGGGGCAAAGACAACTTAGTTGATGATTTCAACCCTTCTAAAACTCAGCCTTGTCTTATATATCGCAAAAAGGATTCTTCTGCTCCTATGCTTATCTTTAGTGACACTCCGATTTCTAGGCAAAATGATATATCTCTTTTGAGGATTACCCTGACTTCTAATCTCTCTTGGCACAAGCACATTACAAATATTGCTTCCTCTGCATCTAAAAAACTTAGTTTTATCTTTCGCTCTCGGCGTTCATTTTTTTCCAAACAGCTGTTCACTCTGTATAAATTGCAAATCCGCCCTGCCATGGAATATTGTTCCCACATCTGGGGTGGTGCCCCGAAAACCTCTCTCTCTGGTTTCTAGATTCCATTCAGAAGAGGGCAGTTAGGTTAATTAATGATTATCTCTAACAGAGTCTCTCCACTCGCTGTCTCATAGACGTACTGTTTCTGCTGCATGCCTCTTCTACAGATACTTCCATGGGCACTGTTCTTCTGAATTGGCTTCTATAATTCCCGCTCTCTCTTTCAAAACGGTCCGCACACGTGCCGCCACCAGCCAACATCCATTTACTGTCCAACTTCAAACTCACAGAACCAACTTTTCATCTTCCTCGTTTATTCATTCAACTGCCATTCTCTGGAACAACCTTCCTTCATATGTATTTCCTGAAAATTATAATCTACAGAAGTTCAAGCCCAAGGTCAACAAATATCTTCTTTCACCTTCTCAACCTCCAACCCAAGCACGGTACTAAGTACTATAGGTTCTAATACCTCTCGTGTTTGGGGTTTACATAAAAAAAAAAAAAAAATATATATATATATATATATATATATATATATACTTTCGCCAGGAAGAGAAACACCAATGATTTAACCTTAATATAACCGGGAACTTTCCAATCCAAAATGTCGCTCAACATAATGACTTTAGCATCACCTGGGACAAAGACTTGACTGTCCCATTTTAAATCCACACGTATAAAAATATATGAAACTACACTCATGAGCCAAAACATTATGACGACCTCTGTACCCACGAGTAGACACATCCCGCAGCACCTAGGAGTGACGTCACCGAGCAGCGAAGTACATACAGTGACGGCACGGTAGTGCCTACCATTCGTCAGTGCAATGGGCAGGATCTGACGGAGTTCGAACGGGGAATGATTTGCTTACGAATCTAAATATGCTACCATGGTGTCATGAAACTTGCCATCCTTGCTCAGCTAGAGTCCGGAAGTATCCACTCAAAGTCCATGATGCTAAAGGAACGTCATGGAGTTCGAAAACTTCCTACAGTGTAAGAAGACAAATCTAGTTTAGCCAACAAGTACAAAATCACGAAGCTTCCAGAGCCAACCTTCGGATAACCCCCAGAATAACAACTGGGGTGACCCTTCAAGCCCTCCCGCTAAACAGTCATATGCTAAGGTGGTAAAGATGCACCCAGAAAAGCACGACAGGTTAACCGCATGGTCAGCAGTTAAACCTCCCTCTCCTCTTGTCAGGCGGTTATACCCACAATCAGCTGATGTGGTTCAATCAATTGACCCAGGCATCAATGTTCCTCACGCAAATGACTATTTACCAGACACCAGATGATCGATACCTCGAAGAGACCAACACTCACAACGCCTGTCTTCCATTTATAATATCACTGCTGTCCCAACTCACTCGGGGGAAAATTTTCGTCTCAAGATTGAGCCCAGCTACAACGGGCAAAAACATCAAGATGATGTTGGACACTGAGTTCGCAGCACAGGTAGAAGTGAAACCCGTCAAAATAAGACGCCCAAGTTATACCTCATTTGTCATTTTCTGTCCTCCGGATAAACAAAGCATAATTCTAGATCCCAAAATCTGGCCGCCAGGAACCCTGGTTAAACCATTCATTGACAGCGTTCATAGAGAAAATTTCTCCACCAACGAAATCAACCATTCGACAGAGCAACCAACAGATCAGGAACATATGAACCCGAAATGCCTTCAGCTCAGTTGCTTCATTCAAACCGTCAGAAGTCTCACCAACAAACTAAACACACTTCAATCCCTGCTCCTCATGGAAGAATATGAAATTATATGTATCACAGAAACATGGTTACCCAAGAGCAATCACCTAGATACACTCACGCAGCCAACAAGGTATAGATCTCTAGAGAATTCCAGAGACGCCAGAAGAGGAGGTGGAGTCGCACTGGTGTTCAGAGAACATTTTCAACCCACTAAAACCACCCAAACATCTAACATTGAATCTCTTTCCATTGTGTTATCGTTCAATGATACCCAAATTCAAGTGTAATATATTTTCCCCCAGATCATACTGAAGATTCGAGAGTGGAGCTACACAACTGGATAGCCACAAACTTAGAAACAAACCTCAAAACCATAGAGACCGGTCACTTCAACATGCCTACACCACGCCATGAAGAAGCCAGGAAAGAATTGGAAGCCATATTTGTTTCCCTGGGCCTCGTACAAATTATTACGAGCCCAACAAGAGGGAATAGCACACTCGACCTCGTATTCCAAAACCTTGACAGCATCTCCATGATCACCTCTTCTTTTAAATTCAACTCTGACCACAATCCTATCACATGTGAAATCGCCTTACAAAAAAATCACAATCATCACTTGCCCAAAAAAGAAAACCAACCTGAGAAAGAACTAATCTTTTCTACAAAATTCCTGAAACCAGAAATCATCCTCAGACGTCCTAGAGAATTCAACTGGACACACCTGTTTTTACTGTCCCTCCTGACGTAGCCCTGAACCACCTGGCCGAAGAGCTTTATGGCCAAAGAGGGAGCTGCAAAAGAAATACGCATCACCTCCAGAACCTCTGTATGGTTTAACCAAACTTTCCTCCAGAAGCAGAAGGCTTACAGACGATGGAGAAAATCAGCTGACGCCGAAAACTTCAGCGCCTATAAAGAGGCCAAGGCTCTCTTCTTAAGACAAAAACGACTTGTCTGTAACCAATTTGCCCTGGATAAGCTGAAAAGATCTAAAAGACTCCAGAAACAGAGCCATAAGCAAATCACTATGAAGGAAGAAATATTTAAAGAATGGACTGAGCTCACTTTTCAACAGACCGATCAATCACATACTTCACCCCCTGTTACACTTTTTGGCGCTCCCTGCAAACCTCCAATATCACTCATAACCATAACCCGAAACCAACTGATGGAGATCGTCAAAAAACTTCCACTGTAAGCTGTTGTGGGTCCCGACCGGTTTCCTCTGTTTCTAATCCAAATCTGCAGTACATATATCACAGACCCCCTAGTCCATATTTTCAATAAAATCTTAGAAAGTGGATAGATTCCAAATATCTGGAATACATACTTTGTTCGGCCAGTCCCTAAATGCAAGGACCCCAAGCGGCCTCAAGATTTCAGGCCTATTGCCATCGGCTGTGGGTTCCTAAAGATATTTGAAAAAGCAATCCGGCCCACCATTGCAGACCACTGCTTCAATCACAGGCCTCCGCAACTCCACACTGTGATTAAGGGGAGATCTACTAACAGCAACCTCCTAGACACCCTTACCAGAATCCAGAAAGACCTCAATAACAGGACACAGCTTGGTGTTATTTTCTTTGACATAAAAGCGGCTTATGACAAAATAGACATAACATCTCTAATCACCATTCTCCAGCAGTACTTTAACATCACTGGAAGGACTCTCAGTATCATCAAATCAATCCTGGAACATAGACTTCTCATCATCTCACATAGCAGATTTCGGACAACTTGCATTACTAATAGAGGTGTCCCACAAGGGGGAGTCCTATCACCAACCCTATTTGCCGCAGCGCTGGAGCCCTTCCTGGCATCCCAAACTGACTTCCAATCATACGCTGATGACCTGAAATTTTATATCAAATCTTCTGACCAAACTCAGGTTCTTAGCACTACCTTGCAGGCAAGTAAAACCATATATAACCTCCAACAGTATTTGGCTTCCATCGGACTACAGATTAATCAAGCAAAGACAGCTCAAATGTCCTTCACCTGGAAGAAGTCACGCAATGACATTAATCTTACCATCAACGGATCACCCATTCAGAAAGTTAAAACACACAAGGATCTCGTATTAGTATGGGATGAGGGGCTGACATTCCAGGCTCTCCTCCTGAACACAAAAACCAAAATGTACTCCGCTATGTGGACGATCCGCCAGGAACTAACGGGAATTCATGACGCCGACCTGGTAAAGAAATATGTTGTCCGATGTGTCTATCCCATACCTCTCTATGCCGCAACCATTTGGTCCTCTGCTCCCACAACACACTTCAACAAGTTCCTCAGCCTGGAATACTGGCTCCTGAAATGGCTGAACTGGCAACCAATACACCATTTCTAGGGCTCAGTTCTACATAAATCTGGAAGTCACCCCATGGAAACAACAGATTGTGGCAGCAAACCTTCTTACACTTGTCAGACTAAGCAGAAGACGACTCGACGCCCCTGACATTACTGATCTGATAAAAACTCCCCGCATTGCCGGAAGGAATCAAATGGACCCAAGGCTCCCACTCACAATCAGTTTGAACAACCTGAAAGGATTGAGACGCATGTTCCCAGGAAACAAGGTAGATTTGATGAACAATCTAGCCATCGACCTCGATAGATTCTGCGAGCAGCATACATACAGACGTCAGAAGCTAAAGGACACATATGCAAACGTACACTTATGAGACGCCACCAGAAGGAAAATACCACCACAATGCATCCCGTTAAAGATAGGTGAAAAGGAAAATAAAGTGAAGCCATCACTGGTCCTCTCTCTCTTAGAATCTACTACTCCAAAGACGCATGGCTGTGAGCACTATTACAGTCAAGATTGAAGAGAGATACCACGTGCAACAACCGGTGAAGGACTCCATCATTTCTCTATATTTTGTACATTCCTCTCATGCTTTTGTAATTCGTAGCACTTTTGAGAAAATAATATGCTATAATTCTTTCAATTATATAAAATAATAAACAGTAAGTTCTGTACCTTTCGGGTTAAGCATACATGTGCCCCCTGTAACCGCCGGACACATGTCCCTGTCTTAACCTCTGTATGTAAATATCACCCCCCTAGCTTGCTGCTGTCCAGGGGGTAGCTCTTCGGCAGAGCAATAAACAGATTTAATAAATAAACAGTTTCCATAGATTTACATTCCTTGAATCGATCTAAACGCCCCGCCCGTCGGTAGCAGAGTTGGTAGGATCGCCGTCCTCCCCCACACCGGGGGAGAAAAGACCCGAGTTCGAGTCCCGGGACTCGAACTCGTGTAGTATCGGGAGGAATTTTTATGGGCTTTTTTATAAAGTGACCGAGTTAGTCAGCCTCAGGCATACTTTTTTATCCTGGAAACTCGAGTTTTTCGTCCAGAAAACCGACCTCAGAACACACGGAATTTACAGATAATATACACGGCGCAACATGACCTTAGTCACCGATGCCCTTGAAACCCTACTACTACAATTCGGTTTACAGCATCTATAAATTCTAAGAGAGTCGGAGATGGGTAAGGCAGGTCTACTCCGACATTTCACTTCCTATCCAACCAACCAAATTAATCATCAAATACTAGTTATCCACTTGTCACTCAGCAATATCTGAAGAATTCTGCCGATTCTCCAAAATGACGAAATGGCTTCGTAATCGGGAGAGCTCCTGGTTGTCCTGATTGGATTTTCAACGCTTTTTCCACATTTCTCAATTTCCTCTTCCGATACATTCAGGACGGCTACCTTCCAATAACCAACAAACTTGCAAAATATGATCATTTTTGGGACAGCTCCTTATCTCAATAAATATTCGCTTTCCTCTATAGCTTAAATAATCACAAAAACAGTTATGTTAGCTTGCTCTCATCGATAAATTTTTAACTAACTTCAGCGTACATCGTGTCATTTTATATTTATTCAAAATAAAATTCTTTATCTTTGACCAGGATGAGCCTGCCCAGTTTAAAGAGAAAATCGCGGGTCTTTATTTAAACGAAGTTGCCCGATTGCAAACCGGCAAAGCAATCAATAATCGAGCAATGACGAATCCACCCAAAGGTATGAATGAATTCCTAGGGGAAGAGCAAAGCCAGTGGAGCGTGTAGGGCACTTTTCTTACAATGTTTCTCAGTTCTGATTACGATTCGCATTTTATGGAGTCAACGGGCACAGAAAGAGGAGCGCACAATCTTTTTTGTTGTCCCTAACGATACCATCTCGATGTTCTTTCATATGTAAATAGGACGGGGAAGGTATTAGCGAGACACGCTGCCTCCGCCTACCTAAATGGATTACGGACGGAGATTCTGGGGAGTAATTATGTTTCGTATTCTAATCTCGCCTGGAGCTCTGCGGCACACCTGAACATTCTGTTTGGTTGCTTATACTAAAATAAGATTTTTTGCCACTTAGTTACAAATCAAAGTGAATTTCAAGATTTGTTCAAAGCTGCTGCGTTTAATCCAGAGGATTTGGGCTTTAAACCGGCGTTGCAAATGAAATTTCACACATTTTTCTCTTTAATCAGACTTACAGAGTGATTTTTTTCTTGCCTTGGATTCATAAATATTTGTAGGTTAATTCGAATTACTGTCACAGACAATTATGTTTTCATTTGTCCCTTTTTGATAAAAAAAAAAAAAACAGTAAAAACTACATAATTCTAGCTGTACAACTGCTGGTTAAGCAACTATATTGTATGATAATCAACTTTATTATAACCTATATTCTGTTTATTACAATTATGTTTATCGGGAAGCTAAACAGTAAATGTACTGTCTGTATCTGTTCTTTTTTTGCCGTGATTTTTGCTTCAGTTTCTAACAGCAAAAGCACAAAATAAAACGTAATAGATATAAACAAATATCGGCTTTATTACAAGAACTCACAAGGAACAAAGCGATTTCTGTAACAGCTGGGAAAACTGTAGTATCGGGGACCTGTGACGTGTTGCTATGTATGAGAGCATTATAGATCGCATTTGTAGTTTGAAGATCACCTATTAGAAGGGCCGTCTTTATCGGTGACCCAGCAGTCAGAGCCTTCTGAGGGAGGGGGAGTTCCTTTATTATGTAATTTCCTTTGCAAAGAGCTCTTGTGTCATGTATTGTGTGATTTATTTTAATAAGAGATATTAAATTATGTGCATCGAAAAAAGATCTGGTCGATTTCATTCAGAGGCACACAAGGGGGTGATAAAAGAGTCCAAGTAAGCAATTTTTTTTATAAATAATGTTCCCTAAATACCCTTCCCTAAACTGCTAAACCAACTGTAATATACACTTTACAGCCCTAGATTTTGACGCTCCAGAGAAAGTGCTGCGAAGGCCCATGCGTAAAAACACCTCTCTCTTTTACTAATTGTTGTTGGGTTTTAGGAGCATCCGCGACTAATGCCATGTTGCTCCGTATACAGGGTGATTCGGGAGGAATAGTAAATATTTTGTGAGATTATAATATCGATTATTCTGAGTAAAAAAGTTTATATCAACATGTGTCCAATTTTCAGCGGATACGGAGATACAGCTGTTTGAAACTAGCGCGCACAGCTCGCTGAATCAGATGTGACCAAGAAGCAGTTATAACCTGACGCTGTTTGGTGTTAGAATTGTTAAGAACATCTTCACCAATGCGGAATATGCCGATATGGTGTTTGTCTATGGTTTTGTAGTGGAAGTGCTACTGCTGCTTGTAGAGAATACCGTCGACGGTTTCCTAACCGCAGAATACCGAATTCACTAATGTTGACACCAAACTGCGTGAGACCGGCACAGTTCCCAGCGCTCATATTTCTTCTGAACGTGCAAATGAACACAATGTGGATGAAGCAGAACACATTCTTCAGTCGGTAGAACGTAGTCCTACTATTAGCACACGAAGAATTTCTACGCGTATCGGTATTCCACAGATAAGAGTGTGGCGAGCATTACGTGAGCACGGCTTGCATCCATTTCACATACATTTGTCCAATTTTCAGCGAGTGCAACACCTTCAAACAGGAGACGACACCAAGCGATTGGAATTTTGTCGCTGGGTAAATGCTAATTGCCGATTAATACTATTCAGCGATGGAGCTACTTTCACCCGTGACGGTATCAACAACTCTTATCGGTGGTCAGGCGAAAATCCACAAGCCACTGTAGAAACAAAATTTTCAACATCGCTTCTCTGTAAACGTGTGGTGCGGTATCATCGACAATCAGTTGATTGAGTCTGTTGTGTTACAAAATCGTCTTACAGGGCCCATTCACCTAGAATTTCTGCAAAACAAACTTCCACTACTATTGGAGGATGTTCCCTTGACTACAAAGACTGGTATGTACTTTCAAGCATGACGCAGCTCCTGCACCTTATACCGGTCTGGTGATACAATATCTAAATCGTACTTTCCCTGAACGATGGATCGGCCGCGGTGTGTCCCGTTCATTGGCCACAAATGTCTCCAGACCTCACTCCGTTAGATTTTTGTTTGTGGGGATGGATGAAAAGCGCAGTATACAAAGAAAAGGTGAATACAAGAGACGAATTGCTCGCTCGCATTTTGGATACTGCTGCCCTCATAAAGGAACGCCAAGACGACCTCAGAAGAACAACACGTCATATTACCATAAGTCATATCACGACAAAGTGCATTGAGATTGGCGGTGGGATTTTCGAACATTTATTGTGAACTGTAAACAATCTGTCAATTATTTGTGTTTTGTATCATTCAAAAAGTCAATAAATACAAATAATTATTTATTTATTTTTTTAAATTATTATTATTCTTTATTTTATTTTAGATATATTTTTAAATAAATAATTTTTTTTATTATTTCATTTATTTGTTTTATTATTAATTAATTAATTTAATTATTATTATTATTTTTTTTTTTGCTAGCACTTGGGTCTGGGCAGCCCAAGTGCGGGATGCTGGCACCCACCTGTATTGCACTACCTCAGGTGGGTGTGGGATTAGTGTTTTCGCATACAGAGTTAGTTGAATCATGGCCCGCCTCCTCGTGGCACCAGGCAGCAATTGCCCAGGTATTGACTGCTGCTAGTGGCTATGGGGCCTGAACACATACAGGCCCTTTTACATAGTTTATAAATAAGACAGTATCGCAGGTGGAGATGGACGTTAGTCTAGGATGCCACAATTATACATATACTGTACAAACAGTAAGCCATTTATCGTTCTTTAAATACCTCTCATAATGGCTTTGTGGGCGCCAGTTTCAAACAGCTGATCTCCGTATCCATTGAGAATTGGACACATGTTTATATGAAGATTTTTATTCAGAATAATCGCTACTATAACCTCACAAAATATTTACTATTTCTCCTGAATCACCCTGTGTATTATCTGTAATTTTCGGGCACTTTCGTTTGTGATGTGATCGATTTTCTCTTTACTGGACGAGAAACGCGAGTTCCCGGAGAGAAAAAGACCATGCTACCCTCGCCTGAGACCGACTAACTCAGCTATGTTGTGAAAAAGACCCATAAAAATTCCTCACCTCATAGACGGGATTCGAATTCAGATCTTTTCCACCTAGTGCGGAGAGGACGGCGATCCCACCAACTGTGCTACCCACGAGAGCCCTCCCTGTTGGTTAAGATAACCTATTCTACTCTTCCCAATCAATGAACTTTAGACGTCATGTGATAAAGTTCCCAATACTAGAATTATGCCATTTTCATGAAAGAAACGCCTATAAAAAATATGATTTAAGTCTTTTAAGCATGACTCCGGCTAGTTATTATTATATTATTTATAATATACTTAAAATTATTAACATCTTTTCATAACCAAATTATAACTTCAGTTTGACAACTAGTGTACCAATAAATATACTACTGTATAATGCAACTCTTGCCATGCAGAAAAGTATCTTTTACGGTTCAGCTTCTTTTTTTCTTTTTTTTTTTAAGCCGATATTGTTAAATTAGAGATTTCATTTAATATTTTTTGAAAGCATTTTCACGGTAGACAAAAGAATAGAAACGTAACCCGTATCTTAATTGGATCTCGGATACCAACTTTCATTCATCCCTGGTCGAATCTCTGGAGTGCAATCACTTGCGATGGCCCCACTCGTCGATAACACGTACCGAGTTGGCGTTTCACCCCTGGAAAAGCTTTATCATTATTCAGGAAGCTCTCACCAGGTGTTACAAGGAGGAGGAAATAAATCTTGCCGAAGTTCGTTTGTCCCCCTGCGATGGTAACACAAATCATTAGCAGGTTCATCACGCCTGCTGGCCTACGCCCGTGACGCAGCTACGAAATTCGACAGCCCCGCATTAATTATTAACACGCTCCACGAATCCTATCATTATCTGTAGACAAAGCGACGTTCGTCCGTACAACTGCGTAGCGTACACGGCCCGAACAAGGTTCGCTAAAATTTAACTATAATTGGAGAAGTTTATTAGAAGAAAGCACGGAGTGCCGCTGCAGACGTCAAGATTGCGCTCCGCTTAACTATTCGCGATGTTCATTTGTGTCCCGAGTGTTAATTAGACAGTGCAGCAACGATAAGGTTTTGTTAATACATCCGCCCCGGCTTTGAATCTGAAACTTAATCCACTGCGCCGTTTTCCATTGATGTCTCATTTGGTGAAATGCAGACTTCCGAATGAATGTTTCGTCTTCGAGTTTTATTATGCGTCGGTGCCGAAATCTGACCTGCAAGCTAGCGCGAAGTCAGTTCGAATAAATTACGTTTATTCATATTCAGTAGTTTGGAGAAGCAAAGCTACAAGCGATTTCCTTTTTAGTGTTCATGGCGCTATTTGATCGATGTGTTTTCAGTATCCGTTTCAGATGGAGTGTTTTCTTTTATGAACTGCCACAGAAACACGATTGGAGCCTTGGATAAAACCAACGACATCTATATAAACGGGCATAGCGCGAAATTAAAGTTGATTTTAAGTAGATGTATGAAAAACAATGCCAATAACAGCATTTTAGCTCGTGCTTGTATTACATGGCGCAGTTATGTTTTATTTATATAAAATACAGCTGAAATTATAATTTTCATATCCGAACAGTGAAACAGAATTACAATTTCACGGGTTTTTGGCCTATTTATGTGTTTGTATAATGTACGAAACTGCTTGTTATGTTACAGAATTCGAAGAGTGCCTTTTTGCCTTTCAAACGACGTTAAAGAGAACTTGGAAAGTGTACAAGAAACCAGAAGAAGAGAATAAAGGGGGGGGGGGCAGAAGCAAGTACGTGAATACTAACGCTATGTACAGGCACGAGTAGTTCCACGTCATGTGAAATCAGATTAGAAGTATCCCCCCCTTGCCTCCACGAAAAAAAAAAAAAATTAACTTTACTAAAATACGAAATGGTGGTGAAATAAATGGTATTACTGTTTGAAATTTCAAGCTATTGCATTACCACTTTTTTCTTCTTTCTTTCGTTCATCTCCCACTACACAAAAAGGCGCTCCTGTTTTCAGCACATTCGAGCGCACGCTGAATATGTTAATATACTCGGCGTATATATCTTTGCCATGGTGACTTGATCTACGTAACAATTTTCCAAAAGAGGGGGGGGGGGACTCTGCTTATGCATGAGAAGATAAAAATGTTCTACCCACGAGAACTGGTCACATGTTGGCGCGGTGTGCTCATTTATTACACTAAGTAGCGCACGGCGAGCGATGCCACTAAGCCTTTTTTTTTCTTTTTAATTTCAAAACTATGATTGATGATAAAATGAGAAAAGACAGTGCGGTCCAAGAGAATGATGTACCGCAATACTAATAACACAAAAGGAGGAACCGGGGGGGGGGGGAGCGATCAAATGATTATATAAAGGTCGGATAAACCGAATGGCAAAAAGAACTATCCAGTGTATAAAGAAAGGAGAAAATACAGTTAAAAGAACAAAACTCACTCACTTGAGCTTCGGTTTTTTTTTCTTTTTTTAATTTTAATGACTATATAATCCAGGTATTGTCATGCGCGGAATACCTAGGTATTACAACAACGAGAGGAATTTCCAAGCATCATCCTAAAGCTGTTTTATGATTTCCATACCGTATCGTATATCGATGGTTAGGCCTAACGGCTTTCGCAATTTCCTGTATGTAGACACTGCTTCAACGGTCACTCGGACTGAAATCGCGTTCAGCGTGGTATGAAATGCAAACTACATCCCAAAAGACAGCCCAACACAATTTTGCATGTACGTGTTCGGCCGATAACGGGATTGTAATACACGTCTGGCTAATTGCTGTTTCGTTATGCCTTAGAGAAAACGGTGGAGCAGTTGAAACTGGAGTGTCCACCAAGTCCGACCTGCCCTAAGCGCAAATAACAATTATTTCCCTAATCTCTACACGTATCGCCGGGAGGGAGGTTATCAAAGATTGACAGGGGCGAGTTTAAGCTGAAACTTCCGTTGTCAAGGACTGCTATATTATAAATGGACGCAGAATGTGTGTGTCTACAAAAACTAATGGCTATCGACCGTAGTTTGGTCTGTAAAGAAAACCATGTATCGTGTAGTTATTTTTCGAGCTACATGGCACCTAACTAAGATTACCGTTATTAATAACAGGTGGCGTGACTAAGCTAATGTCCCATTCCCACGAGATGTGCTTCTGATTGAATTAAGACTGTAGTCTACGAGTCATTTTCATCCCTAAATCACTACGCATTAAAACGCATTATTCTAGTTCGCAACTATGTCGGAAGAGGGCGCTGCACTGACACATGCTAGCGAATCTAGCATTCCATCAACCCGTGTTCGTATATATATATATATACTCCGTAACGGGTCTTAACTACTGTCTGTTCTCAGATTCCATTGATGACCGTTGCACAAAAGGTTATTTGGGAGAAGACTGATGTGGTTATATGTCACGAGGAAAGTTTTAGTGTACGCTCGTTATATGAATAGCTGGTTGTTATATACGTGGGGAAAAAATGGAGTATGGAGAGGACATCAACAAAAAAAAAAAAACTGCCATTCTTAGAATGACTGATCTTGGTACCAAAAGGTGGCGCTCGAATTGTTCAAAAGATATGAATGAAAATTAATTAAGTAATAATAATTATTTTGGTCTTTTTAGCGCATCAATATAGAAGTAGTATAATTGAAAAAATATTTCTTTGGTTTTCCACCTAATTAATAAAATAAAATAATACTTGGTTTTTTTTTTTTTTCCCTATACAATTAATTAGATTAAAGCCAGAATTATCTAGCTCAAATTAATAAACAGTAAAACAATTATTCAGCAAATGGCACTATTTACACGGAGAACGAAAATGTCGGACAAAGTCGTACATATATACGAGGTGTGGGAATAAAGTTCCCGGATTGCTGCAATAAGAATAACAGAAAATGAAGGAGATCAAAAATGGTTTTGTCTAATGTTCAGTTCGGCGATTACGTTTTTTTTTTTTTTGTCCTCAACATCCTGAAATTTCTTTCCTTTGAGGACAGTGCATCAATACAAAAGCGGAAGGACTCCACTAGTGAGAAATCAGAAAAGTAGGGAGAATGGTCGATCTGTTAGAAATGCAGAATAGGTGAGGACATTGTCGTGCAACATGAACCGGCTGCTTTTCTTTCGAAATTGCGGCCTCATCCGGGAAATACGCCTCAATAGTCTTTTGAAGCACCTACACACAGAACGCAGCATTGACTCTCTCTCCCTTCAGGTACAAATTCCATGCGAATCACACCCAGTTTACTAAAGTCCAGGATCAAGAAGAATCACAGCCAAACTGGGTGTGATTCGTCTTGATCCTGAACTTAAACGAAACTTTTTGGGTCTTGGTGTTTATTTTGAAGTCCACTGCATGTTCTGACGCTTCGTCTCTGGGTCGTACTGAAACACCCAACACTCATCTCCAGGGGCAATACAGTCGAGGAAATTAGGATCGTTTTGACTAATTTGGATGAAGTCTTCGCATGATGACACTTCGTTGTTTCTGCTCATCAGTATGACTGTGTAGCACAAATTTTGCGCAGACCGCCCTTTTCCTCAACTCTTCAAGCAGAAGTTGACGAATCATCTCCTTATTGATACCCAACTCATCAGTCATCATACTAAGGGTCAAATGACGATCTCTTGTCATAATTTCCCGATCTTTTGAAACTCTGACCTCATTTCAAGAGGTTGACCTAAGTCTCTTGGGTCATCGCGAACATCCTCATCCGTCTTTGAACGCAAATACCATTTAAACACACTGGTACGACTTAACGTTTCATCAGCATAAACACTTCATACGTTTATGTTGCCCAGATTTTCCCAATTTAAAGCAAAATTTGATATCGTTCGTTGTTCCATTACAAAATCGTGACGCGGAGCGTTAACGCCACTAACGAAACTGGTTGTTACTTGCAACCTGTCAGCCTACTAGACAATCTATGTACTACCATCTGTTAGAGGAAGTTTGAACTACAACAAATACCACTTCCGTTTGTTTTCAAACTCATCGAACACGACCGCAACAATCCGGGAACCTTATTGCTACACCTTGTACATGCATATCCACATACAAATGAAGTCAATATAATAGTTATATAATATAAAAAAAAAGGTAGAAAGAAAGGGAAAGTCATGAAATACAAAGTTTCTTCTATTCCCTTAAGTATGTATTTCTAGAAGAAATTTAAGAAAGTAAAGAAAGTAATAACTCTTTCTATTTAAGCTACCCCGTGCACACAACACGAAACGGTTTACTCAGTCATATGTTATTTATGGTTATTGCTTATTTACCACCAAGTCCGAGCTGAGTTATGTTCTTGCATCATGCTTAGAAAAACACAAAAGGACGTAAATGTTTGCAAGCCTTAATGCCCGTCTATTTCCCCCTCTTTTTTTCCCCGGGCACATTTGACTTTTCGTCTAAATTTAATATTTTATTTCCGAATAAATCATCGTTGTTGCAGTCCGTAGTTTATGTATAATAAATAAAGGGAAAAAAAACCTTCAGTTATGTACTTGTTGCAGAAGCAAATGGCAACAATCATCAAATATAGAAAAACACAAATGTAGTCACCGAGCATCACGTGTTTCATTCTTGAAAATTCCGAGAAACATAAGAAGAGAGACCAAAAGAAATAATCATAAATGTAGTGTCCGCGAAGCCTACTGGATCAGCATCAAGTATTTATAAGAACCCTAAGTTACACACAAGTACTCTGCAAGGCAATCTGATATTTTAAAGACTTGCCATAGCAATCTCGCATTATTATAATTCCTACACAATTCTGCGTATTTACTTCTGTTTAATCGAGAAGCGTGTCTTTTGTCATAGGCGGACGGTGATGGCACCATCGTAGGAACTTTACTGCAGATTATGCTCTCGTCATGCGGTTTGTATGGGAAAATAAGAGAGGGTTCGGGCTGATTTGGTTGCAAATGTGTACATTTAACTACGAATTACTGTGTCTAAGAAAATGGAAATTATGTTTTTGCTCAGTTTTATTTCTCTAAAACATAATCCACTACAGTAATGAGTTCGTGTGTGCTTGACGCTACATTAATATAGAACTGTTGATTTTCAGTGGGTTCTGAAGTTAGCAAATACCATCTCTGGTCGGTTGAGATACAGATGAAAACTCGCTGTATCGTTCATGGTGTCTGTCGGGCAATTTTAGCGCCCTCTACCGCTGCTTGATGATAAAAATGGAGAATATATGCCTCAGGGCTTCGCCGATGCATTCTAGAACCGGTTGATTGTACAGCCCTTATTACAAAAAAAAAAAAAAAAAAAGTTTTGTTTACTGACAACCCAGTAAGTTGATACAGCCGTGGATGGTTTCCTATTCGGTGCATTTGGGACTGTTTCATCCTCAGGGGTCCTGCAGGATGCGTTTGTGTTTATTTTCCCTTTAAAATACAATTTCGTTTCTTCCATTCTGGAGGGTGGTCCGTAAATGTAGCTAACTCAAGTTCGGTATCAATTTTTGTGGTTGTACCAATTTCTTTTCCTTTTACGACTATGCGTTACCCATGTGGGTAGGTTCTCGTCGGATTTAAAGGTCATTTGCTTGAAGGGATAAACAAAATATTGTTGACGAGTGACGAAACCGATACTGGGTTTTTAAAGGACTATTTTGCCGCATGTAATGGATAATGTGTTCAACCAGGTTGCTGTTGGTCCTTTTAAAAGGCCATGGGACTTGTACATGAGACTGAACGCAGTTTTACATCAGAAAACAGATCGCATATATTGAGACAGCCGCGATCAAGGGGAAACGAATTGTATTTTGATAAGAATTGAGAAAATATTTTCGAAAGTACAGCAGTGGACAAAAAAATTACCACGTATTAAATGCCATACATATGACTTGAATTGCAAACACTGAGTTGATTACTTCTGCCTGAATACTAGGTACAGTAATTCCTAATGTATTAAAATGTTTAAATAAATAGCTAACAAGTGCGCATATTTTCATACGTTAAAATTAAAAAAAAAAAAAAAGTCCATGTTTCTTGAAACTAATACATAAAATATACGATTTAAAATGAAATAGATTCTGGCGGTTGCTTTTGACTCATTATTTTCTAAGTTTATATCGAGCCAAACTACTGCGCTTTTTCTCACGGGTTACTAGCAACCACTCTAACGTGCGCGCGCATACATCGGGCGTTCAGGAAAAAGCTTTCAAACTATTACCGCACGCGCTCAATATCTATGTCAAGTCACGCACACAATTTTCATTGGCCACGACTCGGAACGGGATTCAAACTTCCATAGCGACAGCCATTTATAATGCACGGTTTTACTGGCAAAACTACCCCCCGTCTCGCCCCCTGATCCCCGCTTTCTTGACATTAAAATGAATGAGAGCGAAACCGACTTTGTAACGTCACCCGTAATAAGTTAAGACTTGAGGCAAGATTTGAAAGTTTCTCGGGTGGGGATGCGAAGATGAGCAGATTCAACAGCGTCCCTTTCCCCTCCGTTGTAGTCTGCGGTATTCCGCTCGTACGGATAAATAAGGCGAATGTAAAAGACATCAAAGGGAACGCAATAAATGCCAGGCTCTCAATACTTCAAAATGTACGTAATAAATTCTGTCGGACCGACTTTCCTTGTCCATAGAATAAAACAAAGAAAATCCATAGCTGGTGCTAAAGCAATGGACTATTCCAGTCACGTGACTGTGGCTTCTTCAGTTATTCGGCAGCTGGGTATACTACAAGGGCGTCCCCTCCGAAGGATGGCATCGTCTCGATGTTGAAGCAGAAAAACGTTACTCGCAGATCTACTGGCGAATTTCTAACACGGAACCAATTAACTTAAAATAAAGCACGCGAGCACATGGCCAAGGACTCTTTTCAATCGAACCAATGCAATGCAACTGCCTGGATTCGGTTCATTTTCTAAGGCAATCGCGATTTAAAGCCGGCGGAGGTGAAAGCGACTTGTGATAGAGAATGCCGAGTGATTTGTCACATGGTATCGTCCTATGATTGTATTCTGCCGGTTGGACACCAAATAGATCCCGCACCATCTCTCGGGGTAATAGATTTAGTGGGCTTTTCCGCCTCGGTGGACGCAACTATCACAACCGGACACACGCGGGCGGACAAAGTTATTATCACGGGTTTGTCGCGTGTTTTGCTTTCATTCTGAGCGTGGCCGTCGCTGCAGTATCGAAACACATTCCCCATCTTCCACACAACGTCCAATTGTCTGATCGGAAAAGCGCAACTTTCAGCGACCAGACTTTGGTTTTCGGCATGCGCACTGAGTAAAGCAGAAGTCGGACATCGATTTTTTTATTTATTTATTTCATTATTAATACTTCCTGTTGGAAGATGAGTTGTTTCGAAAAGTTGCCACCTGCTTGCTGAAGGCACGAAATAGTGAAAGAGTACTCTCTTTATTGACTACACCGAACGAGTTTATCCCAGAATAGAAACCGTTATGAACACGGGAAGTGTGCGTCCTGCAAAAGCTCGCTTTTATTCCGAGTTAATTTCATTTCGTTAGCATTCACGCGTAAAAGAAAAAGACCATCAGATAGCAGAAAGCGTTGAGTTGGTGTTTCTTCGAATGCCATCTTCGCCAGCCCAGTTTTTGCTTTCATGACGTTGCCATGGAAACGACAAGAAACGCGGTACGGTTTCTTTATGGCTCGTGGTTTCACTGGCCTTCATTATATAAACCACTATTATCTTGAATTCTTCATTCTTTCTATCCCCCTCTCCGAAATTCTTTCTTAACAACTGCTTTTACTATCCGCATTACATATTGTGATTTCTTACGTAAATCTTGGTGCGCATCTAAGTTTCTTTTCTGACAGTCTTTCTTGAGAAGTACCTTATCAACAGTTATTTTATTACTTCTGTTGTAAAAAAAATCTCCACTGTGTTCGCTTGCGTACGTCTTGTCTGTTTTACCTTGCACGTGGCTTCTTAGAACCGGGTTCGGTTATAGCAGAAATAACTTTATAGCGATTTAGAACTATCAAGCCACAGATTCAAACAGACTTTAGAGCAAAACCTGATTATATAAAATATGATTGATATAAAACGTGTAAAACTTCGATATTCATTAATTGCCTTTCTAATCAAGTATACCATTAATACCTTTTAGAAGCGGGGCTGGGTTTTTGTCTCATATTTCACTTAGTTACTGCACAAGAGCGCTGTTACACGCTTTCTTCGCAATAAAGAAGGGGGAAAAAATTAAGAGGCGCATTCCAGGGACAGCTTTCTCAAATGCCATCCCAACAACGATATTTTACTGTATTCAGTACACGTTGATACCCGCATCATGTATGGCTTAGGGCCAGGAACGTTAGAGGGCTTTATTACTACAGGGTTTTCTAGGCTTACAACAGCGTGGCTAAGTTATGAAATATTGAAGAAAGGCAGAGGGCCATGTGCATAAGAGATATTGTGCAACTGCGCATGTAGTGTATTTTAATATTCTTTTACAGCCAATAAAACATTCTTTATGATCCTGGGGGAGAATTGCAAGTTCATTATTATAAAATGGCAGCCTCTTTCATTAAGCAAAGAGCGTACGCGATGTGGATTTAGATATTCGGAAATATGGCAGGCAAGTGGTGATCCCAGAAGGACGATTAAACAGCTTCACTAACCATTAACTACACTTCTGTTCATAAAGCGAGACAAGTAACTTGGGAAAAAAAGGAAATTTGGGTCACGAGAGGAAAGAGTGTACAATCTTTTTAAAACTAAAAATGTTCGTAGACTTTTGGTAGGATAATCGCAAAAAATAGAATTATAGGAGTCCATTTGAGTGGAAGAAGCCATTTTGTTTCAAGATAGCGGAATGAAACAAAACCACACTCGTTAGGATATTTTACCTTCCACCGACATGTTCCGAAATGTGGTTTGAATCGGAGTACAAGCACAAAAGGTTTTCAGTGGATTGCGGACACACATTGTAAATTACATAGCTGATCGGACAAGTATTATCCAATCTGCCGTGATGAGCTACAAAATTACCATCATTAAAACGAAAGAGAATGTTTTTCTTTCGTCTTAATAGCAGCGAATAATATCTGCATAATGAACTTGAACATTCCAAATCTGAAATCGTCACTAAAACCTTCTCGGTCATTTTAAAAACGAGAATACCACCTAATTAAAAGTTCAGATGTCGTCCAGAGATTTTATGATCATCAACACGTTTGTTTAAACATCTCATATTTTTGTAACAGCTTTACAGGGTTTGAAACATAACGTAATGTTTATTCGCTGCCTTAACACGCTGTTTGAAAACAGGTAGATTAATTTATATGGGAATACAACAGGACGCAACACGTCTCAACAAGTTTTAACTCGTTTATGCAAAACGAGATTTCTTTTTAACAAGTATTTCTTTGAATTTCTGTCTGTGGAAACTGTCTATTTGCAGAGGTCCAAACTGTAGCAAGTCGAAATTGGTATAAAAAGAGTAGGATGTAAAAGCTTTTAAATTTTACTTGTTTAAACTTTTTAAAGTTAATATTCGTAAATTTTCTTTTCATATTGCAGGAGATTGTTAATATTTATTTATCCAATTTGGGATCGCCGTCTAACCCCCCCCCCCCCCCCCCGAGACAGCAAGGTACTACCGGGATCCCTCTCTAGATGTATCCAGAACGCCTCAATTGAAAAGCATCGTGATATGATGTTGGCAACCACCGTGGGATCTTTGGGAAATCGTTGATGACTGTACCATAATACTCTGATACTGATCATGCAACAAACTATTTAAAATAATTAAATCAAATTTTTATTAACTTCTAATTGACCGAGCATAATTTATTCTGAGTTAATGATGAAGGGCTTCAGTAATCAGTTATCTGACTAATACTTACATCACATCACGCATTTCATTTAACTCGGCTTGAAACACGTTCGACAATACTTCGTCATTTATTATTTAAGTAATATAAAGTCGGATTTCTTTTATTTCAGGTTGACTGGATGTAAGTTACGGCGATTGTAATACGTGATGCACGAGGAAAGGGGGGGAAAATATGTCCATTTCTTTCACGAGTGAAACGCACAATACCGAGCAGCACGTGTCACGATAACATCCCCTCGATATCGTTAACTGCCTCCGAAGCCATTAATTTTCGTGTCACATTCATATGGATGAGGAAGGAGGAGAGAACTTACTTTGCACGGCCGTCCTTATAAAATTTTATTACCATTCTTCGCTCTATCTTCGGTACATACGGAAGGTGACAGTTGTGCGCGTGGTGAAAGACTCATAACCGACTCCAACAGTGTCCCGAGGAACAGCCTTTCATAATAAAAATAATGAACTGCTTTAGGAAGATTAGTGAGTCGTGGATGATGGTCCGGTAGGTGGGGCCATACAATTGGAGTGGTGTCGTTACGGCCTGATATCGTTCAATAATGAGGGGAAATTGGTTTTGGCCTATTAGAACCAATGTTACTGGCGAGATAACCTCGGATACAAGAGGATGTAAACTAACATAAGGTGAATGTTCGTGGTTAATCTTCCGATGTAACTGTTGAAGAGGGCTGGCATTCACTGTGTCGATGGACGGTTCGTGTATCCATTTGTAGCAAAGCTGCTTTGACAAGTGCTGGAACTAACTACAATGTCTGGGTCTCGCAGTTAGAAGGGTTTTAGGTGATGGGGATTATTGCTAAAAGGTTACAGAGCTGTAAATATATTACGAAACTGAATTTTAAACTGGCCTTGATTTACATTTAAAGTAAAACTCATAACATTGTTTCGTATAAGGTTATTATATCAGTGGATTTTAGAGATCTATATCGACTCTCGCCTGCAACTTTTAGGTATCTCAGGGCCACGTACGTTGCCCGCTAGCTGCTAGTTACTGGGTTTGCGAAAGTTTAGTTTGAAATGACACGCGGAGAGGAGGAACCCTGTTACAATGTGTTACCTCGTCTGAAAGAACATTAAAAGAATGAAATTTTTTTAATAATCCATCTTAAAATCCAAGCAATAAACTAACATAGGGAAAACAGATAAATTTACTTAAAATACAATTGGAAATTAACAATTCAAATAATAAAAGATCAAAATCAATATAAAGTTAATTGCTTTTAAAAATTATATGATGAAATTAAAACTTATTCATATTGGTGCCGACAGTCATTTATCTGGCGCAAGCTGTGATGGGGATTATTGCTAAAAGGTTACAGAGCAGGGCCTTACCAGGGGCACCATTCTTTAAGAATTCTTTTAGTCTCTTTTGAGACAGTACGTGCTCTACTGGGACTGGCCCACCTTCCCGTGGTGTGGACGAGTACCCAAAATCATCTCTCCAGGTGACTGATGCTTCTGGGTAGTCGAGCAGCCATAACATAACAATAGAACATACACGTTACTCACACAAACCTACACCAATCGCATTTCTGGCCCTTTTACAGTTGATTCTATTCTTCACAGAGACAAGAGGCGGAGTTGAACAGACGTTCAAAGTGTAGCCCTATACATGTCCACATATCTATTTCTCTCTCTCTCTGATTTTTTGAATAAGGTCATTAACGTACAAATTAAATAGTATGAGTCCGAGCGAAGATCCTTGGGAACTCCTGTAAGGGATGTATAATCTTTTGAATAATGGCCAGAGAACTTTAGCTGATATCTTCTCCCAGAGACATTGTCACATAACCAATCAATGAAAAGGATGTGAGGCCACGTAATTGCAATTTATACCTTAATAATGCATGGTCCATAGAACTGAAGGCCCTGGAGAGTTCAATGTAAGTAACATCGACTCAGTTCGCCTCCTTCCCTCACCCCTGTCGAACTTAGTAGAAAGGAAGTGCCAAAAGGAAACAAGGTTTATCACCACCGATCCCTCAGGGTGAAAACCGTTCAAATCTGGTGAAAGCATGGAGTTAATGTACAGCATTAATTTTTTTATAAATAACAAAGTCGATAATTTTCGCTAGACTGTTTAGGACATTTAGGACATTAACTAGAAACATCAAATTTTGAAAAGGGAATAACAACATTTCTTCCAAAAGATTAAAGGGTCAGATCCTCTGGAATATTTTAAGGCTGATATTACGTTCAATATGTTACATTCTTTGATAGTAAAAATAGATAATTTCTCTGACGAATACGTGTGTTTCTAATCATAGGAGACGTTACTTAAAGGATGCGAATTGAAATCTTTATAACAATCAGCGAACAACTCTGAGATTTGTTGGGGAGATTGTGCAGTATGGCTGTTATGAATCAATTTAAGAATGGTGGGTGGTTGCCTGCGTTGCAGTATTCTTACAAAATTCTAAAGTAATCTGGGATCACTTCTCAGTTAATTTTTTTAGCAAATTAGAGTTGAATTGATTTCGAGATTGAAATACTAATAGTTTTACCATCTTCCTTGTATTTGTCGTAAGTTGTTTTAGTTTTTAACTTTCTGTAATTTTTATGATTTTTTTCTTTTAACTGAATCGTGCGTTTTAAATTACAGTTGAACCAAATAGGATATTTTTTTGTATGTACAGTCTTATCTAGCGTATTTTGATAGTTATGACTGAGTCGTGATTTCCTCTATGGAAGTGGTGATTTGATAAAGAAAATTGCTATTCAAAAGTCACGTGATTGGCAAAGGTGACACAAACAGGATGAAAAATTACGGTGACTAGACTTACCAGTTTTTTTGGGATTTGTCCCAGTATCCCAAACATTTTTAAGGAATACATAAAATGTCCCAATGCCCCAAATGCTTTTTAAGGAATACATACATGGCCTAGTTTTCTAAAATATTAAACGTAATGGTTCGCCCAGCAGCTTCTATCGTCTCAGTTTGCAGGAATCCATTTTCATTCAAACGAGATCTACAAAATATGACTATAAAAACATTCGCGTTTCTAGCGCTGCAGCCACTTAACGCACGTGAGTTTACCAAGAGTAAATATGTCGTGCATAGTTGCTCTGGCGAACTTCTGAGTAAATATGGATGACAGCTGGGCATGCATTTCCCTTCCCTTCTCTTGTATCTATAAGCGATATCAGTGATGCAGATTTTCGTCGAGAGACAGACCCTTGAACGTGCGGCCCAAGAAAGCATTGTCCAAATCACGTAGGCGAGATATAAGAGCCGTACGAGGGTGGCATTGTCCTGCTGGCAAAATAGCGTTTCGGATAGAGAGCAGAAAGAAGCGCTGTTCTTGGAATGGTTTCAACACAATGTCTTGCCAATAAAAACGAACGATTATTGTAACTGATGCCCTCCTACGCATGATTCCGCTGTTGACCAGATATGACTGATGCTCCTTGATGCAGACTAGATTACTTCTGCGTGTACGCAGACCTTCCTGTACCCATTCCTGTCAATAACATTCAACCGTTATTTTTTTTTTTTTTTTTTTTTTGGTAGTTGTTGGCGCATCGGCTTCTGTGGCCATAATGCACCTCCCAAGGTTTTTGCAGTACTTTGATCCAAGCCCGAGGCGGGATTCGAACCCGCGACCTTTGGGTTGCCAGGCAGGCACTTTACCCACCCGGCTAGCCCGGTCGGCTTCAACCGTTAGGGCACCTTGACAATCGCCCTAACCAAACGAACGATTTGCTGTGTTGACCATCCAGCTTCTGATAATCCAATGATCCGTCCACTTTCAAAATCCGTCAGCTGTGTATATGTTAAAGACATATACTGACCACTCCTACACCTTGAGATCTTTCTAGTGTTGAAATCTTTTATTAATAGTTTTGGAAGTTGCTAACGGAGTTCATATTTATTATTTTGTCGGATTTTATGTTTGAATTGTGTAAAGCATTGATCTGATCCGTTTTTAGTGCAAATTTAATTTTTCTGCGTCATAACTAATGATGTTTAATATTTACATTACTTTATAATTTTACTTTTAATTTATAAATGCTAATTATACGATTTCAGGTGCAATTTTATTCAGAATTTTATTTTATTGTTTTGTTTTGTATATTATACATAATTAAAGTATATATTTAAAAATTATTTTAATATATCTTTTAAATATTCTAAAGTAGCTATTTCAGGTTGCTGATAACGTTTATTACAGCATGTTAAATACATATACTAAATTCTTTATTCAACTACTTCACGGAGATTGTCTATTCAAGATGAAAGATGTTCCTGAACTTAAACATGTTTACTTTTAAGGGTTATGTTAGCGATATTAACTATTAATTAGATAATTAAATTAATATAATAACTTAGCTCACTTTCCTCTGTAAATGTGGAAGCTTATTACTATCGTAAACAGCCAAAGCTGGAGACGAGATTGTAAAAATAGAAACACAAATACCGCACTGTAAAGCATCATTTACGAAGGCAACAAGCTTCATTTAATATTACTCCGTAACTGGTGGTTTTAAATAGATAAATGGCATTATTACAATGTCGTCCTGCAGTCTTACAAATGCATTCTGATCCGGTTATCTGTGCCGAGATCTTATCTTGGCTTGCGCAACCCCCCCCCCGCTCCCACCCGACACCATTTATAAGTTCCAGAAATGAGCCATATCGCCTCAACCCGATGGTACTCTCATTGGCGGCTTCATACAACACTCCCACGAGCCATCAAGCTCCTCTGCCCCATCCCCACCCCCCATAGCCAACCAATGGAGCAAACAAGCTGTTACCGAGAATATCCCTTTACAACCATCATTACCGCTAACACAGACTTCTGCAATTAGTAACAATCTGCGAAGATTGAGAACAGAGAGGGCTCTTTATTACTCTCTCGTCTCATGTGACAGCCCGGACTACTCTGCCCGTTGTCTGTGTCCGATGAGGCTACTGCCCACATACATCGATCGACAGCTTTAGCCTAATGATCGCAAAACGGTATCTAAATCTGGTAAGTCTGTTCTAAAGGATCCCGCTGACATCCTATGACAAAGAGAATATAATTAACTCTGTACAACTAGCTAGCTATCACATACGGGAATTTAACTGAATAACTCAAAGCTGCACTCTCCCTGACAATGCCCATTGTGAGACAGCCATTGCAGAGTTTATTTAACTATCCCCACTACACTATAAAATTTCTGTGTGGTGTCAGTCTACAGATATGGAAGTACAAATAAGATATGAAAACTACTAATTTTAATTCTGATAATTGTACCAGAAACACTTTTCTCCTTTTCTCTCAGAGGACTTGAATTTTACCTCATCATATTCATAATTTTTTGTCCTTCTGTTCTTATTCTATATGACAAAGGTCATATAGAATAAGAACAATACTTTCACCCGTTCAAATGTAAAGAAGGAAAATCTTGACAAATAAAATCAAAAGGATTCGTTATTTAAAATGGAAAGAAAGCAAAAAGCTGCAACTGGCCATTTTCCCCAAAACCAGTAATCCACTTTATGTTGTAAGGTGAACCACTAATTGACTTTTTCAATTATAAGATGGAAAGAATCAATTTTTCGGGAGTGATACGTTAGAAGCATGGTACAAGAAACAACAGAATATCCTATTGTCTCGTGTTCTCCGTTATTACTGGATTGAAGAAGAAAACCAATGCTCAGTTACAAAGATGAGTCATGAAAAGCTTTAGCCTATCATAAATGAACGTAAATTCTTTTCATTTCGCCGCTTTTAAAACTAATAGCTGACATCGGGAGATCTCAGAGAATAGTAGTCTCCAGCCACAAAGTTCTGATTTTCCCCATTTATTTAAAAGAATATTCTATGCAAAATTATCCAAGATGTATCTGGAATTTATGTCCTTCCAAAGGTGTGCATGTTTTAATATGAAAATATTCTTATATTTTCATATTAAAGACGAGATCAACTGGGATACAAAAGAAACAAGTCATGGTTTAAAGCACGTAACCGGATCCTTTGTTTTCCAAAGTTTCATCCTTTTTCACCAAGTATTTACTTATTTAAACCCCACTAACCAATATCGAAGTTTATTATTAATATTATTTATTACGATCAAATAGATAAATAGAAGCTTCAGTACAAACTATGTACTATATTTACCGAAGTGTGTTCATAGACTGGTTTGTACATTTCTAAGGATGAAATCGCGGAATAACTTAAAGGAAAAATCTGCTAGTGATGAAATAGCTATCCTATAATGAAAAAAGCCATGCATGGCACATAAAGCACGCAAAAGGAGGAAGGAGAAGGGAACATTTCCGGCTCATTTAAGAAAAACAGATGCTCAAGAAGTCATCCGTGGATCAAAATAATAATTACGAAGTTAATATTTTATAATTAAATATCATAAATACAATTATAAATAAGTTAAAATCAAATTTATTTAGATATTATAATGAATAAAATCTTCACTATAGCCACCACCTTGTGATAAGTTAAGAAACCCGTTTAAATGTCTTTCTTTGAAGTTAATAGCTATAAATATATCTACTCAGTTGACTTTAAGTAATTACTAAAAACTTAATTAACAAAAGTATAAACAGTACTCCCTTTGTTTAATTCATAAAAATAATGGTATTTTAATTCATAGTCTGGCTATTTGGAGTTTTCATGTTCATTTTGTTAATAAAATAGTGAAATGTAGCAGAGAAAAGTGGTTCCCAAGTCACAAATTAGATTTATCTGTGGTCTGTAGACAACGAAGCCTGTTACGACTCACTATAGGGAACAGTAATTTTCATCATTTGGTAATCGAAATCTCCTTCATAATCTGCGTATGGAAGGGATGATCCAATATTCGATAATGGAATTTAACTCACGAAGACAGGATGGAGAACAGTAAGTGGACTAAGCAAGGGAAGATGTTAAATAATGCAGAACAGACGTGGAAAACAGTGCAAGTAAAGCTCATTATCCTAGCCGCAGAGCAATGTCATTTTTTCTTCTAAACTCAGAGGTCTTGTACGATTGGAAGGAAAAGGGGAAAAAAGAGCGGACGATGAGTAGAAGAGGAAATCCTTAAGAGAGCAGAAGTGACAGGTAACAACCATAATTTAGAAGAATAGTGGGGGACACAAAGGAAAGCACAGTTTCACATCTTCGAATGATACTACATTTTAGCAGTTCCTGCTTATCCCAGGAGTTTATTTGAAACAAAATATAAAGAGGAATTAACTGTAGAATGTATACTTGCGTACCATCCAGTTATATATACAGAAACGTGTAAAGTAAGAAAAGATACATTCTTTGTTTTTACTTAAATATGGTGAGGAGAGGATATATATATATATATATATATATCTCAAGTAGACAGTTTTATGGATCACAGTATTACCCACAGCTGTTCACTGACGTTGCTAGCTGGCCAGAAAGCGTCAGGGGTAACTTTCTACGTCTTCGCACGTAGTGTTTCCGTTCGATATTTTAAAGAAAATGTGGCGGCACTTCTGCATAAAACTGAGAATAATTAAACGTACACTGGAGGCCATTAAAATTAGATCTTCCCGAAATCTTTGTGTGGATTGAAACTACGAGTTAAAATATGGGAAGAGTGCAGTTGATAGAGAAGATTCCAACGGGCGTATGATGTCAATAAGACTGACAGTTTGCAATCACTGAGATACTACTACAAATTTCAAAACTGACTTTTCCCAAGAGCTCCGGGGCTATCCGTGAATATGGAATTTACAGGGGCTACGCATTGCGATGCAGACATATTTTAGGTACGTAACATCTACGATATTTCATTCTTGTAAATTGTGATTTCAAGTAGACATTTTGGGCGTTGTCGTAATGTTGAATGCATCCTGTTTTTTCTTATTTCGATGTTGACATGGTTCATTTTCCGTTTCATCAAACGTCCCAGTGGTATCTCCGATATTGCCTTATTCCGTTATAAGAAATAAACAAACCAAACTAGTCTCCGAAGCTGCATTATAGATTCTATACATGTGACACAGTTTCATCTGTGTGACAAATATAAGGCGTCTTTCCTACAAAAATTCAAGATGGTCTTCTTGTCTGTATGCTACGCCGGACTCTATGCTACAGGCTTCCAACAAAGAATTCCCCTGGCGACTCTCTTCAAATCAGACACACCGAAATGCAATATTAAGTAGAAAAACGACGTGCAGCGAATATACCACGTTTGGTTTTTCTAGATAACTCCAGGTGGCGTAGTAATGATTTTTGACTCACTGTTGAACATTTATTATTAGTTGATGTGGCCAAATTCCGGCACTTAGGCCTCTTTCCACAGAGAGAGTTTTATGTTTTAAATGGTAATTTTACATCAGTCAGAAGCCACGTACTCCAGAAGTTAATTACTTGGACTGAAATAAAAATTATTCACTTTTACTCACTCTTTTTAAACACGGTTAAAATCCTTTAACTGTGTAAGATCTTTTAGCCATCGCAGGAATCCTTTAAATAATCCTATAACCATTACAAATCTTTTAAATTATCCTTTAGCCACGCATTTTCTGCAGATTGTTCAAATCTAAAAATTTTACATTAAAATGACTGTAAAAAATTAAATCACTACACTTGTTTTTTTTTTTTAAATTACTATAAATGTTCAGACTAAAAGGAATTTATAATTATAATAATAAAACTTTAAAACTAAGCTTGTTTCCAGTAGTAAATAATCACATACTTTGTGTTTTACGTTTGTTTATTTTCAACACGTCATTAGAACTTGCAAACAGCTATAGCAAAGCATCTCTTCCATTACGCACTCGCCCATTATTTTCAGAAAATATGCGTAAAGTTGTTAACAAACTTTCTAACACACAAATAAACACGGCAAAGACCGAAGCACTCCTAAGAGGGAACGTCCTCCTCCAGAAGGATTTAACCCACAGCGCATGTTAATGCAGCTCATCTGTGACACTTGCACATTCAAACAGAATACGCAGATGTCACGAGCTCTGAAAACATATTAGTAAATTTGCATTTCGGGATCATTTGTTTCGTTTTTGCCGCGACAGGAAGAGATGTGAGCGAAGATTGGCGACGAGTAGCGAAAGAACAATTGAGGAAGAGAAAATGTATGCCTTTTAAACAATGCTAATGGGATCGCAGATAAGTTTAACAGATGTTTTGATAAGGGAAGCACCGGAAACTAAGTACATAAGTACAGACCCATTAAAACAAGATAACTTGAATATGGATTACGCACCGAAATTGCTCTTCTTTTTCCCAATAGTAAAACTTGCATCAAAAGAAGTATTTATGCAAATAAATTCATTTGTACCATAATGGCAGAAATTATTAACTCCGATGCAAAAAAAAACTAGTTTCAGAAAGGTAGTTTACAAGGCTCACATTATTATAAAGTTGTCCGTTACTTACACTTGAACGGAAATCTATATTGATCAAAGGGGTCATGGACCCTAAAGGTTCAGGTTTTGCCATTCCTAATAGCGCACCCTTCTATGGAGTTTGCTATTAACAGTGACAAGTTTATTGTATGGTGTGCCTCAATTTCAGCGTAACTGACACTCAGAGGTGTTAGTTCCGCTGAAAAAGAAACTTTTAAATTACCCAAAACGTCCATTTTATTAACGTTTAAATATTCTTCGAGTTTCAACAGCAAGCATAACGGTGACTGTCTTAAATTCAACAAATATTGACAATTTCCACACGTAAATAATGCACTCAAGAGGAAACAACATGTATTATTCTAAAGAACTTGGCCTGTACCAAAATATAAGATCTGACACTTAATTGCCCTTAAATCGTATTTATAATGGGGGCTTTGGTTCCTCGCCGGCAGCAATCAAATTATCAGCACTCGGGATCACCTTTCGTGGACCATCTGCTTTGATAGAGCGTGAAGACTTGGAGAAAGATTTGGATCTGCTGAATCGAATCTGAGACATCATTCCAAGATGTCACCGAGTAGTTCAGTTACATTCAAGTTGGGGTTCTGGACTACTTCATGGCGGCATTTTACTTTATTTTCTTAATAATTTTCTATTGTTTTCTTTTTTATTATAATCTCCTATTTCTAGTATTTTTCAAACTATTAATTTTCTTCTTTTTTTTCTTTCTGGTACCGCACTCACAGGCGATTAGCTTCTACCTTCCAGTGGATGCGGGATCTTTAGATTAGTCCTTTTGGACTAGTCAGTACAAGCACAGTTGCCGCCCGCCTCCTTGTGGCATGGAAGGGTACTAGGAATAAGCTTTCCTCGTGATTGCTACTTCGTAGCAAAGTGGCCACAAGCAACTTAACAACACACACTACAAAACCTAACACTACACTCATTTCTAGCCAGTTTACAGAGTCCTGTAATCATCACAGAGTCTATGGTGCAGTTGAGCTAGAGTTCAAGATCTGCCCTACCTAAGACACAACACATGTCCATGGACTAGTTCATCGGACTGGCAACTCTTTTGTCCTCTCAGATAAGCCGCAATTATCAACAGCATAGTCGGGTCATGATTGAAATGACTACAAAATGTTCCTATACAATGGACCATAAATACAACTATAAAAATGTTCCATCTTAGACATCATCTTGATTCCGGTAAAATATAAGCGCCTTTCTGCGCACCTTTATAAAAGAAAGTATCTAGCTCTATTGTGAGCGGGTGAAATGCGAAATAAGATGTTCACTTCCTTCTTTGAGATTGTTTTCCTCTAATGTCCTCCTGCAAAATTTAAAAATCTATTCGTAAACACACTTGTACATCAAATGCGTTTGGGTTGTTTTGAGAGTCAGAAAACCGTCATCAGCGTGGGCATTCGTTACAGCCTACATAAATCTGATGAGAGACATACACGCGTTCATTAGAGGGGGAAGACACTCCTGGGAGAGCCAAATATAGAAATGGCTTCCAAACAGTCCTGCGAGATATTCGCCCACGGGTTTACTAATGCAAGTAACGCTGCAACTCATTCATCTGAGTTATGCGCATCCCAGCTAAAGTTCACGGCGAACACGAAAATAAATCTAATTCAAGATGCATCGATTAAAATTAAGACCTCGCTCGAGCCATAACACACTCTTTGTTTCAGTATTCTTCTTCGGCTGAACTGTGAACTTTATGTGTACACTGCGCTCAGTTTTCGGCCATATGTAAAATGAAAGTCACCTGTTAAACATCTCTCTTCAGTTAATTAGATAAATACGGAGTCCTTGTGGCTATGGAAGACGGACGTTTTCTCTCAGTGAAGTCCCTGCTGAAGCTAACTGCACCATTACAGACCTGTGTAATTACAGGAAACTTCTCGCATTCTCTTCTAGATGGCAGCACCGGATATCCGTTAGTAATGGGACTTGCAGTGTTGGGCACGGGCAAGTGTATTAGCAGAGATTTACAATTATATTTCGAATAGCTGATTTCTTGTAAAATGCCACTTAAATAACTGGAATTACTATCCACAGTATTACAAGAATTATAGGCAGTCGATGAACCCCGATTATCCAATATCTCGACTATCCACATTTCTCTATTGATTTTTAGTATTATTTTTCGTAATTTTCATACGGTAATGAGCGAAATTTGGGCAGCGCCGTCTTGTGTAGATAAAATCATCTATTGGGAAGCTGCTGAGCATCGAATTTCAATGACAAGAAATCGCGACTGTAATTTCAAATAACTAAAGATTATAGTTTACATGACGATCGAATGTCTGGGGGGGGGGGGGAGGGCACAGTGTCAAATTTATCAACAAAAGCATCCAGCTCCCCAAGCTTCAAGACACTGTCGGACTTATCTTCAACTCTCCCCGCGCTGATTGTTGCATCTCATGCGATCGTCGACCTCAATAATCGAAGGTCATTTACGATTTATGTGGAAAGGACTGGAGAGGCATCAGTAGAGCCTTCCACGTTGTAAGGAGCAGATCACTAACAGGTTAAACGGCACAGAGAACGGTATGATCACATGCTCTACAGCAAATGAAGAAAGGTATTGAGCACATACCTTCATGGGCCAAAACATTATGACCACCAGCCTAATAGCGTGCTGGGTCGCCTTTCGCCATGATATTCTTCATTCCGAAGACTTTCATGCCTCAAAGGTGGAGGGGGAGGGTCCTGTCTGGCGTGCTCTTCACGGCAATCATGGTGCCGTTTGTGGCCAACAAATGCAACTGGATCACTTATGCTGACAATGTCAAGCTCCTTACTAGGATATAGCCATGGCAGCCGAAACCACTCAGCAAATCAATAGGAAAGTACAGGACATGGCTGACTACCTTAACGCATTAAACCTCCAAATTAACCCTCTGAAATTGGCACAAAATCATTTTTTCTCTAAATGGCAGCCCAACAACGTTGGAGCTTGTGCTCAATGGCTCCTCAGTTCCAAGTGTTCAAACGCACAAAGATCTGGGGGTCCGAATGCAAGCTATCCTTCACCGATCAAGTTAACCTCATACATTTGAGGCTGACTTCATTACGCTGGGACGCCAAGCAACAGCTGCTCCACGCAAACGACCCACACCTGGTAAAAAGATACATCGTATCAAGCTTATACCTGACTGTGCTATATACTTCAGAAATATGGGCCTCGGCTACCAAAAGGATATATTTGCTGTAGAATTTTAGGTGTTAAAATGGGCCAACACCAAACTGCACTTTCCCCCAGTTCTCAGAGCTACACACGAGGAAGAAAGCTGCTGTTCACGATCAAGATGGCCACCGGTAAAATTACAAGCGAATTTCTAGGATCACTGGCGCATTCCTCCCCCTTATCTCCGGTCTTCAGCACTGCTGGCTAGCAGAGCATAAGCGGCTAGTGCTTACCGACAAATTCCTTCCAAAGCAAATGCTGCTCTCACTGCAAGCGATCGACAGTGACCTCCAAGAAGAGGTCAACAACAAAAAATATAGGAAGGGAATCCTCGTCGAACTGAAAATATAGAACTGTGCTTTTGCCTTCTAATAATCTGGATGTATATCATGTAACATACATGTTTTTCACATGTGTATCTCTTTTGTAAATATGTATTATAAACCGCTGGCATCACCATGCCGTGACGGGACTAATTGTATATATGTCATGCTGCAATTAAAGATTCTATTCTATTCTTTCTATTCTATAACCGCTTGCACCTCCTGGTGTAGCATCGACTTCACAAGACTGCAGAATTGTTTCCTTAGGTATCCTGTGCCGGCTGGCCAGAAGGACATCCCGGAATTCGACAAAGGGGCGAGTTACTGGATATATGAGTAGCGTGGACTGGAGAAAGCTGCGCTCCACCGCATCCCACAAATGTTCGATGGGATTGATATGGGGGGGGGGGTTGCCGCCCAAGGGAGTACGAAATTCTTAGACTTGATCCTCGAACTATTCCTAGCACAATGCGGGACTTGTGACAAATGGGGGTTATCTTGTTGAGAGTCTAGTGCCATCTGTACACTGTACAGATGGCACTAGACTCTGTATCATGTAGGGCAAAACTTGATCCGAAACAACGCCTAGGTAAGATCTGGCGCCGAGGGTATGTTCATTGGGATGACGGGATCCAATGATTTACATGAGAACATCTCCCAAAACCGCAACACCACCGCCGCCGGCCTGTTTCATCCAACCGTGCAGTCTGGTTGCAGCTGTTCACCTGCTAGCTGTCGAATATGCATCTCTCCATCAGCACGATTGGTGCATAATGGCTTTTAATTGCCGTTGCACTGTAAAAGAATCAATAACAACAGTCATCAGCATGATGAAAATGGAACCTTTATTCATCAGACCAGGTGACTCTTTTTCAGTCGTCCAATGTGTCCAGGAAAGGTGCTCACGTGCGTACTGCAAAGGGCGATGTCGATGACGGTCGGTCAACATGGCACATGAACAGGTCGCCTACTAGGCCTATCCGAAAGAGCTTCCGCTGAACGGTGTGCTCGGAAACGTTTCTATGCGAGTCCCGGTTGTAGTCTTCCGTTAACCTGGAACAGCCGACAATGCCTGCGGTTGCTGAGATGATGTCCCTCGCTTTCCTAGCGCCGCAAATCATTTCCCGTTCAAACTCTGTCAGGTCCTTCCCTTTACCTATTGCACGGGCTTTGTACTGACGAACTGAGTTTTAGACAAGCACTACACGTGCCATAATTATATATGCTGCACCGATCGGTAGCGTTACTCCTAGGTTCCGTGTTCATTTGTGGTGACAGGGTGGTCATAATGTTTTGGCTCATGACTGTAGTTCGACCATCTCATTTCAAATCTCGATTTCCAACTGAGCATGCGTAGATGCGTTGGGATGATGAACACCTTCATTGGCACTTCCTAACAGACACATACACACCCCAACAATTGACAAAAACCTCAAAGGGGCCTGCCATGAATTGCCCTTTGTTCTCCTGGATACTTAGATCAATTTGATATCCCAGAAGTGGGGGAACTTGTCAAAAGTAGATCCCGTGCAGTGTTAGTGATCCACCATGGCGTCCGTAATGTAAGTTACCGTGGATTACGTACTGTGCCGAAGCTTTCACTTAATAAAATCCTCTAGTTTTCATACACCACTTTTTTCTGTCCATTCACCTTCGGTAAACCGAAAATTAGACTAGAATTATGCTCTTAGAGGAACAAATAATAAAAACCATAACTTTTTATTATTAGCGTCTTTTCTCAATATTATTCTAGTATCCGGATTAGCTTCGTCCCATTTAGCCTGGATAATCGAAGTTCTACTACACTCAAAGTGGGATTTCTCTCTCTCTCATCGTAAAGTACAACGAAAACTTGCTTTGAGTTTTAATAATACATTTACTCTCGCCCTTCATTACGGACCAGCTATTACAGCGTCAGTGAATCAGCTGTTAATAGAGTTTTACAGTAGAACAGCCACACCCATAGGCGACTCATGCGAAACTGTGAAAATTCCGGGAAGTTATTTGAAGGCGTAATTTTGAGAACGTGAAAGCACGGAATACGCAAAATTAGCCCGTAATGTATACACAACAACGAGGTGGAGGTCAATGGAAAACAAGCCTCTCCCGTATCATAAACACTACTCTCTCCGAGTATTTGAAGCGCAGTTTCGTTAACATTTACGGAGGATGTACACGTTTCTTTTCAGTCCATTTTAATCGCAGCGCACGAGCATTCTTTTTCGCCGAATTTACGAAACACATTTTTGATTATCGCGGCTCATTAAGCGAGCGAAATCGAGATTTATAACCCGAGAATGGACATCATTCATCATAAATATCAGCAACAGGAAATGCTTGTCGTGAGGGGGGGGAACAGATATGGACCATTTAATAAACGGAATGTAGGAGGAGAAGAAGAAATCAATACCATCTTTCAATGCACGAATGTCAGCTTCTTTCAAGGTGATCTGTGCAAAACGTTCCAGGCAAAGTACAGAAAAACGCCCGGATATTCTCGAAGAAGACAGTGGCGTGCATCTTCGTTGACGTGATAAACGCAGAATAAGTCCGAGAATATACAAACACACCTCCGCTCAGATAACCAGTTAGAGGAACTATTATTTGATACTGTGTTTCTATTTGTATGGCGATATAGGTGGATGGGCGGACACAATTAGCCAAAAGAGAGATAGAGAGCTGGAGTTCGCTCTGCAACAAAACTGAGTAACATAACCATCTCCCCTCCCCCGTGAAACTGCAAGTAATCGATAAGGAATATAGGTCAAAGAAGTCGGAAAACATTTACGCAATCGAAGTATTCTTTTTCTTCTTTGAATTAGAGTTTATGAGTTAAAAACTTGGCCCGGCGACACGTTACGTTTTTCCCAAGAGCGCACGATCCTGTAGATGAAGTGTGCGTCGTGTACAGAGTCATACAATTACATTAGCGTACGACTACGACGAATCCACCTGATCCATTTTAAGTAATCGTAGACTTTGCCACTAATACAAGTAAAAGATGCTTTAATGGATGTGGGAGGTGTTCTGGGACAGAGGACCTTTAAAAGAGAGAATCGTCATGCCTGGCACCGACATGTTTTGCAAAAGTCATCGTGAGGTCTACACATCGGATCATATAACTATCGTTTGATCGATTTCGTAATTTGTCACGCACCGAGCTAATCATACGACTTCAATCGTGCCAGCGCCGGTTCACCTTTGATAGTTATCGCACAATCTCCGTGTGCCCCACAAACCATAAAAAACACAAGCTCCCCAATTCAGAACAGTTCGGTTTCCCCATTGTGCCTAACAAAAGCGGAATTTTACGTTACTTGTAAATTTCATGTTTCCCGATTCGATTATGTCGCGCGTGAGCGCACACAACACACGCTATGTTTTCTTCTTATACGATAAATGCGCTACAAGAACACGGGGGATTTGGTAGAAATCGTGCCGCTTATCTTCCTAAGTTTGTGTAAATTTTTTGTACGTCATCACGTGAGAGGAGTGACGTCATATTCTGGCAACTTGTTTACAAAATTGGTGAAAATAAAATATTCTAATTCACGCCATAACTTCTGCAATTGATTAGTTACGTTAATTATTCATATCTAAGCAATTATTACAAATTTAAGCGGCTATTTACACCATAAAATATTAATGCCATTGATTAAAAGCTTTTAAATAATAATGGAATATAAATCATGTATTACTGTTAATTCAATGAAAGGTATTAATTATTAAATACCAATTTAATGCGCATTTTAATAACCACTGACTACTCTGTTAAATTATAACTAAATACTGGTACTATTATAGGCAGTAAATTAAATAAAGTAAGTAAATTAAATTATTTAAAATAGTAAAGTAAATTATTTTTAATAAACGGATTTAATAATAATAATAATAAATTTGTTATTGATATTAAGAATAAATGAAACTGTTTTAATATGTTGCTTTCTGTTTCCAGTTGGGTACTCATGGCGAGCCCAACATCCATTCATCACCGTGAAGCATGGAAACGCCAATATGTGTCCTTGAGATCCTTAAAGTGGCGTTAGTCGTAACCATGGTTACCACAGGAACAACCCTCATAGTGCAAGGCCAGCACTTCGACTGCCCCATGGCCCCACATATCAGTCCGTGCTTCTGTACCGAAAGGACCAAAGGTCTTGACATCACGTGCTACAATGTCAGCCTCATCCAGCTACGGGAGGTTCTCGATGCCATCAGCTACACTCGCCAGACGGTTTTCTTCCTGAGACTGAAGAAGATTCAGCTGAAAAAACTGACGTCCTTTTACTTCGAGGGGCTGGACATACGAAACTTGGTGGCGTCCGAGAATGATATCGCCCACCTCGACCCAGACGTGTTCTCCACCTCCAGCATCAACATGGAGTCTCTGGACCTCGCCAGAAACGAAATAAGTCGCGTGCCAACGGAAGCTCTGGAGATGTTGTCCTCGTTAGCCGCTCTGAACTTGGACCACAACCACATCGAAGTCCTCCACGATCGCTGCTTCGACGGACTGGTGTCCCTACTCTGGCTGTCGTTGTACGGCAACAAAATAAAGATTATCGAGGACTCGGCGTTCTCCGGAACAGAGGCTAGCCTCACGCGGCTGAATCTTGGTGGAAACTGCCTGTCCACGGTGCCTTCTCGGCAGCTGAAGAACTCCTCGTGTTTGAAAAGTCTTCGGCTCCGTCGAAACAACATATCGAACGTGTCAGTGGATGACCTCGCCCACCTTCCTGGGAGTGTGAACGAGCTTGACCTAGCCGCCAACCAAATGACGGACATTGCCAGTGGGACCTTTTCCAGCCTTCCTCTGCTAAGTGCTCTAGACTTGGACAGGAACAAGGTGTCCCAGGTGGATCCCAACGCATTCGTTGGTCTAGAAGGTAAGGAAACACGCCCACGAGACAGGTAGGTGGACATATTTGGAACAGGACATTTAATGAAAACTCATTTCGGAGGGTGGGGATTGGCTGTTTATTTTGATTCTCAATGATAATCTCACTGGATTTATTTTTAATTACAGATTGCAACTGAAATTAAGATGGCCACAGTACATTTAATGGTGCAACCTATCCATCACGGCACTCAGGCTAAGAGCTTTCTCTCGGATAAGGATTAATTAAAAAAAAAAAGAAACAAATAACTCATTATAAAAAATAAACTATTTGCTGGAAAAGGTTGCTATTTGAAGCGAACCCGCTTTTGCAAGCCATTATAATTTACAACTCGATCAGATCTTTTATATTTATTTATTTATTTATTGTATTTTTATTGTTTTTAATATGTGTCCTTGTAGCTGTTAGCAATAAACACATTAGAGTTACAGGATTAAAATTCACTCCCGTTTGGAATACAACAAAAGTTTATTAAAACGAATTTCTGTTACGTAGTGGTGTGCAAGCGCCCACCCCACGTCTTGTGTAAACACGCATACAACCTTTTTAGTATGCTTGATGCAACTCTGCATAGAATATATTTATTAATGATGTGAATGCAGTTCTTGATGTTTTTCTTCAATCTTATTTTGGTACGGGCCTGTTTGGGCATTTATGATTAAATGTCTCCTGGCATCATAATGGTGATTTTGATGCAAGATAATGATCCTAAATAAACACAAGTTCTCAGGAAAAACTCGTGTTACTCACAGCACTAATAAATGCCATACTACTAATACCAGTATTATCACAATGAAACTGTCTTCTGTCGCCTAACAGTATCTCACTCCACATCTGATTACTTCATGCGCACTGTTGCCATAGTTATCTCGATACATTGCGCGGACCGGTGGCGCTGTGTAAAAAATGGATGTCCTTATTTAGGTTATTTAAAATGGTTACTTATTTAATAACCGTTTTAATGGTTAGATTATTTATTTAAACGCTCTGGACTGGAGATGTGCGGTAGGCTCCAAGAGCAATGCGCAGGCCACTGTAGTGAATAGGGTCCAAAAACCTTAAGACGCTGGGTCTAGCAGAGTTGTAAACTGGAGATCCATAGTCTAATCGTGATCTTACAATAGCGTGATATAAATGAAGTGTGCGACGGTCAGCACACCATGATGTACCTGATAATACTCTCAATATGTTTAATTTCTTGAAACAGGTGATTCTAAGTTGTTTGATATGGTCATTAAAGGTCAATTTTTTATCTAAGGTTAAGCCACGAAATCGGATAGTAGGCACAACAGGTATGTCGTAGTTGCCCAGCTTCAAAATTGCGTCAGGATGGAGATTACGTCTTCTACAGAAGTGAACTGCGACAGATTTTCCAGGTGATATGCGAAAATCGTTATCTGCAGCCCATGTCGTAATCCTGTTAAGAGCACCTTGAAGTTGTCTCACAATCATTCTCGTGTTTTGGGAGTGACAAGATATAATAAAGTCATCTGCATATAGGGTAGTAAACACAGTGGGTGGAATGATCTTTAATACAAAGTTGATTTTTATAACGAATAGCGTGGCACTTAAAACTGAACCCTGTGGAACAGCTTCCTCTTGGATGAAGTTACGAGAGAGGGTGGATTGGATGCGCACCTGGAACGACCGCTGTTTCAGAAAGTTCTGTATGAACTTTGGCATATTGCCCCTGAAACCTGTGTGTAGAGATCACGAAGAATTCCATATCGCCAAGCTCTGTCAAAAACTTTCTCGATGTCTAAATAAACTGTATTCAGATGTTCCTTCCTTACGAAAGCATTGAGAATCTTGTTTTTCATTTGAGTCAAGACGTCTAAAGTTGATCTATCTGTATGAAATCCACACTGCGAAGGACTGATAAGGTTATCAGTTATCAATTGTATTTGTTCAGCAAACAGGTGAGACGAGAGTTTACCAATTTTTCCAGTATTTTGCCCATACAGCTGGTGAAGGCAATAGACCGGTAATGATGTGGATTTATTGAGTCTTTGCCAGATTTTAATAATAATGCTATGACATATGCATGTCCCCGATACCTGGGGAAAGCGTAAGAAGTTAGACACGAAGCGACTCTTCGCTCAGCTGTTTTAACATGGAATAGTGAACTCCATCAGGTCCAGCAGCACTAGGTCTTGAGCTGTTAAGAGCAAGCCTTATTTCAATTAAGGTAAAGGGACAGTTGTATGATTGATGGTGGTTAGTGCCAAAATTTAACTTCTGTTTTTCAGCAAGGGACTTTGATTTCTGGAATCCTGGTGAGTATGAGGATATGGCAGAGGTTTGAGAAAAAGACTCTCCGAGAGTGTTATCTATGTCTTGAGGCAGTGAAACGTCATTACCATTTACATTCAGTATTGACAAATGTGAAGGAGGATATTTGTTATACATTTTCCTAATATTTTTCCAGATAGTTTGTGTTTTGGTGGTCCTCGTAATAGTGGAAGCGAAACATTTCCATGATTCTCTTTTGCTGGCCCACTGGATGCACCTAGCACTGGCTCTGGATTTTTTAAAATGGACTAGATTAGCAGTGGTAGGATTCTTGCGAAAATTATTCCAGGCTTTATTTTTCTCTCGTTTGCATTTGTTGTTCCACCAAAGTTTTTCTCCTATTCGCTAATTTATGTAAACTCTTGATATTGCTGCTTCTTAGGCCTGCAGTATTTGGATTGTTATGTAATCAACAGCATCATTTATTGACAGATTTGAAACAACTGTTTTTTTAGGATTGCTAGCGGCCTATATTTTTCCCAATCAGCTTTTGAAAAGTTCCATTTGGCTGTCTGATTATGGCAAGGTGGTAAATTTGTTTCTATGTGACAGACTATTGGGTAGTGGTCACTACCCAGTAAACTATCATGAACAGACCATTCAAACAGTGGACAAAGAGCTGGTGAGCATATGGAGAGGTCAATTGCTGAGCTTGACCCAAAAGGCAAGGCGCCTCCGTAGCCATGTGGGAAGGAGGAGCAGCAGTGCGTAGCACACGCTTCTTGATTAGACCGAGGTTCGAGCACGTCACCACCAAATACGGAGGATGCGGAAAGATCAGGGGATGACCACCGCAAATCCCGGAGCAATAGCCTTATTTGCTAATGCTCTTAAAAACCAAATAACTAACTAACTAACTAACCCAGAAGGCAGGTGAAAATAAGTGGTTGTCCACTATTCAGTAGTGTCAGATTTAATTCATCAAGAAACTTTTCTAATATTTTTCCCCGTTTATCATATATCTTATCACCCCATAAAGGATTACGTGCGTTAAAATCCCCCATGATGCAAAAGGAGGGAAGGAGCTGAGATACAAGGGTTTGAAGATCACTGTACGAGATGTCTTGGTTAGGGGGAAGATATAGAGAGACAACGGTAAGAGCAAAACGAAAGGATATTCGAGCGGCTACTGTTTCAAAATTTGTTTGTAGCATTAATGGTCGGGAAGGGATATTGGAGCCGACTACAATTGCAACCCCTCCGTGAGCCGAATTGGTTACATGAGAAACTCGATCTTTTCTGTAGGTAACGTGATGTTTAAGTGAGGTAGTAACAGAAGCGGTTAAATTAGTTTCTTGAAGGCAAAAGGCAAGTGGTTTATACTGAAGAAGGAGATCCCGAATGCCATTAAGGTTACTGCGATATCCTCTACAATTCCATTGAAAGAAACTGAGCATTATTTGGAAGTAGCGGGGTCTCAGTTTCTGTCCGAGGAGCTGTTGGCTTATGGTAAACAGATTTTCTTTTCAGAAAGTATGGTCTTCCTGTCTCCATCTTTTCCTCTGGCAAAAGATGGAGACAGCTTCGAGAACTGGTTCTTCTTGGTCAGTGTTTCCTTCCATTTCTATTGAGTCAATAGTTTTAGTAGAATCATCACTTTTTTAGTATGGTGGGTTATTATTAGTATGCGGGACAGTGATTGGTGTATTAATAGCCCTACTTGTCTTAGATGGTTTGCTAGATAAGGGGCACAGCTGCCAAAATTGACTGAGCCCAGTCTGACATTAATGTGTTTGGGGGAAACATAACTTCTCTTTGTTTGAGTACTAGTTATTGATACTCTTTGCACAGTACTCCTTACTGCAGTTGGCTTTTGAAATACTTGAGCGAAAGGTGGGTCGCGTGTTGAATTGAGCTTGTACCGACTTTTTGGCTTCTTGGTATGTGATGTTTTGTTCGGCTTTGACCAGTTGAATTTTTTTTCCCCAAAGAGGACAATCTCTGGAATAGGCAGTATGTGGGCCATTACAATTTGAGCACTTGTGCTGTTCTGATTTACATTCTGAGTGAATGTGCTCGCGTGAACCGCAATTAGCACAAGGGGCTAAACCTCTGCACACGTTTTGGGAATGCCCAAATTTTTGGCATTTAAACCAGCGTGTTGGGTTAGGAACATACAGTTTTATTTGACAATTGAGATACCCTGCTTTGATGGATGTTGGAGGTTTCGGGCTATCAAATGTTAATATTATGTTCCGAGTCGGAACTAGAGCATTGTCTCGTTTGGTATATATGCGCTTTACATGCACAATTCCTGGGTCTTGTAATTTGTTTTTCAGCTCATCTTCTGAGAGATTTATGAGGTCCCACTCAGCTATCACACCTCTAGAGGTGTTTAGAGTAGCATGAGGGGAAACAGTGATGGATAATCCTCCAAAATATGTTAGTGTTTTGAGCCGTTGTGATTGTCATTCGTCTGAGACCTCAACAAGCAGGTCACCAGATCTAACACGCCGGGGTGTTTTTGGCGATCCTGTTAGATTTTCTAGGCGTTTCTGTATTTTAAAAGGTGAGAGACTACCCAGAGACTGTTCTTGAGTAGAGTGCAATACAAGTTGCATTGGAGCTCTTCTCTTAATAGTATCAGTATTTTGTCTTTTGACACTGCATGAGTTAGTCTTCTATCTCATGAGTATCCATGTTAAGATCCTTACGTCCTGTAGAGGAGATCATTTTGCTCCTTTTCGCCCTGAAAAGATAGCTTTTCTTTCCAGGTTACCGGCCCCGCCACGGGGAGGCAGGAGCAGTGCCACAAAGGTAACCAAGCGGCTGAGTTAGTTTGGTTAGTACTATTAAAGAAACAGAAAGGCGAGTTTCCTTTCTGGAACTCTGCCTAGTTCTTGTAGTGCAGAAGTTACGCAATACAACTAAATAATGTAAAAACTATTTAAAACCAAAAGAAAACTATTCGCTTTGTACACGCAGTACAGAGCTCACTTGGAATCGCTTGGCACCCGGGGCCTTGTATCAATTGATTAACATAATAATGAACAATCACGTAGATCTCTCCTTCCAAGTAACCTGTTTTTGCTAGATCATTACAAAATACTCAATGGAACAACAGTCATTTTGTGCTATTTCGATACTGTTGAGGCCCTAAAATGTTTCCTATGATATTGTTAATAACCATTTCATCGCGTGAAGGTGAAAAGATTACGTTGTAGAAATACTGATGTACGTAAAATGTAACATTTTTGAGAAAGAGTTCGGCTAATGCAAGTTGAAATTTTATCTTCGTCCGTCACTGTTAAAGAGCAAAAATAAATTCTGAACTCTGTTATATGTACTGATGAGTGTAGCTGAAATAAATATTTACAAACAAATGCGAAAATTTAACAGAGGTATCTTAGATGCACACCATAATATGATATTCAAATTTTCAAGCTGAAAATTTTCATATTTTCAAGTTAATGTGAAAGTTATATATAAATGCATTAATGTAAAAATATTCTGCTTAACTTTACTACAATATGCACAAAACAAAAAAAAATCACGGCCCAGATGAAGGATTCAAATACTACGCATATCTTCCTGTAGATTTTAAGGAGCTGGTTAACCCTAAAGGTTGAAATACAAGGTAATTGCAAAGAATTCTAACGAGTTAATTACGCATGAAAATCTATGAAAATAAATTCATCAACTATGTAAAAAGTTTCCGTTCAGTAGAGCGCAGAAAAAAAACAACAAAAATAAGGAAAGATACAGTTAACAAAAGAGCTCTTTAACATTATAAGACGTTGAGATTCCAATTAATGGTGCTTAATATTTCAAAAGGACACTCGAAGCGAGATTTTTTGAAGAACGATTTAAGAAAGAACTCATTAGGAATGAGGGTAAAAAAAGTTTCAAAGCGGCTTTATTTTCAGAGAAAACTTTTTAATTAAAAATCGCTTAAAAATGCAAGGCTTGAAAGAACCGAACAAATTATGTAAAATATTTAACCTGGGAGTCATTAATGATCACGGCACCATAAAAATAACCATTTTTATTAGGAAACGTGTTTAAAACACAATCTCGAGGTATGCAAACACTCCTTTAAGGGCTTTATCAAAAGGGATACAATATTTTTCTGTCCTTCCTTCAGAATAAGTGGCTTTATCACAATAGAGCTACCAGAGAACACGTCTTGGACAATGAATGGGTGGAGATCATTCCCTTTAAAAGGATCCATCCATCATCTAAGTACGGAACGAATTTGTGTGCACACAGCCCTTCAGAAACATCGTGCAGCAAAAACGTCTTGAAAAGATTAAGAGAGGATTTTTAAGTAACAGATTAGCTCCTACTGGATTAATTGCTCTAGTGACTTGGATAACAAGTAATCTCGTTTATCTTCAGGGAATAATCTAAGCCCGGAAAGATGCAGCTAAAGATTCTAGAGAATATTAAATACAGATTTCAGAATCCTAGGAAAGTTAAGTTTTTTTCCAAGTCGAAAATGAATAAATGGGGATTTTTTTTTAAAGATTGTAGCTCATTTTCATCTACCTTTCCAGCAACTAAAATTTCCATTTCACGAAAACAAAACCTACATTTAACAAACAAGCATAACTGCCTAATTATAAATAACATCTTAAAGAAGCTACAAAGTACAGACACCAATCTCCTTTGCGATTGAATCCAAGATGCTTTCTTTCAGTATTTGTTCTTCAACTTGTATGAGTTAAGGAAGCAGACGAAAGAGGTTGTGAAAACTCCAATTAATAATGCAAGACGCATGCAAATGTCTTTCTTTTATTATATTATTTTCTCAGAGTGGAAAGATAAGGGAAAAAAATGAGGAACCACTAGGAGCAAAGAGAGAAAGCAGAACAAAAAAAAAAAAAAAAAAAAAAATTCACCCTCGAAACGTCCTTGTTATAGCTGCCGTGATGATTCCGTGGTACCGCACTTTTCCCCCGTTGTCATGGCAACTGCTCGTATCCCTCACAGGTGTGCCTTTGCTTATTCCACCTGACATAATGGTGCCCCCGTGATCAGAGCCTCGCTCAATGTATAAATCAGACATCTCTCGTGTTATAAAGGCCTCCATGGTTACCAGAATAGTTTATTTTTAAAATTCAGGTTTCTCCGAGCGTGCAGCTAACAAAAACTCTTAACGACAGGGCACAGTCTTCTTGGTGCAAGAGCAGAGAAACTTTCTTAACAAGTACGGAATTCTTATTCTGGAAAAACCGAGTTAGCACATCTTTCACCTGCTCTCATTCTCAGGTTTCAAGGGGTATATGCGAGGGATCCCTGTTGAGTTTCAAGCGCATTGCAGCATCTGGAAATTCGCTGCCCATATCTACAAAAGCACACACACAATAATGCTACGACATTTGCTTGTATACTACTATACCAAAGTATTCGGACATCCGCCCCTCACCTCACACTGTGGTGAACGACGCAAACGAGATGTGTTCATACAGGAAGTTACGTTTAAAAGGTGTGAAGGAGAAAAATAACAAACAAGCTGAATGAGTCGCGGTGGTGAGGAAATAGAACTTTAAGAAACTACTGCAGATTAACGTACTACACCGGGGTTGTTTAGAGTTTTGCCGTAAACTTGGAGAGAAAAAACATCGGTGGGGTGGGGTTTTTTTTTTTTTTTTCGAAAATACGAATTTTTTTCCGGAGGAGGGGGTAACACGTGAAATCCTCGCCTGAGACTGACTAATTCAGCCACGCCGTGTAGAAAAAAAAGGCCTATAAAAATCCCTCGCGTCTCTGACCTGATTCGAACAGGACTTTCAGCTATGATGACTTTCAATTTGTGATATCCGCTCTGTTTATGGTGAATAGGACTAAAATTCACGTTTCGTGGACAATTTTTGCGAATACAATAAGGGTTGTGATCCAGTGTAGTTCACTGGGCAAGGAATAATTCGTAAGCAGAAGACAATGAAGGAATGATGTTGCGTCACTTTTCAATTTAAAAGACCCCGAACGCGATTAGGAATGCAACAGTACTTATTCAACGTGTTAAATGCATTAAAGTAAGCCAAGCTCTTATGGGAATGAGAAAAAAATTTCTAATCCTGCACAAAAAAAGAACAGAATTCCCAACAACAACACTTTCCAAACACACAAGTAAATTGCACAGCAGAAATCGCAAACAGACTTTATACGTAATATTTGAAAAACCACTTACGTTAATCATCTTATAAGAGAAAGGCAATTTCATGTTCACTTCATATTATGATTTTCCGCCTGATATTACCAAACGGGAAAAAAAAAGCCAGCTTTCTGAGCAACTGTAATTTTTTTAAAATACTTCAACTGATGTAAAATAAAACGTTAATGCTCAAAATATGCGCTGTTTGACATTTCCACGATTTATTCGGATAATGGACGTCCTACGCTTAAGAATCAGCTATATCAAAATCCAAAGATAAAGATGTAAGGAAAGATATCAGAGTTTCCTGTTTTATATATGGGTTGAGCTGCTAAACAGTTCCACGTGTGGTTCGAATAATAGACGTCCTACGCTTACAAATCAGCTATTAAGTTAAAACTACACTGTGCAGAAAGATATTTCAGTTCCCTGTACTGTAATGTTACCCTAGTATTGTTTATTTATCACACATATTCGGAGTAGTAAGTTTCATGCAAATACAATGGACAATATAAATATGGAGCCGACTGAAAAAAACTAAAAAAGTTAGTTTTAGGTCAGGAACTGGTACTACGTACAAGTTGATGATCTTGTTCATTAACCTAAACACGGGAGCTCTATCCAGCGAAAGTTATTTTCTCACGAAAAGTGCCACAAGTTAGAAGCAAATTCCAATCATTCCTGACGAATCTGGCATCTATCGGTTTTCATTTCATCTGAATTTTTGCGTTTGATCAGCAGTTCAACATCTTGGAATGTTCCTTCTTGGTTTTTATTTTGATCACAAAATCTCGGAAAGTGGTATTTTTTTAGAAACTTTTTTATGCAAAAGCTTTTTCTATCAGACGCCTCTGAAAACAATTAACTTTTCTTTATTACGCACGTGATTTTTCCTACTGAAACGCAGACGAGTGGATGCGGATAAAAAAGTAGCATTTTATTACAAGATATCAAAGTGTAAACACGAGCAAGAAAATGTGATTTTTACGGCAGTAAGCATTTTATGAAATGAAGAAACATCAGCGAGATTATCAAGGAGTATTTATAAATATTTATTTAGAAACCATCCACCATATTTTCTTGTGAATTAACAGACTTCTTTTACAACAGGTTCCCTGGAGTGGCTAAAACTAGGAGATAATCTGCTCACAAGTATCCCGTTCCATTCGCTGAAAAATCTTTCGAGATTAAGGCAGCTGGACCTTCGAGGAAACCTGATAGAAAGAGTCACAGACGAGTCATTCCAGGCTTATGGCTTCACCCTCAAGTTCATCTTTCTTCAGAGAAACAGGTAAACTACCCGTGTCTGATTGGTTTTCGTTGTCCATTAATATGGACATTACTGTGTCGTTAGGATTTTATGCTTTAAATTTTGGCCACGACATTACTGTGTCGTTAGGATTTTATGCTTTAAATTTTGGCCACCAATGTACCACGATCTAATTTTAACAAAACTGGGACGCTAAAGACTAAAATACACGCGCGTATATTTATCACGTGTACCCAGTCACATGATCACAGAATTGCTGGGGATTAAAGCGGTGCATATTTTTGGAAAAGAAATCTCACAAAGAAGTTCAAACAGTGTGCATTTAAATCCTACATATTTTCATTATTTCTGTCACGTCTGGAATTTAACAGGGTGACAGCCAGAACACGGACCGAATGTCGTGTGCGCGGTGGCAGCGGCTGTCTTTTTAACAAAGTTCTGACACGACAGTAAGGGAACATTTCTGTTCGAGTCTCATTTGCAGCAGATTTGTGTAATTGCCCATTTTTAACTGACAGTCTGTCTGCTGGGAACTGTCCTCGTTTCTTCCACTCCTCTGGAAACCGGAGAGGTTGCAGACGCCGTTATCGACGAGACGAGAGGCGTGAGAAGTGCTACTGCAGCGTGCACAACTTCTACGTTTGTCGTTATAAAGATGAATCCGCAGATTATTTGGTCGAGAGAGCAGTTTGCGGTAGCAAAGCTATTGAATACGAAATACACGAAATTTACTGAGACCATATGCTGACGCCTCATGGCCTTTGTTGCTTGTGTGAAAATTCCAAAGAATGTTTGTTTTTCGGGATGAAAAACCTGAGTTTTTAGAAGGGAAATATCCACGTAGTCCATACTGGAGGCGGAAATCAAAATCAGATCATTCCCATAAGGTAAAGGCCCTTTGAATGAGCAATGACACTAACCGCGAAGACAGTTAGTGTGGGTCCTCCTAAAGTACACACCCATTGCACGTACATACACAGCAATGAGAAATGAAACTATATTATTCGCACATTTTGTATGTTCTATTCGCTAATGCTTTTGTAAGGTAGTGTATATCTTTATGGAATAGTACATTTGTGGCAAAGGATGAAACATGGTTTTTAACACTGAATGATGGGTTACGTTTCAGTAAAAATATTCGCTTTAAGATATAAGTGTGTTAGTTCTTTTGGGGTACAATTCCCCTTCATGACTGTCGAGGCAAGGAACCGCATGAGGTTCGCATAAGTGTGACAATCTCCAAGAACACACTCCTAGAAGCGCACATAAGACAGATTAAAATGGAAATTATCCGTAATAAATGCCACATAATATCGGGTATTTCCAATTAAGCATTTCAACTGAGTAATCCACAAAGCCAAGCAGAGAACGAAGATGGAAGATTCCATCGGCAAGTTTCTGAGTAATCCGTTTGCTATCTGATATAACAGTCATTGTGCTGCTCGGGGGGATATCAAGGAGTAGTGAATGTCAAGGAATGATAACGGCAATTGAAGCTCTTACACACTAATTACGATCGATCTGACAAACTTGAACAATAACACTCGCACGTGCAGTTGGAGAGCTTCCACGAAGATAGCCGAAAAGTAGTAGTTAGTCGGCTCTGTAATCAACGGCTGGCACTCCGAGACAAGTACAGATTGCCCTGACTACAAGATGTTGGTTAGTTTCAACTAATTATATTATTCGTAATGGATTCCGTGGTCATGCAAAGATTTCAAGATTAGGAAAAGGAATCTAAAGCCAGTTGCCCATTCTATTTTTGAATTATAGGGCGTATAAAGTCTAATATTAGTGAGAAGTTCCATAACGATCAATAAATGTAAGCACAAATACGTTTTCATTATGCAAAAACACGGCCACAGTCTATTGTAAATATAACTCTCAACTGACCGCATGATGGCGTGCAATGCAGTGCAATTTAGCGAAAGTTTGTATTGTTGGAAACGTGTCGATTTCACTCAAACATCACAGCGCGTGCCTTGATAAAAATCGAAAACGCATTGTTATATTGTATATCGCAAAATTATTAATAGAACATTGATAGGATAACAATTAACTGTAAGGAAAAAATATTACTGGACACTGTTTCAAAAGTAAGCATATTTATGAATGTCTTCTGCGTGTCTTTTGTCCCGTGTTTATTGAAACTGTCGCTTTGATGGCAGGAAGGATGTAATGGAAGTCCTTCCCGACGTCAAAGCGACAATTTTATCAGAACCGAAGAAAGAGCGAATATAAAGTAAATAAAATAAAATAAAAAATAGGCAGTCCTTGCAACTCTTGATCGATTCCAAGTGGAAGACCACTGGCAGGTTTGTATCTACAAAAAAAAAAAAAAAAAAAAAAAGAGACTCAAATACTGCCGATGCTCGGTGCCACACATGACCTACAGGCCGGGCAGGCGTGGAGGACGAAGCGGGTAAAAACATGCCCGAGGAACGTTGCCTGTTTTATGTTCAACCGCAACATCCAATAACATTCAGCTCTGCGACTCTTCACTCCGGCGAACGAGTAATGTTTCTTCTTTCTGTGTCTCCCGTTCCTGGCCAACATCGGAAAAATATTGGTGTATTAAAGACGCACTAGTGAAGGACAATCTTGCAAATGGAGTCTGCACGAAGTATTCCGCCAATCTATAAAAAGTGGGCGGATATTCTGACTGTTCCCGAAGTTAATAGCACTACAAGTTGGTAAATGGCCAAGGAAGGGAGGTAAAGCACTTTCTTTTTTCATAACACGGACGTGCAGTTGGTTTCTTTCAACCGCGGCAGACTTCGCATTAAATAGTTTAAGCACAAAAAGATGATGGACTTAAAGTGAGGCATGATCGTTGATTCCTTTAGTTATACTGTTTCAAATCCTCGCAATTATTTCATATAAAATACCCTAAAAGTTTAAACAGCTCTTAGCTAATTTCGTTTTCTATGTGCTCATTTTTTACAGAATTTTTAATATTGGGACGAAAGCATTCAATCCACTGGAAGTAGTGGAATGGCTTTATCTCCAGTCCAACAATCTTACATCGCTTTCCTACCTCACCTTCGGTTCCCTGGTGGACAGACTTCACGTTCTTGACGTACATGGTAAACTCCCTTCTTGATTATAATTATCAGTTGAGCGTGTTTCAGTGTTTATCTGCCTTAAAATAACGTTATGCAACAATTAAATATTTTCGCTGTTCTCTAACAATTAAAATGAAATAACTGTCACATATACTTAAACAATTGTTAAAAGTTTTTCTGTTGGTAGTATTTAACATTTTATGTAGAATTTTAAAGATTTTCTTACAGGGAATGAAGAAAATTCTACTGCGATTTCTTCCTAAAAAATATCTACGGAAATAAAATATTAAGACGTGTTAATACTGCCGAATATTCGCGGAGTTCACCCTATCTCGCATTTCTCCGTTTCATTTCCCCTGACGATGTTCAAAATTTCACTTTAGAGTTGATGTTCGTTTGAAGGAGTACGCGAGTCTGAAAAGGTCCCTCCATTACTGAATACTTTACGTTCATCACATATCAGTGGAAATTTGGAAACGTTGCAATGAGCATGATTCATAGAGACTATAATAATTCCACGTTGCTGAGTTTCTCGTTAGACAGTCTCAAGCGGAAATAAAGCCTAGTTACAGAATAGACATCACAGACGGCAGGAAACTACGACTGCACTAAAGGTTACTATTAGCGGGATTACAAAACAAAATTGTCTGCTTGGTACGAGTAGCGTGCCAATCATAAATGTTTATATTTCTAGGTTGTTAAAGTCCAAATATACTCCCAGAGAGAAAAACATGGCGCGTGTGCCGAGCACGCGCGGTAGATGGTTTTATGTGAAACATCCTTCTCGTTTGTTTTAGGTATTTTGATTTGTATATATTGATTACGAAATAACAATGGAATAACGAAAATGGGAGACGAAAAAAGAAATTGTTGACAAATGATAAATTGATGACAAATGATATTTGCATTGTTGCATTCATATTCCTTAAGGAAGTATGATTGCGACGTCATACTGTTCAACAAATGACTACAATTAAGTGGGTAATTAAATTAGGCTTATTGGTTGGATCTTGCCCTCAGATCAGATCAGATTGTAGGTGCCCCTAGGATGTTTCACATCAAAATATTTTATATTTTGAAATGAAAAGACATTTGGAACCACACATTCGTTAAGCCGGATACTTTTTTTCGCATGCGCGGAAAAAACAGTCAGACATTTCTATATGGATAGAGTATTTTATATCTTCAGCAAGTTTTGGGCTGTACCGCATCTATGGATGGATAAATCCATGATAAATCAGCGAAGGATCCAACCACTACATACTATATGGAAACATGTGAGAGGCTTACCACGTTGAATAAACCCAAATATCGCAATATTTGAACCTTCCCAAGTTGGGGATAGTTTTAAGTGAATCTTTTATTTACTTCTCATTACATTTACAACTGTAAATACCAGGTGGTATCGTGAAAATAACTAGTAGAGGGTATTTCATTAATCTGCAAATTTCATATTAAGGAAGGAATACCGTAAAAGACAATGGAAGCTAGAGATAGCAATAATGGTATGGGCGAGGTGGGGAGAAGGTAGGTAAATTATAAATTTTCTAGCCAATCCCTTTCTAAACAGATTTAATATTAGACTGTCGATTAAACTGAAAACCCATTATTGCTGCAGAGGCGCGATACGCTAATTAATTTCGCACAGGCCTAATTATCTCGAATTTAATATCAGAGTAGAAAATTCTTTTGTGCACTCCCTCTAAAACACATTCAACTGTCAGTGAAAGTTTGCTTCTAAACAATCCGGCACGAGACTCCTTCTCCGAAATAGGGTTACGCTTCACCAGATACAGCGGCTAGCTGTTTGAAAGTAGGCATTGTGAGTGCCGATCGAAAACCTTTATTAGAATAACTTGAAAGATCTTTCTGTTTTGATCCGTGCCACTGATATCGCGGGACATGCTTCGCGAGCCATCTTCTGCAGCGTTTTATCTAATCTTCCGACTTATGCTCCAACAAACACAATTATAACTGTCACGACCATTACTTTTTCCATATCACACAAAGAGTGGTCATGTGTGGCCAATGTTGACGTTCATCAGAAAGTTCGTAGCCATGGTTACCGCCCAACAATGCTATGCTAAACTCACTCCACAGACAATAGATTACGTCAAGTGTCAGATATACACACAACAAGAAAGCGATTTATTTTTATTACCGGGGGCGCCTGTCGTATTGCGTTTGTGGGTAGTATGCGAATTTGGTTAAAATGCCTGATTGCACGCGAAAGTTTTATACCTACAGCGTCGGACAAAGAATTCGCCCAATAATACACGTTTCATTTCATTCCTTTTGCAGAAACCGTTGCCGGGAATCGAATAGACGCCCAAAAACTGTTCAGCAGTCCACATTCGATCACTATCTTGCAACAGAAAATTAGACCCTTTAAACGTATATTAAGAAGATGTTTAAAAAATTAGCAAATTATATAAGTAATTTTAGATACTTCATGACATCACTAATATACTATTTATAAAGATGTATTTCGTAGATGTCAATTAGCAAAATTTTATTGACCTTCTAACAGAAAACGAGCAGTTAAAACCCGTTAGTATACTAATGTCGTGGGCTGTGAAGATATTTCAAGGTATTCTTGGTCAACATATTTTCACGATCGATAGATTCTTAAGGATAAGAGTTTGATTTCGAGAAAATCTCCCCCCACTTTACTGTTTCCATCAATAACTCGGGCGAAATCGATGGTCTGGGTATGAAGAGGTGACCCGTGGAAGGAAGCTCCGATTTCACTGGCTATAACGATGTATCTGATGCTGTCAAGAGAACTTCGCAGGTCTTTTCGAGAGCTCGGCCTGCGGGATTTGCGTATTGCTTCCAAATAGAAATTGAATGGAGGGGAAACAAGTACAGTCCATTTGAGATTTATGCTCAAGTTGATCTGGTATTCTCGGCATAAATACATAGCGGAAAAAAACAGGATCTCGCAGCAAGGAGCGACCGAATTTCTCAGGAGACGATGCACAGGATTATTACGTATGCTGCAGCTCCCGGAACACTGAGTGACAGTTCTAAATCTTGCCAACAGGTGGAGGAAATCTAAGCTGTTGAAAATGAAGTGGTCTATAATATCATATTTAGGTATAAAATGCCAATGTACACGGAGAATGTAGAAGGTGTAAACAGCGTGGAGGATGGACGCCGGGAGGGGGAGGGGATTCTTCCCCATTCTGAGCTCGGGGAACAGACTCTTGGACAGGACTGCAAATAAACTGATAAATGTTTATTTATTGTTTATATAATTGTTTATTTGCTGTGAACCATGGAAGATGTGCTACGAACTACGGTTGCTATCATTTGCCGAATTTTTCTCCAGTAGACATAAGAACTTGATTGATAATCATCTGGAGAAATTTACGAATTTTGACTTTCTTTCGCTTTATTTCACCAGAGAGTAATACTTTTTTTCTTTTCTTTTCCATTTTCTTTCCTACTTGCAGACAACCCTTTCCACTGTGACTGCCGCATCGCCTGGTTCCATGAATGGCTCCTGCACAAAGGAACAAAAGTCATCAACCTACCGAAAGAAACCCGCTGCAACACACCCCACGAATATCACCGGCAGCCCATCAGCCAACTTGTCAATACCAGTCTTACTTGCGCCTCGGCCCGTGCGCTCTCCGTACACAACCTTCTCCTGTTGGTTTGTTCACTCCATGCCTTAGTGTGTGCGCAGAAGTCGTGTCTATCGACCCCGTTGAAGTAAAACGACGTTCTGCCGTCTGGTGGCCACTCTAAGAAACAGCTCTCTAGGCTCTACAGTACAAGAAATTAAAACAATGTTAATATACTGTTTTATATCGATCTTGCTCTGAATGTACGTGCATGTGTGTATCACTGTATGTCTGTATGTATGTGTGTGTGCGTGTATAAAAATTGCCCGTACGTATCTGTTCTTGCCCCCTCTGTATAAATCATGCCATGTTCTCTGGTAACCTTGTACATAACCAAGTATTAAATAAATCAAATAATCCATGATCGTTTGCCTCTCTGTCAAACACTAAAAACAGTTGTTTTTATAAGTGTATCGTCTGCTTTTTTGTAAATCACATAAAACAGTTCATTGTTTTTATAAGTGTATCGTCTGCTTCTTTGTAAATCACATAAAACAGTTCACTGTTTTTATAAATGAATAGAGTGCCTCATAAAAGGTAAGGCATATCTTTATATTTAATTGTTACGGAAGAAAGAAGCAATCTTACCTAATATTGCACGTTATTTTTTTTATTAATGATTTCTACTGAGTTTTTATACTTGGAAAAAAATATCGCTAAAAAATGCGTTGCCATGACTACAAGCAATAAAGCGTATCCGAAATTCCTCTTTACATTCCATTTAGCCGTCACCCAGAACAAATGTTTTGATTAGACGAAAAACAGAACTACAATCCCAGTGGAAATTTTCCGTTATCAATTTGGAAGTTGGCATTTTCCGTGGTATGGCTTTTAGAGAGAAAAAGGCTGAGAAAAGCTGTCATGGTACTGGAAAGGATTATCGATAAAAGGTGCATTAAATAGATGAAACGTACCGCAGTTATTAAAAACAACGCGGTCACATAACAAAAAAAATAGGCGAATTTCTTATGGTAGTGACCAATCGGATGTAACTGTTGCAAATGTACTTCTTTTCGCGAGAGGGTACTCTATAGTTGCGCGATCCAATCATAACGCACACCAAACTAATTTTAAGAACTCGTGCTGTATATCGATCTAACGAGTTTTAAGAGGACGGAGTTCTAATTCTTACAAAAGCTATAAACTTTTTCCAATAATCATTTGTTTTCCGCCACTTGAATTCTAAATTATCTCCAGCATTGTCCATGTTAACCACAACCAAATTTACGGCTTGATGCCCTTCCCTTCTCGACCACAGATAATATGACCTATACATAATTCAGAGGTAGCGAGATTCGAATGATGAGTATTCCTCGGGATGGCACAGTGGTTTTGTAAAAATAAAGACTTTGGTGCAAGTCCCGTATAGATGGAAGGAACTGCCGTGGGATTTTTTCCCCCACCTGGCGAGGGCTGAATGGGATTTCATTTAAGTAATTAAGGTTTTCATCCCGAACACATCTCAATGAATATAATGTGCTATTCACATATAGTTTTTATAAAGTATTACAAGGGGACCAATTTGTATGCTGATATGAAAACCATCCTGTTCTCTCGGATGCGATGAAAACCATCCTGTTCTCTCCTGTAATCGCTTTAACTACAGTCCCGATTAAACATAGTAATCACAGAATCACAACTGGGTGGTACGGAATAACAAAAAGGACACGCCGATAATTGTAGAGTCACTCTCGCGAGTAGCACAGTTGGTATAATCATAGTCTTTCCCACATCGGATGGAAAAGGCTCGGGTTTGGACCTATTCCACCCAGTGGCCCCGTTTCCTCCCGTCAATGACTCAAGGAATTTTTATGGGCAGATGAGTTAGTTGGTCACAGGCGAGGATGCCACGATTTTTGACTCCCAGAAACTGGGATTTTTCGTCCTGAAAACAGCAAATCGATCACAGGGCACACGCAGTATTGTCAAGTCGATAATGCGACCAAAAATCCTACTACACCATTGTACAGTAAGACAAAGTTCTCTGAGCAGCGCAGACAGGCTGCTAGGGCAGTTTAATTCTAACAGCAAAGACCGGAGATGGTTATTCCGTTATATAAGTAATGGTCATGCCACACCTTAAGTACTTTACTATGTACATGCCTGGAACCATTATTTTAGGGATGATGCGGAGTCGGTGGAATGAGTTCAGAGAAGGGCAACAAGATTAGTTAGGGATGCAAAAGGTAAATTCAAGCCTTTATTGAATTCATCCTGGATCCAAGAAAGGCTTGAATTTGGCTAGAAACTACTCATCTAAGAGAAGACTCGATTTAAAGTGCTTAAGGCTTTAAATGGATTGAGTAAACTAAATGCTGATGGAATCCTTACTCTTTGTAGACAACACACAGGGGGGACGTAAATTTCAATTGAAAAAGGATGGTTGCAGAAAAGAAGTGGGAAAATATGATTTCAGCCCGACAGTAATCTATTTCTGGAACAAACTGCCATCTGGTGTTGTGGAAGTGGGTAGTTTGTTTACTTTAAGGATGGACTAGAGAAATTATAAGTGAGGATGGGCAGAAGATGTACGTTTCTTTTCGCTGATGTTATACAACCTTGCTACATCATTCGCCACTCAGTACTAATACTAAAAGAGAGAGGCCTTTAAGAATCCCTCCCAGTCTATGAATGAATTCCAACCCAGATAGATCTCTTCAAGCTGTAGCGAATTCACTACAATCATACCGAAATTAGTGCTGTTTTATTCTGAACAAATCTGTCTCTTCGAATCCAATTCCTGTCCTCATTAACCTGTTTTTGAACGTCCTCTATATTTATTATGAATTTTTAATCACCTAAAAAGTACATTAAAAAGAGTTGAAATGAAAGCAGTAAAAGCTGCCGGAGGTTATAAAAAGATACTCATTTGCATAATGGACGGGTGTTTAATGCATTCATAGATAGTTCCACCGTGAAAAATGATGTAGTCGAGCGAGCTTCAGAGATAACTGAATTGAAAGAGCTTTAACAATATCTTCCTTATGATGATGTTTATAATCGTTTTCAGTATGAAATAGGCTCTCTCCAAATTACAGCCAGAGAATCGTTAATAAACTCACAGAGGAATTGTTTACATCGTTTGATGTATTAGAAATTAGCCGAAAACGAACGAAATGAACAGAAAAGTTATTAGGTAAATGCAAATTCCATAATCCTGGATACCAAAGTCGCATTGGCCCACTAGGACAGGAAGGGCTGTAACTGTTATTAACTGCGATCAATATTACCTATCAAACTAATTACCCGAATTGTTATTGCATTATTTTGTGCCAAGAAAACTAAGGCCATGCCGGCTTATGTGTATTGTGTCAATAAATTGCGTGATATGTTTCCTGGATGAAAAGCCGTGGACCACTGCGGGATTTCTCCATTAGCTGAAGAGTAAAAAAGAAAAACTAGCTGCTGCCGCATAGCATGGATTTTAGGAAAAATCGATGAAATGATCCAAGCATTAGGAGACCAGATTATGCGTGTGCAACTGCAACGTACTAAACCTGGCGTACAAGAAAGGCACCGTTCATGACACCGCAATCTTCACGACTGGAAGTACGCACTTTTCCGTTTTAGCGCGCGCGTAACGTCGACGAAAAATGAAATTGCCACACGGCAAAGCATCATTCGTCTTTTATTTATTTATTTCTCGCGCATAGAATGTGCACTATTTTGTTACTTTACAGTCGATAATTTATGAAATTCGTTCCATCAGCCATGCAGAAATCTGAAATTCGCTTTAGCAGACGGTTTTGCTTATCGAGAAACTGGCTTAACAGCATAATTCCACGGATATTTCACTTTTCATTCACTTGTTATGTCTGAAAGCGGACATGATTTACGCCTAAGCCAGACAGGGCTATGCATATTGCATGAAGATAACATTCACTCCGATTCATTTGCTAAGCATCAGGCAGGCATAGTTAAGGGAGAGAACGTTGTTACTCACACGTGAAAACAAAAGAGAGTACTTCCGTATGGATTTATTATGAATGACTGCGAATGCACTTTTATTGGCGTCGAGAATTTATTTCTGCCCAGACTTTTATGAGGATAAACGGAACGTCGTGATTTTCACTCATTCTTTTTGTTGCTTTCCCCACGTTCAACCGTGTGACGATGATTAGTGGCGCAAACGTCCTAACTGCCACGAGATCCTTCTCGACACCAAACTTAGATAAGGGGGAATGAGTCCAGTCTGTAAACTTCGTGCATTCCATAGTTGAGAGCAATTGCTTTTTCGGGATGAAATACTCACATTTCTTCAAGAAAACAAAAACCTCGCCCCAGACCGGCTAATTCTGCTATGGTGAAAAAAGCCTATAAAAGATAATCTCGTAATGACAGCTAAATTTGAACATGCACCGTCCAGCTAGCCACTATAATCTCACCATTATACCAAGTCGGTAATTTCAGTAACGGTATTTTTCCCCCGCAATTGTTAATATTTTGGGGCCTTTTCTTAGAGGTTCTCTTTTCACTCTAAGTCACCCCTTTTACACAAACGGATGTACTTCCTTACGCTGTCAAGCACATGTAAGAAGGAAGTTAATATTATTCTTACAGTACAGGCTTTATTGTGGTGAGATGTATGCTTTTGAAGCAGTGTTATGTTGAGGTTTTTTTGCAGGCGACTGACACATCAGCATCGACTAAAGACCGACGGAAGCACAAAGAAGAAGTTATTAAAACTTTTAAACCTACAGGTTTAGAATGTCTTTAACAATATTGTGAATGTTTATTAAATAGACTTAAGTTGCTATCTCTACACTGAGTGATCATTTTATTGGGTTCAGCTACCTAATAATAAGTGGGTTCTCTCATTTAGCCCCAGAGCAGCCTGGATCCGTCGTAGCATGGACTCAACGATATATCGAAAGCGTGCTAAAGGGATTTTGGGTCATGCTGACTCTTGCTTTCCAGTTTATAGAAATTGGATGGTTATGGAGAACTTATGGTAAGAAGTGAACCGTCCTCTTTAGAGTAGAGATCCATAACCATCCAATTTGAAACATCTGTGGAAAGCAAATGAGTCAACATGGCCCAACATCCCTTTGGCACGCTTTCGATATCTTGTTGAGACAACATCCATACGTATCTGCCCACCTGCTTTAGGGTGCTTACAAGTAGAACGCAGGTAGCCGCTTACCGGAAACCAGCAGCGACATGCAGCGGAACCTTCTCACTGGGTACGAACACATAGAAAGCAGTTGATCAACGCAACTTGCATATCGCGAATTTTTTCCAGAAAGTGACGGAAGACTAGCTTCTTCTTTGTATGCTTCTGCGTTTAGTTAGCGAACTACTTTGGGTAAAATGTGTACAATGTGATATGCAATTTTTAACAGAGTTCATATCACGTTTTGTTTTGCTTGATAAAATAGCTTTAGAAATACAAGGGATGTTACAAATAGCCTTTGGAAAAGAATTTTCCGAGAAGCTCAAAGGCTTAGGTCCGTTTTAAGACTTAAAGGCACGATAAACTTCTGTCCAACAGATCTGATCCAGAACCAAATGTCTGTGGCCTTCGGCTCCCGTTTTTACCTGACGTTGCTCTCTGCGACTTGTTTACAAAGATGATACTGGAGTGCAAAGGAAAGAAATTTAACGTTCTTGGAGAATAAGCATCATTGCAGGCGATACGAGACAGTATTATAACACAAAATTCAGATATAATTCTAAAGATAGCAAATTCGCTGCTTGGTGTATTTCCAAGAAGGATATTTTTGAGAGGGAAAATACAAAATTCAGGTAAGTTAATAAATAAATTTTCTGTTTATACTCCGGGACGACCACACAGTCAGAGGAGTTCACAAGGTAGAGAGAATACAAGAAACAGCACTATATTCAGCAGTCACGGGCTTGAACCCGGGTCACTCAAGGCACATGTACTTATGCACCCGTGCGCTTGACCACTCGGGTACGGTGGCTAGAATTTACAAAAACGAACCTTTATTTTTAACATCTCCACAACTTTCGGGTATCTCGTAAACCTATTACTAGAGGGAAAACGAAGAGCACTGCTTTAAATCTCAGAATTCTAATCAGAAAATCTTATTCTGAGTTCCATGAAAATGTCATATTTTAAAGAATAAAACATTTATTTGTAAAACGGTACAATCTGAGGTTCCAGGAAAGTGACCCAAAGCTGACATTAATAGCAGCAGAGTCTAACAGAGTATTTGTATATCACATGTGATCTGTTGCGAATCTGTTGTCGTCGGATCTGGTGGATGGAATAATGAGATGTGTTGGATGGAAGCGATGGCTGACCCATCTTGAAAAATGGCTGCATTCAGAAACGTATCCAACTCCACTTCCCTAGGAAGAAGTCTAAACACGGTATCTAATTTCGTGAGACACGGTATTTGGAAACAAGGATAAGTCGGTTTGAAAACATCATGTTTTCAAATCAATGATGTGTCCGTGATTAACCTATGATCTGTCCATGTAAATAATCTTTTACCTAAAACCAAAAAAAGTACTATGGTAAGAACTGTTGCAGTAGAATAGAACATTTCGTACGAAAACAGTGAACGCTGAACTGGGTGAAGTGGCTCAGGTTTCAGTGCCATAAGTCAAAACAGGATGGATGATCGCATAAACATAATTCAGAGCAGTTATATCCTTGAGTTGTAGGAGGTTTTGTTTTCTGCGATCACAAGGCATTCATCTTGTGATGGATGGCATCGAGCTGATGGGGGGAAAAAGTCAGCTCTTTGTTGAAAATGGATTCCCTAGTATGAGATATACAAACACAACACGAGGTCTTCAGATATTATTATAGATGGCAGAGTTAATTTTTTTTTCGAACCGGTGCCTTAAGAGGAAAGTTCGACATATTTTTCAGGGTTTACTGAAAAAGCATTAGTAGAGCAAATTATGGAAGGTTTTTTTTTTTTTGATTTGTTAGTTGTTGGCGCATCGGCTTCTGTGGCCATATTGCACCTCCCAAGGTTTTTGCAGTACTTTGATCCAAGCCCGAGGCGGGAATCGAACCTGCGACCTTTGGGTTGCCGGGCAGGCACTTTACCCACTCGGCTAGCCCGGTCGGCCATTATGGAAGGTATCTGTCTATTTGTTGAATACCTTGATTGACATTTGCAGTTATGATTTTTAAGATAAACGTTAGGGCGGATTGCAGTGAGAAATTTTAAACAATATTCGTAGCTGATGGTGTCTGTCATGGTGGAAGATGAGCAATGAATAAAAAGCTAAGAATGACGTCACCTGGAAGGACAGGAACGGAGAATACAGGTTCGCCGTGAGCTGAAGGAGACTTTTCGTGGGGAAGAAACTAGTGGGGAAACCAAAATTTCTCCTTTAACACTAAAAAATTTTAAGCCTGGGATATTTAATACTATCCACGACAAATTGGGGACATAAATAAGTTAGTTTAAAGCATTTTTTCTCAACCTACTTCCGAAGACCCTTTTTGAGACAAACAAAATCAGAAAATTAAAAACCCTAGGTCTTTGTTTTTAATTTATTATATTACAACGTAATCCTTCAAGGTCATTGGTGATAGTGACTCACCGAATGGGCACCTTTGTTTAGGAGATCGCATACGGTACTCTGCCCAATTTTGCTGAAGTTATTCCTCAAACTCTAGGCGACACTAATTTTCTGTTTTCTGAATGAAAAACAGGCACTCAAAAGCTAAGTTTATTAAAACCAAAATAATTCAGGTACCTAGTACCCTGTGAGGTCTTCTACCACTCTTAGACACCAGAGGGATAAGAGTATCCTAGAAGCTCTGTGGCCATTCTTCTGTAAATGCAGAGCATTACACGGGACACCTCACAGGTATCTCCTGGGATGTTCGATCGGATTAAAGTCAGGACAGAGAGATAGAAACCAATGCACTCTTTTGGCATGCCCTACTAGTTAAGGCATTATTCTCCATAAAAATCGACTATTTTCAACGGTAATATATGAAAGAACTGTCAATCTAGAGCATTGCACGTTCTTAAACGGGGAGACACGCTCTGTTTTCTTGTCTTTGATCTTTCCTTATGATGTTGTCTGTTCGCTGATGTACCTCACTGCCTGCATTTATTTCGGGTATTGGATGTGCATAATTCAGAGCAGTGGTTCCCAGATTTTTTCGGCCACCGCCTAGTTAGACTAGCGTTTTGCACGACCCATTAAAGAAGATAATTCCACAATAAAATTCAAAAGAACTAATTGTACATTTATTCAAAATACAATTAAATCTTTTTAGTTTAATTAATTCAACAAAATTGATAAACTTAATGCAGTGATATCAGGTTTTCAAAGTAATTTAGGAAGAGTCTTAGATACAACATTTAGTAACTGTTCAATAAATTCTTAATGCGGTGGACGAGCTTGATGAAGTGGATACCAGTTACCCAATGTCTGGGTTAAAATTACTCAGCAGAAGTCGTCTTAAATCATCACGTTTAGTAATCTAGAGTCGATTTCTTTGCTGTGAGAGAAGTTGGATGACCACTAAAACCGGCATAAAATATTTATATATAACTACTTACCACCAGACATGCACAAACCTTCACCTACCACAGATGTACGGGTAACTAATTTTTAATAAAATCAACACTATTACCAACTGGCTATCCCCCAACAACTCCGAATCGTAAATACAAACAAATTGGCCAAAGGAAATAGCTTTGGAACTATAAGAGCAGTAAAACTTTAAATAAGAAGAGAAGGAGGCGTTTCGCGGTCAGTTGTAAATAAGCGATCAAAGCGCTCGGAGGGGCCTGCCTCCTCCACTCTCTCTTAGCACCGTCCCCATACGTAATTCCACCGCCCCCCAACACTACACTGCACAGAGTTTGTACTGCGACTCAGGTATGCTACACGGAGGTGGGGGAACCTCCTGTGCCGCTTGACAGTAAACACTATACGCTACACCCCTGCAGGGGCGTAGCGTATAGTATCGCACACTTTGAGAACCATTGATTTAGAGCAATGCATTTTTAAGGTTGACCCCCCCAAATATCTAGATAGTCATGGAAGATGGCTTTTACAAATTTACTTATAGCATTCTTACAATCAAATTTGAAATCAGCTGACTTACTGCATAGAGAATTTTGTTGCAAAAACCGATATATTTAGCTTCAGCTCATAAAAATTACTACGAAATCATTCCAAGTTGTAATTCAAACGTCATTTAAATATTTAAGCAAAATCTTAAAATCTCATTCGATTCAAACTGCTACTACCACGATTTTAAAGCCAAATACACCGCACAATAATCACCAATGTCCTGAATTTGAATTGAATTTTGAAAACAAACAGGGGCTAAGTAATCATTTTAAACAGATTCAAGCACGTTATCTTTCGTGTACTGTGGTGACCGAATAATGCTCTCATAGACTAAAAGCATATTATCCAAATCTTCAGGGCTTATTATAGCCAGCTGCTGCCAGCCACCAGCCAGTTAAGAGGATGGATTATCTGACATTTGAACTAAACAGAATTCGGTTAAGCACAATGAGTGTATCACTAAAAATAACCTCCAGTTCACCTGAGTATATTAAGAGACATTCACAGAGTAGGCTACAAGCAACTCCATTCCACTTTTCGTCCAAAAGATTGCAAGTTTTATTTCAATGTCGTCTTTCTAAGGAATCAAGCACCTTCTGGCGCTAGGATTCACTTGACTTTTCACTTCTTAATTTTATTTTTGTATAGATTTTAGATTCCAATTTTAATATTTTTTTGTATATTATAGGTTTTCGTTGTCTTGGTCTTAAGACGATTCCATGCAAAACTTTTATTTCATTTACTCTTATTAATACATTTACTAATACCCAATTTTTTATACTTTTTATTATTCTAGTAAAGAGGTATCATCATTTATTTTCATATTTGAAAATAATATGAAAATAAATAGAAAATCATTACACGCTAAACAGACAGTGTACTTTGATTTTCTGTTTATTTTCAACTGTTTTAAGCTTGTTTCAGTAAGGGTGACCATAAAGTAAATTTTAATGAAGAACTTAAATTTTATGAAGGGATATTTAATATTTATTTATTTATTTACCTCAAGGGAGAACAAAATATTATAAAATCTGTTTGTGGTTAATATTTATTTAATCCACAAACAGATTTTGCCTGTTCTCCCTTGAGATAAATATTAAATAAATATTTGCCGCAAGGGAGACCAAAAAATTGCAAAATCTGTTTGTGCCAAGTATCCACAGCCTCAGTACACGTTTTCGTTATGACTATCTATACTATGTATAAGTGTAGTGCGAAAGCATCAATAATAATACCTAGCCAAATCTGAATGAACAGAATATTAGCAAAGCAGCATCGTTTTAAGTTATATCTCATATTGTGAATACCTTCACAACGAGTTGCCATGATATTGCACTACTTCGAATAAGTAACGCTTCACCTGAGGAGAAGACTAATATTACTTATTCTCAGATGGATACCACCACCACCCAGACGGCACCATTTCAGGGCTATTTGGCCCTTCTTCGGTGGGTGGGTAGGTACCCGAGTAATCAAATAGCCCTGAAACGGTGCCGTCTGGGTGGTGGTATCCATCTGAGAATAAGTAATATTAGTCTTCGCCTCAGGTGAAGCGTTACTTATTCGAAGTAGTGCAATATCATGGCAACTCGTTGTGAAGGTATTCACAATATGAGATATAACTTAAAACGATGCTGCTTTGCTAATATTCTGTTCATTCAGATTTGGCTATGTATTATTGATGCTTTCGCACTACACTTATACATAGTCCAGACTTTTCCATAGCTTGAGGCTTACGCCCTAAATGCTTTATAGTTATGACTATATTAATATAAGTTTTTATTCAATAATATACATTAGAGTTAATCCGAATTACAATGTATATGTACAGTGTTACGAGAAAATAATAGTGCAAGGTGTGTTAGTTGTCTGACTGCACCAGGGGTTTCCCCCATCTCCACGTTGTGTACTCTGTTTGTGTAGCACAGAACTCTGTGAAGGCCAGAGATTTAAAAAGTGTGTGGAGTGGAAGGATGGGTAATGCTGTGTAACGTTATTCTTCTGACCATTTAGCCGTTGGGTCCCTGTTGGGACCCATCGTTACTGCACTTGGCCCCGGGGAGGCAGGTCAGGTACCCAGTAGATTTTTGTTCTTTGGCAGACCCTGCCACCTAGTTTCCAAAGATTTCAGTGGCAAGGGCCTATGTGGAAAAAAATAAAAATAATAATAAATAAAAAAAATATATAGAAGGGGTTAACGCTAGAACATAAAAGGCCAAGAGTAATATGTAAGCGTGGTTTAAATTTGGACGTTATTAATTGATAAGTTATGTGGGGTTTACACTGCGAGTTAGACAGAGTAGAGGGGGGTTGAAGGCTGGGGGGAAAGACAGAGGTATGGGGACGATAGAGAAGGCGACCCCAGAAGTTAGTGAGGCAGGCCCAAGCCTCACCAGGTAGAAGGGGGTGGCGGGGGAGGAGGAGACAGGAACCAATCTCCTCCTCCTCCCGGCCGGGGAGGAGAGTAAAAGAAAACCAGGCTAGAGTGCTCGGTTTGATCGCCCATGCGACTTGTGGCAGAAAAGCTGCTGGTGTCTCCAGTGTCTGGGTTTTGGAGTCTTCAGTAGGATCGGGTAGTGGTTGTTGTTGCCTGGAGATTCAGTTGCAGATATCAGCCCGATGGAACTTGTATGAAGGAAGTGAATTTCAGTTCAACTGAGCTTCGATAAAGTTTGCGGTTGATGCTACTGGAGAGGGTGCCCAGAATCTGTCTCAAGTTATTGGTCTTGGTGGTGTAATAGGCTCCTTAATGTTCTTCGTCTGTTGAAGACATCTCTCGTCTGCGCGTGTAGCACAGAGGTATCGTCACCGTCCTCCCCACACCGGGTGGAAAAGGCCTGGGTTCGAATCCCGTCGACGACGCGAGGAACTCTAATGGGCTTTTTTTACTCCGTGGCTGAGTTAGTTGGTCTCAGGCGTAGATAGCAAGGTTTTTCTCCCCAGTAACTGGGGTTTTTTCGTCCAGCAAAACAGGCAAATCAACAATAGAACATACGCAATTTACAGACACAAATACGGGTTAATGTATTTAATTACGGGCAACCCTAAAATAATAATTTGTTGAAGACATCTCGGCGAATAGGGGAAACCCTGGAGCCCGCCAAAAAATAATAAAATACTTTGACTTTGTTGAAGACATCTGTGCAAAAGCGGTGAAGTATTTATAATTGTCATGGGTATGAATTAATATATGTTCTTGTTCCTTTGGCAAATTAATAATCTTTGTGATCAGAATAGATCTCAAGTCTTCATAGTCAGAACAGTCATACATTACATGGTGCCAAGATTCGTCAGTGCCACAGTGGCAGCGTGGATCATCTGTGATGCCCAGAGACGTTAATTTTTCTTTTATCGACCCGTGGCATGTTAGGAGGTACGTTATGTACAGGCCAGGGGAAAACCAGCTTGGGGCTTTTGGGAACGTGAACGTTACTTCAGGGATGAATTTCTTTGTAATTGCTCCCTTAGTGGATGTTGTCCATCTGTCTTGCCAGGCTTGCTGCAGGTGAGCGAGAAGGCGCCTTTTCTCTGTCTTGCGATTGATTGCTGGGTTGGTGGTGAATCCAATGGTGGTAGTGGAGATTCCTATGGACAGATGATACAACATGCCGCATCTAATTATTTAAAGATCTAGAGGGAGGACTCCAGCGAGGACTTGGAGAGCAGGAGTGCTAACCGTGCAGCAAGCTCTGGTGATGGTAAGCAGTATTGTTCTTTGAATGGGCTAATTTCTTCTGATTTGTGACAATAGTTGCCCGATGATACCAGACCCTTACAGCATATGAGATGGCTGGAATAAAGACTGCTTTGTAAAACATGGCTAGGGTACGTCGGTTTAGACCCCAGTCCCTGCGGGTGACCCTTGCCACCAATTCTGTGTAATTTCTTATCTTCTTTTGGATATACTGTAGGTGTGGGAGGAAGGACAGTTTTGAGTCCAGGATTACACCAAGGTGCTTAAGCTGGGTGCAGTGCTTGATGGTTGTGGCATTGATGTTAATCTGCGGTGGGTGGTCTGGTTGAGCTTAGGATCCCTTTTAGGAGGATGCTGGAGGTTTTATCAGCAGAGATTGTCAGGTTGTGTCGGGTAGCCCACTCCTGGAGGAGCCAGAGTGCACGGTTAGCAGAAATTTCAAGCTGGGCTCTTGAGCTGGCAGGCACGGAAAGGATCAAATCGTCCGCATAGGCTTGGGACTTAACATGCCCGAGATCTTGATTTAGGAACTCATCCAGGACCATGTTCCAGAAAGTTGGTCCTAGGACCGAGCCCTGTGGGCATCCCCTATGGATCTTTCTGATCACCCTGGAGTAGGGTGTCTCTACACAGACAGATCTGTCACATAGATAGCTTTTATTGCAGGAGTAGAGATTTTGAGGAATCTGTGCTTGCCTGAGCCTGCCAAGGACGCTCGGCCACCAAAGTGAGTCGAACGCTCCGGCGAAGTCGAC